>NC_045968.1:4024509-4675343 GCF_010909765.2 Amblyraja radiata | reverse complement strand
AACATGTACTTCAATATTTGAGACAATTACTATCAAAACAATTTATCTTATGACCGAAACGCGTTAAATTCAGAGTTTATTGGCTCGGTTAAATTAAAGTGCAAGATGTGACATTTTCTCCGGAACCTAATGTTTGCTTTTCCTGAACAGTATTCCATCTTGGAACACGAGCAGAAAGTGTGAAACAATGTCGGGTTGTTCAGGCCTGAATCCTGCTTCAAACTAGTCTGCCAAGTTAGGCACAAACAATGTAACAGTGGCTAAATATATGGTTAACTAGGTACACAAAAATGCTGGAAGAAACTCAACGGGTGCAGCAGCATCTATGGAGCGAAGGAAATAGGCCAGCAGTTTCTCCAGCATTTTTGTGTACCTTCGATTTTCCAGCATCTGCAGTTCCTTCTTAAACACATATGGTTAACTAGAGCGGTAGATTATCAAAAAGATGAGCATCCAAGATGGAGATGCACGAAACAGCAGATGCTGCACTCTTCAGCAAAACACACAAAGCACAGGAGGTCAGGCAGCACCTGGGGTGAGAATGGGCAGACATTCCAAGATGATGTTGCTGCCAACATGATAAGAATGACCACACACTTTTCATTATGCAGTAAGTTTCAAATGAGGCCCCCCCTCAGCCCAGAACTGCCTAATGCTCATCAATGTCAACACATCCCTCCTCAGATGTGGGGCCTAAAACTATACACAATACTCCAAATGCAATTTGACCAGTGCCTTACAAAGCCTCAGCATTACATCCCGGCTTTTATATTCTATCCTCTCGAAATGAATGCTAACATTGCAATTACCTTCCTTACTATAATAATAATAATAATAATGGATGGGATTTATATAGCGCCTTTCTAATACTCAAGGCGCTTTACATCGCATTATTCATTCACTCCTCAGTCACACTCGGTGGTGGTAAGCTACTTCTGTAGCCACAGCTGCCCTGGGGCAGACTGACGGAAGCGTGGCTGCCAATCTGCGCCTACGGCCCCTCCGACCACCACCAGTCACTCACATACATTCACACACATTCACACACAGGCAAAGGTGGGTGAAGTGTCTTGCCCAAGGACACAACGACAGTATGCACTCCAAGCGGGATTCGACAATATTGTCTATAGACAATAGACAATAGACCATAGACAATAGGTGCAGGAGCAGGCGATTTGGCCCTTCGAGCCAGCACCGCCATTCAATGTGATCATGGCTGATCCGGTAGGCGGCACGACTCTCGTCTGCAGCGGCCTCTGCAGTCCGTCTGCGTTTTTATTATTTTATGTCTATGTTTTTATGTAGTTTTTGTTATTTTTGTTGGGGTATGTGTGTGGGGGGGTGGGGGTGGTGTGGGGGGGTTGGGGGGTAACTTTTAAATCTCTCCCTGCACGGGAGACCCGACCTTTTCTTTGTCGGGTCTCCGTTGTCGTTGGGGCTGCAACGAGGAGCGGCCTCCAACAGGAAGACCGGGGACTCTGGTGCCAACTACTCACCTCACCGTCGTGGAGCTGGCCGAGTCCAGAGCGGGTGGAGCTGTGGTGGACGCTGCTGCGACCCGACCCCCGGAGATTCGGTGGCTGCAACTGCGGGTTTGGCGGACGGCACCGGGAGCCCGCGGGTACCTGGAGGGAGACCGCTTTTCGGGGCTTCCGCAGCGGCAACTTCTCCCGCCCGAGTTGCGGGGTTGAAGAGCTCCTGGAGCGGGGCCTTACATCACCGCCCCGCGCGGCTTGGAATGGCGGTGGGTCTCTGCGAGCGCACGCCGGGGGCTCTAACACCAAGACCCGGTGTGCGACCTTGCATCACCCGGCGTGGCTTAAATGGCCACGGGACAATTCGCCATCGCCCGCCGGGGGCTTTGACTTTGACTCTGACATCGGGGGGGGGAGTGCAGTGGAGAGAAAAGTTTTTTTGGCCTTCCATCACAGCAATGTGATGGATGTTTATGTAAAATATGTTGTGTCTTGGGTCTATTTGTTTGTAATGAATGGCTGCAGAAACGGCATTTCGTTTGGACCTCAAGGGGTCCAAATGACAATAAATTGAATTGTATATTGTATTGTATATTGATCATCCCCAATCAGTACCCCATTCCTGCCTTCTCCCCATATCCCCTGACTCTGCTATTTTTAAGAGCCCTATCTAGCTCTCTCTTGAAAGCATCCAGAGAACCTGCCTCCACCGCCCTCTGATACTACTGATTCAATCTTTTAGGAATCCTGCACCCGCACTCCCAAGTTCCTTTGCACCTCCGATTTCTGAATCCTCTTCCCATTTAGAAAATAGTCTATGTCTTTATTCCTACTACTCAAGTGCATGACCGCTCACTTTGCTACACTGTATTCCATCTCCCACTTTTCTGCCCACACTCCCAATCTGTCCAAGTCCTTCTGCAAACTCCCCGCTTCGTCCACACTACCTTTCCCTCCACCTATCCTCGTGTCATCCACAAACTTGGCCACAAAACCATCAATTCTATTCTGTTCTTCTTGAGATCTCTGGTGCTCGATTTCTAATATATATTCTATTCCTCTTGAAATCTCCATTGCCTTAGCTCTAATATAATTGTGAACCTAAGTAAGGAATTCATGCATCGTAATAATTATGGTTACTTTCTCCAACAAGAGTTATAGCAAATAACATACTGCAAGATACTCAGCAAATAAGAAGATGCCCTGCTGTATGTTCATGTATGGGATCTCGAGTGTTGAACAGTTCTGTGCTAGGATACAGGTAAATCACCAGCTGACGTTGAAGCCTAGAACCTCAGCCTCTGGTGGTCTTGAAATACTGATCACAGAAAAAAAAAATCAGTGTTCAGATTTATTTGGGACAGATTGGGCACTTTAGTAAAGTTTGTGAAATTAAAATTTGCCATGAGTCACTGCCTTCAGTAGATGAAGAGTTAGGAATGAAAATTATAGGACAGGGACTTCTTTGTAATCTCCTCTTAAGATATATTAGAAATGCTTGGCGGATGTACAAAATCTTGGTTCTCGATTTTCATCAAAACCACAGAAGAATTAATGACAGAGTAACCACAACATAATTTTGTAAATATACAGCTGCTTCAATTGTAACATACCTCAGCTATCAAAATAATACAATTCTGCAGTATTCAGTTCAGCAGGATGGTAATACTTTGCTATTTATGTGCAATCACTTTCGGAATTACAATGCATAATAGCTCCTTGAACTGATTAAAAGCTTGGACTTAATAAGCATCACACCAGTGTGACAAGAGCAGGGAGTTCCAATTGATTATTTGATTTGTTTAGAAATTAAATAAAGTGTATTTGATGCATCGAGCACTGATCTTGGATGGATTTAGTTTTGTTTGGAGATATAGCGTGGAAATAGGCCCTTCAGCCCATCGAGTCAATGCAGACCAGTGATCAACCCATGTCCTGGCACTGTCCTACCCATTAAGGACAATTTAAAACCTTAAACAAAGCCAATTAACTTACAAACCAGTTTACGAAGGAACTGCAATGCTGGAAAATCGAAGGTAGACAAAAATGCTGGAGAAACTCAGTGGGTGAGGCAGCATCTACTACATCGACAACTGCATTGGTGCTACCTCCTGCACCCACACACAACTCACTGACTTCATCCGCTTCACCACTAACTTCCATCCGGCACTCAAATACACCTGGACCATTTCCGATATTTCCCAACCATTTCTTGACCTCACTATCTCCATCGCAGGGGACAGACTTCTGACCGACATCCACTATAAATGCACTGACTCCCATAGCTATCTAGACTACACTTCTTCCCACCCTGCTTCCTGTAAGGACTCCATCCCCTACTCCCAATTTCTCTGTCTATGCCGCATCTGCACCCAGGATGAGGCGTTCCACACCAGGGCATCGGAGATGTCCTCATTCTTCAGTGAACGGGGGTTCCCCTCCTCCACCATAGATGAGGCTCGCACCAGGGTCTCTTCTATACCACATGAGTCTACTCTCACTCCCCATCCCCCCACTTGTAACAAGGGCAGAGTCCCCCTAGTCCTCACCTTCCACCATATCAGCCAGCACGTACAACAAATAATCCTCCATCATTTTCACCACCTCCAACGTGACCCCACCACTCGCCACATTTCCCCATCTCCTCCTCTGTCTGCTTTCCACAGAGACCACTCCCTCCGTAACTCCCTGGTCAAATCGTCCCTTCCCACCCACACCACCCCCTCTCCGGGCACTTTCCCTTGCAACTGCAAGAAATGCTACACTTGTTGCTTTACCTCCCCCCTCGACTCCATTCAAGGACCCAAGCAGTCGTTCCAGGTGCGGCAGAGGTTCACCTGCACCTCCTCCAACCTCATCTATTGCATCCGCTGCTCTAGATGTCAGCTGCTCTACATCGGTGAGACCAAGCGTAGGCTTGGCGATCGCTTCGTCCAACACCTCCGCTCGGTTCACAATAACCAACCTGACCTCCCGGTGGCTCAGCGCTTCAACTCCCCCTTCCATTCCGAATCCGACCTTTCTGTCCTCAGCCTCCTCCATGGCCAGAGTGAGGCCCACCGTAAATTGGAGGAGCAGCACCTCATATTTAGCTTGGGCAGTTTACACCCCAGCGGTATGAACATTGACTTTTCTAATTTCAGGTAGTCCTTAATTTCTCCTCCCCTTCTCAGCTCTCCCTCAGCCCACTGGCTCCACCTCTTCCTTTCTTCTTCCCACGCACCCCCACCCCCCACCCTCACATCAGTCTGAAGAAGGGTTTCGGCCCGAAACGTTGCCTATTTCCTTCACTCCATAGATGCTGCCTCACCCGCTGAGTTTCTCCAGCATTTTTGTCTACCTTTAACTTACAAACCTGTATGTCTTTGGAGTGTGTGAGTAAACCGGAGCTTCCTGATAAAACCAACGCAGGTCATGTGGAGAACGTACAAACCCCGTACAGACAGCACCTGTAGTCAGGATCAAACCCAGGTCTCTGGTGCTGTAAGGCAGCAACTCTACCGCTGTGCCACCATGCTGTCTCCTGAGGGTTGATGCAGCCTAACCACCATTTGCATGAGGGAGAACTCTTTGTAGGATCGGCAGGCTGCTGCTGGATTTCATGCCCCTAAAAATTAGCAAATATTCTTCGTCAAATTGACATGTCCACGGACATATTTCTTGAAATTGCTGTAATCTCTTCAGTTTCTAGAATCTGTGCAATTTAGTCAAGAGTGTTTAATTGTCAGATGTACTGAGAACATTACAATAGAAACATAGAAACATAGAAAATAGGTGCAGGAGTAGGCCATTCGGGAATTCCCAACATCGGGAATAATCTTCCTGCATCTAGCCTGTCCAACCCGTTAAGAATTTTGTAAGTTTCTATAAGATCCCCCCTCAATTTTCTAAATACTAGCGAGAATAACAATGAAATGATTACTCACAGCAGTTTGGCAGACCTGTAAATGCAATGTGCAGAGATAAATAGAATTACAGAATTAATAAATTAATAACAGTCATACTAGTGCAAATTCCCAAAGTCCATAGTGCAGCCCAAGACTCAGTCCAGAGAAGTTTATAGTTGCTGTTTAGTGGTAGCACAGTGGTAGAGTTGTTGCCTTACAGCTCCAGAGACCCGGGTTCAATCCTAACTACGGCTGCTGTCTGTGTGGAGTTTGTACATTCTCCCTGTGACCACGTGGGTTTTCTCCGGGTGCTCTGGTTTCATCCCACACTCCAAAGACGTACAGGTTTGTAGGTTAATTTGCTTGGGTAAAAATTGTAAATTGTCCTTAGTGTGTGTAGGATAGTGTTAGCGTATGGGGGGAGTATACCGCAGCACCACCAGGCAGCACAGTTGCTAAGAAACTGTCCCTGAATCTGGAGGTGTGGGTTTTATGCTGATGGCCTTGCCGAGGCAGCGTGAAGCGTAGATGGGAGGGAGATTGTTTTGGGTGATGGGCTGGGATGCGCCCGCAACTTCCTGCAATTTCTTGGCACTGTCCTTGCATCTTTCGAGCTTTTCTATCGTCTACCCAATGGGAGAGGGGAGAAGAGAAAATGTCTGGGGTGTGAGTCGTGCTTGGCTATGTTGGCTGCTTTCCTGCAGCTGCATAAAGTACGGGCAGACAGAGAGAGCCACTGATGGTAGTGGTGAGAGTGGGAAGAATTGGCCTTCCAGTACTGAGGTCGAAATATGAACCTCAATGTAATGGACTTTGCAAGTACAAATTTAGAAGACTATAGGAATATTATTTTTTTTCATTCGACTTCATGGGGTTTTACATTTCCTGCCTTAGTCAAGCGTCTTGCTGTTCAATTTTAACATTTGTTAACCCACATATTTGAATCCTGTTAATGACTGTATTAAGATGCCGTTCAAATGAATTTTCAATGAATATATTAACCATAGTGCTACGAAAAGGGTTTAAACCCTTTAAGTGATCAGCCATAATCCAACATATATGTTACAGTTACATGAACCATGCACAATAAATCTTCAAATCCATTTCTTTTCAAAAATAAATCTACACAAAAACCATTAATGCCTCAGAAGTACATTTTTTAAATTCCAGACAACCTTGGATAAGGATAAGATTGGCATTCTCATCCCCAAATGTAATCAGAAAGCCTACACAATGGTGACAGACAAAGCAGTGTAGAGTGGTATTAGCAGATATGGTGGAATTTATACCTCGAAAGCTCCCTGACACACCAACGATAATGACAAAAATGATGAGAATCTGGACAATGTATTGCACCTCGTGACATCTGATCCAGCTTGCCTTGAAATATTTAATACACAGGGTTGTGTTCAAGCTTAAAGTTTGTTGAAAGGCTCCGATTTCAATTTCAGATAAGAAAGAAAGAGTGGGGATTTATTATTTTTGAGTTGTAATGAAGTAGTAATAAAATAAATTGCAGGCTGTGAAGTCACTGATCAAATCTGTGTAGCAGCTCCACCTGAAGCGTTCAAAGTGATCCAAAGCAAACTCGGAAATTTCACCACAGTAGTGAATGTGCAATTAGGAGCCATGCTCTATCTAAATCTAATGCCAGACAGCAAACAATACCTCCTGATTTACAGTCTCTGCACTGCACTCCACCAGTTCAACTCCTGTCATCGCTGTGCAATGACTCAGTCCAATTCACAGTAGCATTGCTTGCATCAAGTACTTTTCAGAATAATTGCCCCCAAAAAATTCTCTGCAAGATCTGCTTAACTGTATATTAATGCCATTGAAAATACACATAAATACTGCGTAGACATTGAGAAATTATTTTCAGCTTTCATGCTCAATTGCAAGAGATGACTCTCTTTGGAATTATTTTTCTTTTAAACTCGCATGCCGCTGCCAACATGGATTTCCACACAAAATGGTGAAATGGGTCAAAGTACAGTCAACGTCAAGGTACAACTCGTAGCACACTGCAATGAGAGTTTCCGTTAAGCTGACTATAAATTATTGAGGCTGGGAGCTGTGGTCGTTTAAACCCTTTAATTACCGTCTCATTCTCAAACTCTGCAAAAAGTGATCCTGGTTCATAATGTGAGTGAACAGCAGAAGCTGTAGATGCAATGAGCTGCAGATGCTGGTTTACAAAAACAAACATTCAGAGTGTGTTAACTGCTGGAGTAACTCTGCAGTTAAGACAGCATCTCTGGAGGTCTGACTTGGAATGGGACAGAAAATGCAGGCCAGACACAAAAGCTCCAGTTTCCACTGGGGGGAGGTGAGCGGGGCAGGGTTTTGTTGCTGCCATTGTTTTTGGGGCAAGGCTGATGGAGAAACTTACAAAATTCTTAAGGGGTTGGACAGGCTAGATGCAGGAAGATTGTTCCCGATGTTGGGGAAGTCCAGAACAAGGGGTCACAGTTTAAGGATAAGGGGGAAATCTTTTAGGACCGAGATGAAACATAGAAACATAGAAACATAGAAAGTAGGTGCGAGAGTAGACCACCAGGTCCGTCGAGCCCGCACCGCCATTCGCTCATGGCTGAACACTAAACAGACACACTTACCCACAAACAGTAGACACAAGACACAGAACACAAGACACTACCCTCCCCTTTATACCGCTATCACCCCTCTCCACCCCAAAAACCTCGTGATCTCCTGGGGGAGGCAAAAAACCGGATAAAAACCCAGGTCCAATTCGGGAAAAAAATCCGGGAAATTCCTCTCCGACCCCAATCTAGGCGATCGACACTTGTCCAGGAGATCACTCAGGTCTTACTATACTAACCATACCTAGGTCCATATCCCTGCCCTCTCCCCGTAGCCCCTTATCCCCTTGGCAGCTAAAAAACCATCTATTTTAGTCTTAAATATATTTAAAGTTTCTGCTTCCACTGCTCCCTGGGGCAGTGAATTCCATAAATTAACCACCCTCTGGGTGAAGAAGTTCTTCCTCATCTCAGTTTTAAAAGAGCCCCCCCTTATTCTGCAACTATGTCCCCTAGTTCTAGTTTCCCCGATCATTGGGAACATCCTCGGTGCATCCACCCGATCAAGGCCCCTCACGATCTTATATGTTTCAATGAGATCGCCTCTCATTCTTCTAAACTCCAAAGAGTAGAGTTCCAGCCTACTTAACCTTTCCTCATATGTCAATCCCCTCATTGCAGGAATTAATCTTGTAAACCTTCGCTGCACTGCCTCCAGGGCTAGTACATCCTTTCTTAAGTATGGACCCCAGAACTGTACACAGTATTCCAAATGTGGTCTCACTAATACTGTGTACAGCTGCAGCAAGACCTCCGTGTTTTTATACTCAATCCCCCTAGCAATAAAGGCCAAAACTCCATTGGCCTTCCTGATTGCTTGCTGCACCTGCATACTAACTTTTAGTGATTCATGTACTAATACCCCTAGATCCCTTTGCGTTGCATTACAACGCAGCTCCTCCTCATTTAGAAAATAACTTGCCCTATCATTTTTTTTCCCAAAGTGAATGACTTCACATTTATTAGTATTAAACTTCATCTGCCAAGTTGTTGCCCACTCACCTAGCTTATCTATATCCTTTTGCAGACTCTTCCTATCCTCCTCATCCCCTACTTTTCCTCCCATTTTTGTATCGTCCGCAAATTTTGATATATTACACTTGGTTCCCTCCTCCAAATCATTTATATAAATTGTGAACAACTGGGGTCCCAGCACCGACCCTTGCGGAACCCCGCTAGTTACCGGTTGCCATCCCGAGTATGAACCATTTATCCCCACTCTCTGCTTCCTATTTGTTAGCCAATCCTCTACCCATGCTAATATATTACCCCCAATTCCATAATTTTTTATTTTTAGCAACAGTCTCTTATGTGGCACCTTGTCAAAAGCCTTTTGGAAGTCCAAGTATACCACATCCACCGGTTCCCCTTTATCCACCCGGGTTGTTACTTCCTCAAAGAATTCGAGCAAATTCGTTAAACAGGACTTCCCCTTCACAAAACCATGCTGGTTCTGTCCGATGAAGTCATGTTTATCCAAGTGCCCCGTTAGTGTTTCTTTAATAATTGTCTCTAACATTTTACCCACCACCGATGTTAGACTAACCGGTCTATAGTTACCCGCTTTCTGTTTACTTCCTTTTTTAAATATAGGTGTTACATTGGCCATTTTCCAATCCACTGGGACCGTTCCTGCCTCCAGGGAGTTTTGGAAAATTATCACCAATGCATCCACAATCCCCACCGCTATCTCCCTCAAGACCCTTGGATGTAATCCATCAGGCCCAGGGGATTTATCCTCCTTCAGTCTCATTAATTTCCCTAATACCACCTCCTTGGTGATCTTAATAGTATTTAGCTCCTCCATTCCTACCGCCCCCTGTTTATCCAACGTTGGAATATTTTTTGTGTCTTCTATGGTGAAGACTGATACAAAATACTCGTTTAATGCCTTTGCCATTTCCATGTTCCCCACCAACAACTCTCCAGTCTCACCCTCCAATGGACCAACGTTCACCTTAGCCACCCTTTTTCTTTTTATATAGCTATAAAAACTCTTACTATTAGTTTTTATGTTGTTTGCTAAATTCCTTTCATAGTCTATTTTCCCCGTCTTAATTAATCTCTTAGTTATTTTTTGCTGACCTTTAAATGCTTCCCAATCCTTCACCCTCCCACTATCTCTGGCTACCTTATATGCCCTTGCCTTCAGCCGAATACTATCCTTTATAGTTTTACTGAGCCATGGCTGACTGTTCTTACCCTTACCCCTTTTTTTCTTCATAGGAATAAATTTTTCTTGAAGGTTATACAGTAGACCCTTAAACGTACACCACTGCTCATGTACCGTCTTATTCTTGAGTCTGCTATCCCAGTCAACTTTGATCAGCTCAGTCCTCATACCTTCATAATCCCCCTTATTTAGACTAAGCACCCTAGCCTGAGTTTCAACCTGCTCCCCTTCTATTTGAATATGGAATTCGACCATATTGTGGTCACTTGTTCCCAACGAGTCCCTAACTATGACATTTTTAATTAATCCTGCTTCATTACACAGGACCAGATCCAAGATTGCCTCCCCCCTTGTCGGTTCTGTGACATACTGTTCTAGGAACCCGTCTCTAATACATTCTATAAATTCTTCCTCTAGTCTACCCTGCCCAGTTTGGTTTACCCAATTAATATGAAAATTGAAGTCCCCCATGATTACAGCGGTTCCCTTTTTACATGCGTCAACTATTTGCAGATTTATGTTCTGACTAACAGCGTCACAGCTATTTGGAGGTCTATAAATTACACCCACTAGTGTTTTTTTCCCCTTGTTATTCTCTATCTGTACCCAAGCTGTTTCACTATCCTGATCCTTCAACGCAATATCCTTCCTCTCTATTGCCGTTATTCCCTCCCTTATTAAAAGGGCCACCCCTCCTCCCTTTCTTTCCTGTCTATCTTTCCTAATTGTCGAGTACCCCTCTATATTTAACTCCCAGTCCTGATCCCCTTGCAGCCATGTCTCCGTAATGGCCACGATATCATAACTATATATACTTAATTGCACCGTTAATTCATTTATCTTATTACGAATACTCCGTGCATTTAGATAAAGCACTTTCAGATGATTTTTACTACCCTTCCTTTCCGTTTTTGCCCCTTTTACATCTAGAGCTTTATCTTCACCCATTATGTCTCCTGTCACATTTTGACTTTCCGCTTCCCCACTGATACCCTGCTCTATTTCCTCTACCCCTGCCGTTATTACCCCCCTTGATACCTCCCCCCCGCTACTTAGTTTAAAGACCTCTCTACTGCCCTAGTTATATGATTTGCCAGGACCCCAGTCCCAGCACCGTTCAGGTGAAGTCCGTCCTTACAGAACAGATCCCCCCTGTCCCAGTACTGGTGCCAGTGGCCCAAGAAACCAAACCCATTATTCCCACACCAGTCTTTGAGCCACGCATTCAGCTTTTTAATTTTACGTACCCTCGCCGATTTGGCCCGTGGCTCAGGTAGCAATCCGGAGATCAGTACCCTCGAGGTTCTGCTTTTTAATTTATTCCCTAACTGCTCAAACTCCTTCAGCAGATCCTCCTTCCTCGTCCTTCCTATGTCATTGGTCCCCACATGGACCACGACCACTGGATCCTCCCCCTCCCACTGCAAATTTCTCTCCAGCATCGCAGAGATATCCTTAACCCTAGCACCGGGTAGGCAACACAGCCTTCGGGACATGTTCTGCTGGCCGCAGAGAACCTTATCTACCCCCCGAATAATACTATCCCCTATCACTACGGCATTTCTTCTAACTCCCCCCTCTTGAATGGCCCCCTGATCCACGGTGCTGCAGCCAGGTTGCTCATCCCTCCCACAGCCCCTGATCCCGTCCTTACATTGAGTAAGAGCCTCGGTCATGCTCGTCAGGGACAAGGGCTGTGGCTCCTGCCGCATCTCCTCCTGGTTCCCCCTACCTGCCTCGCTTATGGCCACACCTTCCTTTCCTTGCTCACTGCCTACTGAATTAGTTAAACTGGTCGGTGTGACCATCCCCTGGCACAAAACATCCAGGTAATACTCCCCCTCCCTGATGTACCGCAGTGTATGAAGTTGGGTCTCCAGCTCATCAATGCGGAGCTGGAGTTCCTCTAGCCTCAAACACTTACTGCAGCTGTAGGGATCTTCTACATCAATGGTGTCGACAAATTCCCACATCTCGCAGTATTGGCACATCTCCTGACCGCCCATCTTATATAAATAATTAACTGGTCCTATTTAAGAATCCCCTACTGTATTGATACACCCCTTATTTATATAATCCTACCTCCTATAAATGGGAAAGTACTCACCCCAGCCGTAAATTACCTACTGGTTTAGCTGTCTAGTGGTAATTCCGTCCGCTCTTCCTGTCTGGTCCACTGCTCCCTTGCAGTGCGTGGCAAACCTCTTTGCCTCTGTTTTATATCTACAGTGCGTGGCAAACCTCTTTGCCTCTGTTAGTCTCTGTTAGTCTCTCGAGTCTCTCGAGCCGCGGCTCCGTCCGTCCTCCCTCGGCGACAGCACCTCTACTTGTTTTCCTGCAGACAGGCCAGGAGAAGCCAAAGATCAGCAGCACAAACAGCACCTGCCCGAAACCACAGATCTCTGGACTCTGAGAAAAACTTTTTTCACACAGAGAGTGGTGAATCTCTGGAATTCTCTGCCACAGAAGGTAGTTGAGGCCAGTTCATTGGCTATATTTAAGAGGGGGTTAGATGTGGCCCTTGTGGCTAAGGGGATCAGAGGGTATGGAGAGAAGGCAGGTACGGGATACTGAGTTGGATGATCAGCCATGATCATATTGAATGGCGGTGCAGGCTCGAAGGGCCGAATGGCCTCCTCTTGCACCTATTTTCTATGTTTCTATGTTTCTATGTTTCTATAACAAAGGAAATTGGAGGAAGATAGACACAAAAAGCTGGAGTAACTCAGCGGGGCAGGCAGCATCTCTGGAGAGAAGGAATGGGTGATGTTTCGGGTCGAGACCCTTCTTCAGACTAGTTAGGGATAAGGGAGGTTGGTTGAATGTTATTGCAACAGTTATTGTGAGGGAGGCTTGGACATTCTAGTTTTTGGCTTTTAGTTTTGGTTTTAGTTTTACAGTGCGGAAACAGGCCCTTCGGCCCACCGAGTCTGCACCGACCAGCGATCCCCGCTCATTAACACTATCCTTCGGCCCACCGAGTCTGCACCGACCAGCGATCCCCGCACATTAACAACTATCCTACACACAATAGGGACAATTTTTTATCAAGCCATTCAACCTACAAACCTGTACGTCTTTGGAATGTGGGTGGAAACCGTAGATCCCGGAGAAAACCCACGGGGAGAAGTTGGAGAACATGCAAACTCCTTTCAGTCAGCACCCGTGGTCAGGATCGAACCTGAGTACATGGCGCTGTAAGGCAGCAAATCTACCGCTGCGCCACCTTGCCACCCCAGAGGATTCTGTCTTCTCTAACTGGCAATGAAGTCACCAAGGAGGATCAATTTATCTTCCTGTGAGTTTGAAGTCGTAAACCTCCAGATTCAGGGCCTGTTTCTTCCCAGCTGCTGTCAGGCAAGTGTCTGCCCTATCGCCAACCAGAGAGTGGTCCTGGACTCCCATCTACCCCATTGAAGACATTTGAACTGAATTTAAACAGACTTTGGTACACAAAAATGCTGGAGAAACTCAGCGGGTGCAGCAGCATCATAGATGCTGCTGCACCCGCTGAGATTCTCCAGCATTTTTGTGTACCTTCGATTTCCCAGCATCTTCAGTTCCTTCTTAAACAGACTTTACTGGACTTTATCTTGCACTAAATGTTATACCCTTTATCCGGTATTTGTACATTGTGGACGGCTTGGTAGTAATAATGTATCGCCTCTTCACTGACTGGACAGCACGCAACAAACACGTAACACTGTGCCTCAATACACATGGCAATAATAAACTAAACTAACCCAATCAAAGCTAAACTGAAAACTATTGGAACATGGGGGTGAATTCCAACAATGGCATAGAGATGATCTTTTGACCACATCCATATTAGCTAATGATTATAGGTATATGGAGCGTCACGGTGGTGCAGCGGTAGAGTTGCTGCCTTACAGCGCCAGAGAGCCCGCTTCAATCCTGACCACGGGTGCTGTCTGGACCGAGGTTGTACGTTCCCCCCGTCACCTGGATTGATTTTCCCCCGGGTGCTCCGGGTTCTTCCCATGCTCCAACGACGTACAGGTTTGTAGGTTAATTGGTTTGGTATAATTGTAATTTTTCCCTAGTGTGTAGGATAGTGCTGGTGTACAGGATCGCTGGTCGGCGTGGATTCGGTGGGCCTGTTTCCGCGCTGTTTCTCTAAACTAAACTAAACTAAACTATAGGTTACAGCTTCTTTAACAGAGTGAAATTGAGGGCCTGGAAGCAGTCATATCCCAAAAGGAGAGTTCCTGAGCTAGCAGACTAAAGGGCCTGTCCCATTTGCATGCGATTGCATGCGTTTGGCACGACCAACCGGAAACGTAGTTCACGCTAAGTACGCGCTAAGTCCGCGTGTGACGTCATTTACGTCGTGCTTACCAATCAGTTGGGCAGGAGGCGGGCCGACTGAATTTGGGCGTCACATGGCGTCGGGCGGTGACGTCATCATGCAACGCCACGCCGGGTGGTGACATCATCACGCAACGTCACGTGCTAGGCGTACGCCGTCAAGACGCTGTATACGATGTCAAGACGCTGCATACGACCACGATGCGCCTGCGAATTTCGTAGCGCCGTGGGATGTCGGGACCAGTCCCGCACAACTCCGCGCTTCTAAGTGGGACCGGCCCGGCACAGCCATACGGTGCCCGGTACGCCTCAAGCGACCACGAGGACGCGTAATTTGCAAGCCAAGGTAGCGTAAGTGGGACAGGCTCTTTACTCAACCTTGCCAGTGATTTGGAGGACATGGATAGGTGACTTTTCGGGTTGTGACCAGAAGTTATAAGTTGGCCCCCAGAAACTCCAGTTCCTGCAGATGGGGAATAGGGTATACATGGTGTTACCTATGTCAATATTAGCTGTGTGACTGAAGCTGCACTAATATCTGCCTTCCTGTGGATCTCGACTAATTTCCCAAGAGTTGGAGAGAAACGCAGAAAGCATCACCAACACGATCTAACATATGGGAAAACACTCTCACTCACAATTTTCATGCTGTAAAATCTATGCAAGGGGGTCCAATTTCTAGGTTTGGATAATTACAAGTTATTTAGCTGCCAGGATTCATAGCGGAGTTCAATCCTGTTCTCAGGAATGCCTGCAGGTATACATTTTCTTGCAACACTAAGAGGCCGAGCTTACTTTTCCTGCTGGGTTAGTCTCCCATCAGATATGATGACTCTTAGTGCAAGCAGGGACCGACCTTCCTGAAGAGGCAGCCTCCACACTGGTAGAGCATTTAGTTTAATTTAGAGATACAGTGCGGAAGCAGGCAACTTTGGCCCACCGAGTCCACACCAGCCAGTTATCTCCGCACACTCAGACTCACAACAGAAGGTAGTTGAGGCCAGTTCATTGGCTATATTTAAGAGGGAGTTAGATGTGGCCCTTGTGGCTGAAGGGATCAGGGGATCAGGGGGTATGGGGAGAAGGCAGGTATGGGATATTGATTTGGATGATCAGCCATGATCATATTGACTGGTGGTGCAGGCTCGAAGGGCTGAATGGCCTACTCCTGCACCTATTTTCTATGTTTCTATGTTTCCATCCTTCCACTGAAGAAGACCTTCAGTCTGAAGAAGGGTTTCGGGACGAAACGATGCCTATTTATTTCGCTCCATAGATGCTGTCACACCCGCTGAGTTTCTCCAGCACTTTTGTCTACCTTACACTATCCTACATGCAGCAGGGACAAACTATAATTCTACCACGTTAATTCACCTACAATCCTACTCGTCTTTAGCGTGTGGGAAGAAACGAGAGATCCCGGAGAAAACCCATGCAGACAGCACCCGTAGGCAGGATCGAACCCAGGTCTCTGGCACTGTAGGGCAGCAATCTACCGCTGCATCACCGTGCAGCCCCGAAAATGCTGAGCCAGTCTGCTATGAAATGCAAATTCTCCCAAAAGCATAATTAATTGCAAATGAAATCACTCCAAACTGAGATTCTGCAGTCAGAATGAATAGTGACTGTACACAACTTTAATAAAAGACAGCATAGCCATTGGCTAGTTCTCAAGAGAAAATATTTATTTTCACTTCACACAGAAGTGAAAGGCATTGGTGAGACCAATTCTGGTGTATGGTGCACAATTTTGGTCGCTTAATTATAGGAAGGATGTCAACAAAATAGAGAGAGTACAGAGGAGATTTACTAGAATGTTGCCTGGGTTTCAGCACCTAAGTTACAGAGAAAGGTTGAACAAGTTAGGTCTTTATTCTTTGGAGCGCAGAAGGTTAAGGGGGTACTTGATAGAGGTCTTTAAAATGATGAGAGGGATAGACAGAGTTGACGTGGATAAGCTTTTCCCATTGAGAGTAGGGAAGATTCAAACAAGAGGACATGACTTGAGAATTAAGGGACAGAAGTTTAGGGGTAACATGAGGGGGAACTTCTTTACTCAGAGAGTGGTGGCTGTGTGGAATGAGCTTCCAGTGGAAGTGGTGGAGGCAGGTTCGATTTTATCATTTAAAAATAAATTGGATAGGTATATGGACGGGAAAGGAATGGAGGGTTATGGTCTGAGTGCAGGTAGAAGGGACTAGGGGAAAATAAGTGTTCGGCACGGACTAGAAGGGCCGAGATGGCCTGTTTTCCGTGCTGTCATTGTTATATGGTTATATGGTTATAATTATTACCAGTTCATAGCTTGGTGTTGGGCCAGTCCGAGGTCTCATTTTGTCCAACTGCTGATAAAGGCAAGTCATGCCAAAACACGACATTGACCCTTCAGACATGGGGAGGTGGTGGGACAGAGGGGAGTTTGTAGAGTTAGCGGCATAGGAGGTATTCAGTAAATGGCACCAGGTAGTGGTTGAAATGGAGTACAACGAACCAATAAAAATAACTGAAAAATTATTTTAAATGGTGTCATGTTGAAGAATTGGTTTGTGCCTCTAAATTGAAATGAAAATAATAAAAGAACAAGAATAAAATAACAACATTGGGAACATTTTTCCTGCATCTAGCTTGTCCAGTCCTTTTATAATTTTATATGTTTCTATATGATCCCCCTACATCCTTCTAAACTCCAGTGAATACAAGCCTAATTATCTTTTTCAAAAAGGCACAGGAGAGTTCAAAGCATGCATAGTTATAGCACTTGACTTCCTTTGTACTATATATTCAAGCCTTTTTACTTGGAAGTAGCTTTTGGTCTCCAATAAGGTCATTCTACTGGAGCACCTTTTGTGGCAGGTTTTTCAATTCTTCAGCTGCTAACAAAGTAATGTGACAAAGGATCCTTACTGTGCTTTCACATGCATTTTATAGCCGCCATTGTAACATTCCTCTGAATAACACACGGCAACCCTTAAAACTGATGTGTCACTAGATTTTGCAATCCTCTGTTGAACTCAAAAGAATTCGAGCTTGCCAAATCTTCGACCGTAAATTACTAACGCCTCAACTTTTGGAAGGGATGAGATGTCATCACCCTCTGGTCAAACCTCTGTCAAGACCAGCATTGTGATGGCCTTCCCATCTATGATCTGATCACTAATAATGTGCCTGACTAATGTGAGCAGTCACAGTGATGGGGGAATACTGCCAGTGACAGTGACTGATAATCTAATAGGCAAAGCAAAGGGAGCAGGTTGATGAGATTAGTAGTCTGTGCATGTGGTTTGCTGACAAGATCAATATATTGGAAGACAGAGCTATTGGAGCTGCTGTTTGCATGGTTGTTATGATGAGTTCTATGGAAAATGTCAAGAGAACGACTCATGGCAGTTAAAAAATAAACTGCTGGAAGAACTCAGCAGGTCAGGTAGCATCTGTGGAGGCAAGAGAATGGTCAATTGACAATAGACAATAGACAATAGGTGCAGGAGTAGGCCATTCGGCCCTTCGAGCCAGCACCGCCATTCAATGTGATCATGGCTGATCATCCCCAATCAGTACCCCGTTCCTGCCTTCTCCCCATATCCCCTGACTCCAGTATCTTTAAGAGCCCTATCTAGCTCTCTCTTGAAAGCATCCAGAGAACCTGCCTCCACCGCCCTCTGAGGCAGAGAATTCCACAGACTGTTTCGACGTTTCAAGTCTAGACCTTGCACCAATCGGCGTGGGTGGCAGCGTGGTGTAGCGGTAGAGTTGCAACGCCAGAGACCCTGGTTCGATCCTTTCTATGGGTGCTGTCTGTATAGAGTTATTTTGTTCTCCCCGTGACCACGTGGGTTTTTCCGGATACTTTGATTTCCGCCCACACTCCAAAGACGTGTGTAGGTTAATAGGTAAAAATAGTAAGTTGTCCCTAATGTGTAGTGTAATCGGCGGGGTACTCGGTGGGCTGAAGGACCTGTTTCCACGCTGTATCTCTGAAGTCTAAAGTCAGTTCTTATTCAGAGTCTCGATTTGAAATATCAATCATCCCATTGCCATCACAGATGTTGCTTGTTCTACTGAATTTTTCCAGCAGTTTATTTTTTTGCTCTGTATTCCAGAATCTGCAGTCTCGTGTGCCTTAAGGGCCTGTCCCACTGTACGAGGTAATTCAAGAGTTCTCCCGAATTTTCCCGATTCGAACTCTGAGAATGTCCGTAGCGGGTCCGTAGGAGTTCGTGGATGTCACGTAGCGGTTCGTACGAGTAACGGCAGGTACTCGGGAAATCCGGTAAACCCGTGACGTTTTTTCAATGCTGTGAAAAATGTCCACGAGTAAAAAAATACTCTTAATTAAAAAAATTGTTAATTTTTACACGTATGAGCCGCTACGAGACATTCACGAACTCCTACGGACCCGCTACGGACATTCTCCGAGTTCGAATCAGGGGAAAACCTCGAGAGAACTCTTGAATTACCTCGTACAGTGCGAGTCCCAAACAAGTCCCAGACAAGGAAAATTGAAATCTAGACTGAAAATACAAAATGCCGAAACTGATTATCCATTCTCAGAGTGAAAAAAGAATAAAGAATTAAGGCTTCAGGTTCAAGGCCCTATGAGAAAATCTGGAGAAAGATTGAACTGCTTAATTTATCCAGAGTTTTCAATTTTTATTTCAAAATTCCATCCTGTAGTTTTTTTTAATTTTCAAACAGAAGTCTTGGATAGCAAGAGAATGGTATGAAGATGGAGACAGAATTACTGGAGTAACTCAGCAGGACAGGCAGCATCTCTGGAGAGAAGGAATGGGTGACATTTCGGGTCAAGACCCTTCTTCAGACTTGAGTTGAAACCTCACCCGTTCCTTCTCTCCAGAGATGCTGCCTGTCCCGCTGAGTTACTCCAGTAATTTTGTGTCTATCGTAGGTGTAAACCAGCATCTGCGGTTCCTTCCCACACAAGAGAAAAAGTACGGTGGAGGAACAATGATGGATTGGAGTGTTAAGATGGGCACAGTGCACATCTCCCGAGTGGGGATATGAGAGCATTGAAATAAATGTTGTATACCTTTTTGACAAGCAGTGAAGAGACTATAAAAAGTAGACAAAACACTTAAACAATGGGTTCAGGATCAGAGCAGCAGCGGAAATATGCATACCACTAAACACTAGCGAATTATTCATGTAGACAATTATTGCCATGAGGGAGATTTCTACTTTTCACCATGTATTTTGGAAAAGAGAAGAGGCCGGATATTGATCTTGGTTCTCTTGGTTATACTGTGTATCACTGCAGAAGCAGAGTAGAATCGACATTACACTGTATAAATACGACTGCAGATATGACTGATTGTATCATAGGGCCATATTTTGTAGCAGGTCTGTGAGCAGCGTAGCAGTTCTGCTGACTAATCCTGTCATCGCTCTGGAGTTTAAACCAAACTTAAATAAATAACTAACATTTTATTTTTCCTTTTACAGCCAAGGTCCCTTCTGACAACTCTCTTGGCCACGTAAGTGATTGGTCTCACTAATTCCAAAGCACATTTTGTTACAGTTTGACCTGTCGGCAGCGATTTTGCTGATTTTGATTTTGTTTCTACGAATGGAATGAGTTTTGAACGCCTTGCGTTCCTTTCGTATATTTCACATAGGTGTTCTTTTAAGAAGGTGATGCAAGAAAAAAAATCTGAAGATAGGGTCTCACCGAAAAGGTCACCCATTCCTTCTATCCAGAGATGCTGCCTGGCCCGCTGAGTTACTCCAGCATTTTGTGTCCATCTTCAGCGAAAACCTTTAACTGTTTCAATGCCGCCTTCACGCCAGCAAAGGTACTTCAAGCAGAAGAGTTCGTGCCCAACGTCACGTAGAAACTGGCTAATCAAATCAAGAAGCCTTGCTATGTGCAATACATTATGGCAGCAAAGAATATGAATTTCAGAATAATTCTGGCTCGAGCAACATGCCCCATTGATATTGTCCATTGATGCATAGAAAATAATCAATGGTTCTTTATTATCATGTATGCACTGGATAGTGAAATTCTTGCTCCCGTCACCATATTTTGGTGCCATTTACTCAAGAAAAAGAACAAAGTTCAAAGTCCAAAGTAATGAGTCAAAGAGTCAGTCATATGGGCCTGTCCTACTTAGACGATTTTTCAGGTGACTTCCGGCGACTGTCAGAGTGGAACACACACACACACACACACACACACACACACACACGCACACACACACACGCACACACACACACACACACACGCACACACACACACACACACACGCACACACACACACGCACACACACACACACACACACGCACACACACACACACACACACGCACACACACACACGCACACACACACACACACACACGCACGCACACACACACACACACACACACACACACACGCACACACACACACACACACACGCACGCACACACACACGCACACACACACACACACACACACACGCACACACACACACTCACGCACACACACACGCACGCACACACACACACACACACACGCACTCACACACACACACACACACACACGCACACACACACGCACACACACACACAAACACACACACACACACACACACACACACACACGCACACACACACGCACACACACACACACACACACACACACACACACACACACACACACACACACACACACACACACACACACACACACACACACACACACACACCCGCGCACACACACACACACACACACACACACACACACACACACACACACACACACACACACACACACACACACACACACACCTTCCTTCACCAGCAAGCGGGGACAGGGCAAGCTGGGGGAGCGCTGTCTGAGTGAAATTCACACGGTGCAAAGCCAATGTGACACACACACACACCACGATGAACAGGAAGGTTGGTGCTGTAATTAGGACGGTGAAAGCACAGTATACGGGAAGGGTCACGTAAGTCCTTTAAAAGAGGGGGGAGAGGGTGGCAAAAGGGGGACAAGGGGGAGAAGGGGGAGATGCGGGGAGAAGGAGTGGAGATAACTTTTAACAAGCCAGAGATACACGGCTGTGAAGCTCGGCGAACATTAACGTTGGTTATCCTTTGTTCTGAAAACTACTGCTTATGTTTTTTTTCCCCCCATGAGCCAATGAAATTCACCGGTCAGCACCGGCTACAACCCACGACAACCTTCGACCTCCTGGCAACCCACTAGGACCTCCTGGCGACCCACCTACGGCACGAGAATTTTCGCTACTCTCCATGGCGGCTTCATTCTAGTAGCCGCTAATTTTTCAACATGTTGAAAAATTTGCGGTAACCATAATGAGGCCGCGGCTAGTTCCCAGAATGCGTGAACTCCTCATGACCATGAAGGCGACTACCCGGCAACCACCCGCAAACATATGGCGACCATATGGCAACCGCAGAGTGTCCTGCAGTCGCCTAAAATGTCGCTTAAGTGGGACAGGCCCATTACAGCCTGGAAATAGACCCTGCAACCCAACTTACCCACACTGGCTAACATGTCCCATCTACTCTAGTACTATCTGTCTGCTTTTGGCCCATATCCCTCTAAACCTATCCTATCCACATAAGTGATAGGATCAGAATTAGGCCATTTGGTCCATCTAGTTTACTCATCCATTCAATGATGGCTGATCTATCTCTCCCACCTAACACCATTCTCTGGCCTTCTGCCCATAACCCC
The DNA here is from genome assembly GCF_010909765.2 of Amblyraja radiata. Classification (NCBI taxonomy): domain Eukaryota; kingdom Metazoa; phylum Chordata; class Chondrichthyes; order Rajiformes; family Rajidae; genus Amblyraja; species Amblyraja radiata. Next base: position 4,653,172 of record NC_045968.1, on the reverse strand, counting down.
TGACACCCATCTGTACCTGTACCTGCACCTGTCTAAAGGTTTCTTAAACATTGCGATAGTACCTGTCTCATCTACCTTCTCTGGCAGCTCATTCCATACACCCTTTGAGTGAAAATGTTACCCCTCACACTCCCATTAAATCTTGGATGCACTGCTGGATGTACTGGAGTGTCCCTGATCCAGGTAAGCCTAGATAAGCCTCAGGTTGCTGCAGGACCACCTCCATCGCCCTCAACCAGCTCAGCCCGCCAATCAAGGTCCCCCTCCTGTGTGGGTTTTTTCCTCCAGAATCTCCGGTTTCCTCCCACACCAAAGACGTACAGGTCTGTAGGTTAATCGGCTTGGTATAAATGTCAATTTCTAAATGTCCCTAGTGTGTGTAGGATAATGTTAATGTGCAGGGATCGCTGGTCGGTGCGGACTCGGTGGGCAGAAGGGCCTGTTTTTGCGTTGTATCTCTAAACCAAACTAAACTAGGAAAGGAATTAACTGTCAATAAGTGAGCTTTTCATGCTATCAATTGTGGGTCAATTGAGGGAGAATTTCATCTTTAACTTCATCTTTAACTTTAAACACTCCCAATAATTCAGCACACCGTCAGTATTCCTCCTGGAATATCTCAATATCCCTATTACCTACTGGAAACTTGGTTTTCAGGTAACCAAATCCATTTACCAGAATGGCAGTTTACAGGATAGAAGAGACTACTACATATCGCCACGGTGGTGCAGCGGTAGAGTTGCTGCCTTACAGCACCAGACAGCCGGGTTCGGTCCTGACTACGATTGCTTGTCTGTGAGGAGTTTGTACGTTCTCCCTGTGACCGCGTGGGTTTTCTCCGGGTGCTCCGGTTTCCTCAAACATTCCAAGGACGTGCAGGCTTGTAGTTGAATTGGCTTCTGTAAATTGTCCTGAGTGTGTAGGGTAGAACGAGTGTATGGGTGATTGCTGAGTGGCGCAGATTCGGTAGGCCGAAGAGCCTGCTTCGATTTTGTATTTCTAAACTAAACTAAACTAAACCTGTGTGATAAATCTTTGACCTTTGAGATTCTGTCTGCATTCCCTGCAATTACGCCAGTTGCTTTTTGGCATTTTCAGAGGCTCTGGATTTAAACACTTGGCTCAGACGCAAAATTCAGATGCCAGACCAAGAAAAAAGGACAAATGGGTGTATGAATAAGCAGGCTTTTCCAATATTCATGACAGAAAATGATGGCTCCTGTAAACAGATCTAAATGTACTTTAATTTGAACTATTTAAGCGAGCTTGAAAATGAGCTCCAAATTAAATATGGAATGTAAACACAAAATGCAAGAAGAATATGATACTGCACCACTACACTCAGAAAACAATCTAAGTATTACATTTATAGAGTTGAAGCAAAGACATTATTGAGAAGAATAATTACTTTACAAATCTGTTTTGAATAAAGTCTGGCATGCAGAAGTTTTCAGTGAGTGCAAGTCAGCTACATGCTCGGCTCCATATAACCTATCAAAAGAACTTTTAACCTTGGACCAAAATTATACTCAATTTCTCATTCCTCCAAAAGACAGCAATATTTCAGAAATCCGAGAGTAACAAAATGGCGGGATCCTGGAATACAAAAGTAAACGGGTAAACTAAAATTTGATACATGACATTGAATTCTGGCAAAAATCCAGGGCATGTTGAAAATGTGGAACTAATTTGATCTTGGGCTGAACTGTTATCTACCTGCTGGCCTGGAGTTTAGCAACATGTACTGTTGAATGGGTGACATACACCTAGGAAATTAACTCATTAGGGGTGATATTACAACAGGAGCTTTGTGGAGGGCAAAATTACTGGCATAAACTGTGGCACTGTGTAAGTATGGGTCATGTTACATCATCTCTCATCTGGCCAATTTCATGTCAGATTCATGAAATCCAACAAAGTTTCAGCCACGCTCTCCCCATTTTGAAGTCCCCTCCGTCTTGTGCTTTGGACCACAAACATTAAAGCACTGAAACCCTTCAAAACAACATCACGCAGAGAGAATTTAAATGTCCCAACGTTGCCTCAAATGGTTCCCTCTCAAAATATAAATTCTTTACCTGCCATCAAAATGTGGATGGTCGATTAAAAAAAAGGAGCGCCATAGCAATTTCTTCGGAAAGGTTTGCAAAGTAGGATTGATAATGATTCTTGCCAAAATACAGCCACTGGTGCATGTGTGAGCTATGCAAAAAGAATTTCACTGTGCGGTGCACACGTGGCAATAACTTTAGTCAGAGGGTGTTGGACGGGAAAGGAATGGAGGGTTATGGTCTGAGTGCAGGTAGATGGGACGAGGTGAGAGTAAGAGTTCGGCATGGACTAGAAGGGCCGAGATGGCCTGTTTCCGTGCTGTAATTGTTATATGGTTTGATGTTATAATCTCTGCAATTCATTGCCACAGAAGGCTACGGAGGTTAATGCCCCTGTCCCACTTAAGGAAACCTGAACGGAAACCTCTGGAGACTTTGCGCCCCACCCAAAGGTTTCCGTGCGGTTCCCGGAGGTTTTTGTCAGTCTCCCTACCTGCTTCCGCTACCTGCAACCTCCGGCAACCACCTGCAACCTCCGGGAACCGCATGGAAACCTTGGGTGGGGCGCAAAGTCTCCATAGGTTTCCGTTCAGGTTTCCTAAGTGGGACAGGGGCATTAGCCTATGGATATGTTTGAGGCAGTGATTGATAGATTCTTAATTAGTACGGGTGTCAGGGGTTATGTGGAGAAGGCAGGAGAATGGGGTTGAGAGGAAAATATAGATAGAATAGAATAGAATAGAATAGAATAGAATGCAATTTATTTTCATTCAAACCTAGGTTTGAACGAAATATAATTTCTACAGTTTTTTCCATTACAAAACAATCCAAGACCCACACTTAACACAGTTTACATAAACATCCATCACAGTGAGTCTCCAACATCTCCTCACTGTGATGGAAGGCAAAGTCTTTATCTCTTCCCTTTGTTCCTTCTCCCGTGGTCCAGCAGTCCAACTGCAGTGTCGAGGTGAACTGGGGCTCCGATGTTAAAGCCCCCGGCGGGCGATGGTAAGTCCTGAGGCCGTTTAAGCCACGCCGGGCGATGTTAGGCCCCGGCTCCATGTCCTTAAACCCGCGATTCCAGCGAGAGAAGTCGTCGTTGCGGAGCTCGGAAAAGCGGTCTCCCAACAGGGACCAGCGAGCTCCCGATGTTCCCGTCCACCGGGTCTGCGGCCGGTGCCTCCGAACTCCAAAAGTCGGGTCGCAGCCGCGCGCCACCACAGCTCTTCCCGCTCCGAAGTTGGCCAGCTCCGCGATGTCAGTTCCGCAGGCTCTGCAACTGGAGCCCTCAGGTTAGTCCCGGCCGGAGGTCGCCGCCGGCTCCACGATGTTAGGCCCAACGACATCCGAGACCCGACAGGGAATAGTCGGGTCCCCGCACAGGGAAGAGATTTAAAACGGTTTCCCCACAGCACCCCCCACCCCCACATATACACAGCTAAAAAAATAAATAAAAACTAACTCAAGACATACATTTAACAAGACAAAAATAAAAAAAGACAGACGCCTGTAGTCGAGCCGCTGCCGTTAGGCGCCACCACTGTACAACCATCAACCATGATTGAAAGGCAGAGTATTTTTGATGGTCCGAATGGCCTCATTCTCCTCCTATCACCACTCATGAGTAAAGGACTATTGAATGTTGATGTTACTGATTAGTCACAGTTTATAGATCATGGCAGCTTTTCAAATATCGATAAATCCAATTGTAATCGGTTGGCTTAAGCCAGAATAAAGTCTGTATGCACTTATGGTTTTTCCTTTATTTCTTTACAGTTTAAATCTAATAACACATTAAAATCAGAAGGCACCCTAATAACACCTCAATAAACTCCTTGTCAACTTTAATAAATCAAAATATTGTAGATGCTGGAAATTTAAAATTAAAAGCAGAAATTGCTGGAAGTACCAGCAGGTCTTCAGTTTCATGTATCAAATTTTAGTTTCCCCATTCACGTTTGGATTCCAGGATTTGACCATTTTGTTACTCTCGGATTTCTGAAATATTGCTGGCTTTGGGAGGAATGAGACATTTAATGTAATTATGGTCGAAGGTCAGACAGCATCTGCGGAAAGAGAAGTAGAGGAACTGGAGGGCCAGATGAACTGGCAATCTGACAAACGTTCTCATTCCACAGATGCTGCCCGGCTTGCCAAGCGTTTCCAGCATTTTTTTATTTTTTCATCTGTTCCAAATTTAGTGCCTGTGCAATCCAGTTAACCAACAAATATATTAAAAACGCATCACGAAAAGTGTTGGAATTCACAGAAGGTTATGCTGCATCTGTGGAGGGAAGGGACAGATGATGATGATGATGATGATTTGGGTCAAAATATCCCAAAGTGTCGTCAGTCCATTCCCTCTCCCGATGCTGCCTGACACTCTGAGTTCCTCCAGCACCTCAGGTTCTTGTCTCTGCGAACATGCTTAAATGTGCTCCAAGCTGTATTCAGAATCAAAACCTAGATGTGAACGTCAACATTCAAAAGCAGTCCAAATTTTGTTTCACGTTTAATCTGCAACACACGATAATTACTTTTGATCATTTTCCTGGTAAATTAAAGAATTGTCTTTTTTGTTGTTGTTTAGTTTACCAATACAGCGCTGATACAGGCCCCTCGGCCCACTGAGTCCGCACCGACTAGCAATCCCTGCACATTAACACTACCCTACAGACGCACACTCAGGCCAATTTTACATTTACACCAAGCCAATTAACCTACAAACCTGTACGTCTTTGGATTGTAGGAGGAAACTGAAGATCTCGGAGAAAACCCACGCAGGTTTGCGGGGAGAACGTACAAACTCCGTACAAACTGCACCCATAGTCAGGATCAAACCTGCGCCTCTGGTGCTGTAAGACAGTAGCTCTACCCGCTGCACCTTTTAAAATGGACATTTGTTGACACCGCAAAAAATTCTGTTTGAATCATCCACTTTGATCAGAGTGCCTTCATCTTTTGTTTTTAGACTAATTTGAGGAATACCTGTGAAGATATGGTGTCACGATTTAAACCCTACTGCTGCAACTATAACCCTCATGAAGTAAATTACTTTTATGCGATTCCAACTCCAACGTGTCTTAAACCTCTGCATCAGACCATATATCCAACAGTACAACCTTTCGTAGACAGGCTATATGGTTCTGATTAATATATTCGCTATATTTTTAAATATCTTTCCCCGACCTATAACCAGAAAAATAGCTCAAAGTTACATTTCATATTGGACAGCACCAGAAAAATTATTTGCTGGTAATATTTCATTGAATGCTTTCATTAAAATGGTCTTTTCGTGCACAGAATTGGCCAACCCAGCCATCAAAGAAAATTAGGAACCACACTAACAGGCATGACATCCTGACAATTGTTAACGTTTCAGTCAGACAGATGCAGCCAATTTATACTTTCCCATTTCCCCAATAAGCATTTATGTTAATCCAGATCAATCAAACTGTCGATGGTGGAAAACAAATGAGAAAGGACTCAGCAAATGGTTAGAGTGGTATAGAATTGTAATTCATATTCCTGGGATTTTAATTAAATGTCTTCATTTCAACTTTAAATATATAGTTATACTTGAGTGTACCAAACAGCAATTTGGGCTAAATATCACATATAGATGTAGGAAAATAAATCCAAACTACACTTATGTATGGATCATCTTACACAAACTTAGTTTTCCTGGACTTCAAATCTCCAATTTAAAGATTACTTTACATCTGCAGAGCAAAGTTGCATCGTTTAAAATCAGTATTCTGTTACCAATGCTATTTGAGGACTCTGTTTTCACAGACAGAAGTACAATGAGCCTTGTCTCTATGGTATGAAACCAGAATTAAAAACATGACTGCAATGCCTTGTGGTGCATTTTTACAATAAGCTGGATGAGAAAACGACCTTTAGAAACAGCATTTGGATATGATTTACTTGACCGAGTTCAGATAAGTTTGAAGGATTTTTTTCCTAAATCGAAGGACAGAAAAGACAAAAACAGCTTACAACCCAGTGGTATGAATATTGATTTCTCTAACTTCAAGTAATCCTTGCTGTCCCTCTCTCTCGTCGCTCCCCCAGCAGAGTTCTCTGACTAGTTTCACAGTCCTCCTGATTCATTTAACTGTTTGTATGCCTCGTTTTCACCTTCCCCACAGCTAACATTGAACCATTCTATATTTTCCGTGAGCATTGTCTGGTTTCATCTATCGTTTTCATACCTTTCCCTTCCATATCTCTAGTTACCCTCTCCCCTGACTCTCAGTCTAAAGAATGGTATCGACCCGAATCGTCACCCATTCCTTCTCCCCAGAGATGCTGCCCATCCCGCTGAGTTACTCCAACATTTTGTGTCTATCTTCAGTGTAAACCAGCATCTGCAGTTCCTTCATACACATAAAAACATTATTGGCCAGAATGGATTTTATGCTTACTACAGGCATTGTGCACAGTTTTGCACTTATGACAGAGCCCATATTGTACCATTGCAAAATATTGCACAAATCAAATGGTTGCAATTTTCTGGCATGCAGTTCAGAATGAGTAAAGGGCCTGTCCCACTTAGGCGAGTTTTCAGCGGACTGCCGGCCACTGTCAAGTTGCCGGCAGTCGCCTGAAAAACTGACAACTGGAACGGCGACTGTCAGAGTGGAACACACACACGCAAACACATCGCTTCCTTCACCAGCCCATTATGCAGGCGGGGGACAGGGCAAGCGGGGGAGCGCTGTCTAAAACATTCACACAGTGCAAAGCGAAAGTGATACAGACACACGCCGTGATGAACAGGAATGTTGATGCTGTAATTAAGGTGGCAGAAGCACAGTGTACGGTAAGTCCTTTCAAGGGGGGGGGGGGATAAAAGGGGGAGAAGGACTGGAGACAATTTTTAAGAAGCCAGAGATACACAGCTGTGAAGCTCGGCGGACATTTAACATTACCGGACAGTCATCTTAGGTTCTGAAAACTACTGCTTACCTTTTTTTTCCCCAATGAAATTCACCGGTCAGCACCAGCTACAACCTCCGAGAACCTTCGAGAACCTTCGACCTCCTACAGCACGAGAATCTTCGCTATTCTCCATGGCGGCTCCATTCTAGTCACCGCTAATTTTTCAACAGGTTGGAAAATTTGTGGCGACCATAACGAGGCCACCACTAATTCTCCTCGCGACCATGAAGGCGACTCCTCGGCAACTACCCGCGAACATGTGGCGATTGCATCGTCTTCTGCAGTCGCCTAAAAAGTCGCTTAGGTGGGACAGGCCCATTAGGCGAATAACTGAAATGAAATGCCTTTATTTGTCGTTGCAAGCACTGCATACATCGGAATTGTTGTTGCCACTCCATTGGTGCATAATATACAAACATAAAATCACAGGACACAATTTAAAAACAATGTTAAAAACTAGGTATCAAGATAAGTAAGTAGTCATGTATTGTCAGTACATGGTGATGGTAAAGTGCGAGCTGGGTAGCAGCATGGAAGAGTGCAGAATGAATAATACTCAGTGTTTTTCATATTGAGTGTACAGATTGCTTTGGAGAAGAAACTGTCTCTGAGTCCGGAGGTGCGTGTTTCGGCTGACCTGTAACGCCTGCCAGAGGGCAACAGTTCAATAAGGTGGTGACCGGGGGTGTGTGGAATCTTTGATGATGTTAGTGGTTACTTACAAAATTCTTAAGGGGTTGGACAGGCTAGATGCAGGAAGATTGCTCCCGATGTTGGGGAAGTCCAGGACAAGGGGTCACAGCTTAAGGATAAGGGGGAAATCCTTTAAAACCGAGATGAGAAGAACTTTTTTCACACAGAGAGTGGTGAATCTCTGGAACTCCCTGCCACAGAGGGTAGTGGAGGCCAGTTCATTGGCTATATTTAAGAGGGAGTTAGATGTGGCCCTTGTGGCTAAGGGGATCAGAGGGTATGGAGAGAAGGCAGGTACGGGATACTGAGTTGGATGATCAGCCATGATCATATTGAATGGCGGTGCAGGCTCGAAGGGCCGAATGGCCTACTCCTGCACCTAATTTCTATGTTTCTATGTTTCTATGGTTCTGCTGAGGTAGCATGAGGTGGCAATATCCTCCAGAGAGGGCAGTGGGCAGTGGTAATGGTGGCGCACTCAGTGCAGCAGCTCTGTGCTCTCTAGATGCAATGGAAGATAAAATGCCACACAGTAGGTGACTGCAAACAAGAAATAAAGGATCACTTCAGTTGATTCTACAAAGCCAAACGAGGCATAATATGATGTCAAATTACCTTTAGATTAGGCTTATTATTGTCACATGTTGTGAAAGGCTTTGCTTTGCATGTTTACAAATCAGATCAGATAATCAAGACAAATTCAATTACAACAGATAGAGCAAAAGAGAAGTTACAGAGTGCAGAATATATTTCACAGCACTGTTGTGCACCAGTTCCATAAACAATGTCCGCAATGGGGCAGAGGTGCATCGGACGGCACTCTGGGTTATGGGGGACAGTATCCGAGCTTATGGACAGTATCCGAGTTTATGAACTGATATCCGACTATGGAAGAAGGAACTTCAGATGCTTGTTTACACCAAAGAGAGACACAAAATACTGGAGTAACTCAGCAGGACAGGCGGCATCTCTGGAGAGAAGGAATGGGCGATGTCTGACAAAGGGTCTCAACCCGAAATGTCACCCGTTTCGTCTCTCCAGAGATGCTGCCTGCCCTGCTGAGTCACTCCAGCATTTTGTGTCTATCTCCGATTATGTACATTGTTCATTTCAGTGCAAAGTAATTAATAATAGAGATAAGGCAGACTCAAGGGTGGGAAAAAACATGTCTTGGAGAACGAGCCACTTTGGAGATTCAACCATACATTTTGTAGCTTCCGTTTAAGAAAGCACTGCGGATGCTGGAAAAATCGAAGTTAGACAAAAATGCTGCAGTAACTCAGCAGGTGAAGCAGCATCTATGGAGCGAGGGAATAGGCAACGTTTCGGGTCAAGACCCTTCTTCAGATTCTGAGTGGAGACCCTGAGGTTGTAGGTTCTGAGTGTCTTCACTTGATATATGCTGGTAGATGTTGGTTGGGGAAAGTTGCTACATAATATCCCAGACTTAATTTTGATCCTCCATCCAGCAAGAAATCTCTTCCTTCTTCACTCCATAATACATACATCCCCTCTAAGATTGTTTGTCTTGTTCCACTCCATTCAAGGTGTAATTTTAAGAGTGTTGAAATGAAAAGTTGTACACAATCCAACTTTTTGGTCACCATGTTTTTCCTCTCAGGTTTTCTAGGAGGTACAGAATCACAGGTAATAGGAGGTATAGACATAAATGCAGGAGAAACTCAGCGGGTGAGGCAGCATCTATGGAATGAAGGACATAGGCAACGTTTCGGATCGAAAACCTTCTTCAGACGTTTCAACTTGAAACGTTGCCTATTTCCTTCGCTCAATAGATGCTGCCTCACCCGCTGAGTTTCTCCAGTATTTTTGTCCACCTTCGATTTTCCAGCATCTGCAGCTCCTTCTTAAACAATTAAATTACAAACCTTGTAGGAATGAACTGCAGATGCTAGTTTAAACCGAAGATAGACACATAATGCTAGAGTAATTCAGCAGGTCAGGCAGCATCTCTGGATAGAAGGAATGGGTGACATTTCGGGTCGAGACCCTTCAGTCTGAAGAAGGGTCTCGACCTAAACTACAAATCTGTAAGCCTTCAGAGTTTGGGAGAAAACCCGACCACCTGGAGTAAACCCAAGTGGTCACAGGGAGAATGTACAAACTCCGTGCAGACAGCACTGGTCATCCGGATCTAACCCGGGTCTCTGGCGCTGTAAGGCAGCAAATCTACCGTGCCACCCAAATCCTGCGTGGATCACTTTGGTCACCCTACAACTCTCAGAACTTGAATGGAAGTACGTCTCCTCAAACCTAAAGGACTCGCTCAGAAGTAGCACCACAATTAATTTAGACCATTAAATCCAAATTCCCCCCTTTTCAGACAGAAGAAGCATAGGTCAAATACTTTGAATCTGACAACACTAAGAGGAGAGAGAGTAAAATTGTTCGACTGTAAAACAGTTTGGGGAAAAAAACACCGGCCTCCATACTCAAGGCAAAACTATAATGAATAGATCTTTGCTTACTGATGTGTGGTGATGAATACGGCATAAACACAAGCATGAGATATGTCAAATGATGAATAGTGAAGATAAATTGCCCTCCTTTTGACAAAGGCAGATAGAATTATACATTACAATCTACAGCTCAGAGAATGCAGAGGCAATGGGTGAATGAATCAAGATAAAGGCACACTTTGAAAGCTTGCAATGTTCACACCCATTTCATCTTGACTCTGACCAACCCTGACCTTGAAGTGACCACCACCGTCTGATTGTTTGAATAATGTAAAGGCTAAGAAATAGCCTGCCAGGTGCCTGCCATTCAGAACAATGATTTATCCATCTCTACCTGATCTCCCGGTTGCTAAACACGTTAACTCCCCCTCCCATTCCCACACTGACCCTTTTGTCCTGGGCCTCCTCCACTGTCAGAGTGGGGCCCAACGCAAATTGGAGGAACAGCACCTCATATTTTACTTGGGCAGCTGACAACCCAGCAGTATGAATATTGATTTCTCTAACTTCAAGTAACCCTTGCTTCTCCTCTCTCTCCGTCCCTCCCCCATCTTGTTTCTCCATTTCTACTGTCCTCCTGATTTAATATTACAGATTGCATGCTGCATTGTCACCTTCCCCTCAGTCAACAATTAACCATTCCACAATCCCCTCTCACCAGCTGCTTTGATCTGTCGTTTTCACAGCTCACCCTTCCATATCTCTAGATTCCCTTTTCCCTGACTCTCAGTGTGAAGAAGGGTCTCCCATTCCATTTCTCCAGAGATGATGCCTGTCCCGCTGAGTTACTCCAGCATTTTGTGTCTATCTTTGGTGTAAACCAACATTTGCAGTTCCTTCCTACAAATATCTATCTTTTCTGATTATCAAAGTGACATCTACAGCCTGTTCATGCGCCTTTGCACTTATGGGTTGGACCAATAATTATCTGAGATCAGTCAGTCTGACAAGTAAATTTATCAAAAAGAGAAGGGTTCGCTGCTAATTAGTTCAGAAAAACTAAAGATCAAACAGGGGCATCAAGATTTAAAACCGTAACAAGATAGATTTACAAAACTACATTTAAGTTTCAGTGCTGAAAAAACATAATTCGCACAGAATATTAGCATTAATATTGGAACACCCTTTGAGTAAGGACTATAAATATAAATCCAACATATCAAAACGAGTTTATTTTCCCTTTTCAGACTAAAAAGTGCTTGAGTAGATTTTAAACATATCTAACATGTTAGATACGAACTATCCAACAATATATAGTAGGACTATGTATTTAGATTTTAACAAGATCCTTGAGCAGTTTCCGAAACATAGTTTGATAGAGTGTTTTGGAGAGTATGTCAATGAATACTTGATCGAACTTCTACTGCTGTATGGTAGAGAGCCTAACTGAGTGGTTACATCATGGCCTGGCTCTTTAATGCGAATGCCCAGGAATGAAGGAGGCTGCAGAAAGTGGTGGGCATTGCCCTGGATCATCACAGGTATGGACCTCCCTAACGGGATGACAGATGGCACAATGGGCTAAGTGTTCGGCTGGCAACCGGAAGGTAGCCGGTTCGAATCCCGCTTGGAGTGCATACTGTCGTTGTGTCCTTGGGCAAGACACTTCACCCACCTTTGCCTGTGTGTGAATGTGTGAATGTGTGTGAATGTGTGTGAATGTGTGTGAGTGATTGGTGGTGGTCAGAGGGGCCGTAGGCGCAGATTGGCAGCCACGCTTCCATCAGTCTGCCCCAGGGCAGCTGTGGCTACAGAAGTAGCTTACCACCACCGAGTGTGACTGAGGAGTGAATGAATAATGCGATGTAAAGCGCCTTGAGTATTAGAAAGGCGCTATATAAATCCCATCCATTATTATTATTATTATTATTACCAGGCAGCATGGTAGCTCAGCGGCAGAGTTGCTGCCTTACAGCGCCAGAGACCCAGGTTCGATCCTGACACTGGTGCTGTCTGTACGGAGTGTGTACATTCTCCCTGTGACCTGCGTGGGTTTTCTCCGAGATCTTCGGTTTCCTCCTACAATCCAAAGACGCACAGGTTTGTAGATTAATTGGCTTGGTATAAAGTGTAAAAATTGGCCCTAGTGTGTGTAGGGTAGTGTTAATGAGTGGGGATCGCTGGTCGGTGTGGACGCGGTGGGCCGAAGGGCCTGTTTCCGTGCTGGATCTCCGAATCGTTTATCGAAGAGACCTATAGGAAACACTGCCTCAAAAAGCTCGCTATTATCATCAAAGATCCACACCAACTTGGCCAAGCTGACATCTCACCGCCACCATCGCGATGAACTCGCAGAAGCCAGGGAATCGGGAAAAGAACATTTATGTACAAAGTCAGGAGAGGAATAGATTAGGTAGATGCACAGAGTTTCTTCCCCAGAATAGGGGAATCAAGAAGCAGTGGACATAGGTTTAAGCTGAGGGGGGGGGGGGGGGGGAGATTTCAGAGCATGTTGGAGGAGAGATTGTGAAGGAGAAATATCATGGTGGATTATTTTCCATACCAGGCAAAAGTAGAGCCAAGATTTTTTTTAGATTCCATGATCTTAATATTAATAAAGGAAAATTACTGAAGATAGACACAAAAAGCTGGAGTAACTCAGCAGGTCGGACAGCATATCTGGAGGAAAGGAATAGGTGATATTTCTTTTTAAAGATATGCAAGGTTAAGATGCTCTTTAGAAGTACCTAATCATCAGACTTAGCCTTATAATTGACCCCGAATCAAACAGATCTAGACAGGCTCCATAGATCTGAGTACAATCTATTTTGTTTTGTGGATCTGGTACTGATGGCATCTTTGGGTTCACACCAAAGATAGACACAAAATACTGGAGTAACTCAGCAGGTCAGAGAGCAAAGTAATAGGTGACGTTTTGGGTCGAGAGCTTTCTTCAGGCTGAGAGTCAGATGAGAGGGATACGAGAGATATAGATGGTGTAGAACGGAGAGAGGAGAGAGGAGGAGAACTTCTTCAAAGTAGACATAACTTGAGGTGATTTCACAGTGGAGCAGACAAAATGTGTAAGAGGCTTACTTACATCCACCAAGATCCCTACCAGTCAAAAAATTTGAAAGGAACTGGAATATAGATTATCTTGTGCAAAGTCAAAGTTATGGAATATGACATGAATTTTGGTTTAATAGGAGTATTTTAAATAATCTGTCAACATTTGAGCAAATAACGGATAATGACAAATCACTGGTAAGTAAATTGGATACATTGTAAGATGTTTCTTTCAAACAAATTATGTAACAAATGAAACATTTGTGCATTAATAATGACAAGTAAATGGCCACCAATTTATTGAAAATTGTGAATACATTAACTTTTATTGTGTAGGAAAGAACTGCAGATACTGGTTTAAATCGAAGGTAGACACAAAATGCTGGAGTTATGCCCCTGTCCCACTTAGGAAACCTGAACGGAAACCTCTGGAGACTTTGCGCCCCACCCAAGGTTTCCGTGCGGTTCCCGGAGGTTGCAGGAGGTTGCCGGAGGTTGCAGGTAGTGGAAGCAGGTAGGGAGAGTGACAAAAACCTCCGGGAACCGGACGAAAACCTTGGGTGGGGCACAAAGTCTCCAGAGGTTTCCGTTCAGGTTTCCTAAGTGGGACAGGGGCATAACTCAACAGGACAGGCAGCATCTCTGGAGAGAAGGAATGGGTGATGTTTTGGGTCGAGACCCTTCTTCGCTTTTATTGTTTTATTTTATAATATAATATAATAATTTAATCTAATAACTCTTATTGTTGCCTACTGACAATTGTCAGAGTTCTCCTGGTCTCCTCCATCATACCTGTTGAAAGGTTTTCATGAACCCTGGTGTCTGGTTTCAGGTTGTTCATGAACTCAGCTTAGTGGACATATTATTTTCTTGTACGCCACAATTTGCGGATTCTTGGCTAATTGGAAGGTGGACTCATTTGTCTTGGAGAGAGTTAGATTTAGCTCTTAGGGCTAAAGGAATCAAGGAATATAGAGAAAAAGTAGGAACGATGGTACTGATTTTAGATGATCAGCCATGATCATATTGAATGGCGGTGCTGGCTCAAAGGGCTGAGAAGCCTACTCCTGCACCTATTTTGCTATGTTTCCTATTAATGGAATTTCCCTGTTTGAGGTTTTTATGAGCCTACTTCAGTGGCAAGTCTTCCTTAAAGAATGGGCACCTTTTGAAAGTGGAAGGCTTACTTTTTTGCGGGAGTATTTATTCTTTATAGGCAGGAGTGGAACGTATTGATCAGGAGGACAAGCAGTCTCTCCGAATTCACATTTCAGCTGTGTTATTTTTACGCACTTCCCCACAGTCCTCAAAACCTAGTATTGACAGATGTGGCATTTCCTCAGTGTTCCCCACAGTAGCCAGTCTTGATGCACCTCACACTTGTGTTTGGCCTCTCAATCAGCAAGTGAATGTGCACAAAATGGCCTTTTCCATCGTCGACTCGGACATTCATTTCATTTTTCATACATTAGTACGATGGTTGAATCACTTATGTTCCTGATGTTGAGGGATTCCAAAACCAGGGGTCACAGTTTAAGAATAAGGGGAAGTCCATTTAGGACTGAGATGAGGAAACATTTTTCTACCCAGAGAGTTGTGAATCTGTGGAATTCCCAGCCACAGAAGGCAGTGGAGGCCAATTCACTGGATGTATTCAAGAGAGAGTTAGATATAGCTGTTAGGGCTAACGGAATCAAGGGATATGGGGAGAGAGCAGGAACAGGGCACTGATTTTGGAGGATCAGCCATGATCATATTGAATGGTGGTGTTGTCTTGAAGGGCTGACCTAATCCTGCACCTTATTTTCTATGTTTCAATGCTCATGGAGGTTTCAATCATCATCTTCTCAATTTGGTAGTCAAATCAGAGCTGATGATAAGGTTGCTGTGCGAGGCCAGGAGTTATAGGGCTTCTTCTTTACAACTATCGGGCTATTAAAGACTACAACCTCCAAATAAGCTCTGAACTATATAGACTTAGGTCATCATTATAATGGTTACAGAGTACTATGTTTCCTTATCTGTTCTGCTCCTGCGAGTGAGATTTTCATTGTTCTGTTTCAGAGCAAATATGACTTGATATAATTAAAAGAAAAGAAACATATTAAATTCACTTTAGAGGAGAGGGGGTGAGGAGAGGGGGTGAGGAGAGGGGGTGAGGAGAGGGGGTGAGGAGAGGGGGTGAGGAGAGGGGGTGAGGAGAGGGGGTGATAAAAAGAGAGACAAAAAGATTGCTTAAAAATATATTGCAAAAAACTTTAAAAAAACATAAAAATGACATGAAATTACAGGTAGCACAGTGGCGCAGCTGGTAGAGCTGCAGTGTCACAGCACTGGAGACCCGCGTTCGATCCTGACCTCGGATGCTGTCTGGGTGGAGTTTGCATGCTCTCCCCGTGACCGCGTGGGTTTCCTCCAGGTGCTCCCGTTTCCTCACACATCCCAAAGTTGTGCGGGTTAATTGGCCTCCTTAAATTGGCCCTCGTGTGTAGAGCGTGCATAGAACTAGTGTCTAAACAGGTGATCGATGGCCAGTGTTGACACGGTGGGCCGAAGGGCCTGCTTCCATGTTGCATCTCTAAACTAAAGTCATCTTAAAGGGGAAAAACATTTCGAGCTAACTACACAAACTGTAATTCAATCCGATCATCGACCGTATGTGAATGAATGGGGCCATGCTGGATGCGTAAGACATTGCCAGAGTAATAGAAATATAGAAACATAGAAACATAGAAAATAGGTGCAGGAGTAGGCCAGAACGCAGCCGCCCGACTCATCACCCATACCAAATCCTGGCATCACTCCAGTCCTCAAACAACTTCATTGGCTTCCCATCTCCCACCGGATCACCTACAAAATCCTGATCCTCACCTACAAAGCCCTCCACCATCTGGCCCCCCCATATCTCACTGACCTCCTCTCCCCCTACCAACACTCACGGTCCCTCAGATCCACATCAGCCGGTCTCCTCTCCATCCACAAGTCCAACCTCCGCAGTTTTGGGGACAGAGCCTTCTCCAGGGCAGCTCCCAGGCTCTGGAACTCCCTCCCCCAACTGATCCGCAATTCCGTGTCCCTCACCATCTTCCAGTCCCGCCTCAAGACCCATCTCTTCACCTCTGCCTATCCTTAGCCCCACGTCCCCCTCCATTTTCATCTGTGCATTAATTGCCTCATACTGTGTTTTGTATTGAATTCTGTCTTTACTTTGTGTACTAGTCATGTCTCTACTATTTATTTCATTCCCCTTACATGTTTTTCCTCTACATGCTCAATTTTTGTAAGGTGTCCTTGAGACTCTTGAAAGGCGCCCATAAATAAAATGTATTATTATTATTATTATTATTCAGCCCTTCGAGCCTGCACCGCCATTCAATATGATCATGGCTGATCATCCAACTCAGTATCCTGTACCTGCCTTCTCTCCATACCCCCTGATCCCTTTAGCCACAAGGGCCACATCTAACTCCCTCTTAAATATAGCCAATGAACTGGCCTCAACTACCTTCTGTGGCAGAGAATTCCAGAGATTCCAATGATAAATGGGTCAGATTTGCAGAGCGTCTGATCCCCGCAGTTCAGCACTGATCGGTGCATTTCAAACAGCCGACAAACTCCTGCAAAATTGCTGTCCGGCGAACAGCGCAACCCTGCCCGTGAAACTGGAGGAACGAAGAAGATTAAATCATCTTTTCCATTATGCTTCCTTTCTCCAGAAGGTTTCCTTGTGGTACAAGTTTTCAAAGGCACTCGATCATAACTTCAGTTATCAAACACAGCCAGTACAAGCACCACATGGGGAGGGACAAGCCGAGACTTGACAGTGTTTATCACACACTGTAGAACAATCTGCATTGCAAGGGAGAAAATATCATGGGAAAAGCTTAATACTCTTTTTTTTTTTTAAAGAGTTACAAGTATCGGACTTTCTGGCTAATAGAGTGGAATGGGAAAAATAACAATTTATTCATCTTCTTCGAAATACTGTGCTGTCAATGCAGATGTAATTAGCTATGTAGGTTTTATCTATGAACCAATGATTAATGTGGGATTTTAAACTATTCCATACTCCAGGTCGTTCCTATGTAAACTCTGAAGTAATTGTCTGTCTATATCCTTTGCCCTTCTTCAGCTGAGATTGCCTTTCAGACAAGTCTGTGAACATAACCGATCTACCTTAATGCATTTGGAATCCATTCGCAGTTACTGAGGCCAGTCCAGAATTTAAGGAGGGGAGAACTGAAGACAAGAGCATTCAATGACTAATCATGGGAAACAGATTCAAAAGAGAAATATTTTGACTGATTATGCACTGGTCATTACTCACAATATCCAAAAATTGGCACCTGAATTCAATTAGAAGTTAACAGAATATTGTTCATAGTAAACAGAGATTTCGTTAAGAATGATTAAACATCACAGGGCATCTCACATCGCTGCATATCATGTCAATTAGCCCTGTGCATGCACAATAAAGGTTTTACATTTGTTGCCCACAAAGTTTCCAAAAGTAGGAGTTAATGAGCAGCGGTAGGGTTGTACACTCTGGGTTCGATCCTGACTACGGGTGCTGTCTGTACGGAGTTTGTACGTTCTCCTCGTGACCTGCGTGGGTTTTCTCCGAGATCTTTGGTTTCCTCCCACATTCCAAAGACGTGCAGGTTTGTAGGTTAATTGGCTGGGTATAAGTGTGAATTGTGTGTGTTGGATAATGTTATTGTGCGAGGATCGCTGGTTGGTGCGAACCCAGTGGGCCGAAAGGCCTGTTTCGTGCTGTAACACTAAACTAAACTAAACTAATGATAACACAGAGGAAGAGCTGGCATCTGCGACAATATTTATTTCAATAACCAAGGAGATTTAATGAATGAAAAATTAACATTAGACTAAGTGACAGCATGGGTAAATGGGACTGGGTCAATTCGATGTCCACTCACCCATTGAGAAAAAAAGTTACGGGGTGAGGCGAATAATTACATTAGGAATTGCAAACATCCTGGGTAAAATGTGCATTACAAATTATTAACAATTACAATTATAAAGGGAACTTAAGGTATGTAGTGGCTTAATGGGCAATTAAATTGTGAATGTCACCATTTCATGGAAATCAAGAAGAGGATAAGCATTCTTCTGAAGAAGGATCCCGACCCGAAACGTCAACCATTCCTTTTCTCCAGATATGCTGTCTGAACCACTGAGTTACCCTAGCCTTTTGTGTCTATCTTCAGTTTAAACCAGTATTTGCAGTTCCTTCATACACATAAGCATTATTTTCGCTTACTTAGTTTAGTTTAGAGATACAGCGCGACAACAGGCCCTTTGGCCCATCGGGTCCGCGCTAACCAGCGATCCACGCATATTAACACAATCCTACACTATCCTAGGGACAATTTTTACATTTACCAAGTAAATGTCATGATTTGCCTAACACGTACTTCTGATCATCTACTTTTCTTCTCCCCTTGTTCAACCCTCCCATCCTCCTCAACCACCTGGCTCCATCTTCTATACAGACCCTTGCCATCTTGACCCACCTATAAGCTTACCGGCCTCTGACTCACTCCTCCAGTCATACTATACTTAAACGACAATATTTTCACTTTGACTAACTGATATGAGAGACATTCTGAGGAAAGATGAGAAGACTTCAAAAGGGTAGATACAAATAAAAGGAAAAAACAGAAGATAGCATGATATTTGCAAATCAGGCTGAAGAAGGGATTAAACTTGTGAACAATAATCATAATCATAATAATACTTTATTAGCCAAGTATGTTTTGCAACATACGAGGAATTTGATTTGCCGTACAGTCATACCAATAAAAAGCAACAGAACACACAAAATACATTTTAACATAAACATCCACCACAGTGACTCCTCCACATTCCTCACTGTGATGGAAGGCGAAAAAAAAGTTCAATCTCCTTCCCTTCTTTGTTCTCCCGCGGTCGGGGACCTTGAACCTTCCATTGACGAGGCAATCTTGGCGCGCGTAGACGGCGGTCGTGCCCTCCGCATCGGGGTGATCAAGCTCCCGCATCAGGGGGGATCTCAACTCCCCCGCGCCGGGCGATCGGACCCCGGGTCAGGGCCGGTCGAACCTCTTGCTACTTTCGAGCTTGCGGACATCAGTCTCCACCCGAGACTGCGAGCCCCTCGACTGGAGAAATCTGCAGGCCGCGGCTGAAGCGTCGATCCCAGGCAAGGGATCGCAGGCTCCGATGGTAAGTCCACCGCCCCGCCATGGGGTTCAAAGTCAGTCCCGAGCAAGGCCGCCAGCTCCATGATGTTAGGCCGCAGAACGACCGGAGATACGATCCGGAAAACAATCGCATCTCCGGCAAGGTAAGAGATTGAAAAAGAGTTTCCCCGAACCCCCATCCCCCACCCCCCACATAAAACAAACCAGAGAACATTAACACATACTTTTAAAACACACTAAAAATAACAAAAAAGACGAAAAGACAGACCGACCGTTAGCGAGACTGCCATCGCTGACAGTGTCACCTGGTGGAAATACTGCACCTATTTGTCAAAGCGTTTGAATTTGGCCCCATTTGCAATAGCCTCATCATGATTTGTGTAAATGACAAATTTCTACCTTGACATCAACGTGTACACAAACAGGTTGAAATGATTGCCTTGTCACTGCAGTTACATTAACTGGGGCTCTTTTTAAACGAGTAATGCCATTGTAATGAATAAAAACAGCAGCCATTAATGTGAGAGTGTCTGATGTGGGTTCTGGTGATTTTATAGTGACTTGTTCTGTAAGTCGAACAGTTCTTTAATTGGCGAATTCAAATAGGCAAAGGCAGAAAAGTCACTGTGGTGTCAAAGCAAAGCTACAAACCTTTATCAACCTATTCCTGGACTCCTTCAACAGGGAGAGGAGAAACATCTTATTTTGATAGACAATATAGCACCCCACCTTCCCTTTTTCAGCATTTTATATTTGTACGAATAGATCTTATTGCCTATGCTTTAAGTTGCCAGAGTAAATCATCTTACTAATGGATCATTCAGTATCACTTATTCGGGCAGCACGGTGGCGCAGCTGAAGCGTTGCTGCCTTACAGCGCCATAGACCCGAGTATGATCCTGACTACGGGTGATGTCTGAACGGAGTTTGCACGTTTTCCCTGTGACCGCATGGATTTTCTCCGGGTGCTCCGGTTTCCTCCCACACTGCTGATTTGAATGGAAGATAGACACAGAGTTATGGGCCTGTCCCACTTAGGTGATTTTAGTTGCCGGCAGTCGCCTGAAAAACCAGGAACTGGAACGGCGACACACACACACGCACGCACGCACACACGCACTCACGCACGCACGCACACGCACGCACGCAAGCACGCACGCACTCACGCACGCACGCATGCACACACACGCACGCACACACACATGCACTCACACACACATGCACGCACGCACGCACACACACACACACACACACACACACACACACATCACAAAGGCGGGGCCAGGGCAAGCGGGGGAGCGCTGTCTAAAAAATTCCCACGGTGCAAAGTAAAGGTGATACAGACACACACCGCGATGAACAGGAAGGTTGGCGCTGTAATTAAGACAGCTAAAGCACAGTGTATGGTAAGTCCTTTAAAAGGGGGGGGGGGGTGGTGGGGTGGTGGAGAGTGGGCAGAAGGAGGGAGAAGGAGTAGAGACAACTTTTAAGAAGCCAGAGTTACACGGCTGTGAAGCTCGGCAGACGTTAACATTAACGGTCGGTTCATTGGTTCTGAAAACTACCGCTTACCGTATTTTCCCCCCAATGAGCCAATGAAATTCACCAGTCAGCACCGGCTACAACATACAAGAACCTCTGAGAACCTTCGACCTCCTGGCGACCCACCTACGGCTCAAGAATTCTCGCTAATCTCCATGGCAAC
The DNA here is from genome assembly GCF_010909765.2 of Amblyraja radiata. NCBI lineage: Eukaryota > Metazoa > Chordata > Chondrichthyes > Rajiformes > Rajidae > Amblyraja > Amblyraja radiata. Next base: position 4,632,087 of record NC_045968.1, on the reverse strand, counting down.
TTCATTCTAGTCGCCGCTAATTTTTCAACACGTTGACATGTTCTCAGTGACCATAATGAGGCCGCGACTAGTTCCCAAAATGTGTGAACTCCTCACGACCATTTAGGCGACTCCCCGGCAACCACCCACGAACATGTGCCGCCTAAAAAGTCGCCGAATTACTGGAGTAACTCTGTGGGTCAAGCAGCATCTCTGGAGAAAAAGGATGGGGTGACGTTTCCTTTCACCAGAACCTTGAATAACCTGAAGAAGGGTTACAACCTGGAACGTCACCCATCCTTTTGCTCCAGAGATGTTACTCCAGCTGCCTGATCTGCTGACTCCAGCACCTTGTTTCTATTTACATTGCTGTTTATTTTTTCAAACACTTCACAAATCCTCCACAATTAGTGGTTAGCAATGATCAGAGATTCCTGATTCTCAGTAACCTATGTTCCCAGTCACATAAGTGGTTAACTGCTGGGACTAATGAGATAGACACAATAAAACTGTAACACAAACATCCACCACAGCATTCATCACTGTGGTGGAAGGCACAACAATTTGGCCAGTCCTCCTCCATTTCCCCCCGTGTACAGGACCAGAGTCCAGAGTCAGTCCAGGATCGGCTCTTCCTCACCAGAGACCGCGGCTTTAGATTGTTGTAGGCCGCAGGCCGGCGGTCAAGATTTAAAGTTCCCGCCGCAGCCAGAAGCACCGTAGACCGCAGGGCCGGCGGTCGAAGCTCCCCTCCAGGGGTGATGGTAAGTCCATGCCGCACCCGCGGTAGAAGTTGGCCGCGGGCCGACAGTGATGGCTTCTTCTTCCCCCGGGTCCCCAACGTGAGATCCCGGGCTGTAGACGCCGCGCCAGCTGGAGCTCTGCAGACCGCGGCTTCAGGCTGCGACTTCAGGCTGCCGGCTGCCCCGGGCCAGCGAAACGGAGCGCTCCCCTCCAGCGAGCCCCAGCGAGGGTCGCCCGCTCCACGCCGAGAGTCCACGCTGCGCCCACCGCTGAAGCAAATATATGCACACTAAAGTTGGCTTTACTATAATCTTGGAAATAAATGAGAAAATGAAACTGAATTTTCTGATGCTGGTGTTAATCTCTCGGAGAGGAACATAAAATCTAGAAACATGGGATTACTGTATATTTGGCTTTAAACTATTTCTAAATCCATGTTTTTATCCATCTCATTACATAATCACAATTAAATTATCCTTTTTATGCAATTTGCAGTCCTCAAATGACTTTCGAAATAAGCTCTTTACTGTGAAAAGTGACACCTCGTCATTTTAACGCAGTTTAACGAGTTGGAGAGAGAATCTTAGCTTTTATTCGTGTATCTACAAACTGAGGCTCTGACATGTGTGTTATGCTTCAGTTCCAAGTGGTAATGTAGAAACAAAGAACTGTAGGGTGGCGTGGTGGTGAAATGGTAGAGTTGCTGCCTTACAGTGCCAGAGACCCCGGTTCGATCCTGACAACGGGTGCTACCTGGATCGCAACACCAGCAAAACCAAGCAACTGATTGTGGACTTTGGAAGGGGTAGGATGGGGACCCACAATCCCGTTTAGATGGTGGAAAGGGTCAAGAACTTCAAATTCCTGGGCGTGCATATTTCCGAAGATCTCTCCTGGTCCCAGCACACTGATGCAATTATAAAGAAAGCACATCAGCGCCTCTACTTCCTGAGAAGATTACGGAGAGTCGGAATGTCAAGGAGGACTCTCTCGAACTTCCACAGGTGCACAGTGGAGAGCATGTTGACTGGTTGCATCGTGGCTTGGTTCGGCAACTTGAGCGTCGAGGAGCGGAAAATAATGCAGAAAGTTGTAAACACTGTCCAGTCCATCTTCGGCTCTGACCTCCCTTCCATCGAGGGGATCTATCGCAGTCGCTGCCTCAAAAAGGCTGGCAGCATCATCAAGGACCCACACCATCCTGGCCACACACTCATCTCTCCGCTGCCTTCAGGTAGAAGGTACAGGAGCCTGAAATCTGGTACATCCAGGTTCAGGAACAGCTGCTTCCCCACAGCCATCAGGCTATTAAACTCACCATCAAACAAACTCTGAACTATAACAGTCTATTGCACTTTATCTGTTTATTTATGTGTATATATATGGTCTATACTGTATAGACCCACTGAACTGTTCTGTATTTTTACGTACAATATTGTGTTGTGCTGCAGCAAGCAAGAATTTCATTGTCCTATCTGGGACACATGACAATAAACTCTCTTGACGGCGACTTGACTGTATGTAGTTTGTATATTCTCCCCGTGACCGCGTGGGTTTTCTCTGAGATCATCGGTTTCTACCCACAATCCAAAGACGTGCAGGTTTGTAGGTTAATTGGCTTGGTAAAATGGTCGCCAGTATGTAGGATAATGTTACGTGTGGAGATCGCTGGTCGGCGCGGACTCGGTGGGTCGAAGGGCTTGTTTCTGTGCTGTATCTCTGAAAAACTAAACAAAACTGCAGATGCTGGTTTATATGCAAAAGGACACAAAGTGCTGGAGCAACGCAACAGGTCAGGCAGCATCTCTGGAGAACATGGATAGGTAAAGTTTAGGGTCGAGACCCTTCTTCTGACCTTTCCCATCAGAGAAAAGATTTTCTCATGCTGCCAGTAACCATATTGTTATATTACCTCTTTACATCTCAGCCTGGAATGAGTTGAATGGGACTTCACTGCTGGTACTATCTAGTTTATAGACATTAATACAATATATTTCTTTATATTCCAATTCCACCTCAATTTTGGGGTAAGTTATGTAGAATCTTGCAACATGGTTTCAGGAACAGATGCAGTTTGTCCAAAGGTTCCTGATATTCGCTAATTCTGAGTAGTACCACAAGAACACAAGTCTACAAATATCGCAACGAACTGCTGTTGCTGGAATCTTGGGCAAAATAAAAAATGCCAGGGAAACTCAGTGGGTCAGGCAGCAGTTGCAGAAGGAATAAACAGGCAACGTTTCGAGTCAGACCCTTCTTCACATTGCTTCTGTGTCTGTAGAAGGGTCCCGACCCAAAATGTCACCTAGCCATGATCTCCAGAGATGCTGCCTGACCCGCTGAGTTACTCCAGCACTGTGTGTCCTTACAGGTGAATAGTGTCCCTGGGCTATAATCTTGAGCGCCTCTGATGCAGGAATTACTTCTATTCCCGAGTCTGTGCTGCTTGTCAGTTGATTTTGAGTCCCAAGTATAAGTCGATTAATCTTTTTCTTGGTCCAGAAATTCAGCAAGGAGCCAAAGGTTACATTTAATCTACACATTGGTTTCCTTTAGCAATAAGAGACAGCCACCCACCAAATGTCCCAGCCCACATTAAGCTCCTCTTCCACTACCCAACTTTTAGGGTAGTGGAAAACTCCAAGGTCGCCATCAGCGTGCATTTTTGTTTAGTTCAGAGATACAGCACGGAAACTGGCCCTTCGGACCACCGAGTCCGTGCCGACCAGCGATCTCCACACACTTACACTATCCTACATACACTGGGGACAATGTACCATAATACCATGCCAATTAACCTACAAACCTGTACGTCTTTGGAGTGTGGGAGGAAACCGGAGATAACCCACACGCAGGTCACGGGGAGAACGTAAAAACTCCGTACAGATATCACCCATAGTCAGGATCGAACCTGGGTCTCTCGTGCTGTAAGGCAGCAACTCTACCTCTGCACCACCGTGCTGCTCCAACAGGAAGAAATCCCATCATTGCCAAAGCACAATCTGCCATCTTAGACAAAACCTATTCCTTTTCCTAGTAGCTGCACGTTTCATCATCCAGTTGTACCTGTCAGATGTTTTAACATCCAAAGAACCTATATCAGTATATTTTTAAAATGATTTCAGTAGTTCTGATGCTATCTCCTTAATAATTTGGAAATTTTAAAAGAGCAAATCTTTTAGCTCTCTCTGGAAAATCTACAGAGAATGATAAATTACGGATATATGTAATGGTTAAACAGAATATTTATATATTGAATAAAATATTTATGTGTGGGAAAGCATTGCAAATACTGGTTTGAATTGAAGGTAGACACAAAATTCTGGAGTAACTCAGTGGGACAGACGTCACAAAATGCTGGAGTAACTCTGCGGGACAGGCTACAAAACATGCTGGAGTAAATTCCCATTCCTTCTCTCCAGAGTTGCTACCTGTCCCATTGAGTTACTCCAGCATTTTGTGTCTACATTTGAATAAAATATTGCAGAATTTTGATTCATTTCCTGCAAATTGATAAGAACTAAAGTTCAAGAAAAGGCAATGAAGGATCATTATCTTTGCTGGCTTCATTGAAAATAACCCAAGCAATGTCCAGAAACCGCGGTGGTGTGGGCTTAGCCACACTTGAACTAATGTGATTTCAAATACCATGAACAGGAATTCACTTTTCCCCACAACAATAACATCACCACATGAATTGCTACAGGTACACCATCGATTTTCCGGCATCCTTGATTCCTGAGCCTTGCTGGATTATCCGTTTTGCTAGACCAACAAGAGGTCACGTGGCAATAATTCAACAAGACGCCTCTGACCCTCTAATTATACCCCTCCCATGCCTCTAAAGCACCATGGCCTATTAGAAAATTAAACGAAGATTTAACAATTGACAAAGAAGTGAACAATGAACTCTTTCAGCATGGAGGCACATGACCCAAAAGGGCGTACGCCACACGCAACGCTCACGTGATTTTTGTCTGGGTTAAAGGCGGTGGCAGGTCATCAGTAGCCTGAATATTGTTGGTGTACCTCCATATGTGAACTTAAGAAAATAACAAAAGCAGAAGGTGGAGGCACAGGAGTCTTCAGATGTCGGAATGTGAAGCAGAAAAAACACATCTGCTGGGTGGATTTGGTAGGCCCAGCAGCATTTTTAGACTTTTGACATTCAGTGCAGAAACAGGCCCTTCGGCCCACCAAATCCGTGCTGACCAGAGATCACCCCGTACACCAACACTATCTTACACACTAGGAAGAATTTACAATCTTAGCTAAGTCAATTAACCGACAAAACCCTTATGTCTTTGGAGTGGGGAGGAAAGGGATTACTGTCAGTTGGGTCAAGAAGGAAGTGCTGGGAATACTCAGCAAGTAGTGAAGAAAGAAGGAATTTCCAGTTTGCAGAAAAGGTCGCAAAGTGCTGGGATAACTCAGCAGGTCAGGCTGCATCTCTGGATAACATGGATAGGTGACATTTAGGGTCAAGACTCTTCTTCAGACTGATTGTAGCTGGGGAAAGAAAGCTAGGGAAGGGGAGAGGCAGGACAAAAGATCTTAGAGCAGAGCAAGATAGGCCACTCCTGCGAAATGCAATGGGCTGACGTGTAGTACGCTACGGAGGGGATCCTGGGCATTTTTCACCGCCCATTTTAGTAACCGGAGCCTACCTGACCCGACCCGACTCGCAGTGTAATCAATGTTGCGGGGGAACAGTTTGTGTGTGTGATATAGGGTTAGATTCATCATTCTGTCAGTTCATACTTCTTGTCAAGAATAAAATTTGACTCTGGTAATTGTCTTTTTTAATGTTTTTTAAATCATTTCTTTTTAAATGGCTCACAAGCAGTGTTTGAGTTGATTTTGTAGTAACCAGAACCGACGCGACCCGCAGGGTGATTGACATTGCGGGGGAAGTTTTTGTGTGTGATATAGGGTTAGATTCATAATTCTGTCAGTTCATAATTCTGTTAATTCTTGTTAAAGAATAAAATGTTTATAAACACACATACATGAATGTGATATAAATGTATATAATCATATAACGCACACAATTATATTTCTTCTGATTCAATGATGAACTTTATTTCAGACTAGACAAGGGACATTAAATAAGAAACATTGTAAACCTCCCCGCAACTTCACACACACTAGGCCTTATCCCCCCCCCCCCCCCGGCACTCCCTCGCCTGCCCCCACACTACAATGTCTCCCCCCCTCCTATGCCCCTCTCCCCGCTGCCCCGGGCCCCACACTCCCTCTCCCCGCTGCCCCGGGCCCCACACTCCCTCTCCCCGCTGCGGAAACAAACATCCGATCTTTGGCCGGAAGCAAGATGGCGGAACAAGATGGCGGAGCAAGATGGCGGAACAAGATGGCGGGGACTGGTCGCTAAAATATGTCCTATAATCACCCATGAATCCGCCCATGAGCGTACCACACGTTTGCGTGACAGTAACCCATCTTGCTCTGCTATAAGATCTTTGGGCAGGACAAAGCATGGCAGGTAATAGGTGGATGCAGGCAAGGGGGGTTTGATAGGCAGATAGTTGGAACAAAGGTCAGAGATAAAAGCAGAAGGTGCGAGACAGGCTTGAAGAGTTGTGAATTGCAAAGCACGAGGGAGGAGAGTAGCAGGATGGGAGGGGGGAGGAGAAAAAGAGGTGGGAATCGAGGTGGGGCACATGGGATGAGGGGGAAGGTGAAGGAGAAGGATAAAGTCAGATGTGTGAGTCAATGGGAAGGGAGAGGGGGAATTGTGAGGGTAGTTAGTGCCTGTTTCCCAAGCAAATAATATTTTTGTAGATGCATAACCTTTATGCATTATTGAGCAAAGTCACACACAAGGCTTAAAGATTTTGTTCAGTACTGTTTGTTTTGATATGCTGCTAAAACAAAAGTTCGATTAAATTGAGGCTCAACATTGTCAACGGTACAAATAGAACAAAAAGTATCCAAATCCTGCAAGATCGTGAATTACAGCATTTGTAGATTTACCTGTGAAGGCTGCAGCATTGTAATCTGTAGAAAAAGGGAATTGCTGAGGACAGCCTCTGGATTTTTTTCTTTAGTATTTGCACCGAGATCACTAACTGCATTTATTGGACATTGGTTCTTAAAGATTTCAAACACAAAACAAAAGTCAACATTTTCATCAAAAGTCATGTCATTTTTCCAGATCAATTTTTCAAGACATGGACACCCTTTACCGAATTCTTACAAGGATAGCATGGCGCAACACAAATTTGGATTTAAATCCAACTATGGGTTGGGTGAGTGGGGGGGGGGGGGGGGACGGGAGGGACAAGGGGGGGGGGGGGGGGGGGGGAAGGTATATCTCCACTTTTTTCTTTTTCTCTCCTTTTTTTCCCTCTTTTTTCCTTTTCCTCTCTTTATACTTTTATTCACTCTTTGGCCACTACTTTGGTAGTCTAGGGGCCTATCTTTTCACTTTTCACCTTTTCCTTCTCTTGTTTTCTCTCAAGTTCAAGTGAGTTTATTGTCATGTGTCCCTGTATAGGACAATGAAATTCTTGCTTTGCTTCAGCACACAGAACATAGTAGGCATTTACTACAAAACAGATCAGTGTGTCCATATACCATTATATAAATATATACACACATGAATAAATAAACTGATGGTGCAAATAACAGATAAAGGGCTATTAATGTTCAGAGTTTTGTCCGAGCCAAGTTTAATAGCCTGATGGCTGTGGGGAAGTAGCTATTCCTCAACCTGGTCATTGCAGTCTTCAGGCTCCTGTACCTTCTACCTGAAGGTAGCAGGGAGATGAGTGTGTGGCCAGGATGGTGTGGGTCCTTGATGATACTGCCAGCCTTTTTGAGGCAGGGACTGCGATAAATTTCAGGTTAAAAGGTCAAAATTGAAGTTGTACAATAACTGTATAATGTTACATGCCGAATGTTTTATTCTTGGACAATTGCTTCTAATAAAAATAATAATAAAAAAAAAACAAGAAGTCATGTCATTCCAATTACCGGCACTCTCCGAATTACATAATAGGCGACTTGTGTAAATTAAGCAATTCTTTCACCCCACTGCTTTATTTCCAAGTTGCAAGTCTTGGTAGTTGTGCTCTACTGCCGTTGCATGCGAACCATTTCCGCAAGTCAGGTAGATGTTCTCATGGATGATCCCCCATGGTCTCCATGTTGAAGCTCCCATATGGTCTCTGCGCTGGAGCTCCCATGTGGTTTCCACGTTAGAGCTCCCACATGGTCTTTGCATTGGAGATCCCGTGTGGTCTCCACGTTGGAGCTCCCGTGTGTGGTCTCTGCACCAGAGCTCCACCATAGTCTCCATGTCAGACCTCCAACATGGTCTCCCGCATCGGCACTCCCACATGGTCTCTGCGCTGGAGCTCCCATGTGGACTCTACATCACAACTCCCCCGTAGTCTCCACGTCGGAGCTCCACATGGTCTCTGTGTCGGAGCTCTCCCGTGGTCTCCACATCGAGTAGTAAGCTTGCCCTTGCACAGTAGCACTTCCGTTTCCCATTTGTGTCATCTGACTGGTGCTCGGGTCCACAGGACGCGACCCTTACATAGGACGAGGGGAGGTGCCCGTAATTTAACATCACCATGGCATCTTCCACATACAATCGTTGAGCAAACAGTTCATGGGGTTTTAACACAAGAGTTCATCCACTTGATGTGCAAGGGCATGAGACCATGAAACTGCAGCAGTTCCCTCTTGTGCTGATGCAGAGTCTGCACCTGGGTCCAGCACATCTCACACTGCAGAGTCCTGAACAGTCAACTTTAAATCGTAATGACTCCATAAGCTGATAGTTTGACTTCATTGCAACGGTAAGCACTGGCCATTAGCTTTAGGTATACTCTAAACTCTGTATGAAAGTATTACCAACTCCATACATGCAAGAAACGCAACATCAGTTACCGATAAAAGCAAGTTACACCGATTCCAATCAATAAACCACACAATTTAATAATTCAGGGACACTACAACTATAAAACTACAGCCAAGCAAGCCGAGAAGAACAGAAACAAAATTGAAGTTACACTTTAGCATTGGTGTCCGGATGTAGAACATAAGGCTGTCTCAAGACTGTAAATAAGATTTCACCAGATTAATCACCAGGTGAATTCCCCTATCTCCCTAAATCCCCACCTTCCTCTTTCTCTCCCTCTTCCCCCAAGGCTGAGCAATTGACCACAATTACCACGCATGATTGTTTTGGTCTGCATTCAGGGAAACAAATAAATGATGATATATTAATTTTGTAGAAAGACAATGCTCAGGGTGCAGCGGGAAAATACAGATCAATCAGTTATCCACAGTTGAACCCATCAATCCTTGAGGCGAATCTTGCAAAGGGAAATGATTTTAATCCATGAAATATTGGCAGCATCCAGTATGATGGATGGTTGTGTCAGTGCAGTAAAGGACAGGAAACGAGCTGGCTGTAAACTTTTATAGACAGCCTGAACTGTTCACGTCCTCCATTGACTGAAAATATTGCATAATTATATATTGCGGTTGTCAAAGTGACCGTTATTTATCAATAAATGAATTTAATCTGAAAAGATGGACGAGGGGTTATTCTGATTTGAGAATTGCAAAAAAATAAGAAACGTAGCTTTGAATTTTAATAATTAACAAATGGAAATTGATGTATAATGCGTTACAAAACAAGCCTCTTGTTTCAGTTCAGTTCAGTTTAGTTTAGTTTATTATCACGTGTAGCGAGGTACAGTGAAAAGTTTTTATCACGTGTTAACGTCAGCGGAAAGACAATACATAATTACAATCGAGCCATTTACAGTGTATGTATACTTGATAAGGGAATAACGTTTAGTGCAAGGCAAAGCCAGTAAAGTCCGATCAAAGATAGTCCAAGGGTCACTAATGAAGTAGATATTAGTTCAATTGTTGTTCAGTTCATTGGCTATATTTAAGAGGGAGTTAGATGTGGCCCTTGTGGCTAAAGGGATCAGGGGGTATGGAGAGAAGGCAGGTATGGGATATTGATTTGGATGATCAGCCATGATCATATTGAATGGCGGTGCAGGCTCGAAGGGCCGAATGGCCTACTCCTGCACCTATTTTCTATGTTTCAATGTTTCAAGACTGCTCTCTAGTTGGTGTTATGGGCCTGTCTCACCTACGCGATTTTTCAGCGGACTGCTGGCGTCTGTCAAGGTGCCGGTAGTCGCCTGAAAAACTGGGAACTGAAACGGCGACTGTCAGAGTGGACGCACACACACACACACACACACACACACACACACACACACACACACACACAAACACGTCGCAAAGGCGGGGGACAGGGCAAGCGGGGGAATGCTGTCTGAAATTCACACCGTACAAAGCCAAGGTGATATAGACACCCACCGCGATGAACAGGAAGTTTGGCGCTGTAATTAAGACGGCTAGCACAGTGTACAGTAAGTCCTTTAAAAGAAGGGAGAAGGGGGGAGAAGAGGGGAGAAGGTGGGAGAGGGGTGGAGAGGGGTGGAGAAGGGGGGAAGAAGGAGTGGAGACAACTTTTAAGAAGCCAGACAACTTTTAATAAGCCAGAGATACACGGCTGTGAAGTTCGGCGGACATTTAACATCACCGGTCGGTTATCCTTGGTTCTGAAAACTCCTGCTTCCATTTTTTTTCCCCCAATGAGCCAATGAAAATGACCAGTCAGCAAAGGCAATGAACTAAAACTACCTACGACTACCTCGAATACCCATAACTACATGGCGACCCCACTACAACTGCAGAATTATCGATTTTCTCCATGGCGACCAATTTTGCGTTGAAAAATTAGCGGCGATCATACTGAGGCCGCGACTAGTTCCCAGAATGCAGGAACTCCTCGCGACCATGAAGGAGACTCACCAGAGACCACCAGCGAACATGTGGCGACAATGTGGCGAGCGCAGAGTCTCCTGCACTCGCCTAAAAAGTCGCCTAAGTAGGACAGGCCCATTAGGATGATTCAGTTGCCTGATAACAGCTGGGAAGAAACTGTCCCTGATTCTGAAGGTGTGCGTTTTCAGTGAGTTTTGACATAACTACATGAAAATTCTCTTAGAGAAGGTCATAATATTTGTCTGATTTGTCATTTCATTGCATCATTTAATATCGCACAAATCCAACCCCATTTTTACCTTTTCCATTTGTCTTACAAGCACACAGTTTGAATCAGAGTTGAGAGTGTGATGTTGGTCTATATGGTGGCCCTCGGACTATCCTTGATCGGACATTGCAGCCTTTACCTTGCACTAAATCCATCCACTATTACAAATAATATCCTTTAGTGAGGCTGGCGTGCAATGATTCTATTGCTCTTTTACCAGCTTGAAGCATGCAGAGATAGCATTTTATGTTGGGCAAAAGAATTGATGCCACTCAACCTGAACATTAATTGTATATCAGTCAAAGTGGGCCTTGCATTGGAAATCAGGTCCAAATAATAAAAACAATCTCTGCGCCTGAAATTACTATTAAAACACAAAGTACTTGTGCTGTAACAGCAGGTCACGCGCTCAACCAAGAAAACCAAGCCCAAAGCCAAAGTAGTATCTAAACTGGAGATGGATACAAAAGGCTGGAGTAACTCAGCGCTGAGTTAAACCCATGTCCAACAGTACGAGTTCATTCGATGAGCTCTCCCGAGTTTGCCGTGATTCGAACTCGGAGATTTACGATAATGGCCACTCGTCGGTACTCGGGGCTCTCGTGGACATTTTTCAACCTGTTGAAAAATCTTCACGAGTCTTCCCGTGCTTACCTGCCATTACGAGTCTTCCCGAGTACCTGCCGTTAGCGTTACGAGCCGCTAAGAGACGTCCATGAGCTCCGACGTACCCGCTACGTTTATTCTCCGTGCTTACCACGAGTTTGATTTTTTTTAAACTCAGGAGAGCTCTTGGAATGAACTCATACCGTGGGACAGGGCTATCACTCCTGCTTTTTGGGTCTATCTTCGGTTTAAACCAGCATCTGCAGTTCCTCCCTACACATAGTATCTAAACTGCTTATATGCACTTATGCTATTGGATAATAACTGACTCCATATGCAATTGGAAGCTATCTAGATATTAAAAGCACATAAAAACTAATCATGTAGATGCCAGTATATCATTGGGATTATCAAATATGCATCAAATATGTATAAAATATAATGTATTATAATAAAACATCTACTGTAAGAAGGTACATCCATATTGCCATTCAAGTGAAGTACGTCTTCAAAGTGGTTGGAGGCAAGTCAACTGTGGTGGTCAAATTTACATTAAACATTGAATTCACCCATATCAAGATCAAACCAGAGGATAAGGCCATTCAATTAGCAATTAAGTTGTGAATGTACCAAATTGCTACTATCTGTTTGCATAATGTATTAACGTCAATAAATTAGTTAAATTTAACATATGTACCATAGGATCATAAAATGTTATTTCAAGAAAGAATGTAAAAGGTTAAAACTCCAAACAAATTGGTACATGCCAATAACATATAGTGAGCAGAATGGTAAATGCACGTAACAGAAAATATAATGAGTTAAAAATCACTTAACATGAGAAAAACTATGAAAAGAAAATGAATTTAAGGGAAATTATTATGTTAAAAATATCTACAGAAATTTAAAAATGTCATCGGTTATGAATAAGGCCAACTGCAAAATTTCGATTGCATAAGGTTTTGATCTGTCAGCTTCAGAGTGGGACCAAATTTGCCCCCAATTAAAAATCAAGAGATTCCCCGTTTTAAGAAAAGAGCAGTTTGAAGTGTTTGTGTTTATTCATTTTCAGAGCAAACTCTTTCTGGAGACTTGCGATTGTCTTCATTTCTAATAATAACCTCCACAACTGAAGCCTTTTGACCTTTCCGCAAATGAATACCCAATTTTCACCTGGCCCCATCTCCTGATTTCAAAGGTAGGTTGATGCATGATGTCCTTCCGTTTGCGGAAACCTTTTCCTTCAACATGTCAAGAATCTATTGTCTCTTGATGGCCGCATTTTTCACTTCCAGACAACCTCTGGAAGTGTGTCAAGGTTTCAATCTTCAGCTTCCTGCATAATTTAAGACTGCAACTACCCATTCTTCTGATGGAATCGGTATATCTAGCTGTATACCTTATAAATAAAATAACCCCATTTTTGGAAAGTGGATAATGAAGTATTTAATATTTACATTTTACTCTGTAGATATGCAGCTAATCCATCTAACATAGAAAATAGGTGCAGGAGTAGGCCATTCGGCCCTTCGAGCCTGCACTGCCATTCAATATGATCATGGCTGATCATCCAAATCAGTATCCTGTACCTGCCTTCTCTCCATACCCCCTGATCCCTTTAGCCACAAGGGCCACATCTAACTCCCTCTTAAATATAGCCAATGAACTGGCCTCAACTACATTCTCTAGCAGAGAATTCCACAGATTCACCACTCTCTGTGTAAAAAATGTTTTTCTCATCTCGGTCCTAAAAGATTTCCCCCTTATCCTTAAACTGTGACCCCTTGTTCTGGACTTCCCCAACATCGGGAACAATCTTCCTGCATCTAGCCTGTCCAACCCCTTAAGAATTTTGTAAGTTTCTATAAGATCCCCCCTCAATCTTCTAAATTCTAGCGAGTACAAGCCGAACTTCTAAACTTCTAACAACTTCTAAATTTTGCCAATTGAAATTAACAGCAATATTTTTTTTATTTCTCATTGAGGATACAAGATCAAATCCTCTGTAAAGTTATTTCTAAACTATGCAATTGCAATATTGCTACCGTAATTACAGAAATTCCTAATCTATTAAGGCTCCTTAATTGCTTAATTGTTTCATTGTTGATAAGAGTTTAGGATTCAAGATGGCGGCTATGGTGGATGTTGGGATACAACAGCGGCGGTAAGCAGATTGGGCCCTCAATAACATTCTGGATGCTACTTGGTCGTTTTCGGGAGGTTCCCTCGGGGCATGAAGACTAAACAGTGGCCGGGTGAGGCGAGGGATGACGGTTTGCAGGTCGATAGTTCGAGGCATCGGTGGAGTGGGCCGCTGGAGGCACTGCAACAGCCTGGGGCTCGATTGGATCAGGCGCCACTCCAACAGGTCGACCGTGCAGATTGGATGCAGCCTGCAGCGGCACGGGGGATGAGAGGAGAACGCCAACAACTTTGCTAGGCCAGGCTGATCCTGCAACGTCGCCAGAACAATGGGACTTTATGGCCAAGTTAAGAGCTCTACTGTTATAACAAGTAGATTATAGCAGCGGTCACGGTGGCGCAGCGGTGGAGTTGCTGCCTTACAGCGAACGCAGCGGCGGAGACCCGCGTTCGATCCCGACTACGGGTGCTATCTCTACGTAGTTTGTACATTCTCCCTGTGACCTGCGAGATCTTCGGTTTCCTCCCACACTCCATAGACGTACAGGTTTGCAGTTTAACTGGGTTGATAAATGTAAAAATTGTCCCTAGTGGATGTAGGATAGTGTTAATGTGCGGAGATCGCTGGTCGGCGCGGACCCGGTGGGCCGAAGAGCCTGTTTCCGCGCTGTATCTCTAAACTAAACTAAACTAAAATAAACTAACAACTTCAGACTTGAATCATGAAAAATAGCGCCAAATCATGACGACTCTTGAATAACGCCTCCGTGTACTATTCCTAGACACTTGTGCTTAACTATGATTGTGCTTATGTAAAGTAATACCTTTAGTGAACTGCGGTACATGTGACCATAAAGTACCATTGAACCATTAAACACAAAATGCTGGAGTAACTCAGCGGGACAAGCAGCATCTCTGGAGCGAAGGAATGGGTGACGTTTCGGGTCGGATGAAACGTCACCCATTCCTTCTCTCCTGAGATGCCGCCTGTCCCGCTGAGTTACCCCAGCTTTTTATGTCTATCTTCGGTTTAAACCAGCATCTGCAGTTCCTTCATACACATTGAACCATTACATTTCTAACATGGACAAGAAAAATATATATTGATGATAATAGATGTGGTGTCATTTGGCAAGTGCTAAATTTCATGAACATCATGCACTGAAAATAAGCAAAAAACCTGCAGATGCTGGAAATCTGAAATTAAAACACTGATGGTAAAGTGGTCGTCATTCAGCCGGTCGTTTGTGGAGAGTTGTGAAGCAGTTCACGTTTCAAATCAAGGTCCTTTTTCAGTAGATGCCCTCAATCTCTGCCCCACGATACCTCCCCCTGACTTCATGACTTCATTAAATTGAGCGCTGGTGACGGAATGCCCACCACTGACCTGAGTGCATTGGAATGCTTCATTCACAGCCACCTTATAAAACTTGGCAGCTTTTTAAACATTGGTCTCAGTTTCCCACAAAATGGCTCCATGTTAGCAAGTCTGATGTCGAGTCAGACTCTGACTTACACGAGATCACCAATGATTCTAAATCCAGCCTATCTCAGATGGTGACACAAGGAACTGCAGGTGCTGGAATCTTGTTTAGAGCACAAAGTGCTGGAGTAACTGAGCAGGTCAGGCAGCATCTCTGGAGGACATAGATAGGGGATGTTTCAGGTCTGGACACTTCAGATCAGTTTTGATGGGGTAGATTTTGTTCCAAGTAGACCCCAAATCTCTTTTTTTTTGCGTAACCATAATAGTGAGTCAATTACATTGTTAAATAGAAAGAGTCACCGTGGGTCACCTTACTCCCATCCTTTTAGATACTGAAAGGTCCACTTGATTCCACATCTCTGGCTCTCAGTGTGGTAGCCTATTGCCTATTGCAATAGCCTATTGCACTTTATATGCTTTATGTGTATATATATATACACAATGGTATATGGACACACTGATCTCTTCTGTATTTATTTATACCTACTATATTATGTTGTGCTGAATCAAAGCAAGAATTTCATTGTCCTATCTGGGACACATGACAATAAACTCTCTTGAATCTTGAACTTGAACTTGAACATGGTTTATAAATGTTACATAAATGTTCAATGAAATCATAAGTTCAGAAGTTATTGGAACAGAACTAGGCCAGTCGGCCCATCAAGTCCACTCCACCATTCAATCTTGGCTGTTCTACCTTTCTCTCTCAACCCCTATTTTCCTGCCTTCTCCCCATAATAATCAAGATCAATAAATCGTTTATCAATTTCCATGCTGTCATGACATTTAACAATCACCCATGGAAACAAATTCGAAGGCAGATAATTGCTGGATTCTTCTTGTTAAGGTAATTGAAGGATAGTCATGTTTTTATTCCAGTCTGCTGTTGTATCCTTCATCTCAGGATCAGCATTACAGCCACTAACTATCTTGTTCTCAATACCTTATTGAACATAGACCAAAGTAAAGCCTGTGAAAAGTGCTCTCCAGTAGTCAAACTATTCAGAAAACTATGATTGCCCATTTAAAATGAGGGCCATTCTATCGTCTTTAAAATGACCTGCTTATCTGCTATCACAAGTAGATGATTCAGGGTGGTGAATCTGTGGAATTCTTTGCCACAGAAGGATGTGGAGGCAAAATCAGTGGATATATTTAAGGCGGAGATAGATAGATAGATTCTTGATTGGTATGTGTATCAGAGATTATGGGGACCAAGGCAGGAGAATGGTGTAAGGAGGGAGAGATAGAACAGCCATGATTGAATGGCAGAGTAGACTTGATGGGCCAAATGGCCTAATTCTACCCCTATCACATGATCTTACGACAGGGAAGGGGAAATCACATTCTATCAATTTCATCAGTTCATTGAGCATTGTCCCAACTAGACTTAGTCCCGAACCGAAACGTCGCCTATCCACCTCCTCCAGAGACGCTGCTTCACCCACTGACTTACTCCAGCGCTTTGTGTGTGTGTGTTTTTTTCGAGCAATTGCCTTCCTGGATTCCTCCGAGACTGACTCAACTTCCAGTTCACTGACTGCTTCTGTTGAAGCCACATTAATTGTGACTTTCGTATATATCACAAATGTCTTGCTGTCTGCTTCACTGTTGGCTTGGGGTAATTTGAAATATGATTCCAATTTATCAAATACTAAAGAGCATTTAACTTCCTCTGGGCCACCCAGAATATATCCAATTAGTTTCTCCTATTATTCAGCAAAATAACTTAGTAGCTTTCGCTTGTGTACTCTTTCTTTGCAACACATTCAAGTCCTCTGGAGTTGTTACACAAACAAGTTATTTTCTCTCATTCTATTTTATTTAATAGAATCCCCAGTTTCATTATCCACCGACATGTTTATAGAAGACATTTGATCAATCCCTGCTACTTTGTAGGTTTAATGTTAACTGCTTGGGTTTCTAAAGATTGTAGTTAAACTAAATCATATTCTATCCTCCACTGGTCACATTAATCTTCCAATGTTCGTAACTATCTTTATTACAATCAGCATTATCTAATCTCTGATTCACACCTTCCCCTGGTTGTTATTTTCAGGAACTGCGACTAAATTTAAAATCAGAACGTAAGACTTTCTTTCTTAAGACTCTCACCTTGACAGAACCGAGTTTCTTGGAAGTGTATTATTCCTTTTCATTTCTATTTCCTCACTCATTTTTCCTACCTCCTAGCTCTTGAATTCACACCCTAGTTGCTCCAGGTAGAATTGTTATTTGTAGGGACAGAGAAATAGTTGCATCCTCACCAGGAAGCGACTGGGAAACGTTTTCCCCCTTACCCTACCCCCCTCCCCCACATAATGATAGCTGTTGTTGTATTAACTATATGTTGCAGCATTATGTTGCTCTGATATTTAGCCTTTATATATTTCTCAGCCTTAACATTTCCAAAACAGGTAAGTTGACCATTGGACGATGGCACTTACTGCATTTGGTGAGTTACAGTGACCTTCAGTCATAGAGTCATACAGCGTGGAAACAGGCGCTCTGGCCCAACTTGCCCACGCCGACCAACATGCCCCATCTACCAACATCTTTTGGCAAAATGCTTTCCCAGCTTGGGCAAGAAGCCAGCTTGCTTTGCAACAGGAGAGCATTTACATCAGTCAATACGATCACTGCCATAAACACTTGAGCTACCAAAAAAAAGGAAAATCCAACTGGATTACCAGTTAAGGTCATAAGTGATAGGAGCAGAATTAGACCATTCTGCCCATCAAGTCTACTCTGTTATTCAATCATGGTTGATCTATCTCTCCCTCCTAACCCCATTCTCCTGCCTTCTCCCCATAACCCCTGACACCTGTACTGATCAAGAATCTATCTATCTCTGCCATAAAAAAATATTCATTGACTTGGCCTCCACAGCCTTCTGTGACAAAGAATTCCACAGATTCACCACCCTCTGACTAAAGAAATTCCTCCTCATCTCCTCCCTAAAGGAACGTCCTCCTATTCTGCGGCTAAGACCTCTAGTCCTAGACTCTCCCAGATTCATTAATGGAGTGGAAACATTTTATCCACATTCACTCTGTCCAAGCCTTTCACTATTCGTGACATTTCAATGAGGTCCCCCACCAGTTATGGCAGTAGGTTGCAATACCCGTGAAATTAGTGTTGTGCTTATTCAAATATTTTATTGATTGGAGGCATGTGTCCAGTGGAGAGGCGCAGGGATCCGTACTGGGTCCTCTGTTGTTTGTCATCTATGTTAGTGATATAGGTGACAATGTCATTTGTGTGGTGAGTGAATTTGAGGATGACACCAACAGTTTGTATGTGCTTGTTAACATGTAAGTAGCTTATTGTTGCATATGGAGTTAGTTATGGTCCTTAGCATAAGCTTGTATAATCAGCTTAGATAGCACTTTGGCTTTGGGCTTGGTTTGCCTGGTTGAGCGCTTATCCTGGTGTTATAGCACATGTACTTTGTGTTTGAATTGTAATTTATAGTGGACAGTGATGAAGGTTATCTAAGGTTACAAAAGGATTGGGATAAACGAGGTTGATAGGTCAAGGAATGGCAGATGGAATTTAACTCGGGACAAGTGTGAGATGATGTATTTTGGTAATTCAAGCCAGGACTTACACAGGAAATGGAAGGGGGTTGGGTAGTATTATAGAACAGAGAGTCTGAGAGGTTGGGCATACGGTTCCTTAAAAGGGACGGCACAGGTAGATAGGTGAGTGAAGGAGACATTTAACACACTTGGCTTCATTGGTGAAGGGCCTGTCCCACGAGCATGCGACTCCATGCGGCAAGCGCGACCTAACGGCGTGTCCCATGAGCATGCGACTCCATGCGACAAGCACTACCTAACGTGGTCGCTTGAGCCGTTCGGCCTCGCAGGGCCAGTCCCACTTTGATCGCCGGAGCCGTATGGAGTTGTGCGGAGCTGGTCCCGACATCGTGTGGGGCTCCGAAAAACTGACCGTGTTCAAAAACTCTGCGCGGCAACGGCCTCCCGGCCCGCAGCCGCCTCGACGCCGTACGTCACGCACGAACTTCCCGCGGACTTCGCTCGAACTTCATGCCACTCACTCGACCTCCGCGCGGCCCCCGCTTCTGGTTTGGTCGCGCTTGCCGCATGCAGTCGCATGCTCGTGGGACAGGCCCTTAGGGGTATAGACTACAGGAATTGGGACATCGTGTTACAGCTCGACAACAAGTTGGTGTGACTACATTTGGCTTATTGTGTGTTGTCCTGTTATAGAGAGGACTTCGTTATGCTGGAAAAGGCACAGAAACGATTCACCAGGATGTTGTGGGACTCAAGTTCTCGAGTTCTGGGGAGAGGTTGGATATCCCTAGAGCGTCAGAGACTGAGGGCTGACCTTGTATATGGACAAAAAATCATGAGAACAATCGTTAAAGTGAATGATCACAATCTTTATCCCAGAGCAGAGGGGTCCAGGACTAGAGGGCTTTGGTTTAAAATGTTCATATGTTCATAAATTCATAAGTGATAGGAGCAGAATTCAGCCATTCGACCCATCATGCTACTGCCATTCAAATCATAGCTGGTATATCTTTCCCTCCGAAACCTAATATCTTGCCTTCTTCCCATAAGCCTTGACACCCGTACTAATCAAGAATATATCTATCTCTGCCTTAAAAAGTATACATGACTTGGCCTCCACAGCTTTCTGCAGCAATGAATTCCACAGATTCACCACCATCAAAGTGAAGGGAGAAAGATTTAAAAGAGACCTGAGCAGCAAATTCATCACAGAGTGGGTGGTGCAAATATGAAACTAGCTGGCAGAGGAATCTATAGTACAATGGCGATATATACAAGATATTTCAGCAGGTACATGGATTGGAAAGGTTTAGCCGAATATGGGGCAAACATCGGCAAATAGGACTAAATCTATTATAAAGCACACCTGGCATGGGCAGCGCTGCAGAATAGCCTGTGTCCATACTATATGACTCTGTTCACACCCCGAATAAAAAGATTCAAAACTAATTTTGGGGGACTGCAATATTGTTTGATGACAATGGAATGTATCCACCAGTGCTAAGTCTTACCTGCCCCTGTGGCAGATTAGGGAAAAGAGTACTTGATATGAATTCAATTGATATATGTACTCTTCTTGTCAGGGACACCTGAGACCTCAGCCCGAACCTTCAGGCTGAAAAATTAACAAGTAACTTAATCACTCGCTTCAGGTAAATTTCCACAGAGCTGTAGCCATGGATTTTTTGGAAAATAAATTTTGTTTTTTGAGCAGCAAATATGAAATTGGTTGCTTAGTTAAGTTGTCTCTGGACACTGAGGAAAGTAGTCCAATATGCAATATTTCAAAGATGTTTTAAGGTGATAGGAGCAGAATTAGGCCATTTGACCGATCAAGTCTACTCTGCCATTCAATCATGGGTGATCTATATCTCCCTCCTAACCCCATTCTCCTGCCTTCTCCCCATAACTCCTGACGCCCATACTGATCAAGTATCTATCTATCTATCTCTGCCTTAAAAAAAATCCATTGACTTAGCCTCCAAAGCCTTACCGTGGCAAAGAATTCCACAGATTCACCACCCTTTGACTAAAGAAATTCCTTCTCATCTCCTTCCAAAAGGGACGTCTGGAATTCTGAGGCTATGACCTCTAGTCCTGGACTCTGCCACTAGTGGAAACATCTGCTCCACATCCACTCTATCCAAGCCTTTCACTAATCGGTACGTTTCAATGAGATCCCTCCTTATTTTTCTAAACTCCAGCGAGTACAGGCCCAGTGCCGTCAAACACCCATTTAGCATGATCTATCAGAAATTTCCAATGTTAAAAGCTGTACGTCTGCGATTGATGGAAATATGAACCAAAACCCGCAAATGAAAGGAACCAATTTGGAAATCAGCAAAGCTTCAACCATTTGTAATTTAAGAGCCTAAATTATAAGGCAAAGGATTACCACAGTTATGTGAAATTGAACCACTGTTCTAATAGCGCCGTGTTTCTTGTAAAAACAGTGAACAGCAAGAGCTAGACAATAACTTAATTGAAGTGCAAGCAAGTGTAAAACATTGGGGTATGCGCTGGTTCAGTGGCCAATCCCCAAACTGAAGTGGTGTAGCAGGGAGATACATAACAAATTGTCCAAAGTATTCGGAGAATAGACACAACCTCTCAAATCTCGGTAGTGTGTAAAATCATGAGAGGAATAGATCGGTTGAAGCACAGAGTCTCTTGGCCAGAGTAGGGGAACCGAGGACCAGAGGGCATAGGTTTAAGGTAGAAGGGGAAAAGATTTAATAGAAATCTGCGGGGCAACTTTTTCACACAAAGGGTGGTGGGTGTATGGAACAAACTGCCAGAGGAGGTAGTTGAGATTGGAAACATAGAAACATAGAAAATAGGTGCAGGAGGAGGCCATTCGGCCCTTCGAGCCAGCACCGCCATTCATTGTGATCGTGGCTGATCGTCCCCTATCAATAACCCGTGCCTGCCTTCTCCCCATATCCCTTGACTCCCTTGAACTATCCCAACGTTTAAGAAACAGTTAGATAGGTACGTGGATAGGACAAGTTTGGAGGGATATGGGCCAAACTCTGGCAGGTGGGACTAGTGTAGCTGGGACATGTTGGCCACTGTGGGCAAGTTGGGCCAAACGCCCTGTTTCCATGTTGTATGATTCTATGGTCGTGCCAACACAAATTGATCCCGTTGTGAAAGCGTTGAAAGGGCAACCACTAAATTGGTGCTGAAACCAACACAAATGCTAACAGAATGGTGGAGGCTTAGATGTGTTCATTTTTGCCGACGTTTCTAAATAATTAATTGTGCTACACTCAATAATTTTTGTCGTGCTGCATATAGGTAATTTATCTCAATGTTTTGTTTTCAAGTTCCTTTCTCCATCTTAAATTTGTTCACAATCTTCCTGCCAGGCCAAGTGATGGAAGCATTTACATACATATACACCAGAAGGTTGAATAATCACGCTGAAGACCTGTTGGGTGTGTCAGTACATCAACACTTTGGAATGCATTTTATTAGTCTAAAAATACCATTGCATTTGATGCCTAAAGGTTTGATTGAAAGGGCTGTGAAACAGGCATGTTGAAAAGTTGTAAAAACCAAGTGTTGGCAGTGATGGTGCATTCAAAATACACATTGTAGGCGGAGGATGTGGTTTAAGAAATAGGTGGGTCAACTTCAAGCATGATTTACTTTTAAACCAGCTTAAATCTGCAGAGATTTGACTGCAAATTCTAAGGAACAGAGCAGTTGCCATGCTAGGTTGAAGTTGCATTTCATCAGGATGCTCTCTACAGCGCATCTGTAGAAGTCCAAGAGGACGGCACGGTGGTGCAGCGGTAGAGTTGCTGCCTTAGAGCACTTACAGCACCAGAGACCCGGGTTCGATCCCGACTATGGGTGCTGTCTGTACGGAGTTTGTATGTTCTCCCCGTGACCACGAGGATTTTCTCCGAGATCTTCGGTTTCCCCCCAAGACTCCAAAGATGTACAGGTTTTTGTAGGTTAATTGGCTTGGTATAATTGTAAATTGTCACTGTTGTGTGTAGGAGAGTGTTAATGTGCGGGGATCGCAGGTCGGTGTGGACTCGAGAGGCCACAGGGCCTGTTTCTGCAAAAGAAAGTAAATACATTGAGGTGCTTTCTTGATCAACGCGTCAATGGGTAGGGACCAGGTTAAGATGCTGGGGGTTTAGATGCCGATGAACTTGAAACCATATCTACAGCAGCCCCGTTATTGAGGACAGGATTAAGTTCTCTCCCTTGTTTCCTGTTTCCTTCGATCAACAACTAAAGGGCCTGTCCCGCTTACGCGACTTTGGCTCGCAAATTACGCGACCTCGTGGTCGCTTGAGGCGTACAGGCACCATATGGCCGCGCGGGGCTGGTCCCACTTAGAAGCACGGAGTTGTGCGGGGCTGGTCCCGACATCGCGCGGGCTCCGAAATTCTTGCAGTGGGCGAAATCTTCGCGTGCCAACGGCCTGTCGGACCGTGTCTGCACGCAGGCGCATTGCAGTCATACGCAGCGTCTTAACGTCGTATGCGGCGTCTTGATGGCGTACGCCTAGCGTGCGGCGTTGCGTGATGATGTCACCGCCCGGCGTGGCGTTGCGTGATGACATCACTGCCCGACGCCGTGCGACGCCCAAATTCAGTCGGCCCGCCTCCTGCCCAGCTGATTTGTAAGCATGACGTAAATGACGTCACGCGCGAACTTAGCGCGACATCCGCTTCTGGTTGGTCGCACCAAACGCACGCAATCGCATGCAAGTGGGACAGGCACTTAACTCTATTGCCTAACTGACTTTAAGGGCTCGACACTATGACCCCAGATTCTCAATCTCTTTCATAAACCTCATATTTAACTATTGACAATACAAAGATCGTGTAACCCGATGCTGCACATTCCGACAAAGTGCATTTGATAATTCACTGAAACAATTTCCGATTATTACTCTATCCAGTCAGTGATAGAAATGGCCAGGTCTGATGAATGGTCCCCAACCTGTACTGTGAAGTCAGATTTCCTCTTCCCACTGAAGAGATCGCTCATGCAGGACATAAGGTCAGGTCTCTTTTCTTTTAGGTTTCCAGCATCTGCTGAATTTTGGATCTCGCTGTTCCAGCATATCTAACTTACTCACGTCCAACACTCACCTCCAGAACTTGGCTTAGTTTGAATAAAAAGTTCATTGAGTTATAATGTGAACTGCGTACTTCTTGCCACAGATGCTGCCTGAATTATTGAATTAGGAAAAAATTGAAGGAATTAAATGAAGTACTGCTTTGAATCAGACCAATTTGAGGCTTCCCACAGAATACCCAGACACAGTAAAGTATGCAAGTCTGATTACATCCTGAAAAGTTAAGTGTTTTCATTTCCTTACCCACTGTAGGCAGATTTATGTCTTTTCTTCCATCAAGTACGACAATTGCATTAAAAAAAATCAATTGATTCACGTGTTCAAGGAAAGGCAGCTACGTTTCTAACTAATCAATTCATTTTATCCAATGTAAGGTAGATATAAGGACCATGAAACATAAAAACCTTTGAAAATTCTGCCATTGCACAGGTTTGGATCTGAGTTCCATGTCTTTGGGAGGATATACTAACTATACCTCTGGTGTAGCACACATTAATCTGAATGATAATGGTGCTACAGTCATTTAAGTTGTTTGGACATGGTTTATGTTCACTCAAATAGCACGGTGGCACAGCGGTAGAGTTGCTGCCTTACAGAGCCAAGAGACCCAGGTTCGATCCTGACTATGGGTGCTAGTCTGCATGGAGTTTGGACGTTTGCCTTATGACCGCAGGGGGTTTCCATGGGTGCTCCGGTTTCCTCCCGCACTCTAAAGGCGTACAGGTTTGTGGTTAATTGGCTTCGGTAAAAATTGTAAATTGTCCCGAGTGGGATAGTGCTAGTGTATGGGGCGATCACTGATAGGCACAGACTCTGTGGGTCAGAAGGGCCTGTTTCCACGCTGTATCTCTAATGTAAAGACTAAATAGAAAAGGAAATATCTATCTACCTATTTGTCTGTCTGTCTGTCTGTCTGTCTGTCTGTCTGTCTGTCTGTCTGTCTGTCTGTCTGTCTGTCTGTCTGTCTGTCTGTCTGTTCCTGAACAAGGGCAGTGGGGAATGGTGGGTGGGTTGGAGGGGCTTGTCATTTCGTTAGCCCTTATTCATTCAAAGATGCTCAGGCTGGATTGAATCCAAAATTTGGAATTGGCCTTACTAATCTTTTTGTTAATTAAGGGTTTAAAGGGATATAAAACAAAGCCGGATGAATGGTGTTAAGTTGTGGAACAACTAGATATAATTGAATGGAGGAACAGCTTTGATGGTTCATTTTATCTTTGACTCATACATCCGTAACAGTAATTTATTATTAAGTGATTTGGCTGGATTTAGAACTGGCTGACTGATAGAAGACAGAGGGTTGTGGTGGAAGGACGATATTCAGGTCTGCGACCAGTTAAGTTCCACACGGATCTGTGCTGTGCTGATTTGTGATATAGACAAATGACTTGGATGTAAATGTAGACGGGTTGGTTATTAATTTGGCAGATGACACCAAGATTTCTGGGGTCTTGGACTTTGAGGAACGCTGCCAAAGTGTACAGCAGGATATAGATCAGATGCAGAAATGGGAGGGGTAATGGAAAACGGAGTGTAATCTGAGTAAGTGTGAGGTGTTGCACTTTAAGAGCTCGAATGTAAGGGGAAAATATACAATTATTGGCATGACCCTTAACAGCATTAATGTAGAGAGGTATTTCGGGGTCCAAGTCTATAAGTCCCTGAAAGTGGCAACACAAGGTGATAAATTGGTAAAGATGGCGTATGGTATGATGCTTGCCTTCATTGGTCAGGACATTGAGTATATGAGTCAGGAGTCATGATGAACCTTAACAGGATTTTGGTTATGCCAAACTTGGAATATTGCATGCAATTCTAGAAGGATGTGAAGGCTTTGAAAAGTGTTGAGCGCCATTCTCAAGATTCCAATTTTTCATATGTGGCATAAATGCCCCTACAATACTAATTATTGAACCTTTTTAACCCACTGTAAATAAATTGTTTTTTACTGTGATAGCTTTTTGTGTCTATCCAGCCAGAAGTAGTTCTTTGCTTCAAAAGTCACATTAAATAGGCAATGTGCAGAAGCTAACAACAATAACTTATTGCATATATTTGTCAGAGACATTCACACAGAGACTTCTTCGCATCAGATCTATGTTAGAAATGTCATCAAATCTCTTAACTCACTGTTTTATCAGTAATTAATAAACCTTCTTTAATTGGTGGAGGATAATAATTCACTTCTCGAGCTTGTGTCTTGATGATAATATAATTGGCTTTCTGCTTCACATTTGTGAGATTAGGCAAATTTACAATTTTGCAAACAAAACAAATACACTGGAAGGAACTGCAGATGTTGGTTTATATTGAAGATAGACACAAAATGCTGGAGTAACTCAACAGGTCAGGCAGCATCTCCGGAGAAAAGCAACAGGTGACCCGCTGAAGTGCACTGAACTGTTGTACTTGGGTCTGAGACTCAGGCTTACAGAATCATGTGTTGCCATGTGAAAGAGTAAAATTGGTCAGAAATTACATGCAACACCAATCAAAGGCCTCTGTTCTTGCACAACGCCAACACAACACTAATCTACTAATTAAAGACAGCATCTCTGGAGAACATGGATCGGTAACATGGATAGGTAATTCTTCTCCAAACCCCATCTTCAGGAGTTTGAAGAAGGGCCTAACCTGAAACGTCATCTATCCATGTTCTCCAGAGATGCTGCCTGGCCCGCTGAGTTACTCTTGCATTTTGTGCTTTTTGTGCTTTTGTGCTTTTTTTTTTGCAAACCAGCATCTGCAGTTCCTTAGAGAACACATAATCCTGCGAAGACAGCCGATCCACAGCTCCTTGTTTAGTTGAGTTTAGTTTAATAGGACAATAGACAATAGGTGCAGGAGTAGGCCATTTGGCCCTTCGAGCCAGCACCGCCATTCAATCTGATCATGGCTGATCATCCCCAATCAGTGCCCCATTCCTGCCTTCTACCCATATCCCCTGACTCCGCTATTTTTAAGAGCCCTATCTAGCTCTAATTTAGAGATACAGCTTGGAAACAGGCCCTTCCGCTCACCGAGTCCGGATCGACCAGCGATCCCCGCACACTAACACTATCCCACATACACTGCTGTCAATGTACTGATGATCACGCCAGTCCAGGCCGATCCTTATGCCCCTGTCCCACTTAGGAAACCTGAACGGAAACCTCTGGAGACTTTGCGCCCCACCCAAGGTTTCTGTGCGGTTCCCGGAGGTTGCAGGTGGTTGCCGGAGGTTGCAGGTAGTGGAAGCAGGTAGGGAGACTGACAAAACTCCCCGGGAACCTCCAGGAACTGCACGGAAACCTTGGGTGGGGCACAAAGTCTCCAGAGGTTTCCGTTCAGGTTTCCTAAGTGGGACAGGGGCATTACAACCTCAATCCAGAGCCGCCGCCTGGACAAGGCGAAGAAAAGACTCAATGTTTCTAAGAACATGATACTTAAAAGTACAAGGTGGCACCAATAAATGTGACTCCTTGTGTACTACCTTAGAAGAAATTGACTATATATTTTACACTGCAATCAATGTAATCTTTTACTTATGCATTATACTTAAGTGGACTATGATTTTACTCGATTGTATGCAAAACAGAACATATCACTGTTTCTAGGAACTTGATGAGAAAGTAATGGTTGAACTATTAAACTATGTGATCAGCTGTATGAGCTGGAAGAGATTGTGTAGTCTGGAGCTGAGTGATCAAAAAATGCTTTGTGCTGCTAATTTATCATCAGGAGCTATCTTGCGCTCTTGAGGGGTCATTGAATGTAGAATGATAGAGTCATTGAATCATAGACTCATTTTTCTGGCGCCTGAGCAAGGTGGCTATTCTTAGACCCAAGCAACAGTGTTCAATGGGTCTATCCATCCCGATTGCCTGCCTCTTTCCCGAGATTATGTTTGCGACTGGGTATCCCTTGGGAAGGAGCACACGGGATCAGAGGGCAATTGTAGCCTTTAGTTTGATTTAGTTTAGAGATACAGCGTGGAAATAGTCCTTTCAACCCACGTCCACCAACAATCGCCTGTACAACAGTTCTATCCCACACACCAGGGACCAATTAATTTATAATTCTGCACCTCTGTGGAGTGTGGGAGGAAATCGGAGCAGCCGGAGAAAACCCATGTGGTCACAGGGAGAACGTAAAAACTCCGTCCAGACAGCGCCCGTAGTCAGGATTGAACCAGTGTCTCTGGCGCCGCAAGGCATCGACTCTACCGCTGCGCCACTGTGCCACCCCTGGATTGTCATGTCCAAGTATGTGTAACCTGTTGTACATCTCCTAAGTATGTATTGCATGTGCGATTGTCATAATTTCAGTAGCTGCAGAGGTTTTTGGAGCTTTAAGCTCTGGGAGAGACAGAGCCCAAGTTGCCAGGAAAGGTCACATAGTGGTGCAGTCACTCGGCAGGTCAGGCAGCATCTCTGGAGAACATGGATACTTGATGTTTTGAATCGGGACCCTTCTTCAGACTCCATGTTTGCATTGTGTGTAGCAAAGAACAGCAGATGCTGGTTTAAATGAAAGATAGACACAAAATGTTGGAGCAACCTCATATTTCGTTTGGGTAGCATACACCCCAGCGGTATGAACATTGACTTCCCGAACTTCAAGTAGCCCTTGCTTTCCCTCTCTCTCTCCATCCCCTCCCCCTTCACAGTTCTCCCACCGACTATATTTTATCTCTGTACCGACCATTCCCCTGACGTCAGTCTGTAGAAGTGCCTCGACCCGAACGTCACCCATTCCTGCTCTCCAGAGATGCTGCCTGTCCTGCTAAGTTGCTCCAGCATTTTGTGTCTGTTCAAGTTTGCATTCTGACTTCCTCCCATTAATGCCACCCTGGTGACAAATAGTTAAATCAACCATCTAGAGGGCAAAATCCGAAACGTTGAACAGCCACAAGATGACTTTGCTCGTTGAGTAATTAAGACATTTTCTTTATTTGGTGGAGAGCAGTAATTAATGTCTGGAGCTAATGTTGTTAAAAAAAACAAGCGGTGGATGTGATAACTTAATTGCCTTTAGTCATTACATTGAGGCATGTTATGAGAATTGATTAATCTTATCCAGCTAAAAACATAGGGTGAGATTTTCCTTCATGGTTGTAATTAATTCCCTCCCCAACGGTACAATAACAGTTCCTTTCTCAGAAGGACTGAGATGGTTCAGGAAGGCAGTTCATTATTGAGCAGGGAGGACATGCTGGGACTGTTCACGGTGGTTGCCAGACCTGAGTACTGCACTACCTCATCTGATTGCATTGATGAAGGTACAGTGGGGTATCTGGAGGATGAGAGGAATAGATCGGGTAGACGCACAGAGTCTCTTGTCCAGAGTAGATGAATCGAAGACCAGAGGGCATAGGTTTAAGGTGAAGGGGAAAAGATCTGAGGGGTAGATCTGAGGGGCAACATTCTTTACTAGAATGTTGCCTGGGTTTCAGCAACTAAGTTACAGAGAAAGGTTGAACAAGTTAGGGCTTTATTCTTTGGAGCGCAGAAGGTTAAGGGGGGACTTGATAGAGGTCTTTAAAATGATGAGAGGGATAGACAGAGTTGACGTGGATAAGCTTTTCCCACTGAGAGTAGGGAAGATTCAAACAAGGGGACATGACTTGAGAATTAAGGGACAGAAGTTTAGGGGTAACATGAGGGGGAACTTCTTTACTCAGAGAGTGGTGGCTGTGTGGAATGAGCTTCCAGTGAAGGTGGTGGAGGCAGGTTCGTTTTTATCATTTAAAAATAAATTGGATAGTTATATGGACGGGAAAGGAATGGAGGGTTATGGTCTGAGCGCAGGTATATGGGACTAGAGGAGAATACGTATTCGGCACGGACTAGAAGGGTCGAGATGGCCTGTTTCCATGCTGTAATTGTTATATGGTTATATGGTTATATGGGTAACTTTTTCCACACAAAGTGTGGTGGGTGTACGGAACAAGCTGCTGCAGGAGGTAGTTGAGGCTGGGACTATCCCAATGTTTAAGAAGCAGTTAGATAGGTACATGGATAGAACAGCTTTGGAGGGATATGGACCAAGCGCAGGCAAGTGGGCCTAATGTAGCTGGGACATGTTGGCCAATGTGGGCAAGTTGGGCCAAAGGGCCTGTTTCCGCACTGTATCACTCTATAAATTCGCAGCTCGGTCTCACGAGCCCCAGTGAGAATAAACCCAGCCTAGCTCTCTCTCCCCTGAACTACAGCTTACCACACCAGACAACGTTCTGGTGAATCTCCTCTGCATTTTCCCAATTACTATCACATCCTTCCTGCTGTGCGGCATCCAGAATGGCAATGCTCCAAATGATGAGGCCCATCAGATGTACAATATTCCGTACCGTCGCAACACGATACCATGCCCCTTGTACTCAATGCCACAGTTTTAAAAGCAAGCATGTCCAAAGCCTTCTCTACGACCCCATCTACCTGCAATCACAAATGCAGCCGCACCTTGCTACTTTGCTTCCACATTGTGCCCCATCCTAACTTGGAAATAGTTCACTGTTCCTTTGTCGTTCATTTTAATTTAATTAATTTTAAATTTAATTTAATTCTTTATTTCGAACAGAATAAAAGAATAAAAAGCAAGTGTGAAACAGCATACAAAAAACAAAAAAACAAAACAAGAATATTTATGAAGTGTCATAAACAATATCTATAAATAAATGAAATTGTATGTGTCCGAAAAGGAGCAGGAAGAAGCCAAAGCTTATTAATTCCCACCCCTTATTCAACTGCTTATAATTATCTTATACAAATTTAGCAGCTATATGTACACCATATGTACACCAGCAGCTATATGTACACCAAATTATTTACATTTATACACTAATTAAATATTTACAAAGCCATACAAAAAAAGAGAGAAAAAAAGATTTTTTTGATTTTGGTTTGGAGATGCAGTGCAGAAACACATCAAGTCTGCGCCGACCAGCTGTGACGTATATGTAATATAAATGCCAGTGCCCCTTTAATATAAATGCCTGTGCCTCGTGATTGAGGTCAGGTGACCTTCGAGAAGTTTCCGTGGGTTGTTCAGATTAAATCTTACTTACAAGATGTCGGACGTGTTGTCTTTGTGCTAGTCACAGCAGGGCCTTAAGTGGTCTCAAACCTTACATAGTGTCAGAAGGGGGATCAGAAGAACACAGCGATCTCCACACACTTACACTATCCTACAGTTATATTTTACAATTTTACCAAGCCCATTAGCCTACAAACTTGCACGTCTGTGCAGTGTAGGAGGAAACTGGAGACCTCCCAGGAAAAAAACCCATGCAGGTCACGGGGAGAACGTACAAACTCCGTGTAGACAGCACCCGTAGTCAGGATGGAACCAGGGTCTGTGGAGCTGTAAGGCAGCAACTCTATCACTGTGCCACTGTGCTGCCATCATATGCTCATGTGTCATCAAATGCTCCACATTTTATCACTAACAGAGTTGTACCAGTACCATCACCAAAAAGATTATAGCAGTTCAAGGTGACTTAACATCACTTTGCAAAGGGCAATGAAGCTTGGACACCCAAAAATGGATTGATTGACTGTGATCTTCATAATTCAAAATATTTAAAAAAAAGAACCACTTCTATTTCTAAAATTCGAATCACTTTCGGTGGCCCTGCCATTTTTTACATTCTAACTTTTGGGGAGGTTCTAATGGAGCCAGCACACGGTTTCTTCATGTAACCAAGACGGCCTGTGATATGTATACATAAGATCGCTGCACATCATGTTAGGGCCAGAGAGACGGACAGCGTGGAAACAGGCCCTTCAGCCCAAATTGCCCATGTTAACCAGCATGCCCCATCCACATGCCTGCGTTTGACCCATATCCTTTTATGACTGTCCGCTCCATAAGGTCATCAACTTGTGGGTCTGCAGATGTCTGTAGAGGCTGATCCACGATCCACACAGCTTGGTGCAACGTGGGCAGTGGAGACTGGCGGTGGTTGGTAGTCGTCGAGCCCCCTTCTCTCTCTCATTACGGTGCTGTCGTTTTGTCTCTGCGACACGGCGTAACTCAATTTTAGGAAGTGCAGCTCCTTCCGGCAATGTGCTCCCAGTTGCTCGATGTGATGTGGAATTTCTTCAGACTGTTCTTGATGTTGTCCTTGAAGCGTTTCTTTGGCCCGCCGGGGGCTCGCTGACCTTCCTTCAATTGAGAGTACAGAATCTGTTTGGGGAGACGTGTGTTGGACATGTGGATGACATGGCCAGTCCATCGAAGTTGGCGCTGCATTATTGTGCTGGTGATGCTGGTCATGTTGGCTTCCTCCAAATCGCTGATGATAGGTGCGTTTGTCCTCCCAGCTGAATCAAGAAAGATCTTTGATGGTATTGTTCCAGGGCTCTCAGGTGCCTACTGTAGGTGTACTTCTCTAACTGTATCTTAAACATTGCGATAGTATCTGCCTCAGCTATCTCCTCTGGCACCTCATTCCATACACCCACCACCCTTTATGTAAAAAAGTTACCCCTCAGGTTCCCATTAAACATTTTCACCTTACCTTAAACCCTATGTCCTCTGGTTCTCGATTCCCCTACTCTGGACAAGAGACATTGTACGTTTACCCGATCGATTCCTCTCATGATTTTGTACACCTCCGTAAGACCACCCCTCATCCTCCTGTATGTACTCCAAGGAATAGAGTCCTGGCCTGCTCAACCTCTCCCTGTAGCTCAGGCCCTCAGGTCCTGGCAAGAATCTCGGCTAAATTCACTGCGCCCTTTCCAGCTTGTTTGCTTGGATAGTGTTGTGCTGCAGCCTTAAGTGAAAACAGCAACTGATCTGTTGTATCGTCATGTTTCCATGGACCAGTTCCAATGGAGAACAATGTCTAATCTTATTTCATGAATTCCTCTCCGAATTGACTAATTCCAAAACTTCCACAGAAAATTCACAGTGTTGCCTCTTCCTTGCTGCCAGAAATCTAAGCCAATTTTAGCTGACAATTGGAGGACATCAACCAGTCTCTTTAATAGGCCAAAGTTGATAAAAATCAACATGTTTTGTTGAAATATTTAGAAGCCGCTGACAGTTTCATAAGTATTATTGTGATATCATTATTTATTTCCCAGACTTCGTTGATTTGAACCAGACTTTTAAAGATATACGTTGCGATGCTTTTCATTCTTTGCCTGTACAGTGTGGTGTAGCTGTTTTCTTGTGTGACATTTGTTATTTTAACAAAGGAAACTTCACACAAAGAACAGGCACTGCCTCTACGGAGTTTGTACGTTCTCCACGTGGCTGTGTGGGTTTGCTCCGGGTGCTCCGGCTTCCCCCCACGCTCCAAAGACGTACAGGTTTGTAGGTTAATTGGCTTCGGTAAAAATTGTAAATTGTCCCGAGTGTGTGTAGGATAGTGTTAGTGTGCGGGGATCGCTGGCCGGTGTCGACTCGGTGGGCTGAAAGGCCTGTTTCCGCGCTGTATCTCTAAACGGAACTAAACCGAAAAGGTTGAATAACAATGAGAGGCAGAAACGCTAAATTAATTCAATTATTTTCTCCTGACACTGTGAAACGGTTCATGAGGAGAAAGATTTTCATGTAGTGATAAGATTACTATTGATAGATTGTGCTCACAGGGAAAATGAATCATTGATTGCATTCTAAAGTAAGCTAGCGAAGGAATAGCTTTGCCGAATTAGAAAGCAGATTTGCGCGATTGAAGCGATGAATTAATTTGACAAATAAATTATTTATGGAGGTGGGATTTTGTACAGCCATTCTGTTACCTGAATTAATCTACTTCAAATATAAACACTGGCCAACCGAGAACGTGCCCATGGTCGGTTTAGCCTTTCCCAAACAATCATGCTGTCTTTTGTGCATCTGTCAGAGGTTGTGGGGAGAAGGCAGGAGAATGGGGTTAGGAGGGAGAGATAGATCAGCCATGATTGAATGGTGGAGTAGACTTGATGGGCCGAATGGCCTAATTTTACTCCTACCACTTATGATCGTTTGCATTCTAATATATTCACTCTCTCGCCAAAACCATGTCATCTCCTGAAGAGGCCAAATTGTAGTCAAACACTTAGGTCAACTTGGGTCCTTTACTCAAACTACTGTACTTGAGTTTGGCTTAATTGTATATATGTATTGTATTATCTGATTTGGTTGGACAGCACAGAAAACAAAGCCTTCCGCTGTACCTCAGTGCTCGTGACAATAATAAATCTTAGTTTAGTTGAGCCGAGTTTAGAGACACAGCATGGAAACAGGTCCTTACGTCCAGCAAGTCCGTACCAACCATCAATCACTTGTCTACAGTAGTTCTATGTTATCCCATATTCTCTTCCACCATGTACACACCAGGGGTAATTTACACAAACCGATTAACCTACCAACACGCATGTCTTTGGGATGTGGGAGGAAACAGGAGTATCTGGAGGAAATCCACGCAGTCACAGTTTGTACCTTCTCCCAGTGACCGCGTGGGTTTTCTCCGGGTGGTCTGGTTTCTTCCCACACTCCAAAGATGCACAGGTTTGTAGGTCAATTGACTTCTGTAAAATTGTAAATTGTCCCTAGTATGTAGGATAGCGTTAGCACATTAGGTGGTCGCTGGTCGGCGCAGGCTCGGCGGGCCGCAGGGCCCGTTTCCATGCTGAATCTCTAAAGTCTAAAGTCAAGTAAATTGAACAAATAAACTAATTTAAACGAAGAAGGGTTTCGGCCCGAAACGTTGCCCATTTCCTTCGCTCCATAGATGCTGCTGCACCCGCTGAGTTTCTCCAGCATTTTTGTGTACCTTAAACTAATTTACCTTCCCATTTAGTTGGTAGCACTTTGCTTATAATGTCATTTAAATCAGCCGAGGCTCTCATTCTGCACCAGTCTTCGCACTGAGTTCCCCAGTGTAATGCTGGACTTCAGTGATGGAGCGGAGGCAGGTCTGTCACCATCTGTTATCCAGCAAGTCCTGGACTTCACTTTTAAATTACATGCACAAAGGTCCTTGACTTGCTGCTGCTCAAATGATTGATTATAAAAACGTTCGAGTTGAACAGCCAGTCAAAAAAAGATAGCACAGTGAATGTGGGGAGAATAAAACAGATCAGGGTGGGATAAGTGTAAAGAAATGGTCACTTGAAAGTCAGCACGGATTTGGTGGTCCTAAAGGCTTGGCTCTGTGCTGTATCCTTCCATGGTTTTATGTCCCTATAACCTGACTCCCAAAGGGGCTGTCCCACTGTACGAACTAATTCAAGAGTTCTCCCGAGTTTCCCCTGATTTGAACTCGGAGAATAACGGTAATGGCCGCTTGTAGGTACTCGGGACTCTCGTGGACATTTTTCAACATGGTGAAAAATCTTCACGAGTCTTCACATAGAAACATAGAAAATAGGTGCAGTAGGCCATTCGGCCCTTCGAGCCTGCACCGCCATTCGATATGATCATGGCTGCTCATCCAACTCAGTATCCCATCCCTGCCTTCTCGCCATACCCCCTGATCCCTTTAGCCACAAGGGCCACATCTAACTCCCTCTTAAATATAGCCAATGAACTGGCCTCAACTACCTTCTGTGGCAGAGAATTCCACAGATTCACAACTCTCTGTGTGAAAAATGATTTTCTCATCTCGGTCCTAAAAGATTTCCCCCTTATCCTTAAACTGTGACCCCTAGTTCTGGACTTCCCCAACATCGGGAACAATCTTCCTGCATCTAGCCTGTCCAACCCCTCAAGAATTTTGTAAGTTTCTATAAGAATCTTCACGAGCTTACCGCGTTTCCCGAGTACCTGCCGTTAGTGTTACGAGCCGCTAAGAGACGTCCCGAGCTCCGACGTACCCGCTACGTACATTCTACGTGCTTGACACGAGTTAGATTATTTTTTTAAACTCGGGAGAGCTCTTGAATTACCACATGCAGTGGGACAGCCCCTTAACATACAAGATGATCTCAGTCACCACTCATCTGTAAAATCTTGCCAATAGTTCTATTGTCATTTAATCTTTACCTTCATTAAAATAAATATGCTACAGAAAATGAAGGATGATTGCATTGCCCGTAATTATATCTGATCTATTTTACCGAGACAAACAACGTTGAAATAGCATTTAGAAGATTGCAGCCTGTTTCATACCGTACCGAACATGATGCCAAGATCAACTAATCTTCTCTGCCCGCAAATGATCCATATCCCCAACGTTATTTATTTATGTGCGTTTATAAAAGTCTCTTAAATAACATTATTATTTTTGCCTCCACCACCACCCCAGGCAGCATGCTCCAGGCGCCCATCAGCTGAAGAATCTTGCCCCACACAAGTCCTTTACACATTGCGCCTCTCACTTAAAAGCTATACCCTCAAGTCTTTAATATTTTCACTATGGGTAAAAG
Organism: Amblyraja radiata; assembly: GCF_010909765.2. NCBI lineage: Eukaryota > Metazoa > Chordata > Chondrichthyes > Rajiformes > Rajidae > Amblyraja > Amblyraja radiata. The sequence continues at coordinate 4,596,020 of NC_045968.1, read as the reverse complement.
GGTTCTGATTGTCCACCCTCTCTATTCCCGGGATGGCGGGACTGTCATATGCTGAGAGAATGGAGCAGCTGGGCTTGTACACTCTGGAGTTTAGAAGGATGAGAGGGTATCTCATTGAAACATATAAGATTGTTAAGGGCTTGGACGCAGGAAACATGTTCCCGATGTTGGGGGAGTCCAGAACCAGGGGCCACAGTTTAAGAATAAGGAGTAAGCAATTTAGAACGGAGATGAGGAAACACTTTTTCACACAGAGAATGGTGAGTCTGTGGAATTCTCTGCCTCAGAGGGCGGTGGGGGCAGGTTCTATGGATGCTTTCAAGAGAGAGCTAGAAAGGGCTCTTAAAAATAGCGGGGATATGGGGAGAAGGCAGGAACGGGGTACTGATTGGGGATGATCAGCCATGATCACATTGAATGGCGGTGCTGGCTCGAAGGGCAGAATGGCCTCCTCCTGCACCTATTGTCTATTGTCTATGCCTCTCATAATTTTATCCACTTCTATCAGTTCTCCCTCGATCTCTGGCATTCCAGAGAAAACAATTCAAGTCTCTCCCTCCTCTGTAGAGTTAGCACCCTCTAGTCCAGGCAGCAACCTCTTCTGTGCCCTTTCCAAAGACTACACATTCTTCCACTGATGGCTCTGGAATTCATCCAAGTATGAAAAAACATTTCATCCAAAGGATGGTAAGGAGACAAAAATTCACTGCCCAACAGGGTTTAGGAGTCAGAAATCTTTATCACCCTTACAAAATACTTAGATATGGAAATGAAGATCTATGTGAGGCTGCATATCTAATCCAAGTAGGTGAGATTATCCAGGCTAACTCTTTTTCTAAACCATGGGATGAATGGTCTCTTGATATCCATATTTACTTCCATGTTCGAGACATATTCAAGTTTACCTCACAGTGAGAATTAGTTGGCAAAATGTGTAGGAAGGAACTGGAGATACTGGTTTAAACCAAAGATAGACACAAAAAAGCTGGTGTAACTCAGCGGGTCAGGCAGCATCTCTGGAGAAAAGGAATGGGTGACGTTTCATGTCAAGACCCTTCCTCAGACTGTCAGGGGAAAGGGAAATGAGAGATATAGAACAAATGAATGAAAGATATGCAAAAAGTAACATAGAAACATAGAAAATAGGTGCAGGAGTAGGCCATTCGGCCCTTCGAGCCTGCACCACCATTCAATATGATCATGGCTGATCATCCAACTCAGTATCCTGTACCTGCCTTCTCTCCATACCCCCTGATACCTTTAACCACAAGGGCCACATCTAACTCCCTCTTAAATATAGCCAATGAACTGGCCTCAACTACTTTCTGTGGCAGAGAATTCCAGAGATTCACCACACTCTGTGTGAATTTTTTTTTCTCATCTCGGTCCTAAAAGATTTCCCCCTTATCCTTAAACTGTGACCCCTTGTTCTGGACTTCCCCAACATCGGGAACAATCTTCCTGCATCTAGCCTGTCCAACCCCTTAAGAATTTTGTAAGTTTCTATTAGAAGATCATAGAAACATAGAAACATAGAAAATAGGTGCAGGATTAGGCCATTCGGCCCTTCGAGCCTGCACCACCATTCAATATGATCATGGCTGATCATCCAACTCAGTATCCTGTGGTAGGTACACAAAAATGCTGGAGAAACTCAGCGGGTGCAGCAGCATCTATGGAGCGAAGGAAATGGGTGACGTTTCGGGCCGAAACCCTTCTTCAGGTATCCTGTACCTGCCTTCTCTCCATACCCCCTGATCCCTTTAGCCACAAGGGCCACATCTAACTCCCTCTTAAATATAGCCAATGAACTGGCCTCAACTACCTTCTGTGGCAGAGTTCCAGAGATTCACCACTCTCTGTGTGAAAAATGTTTATCTCATCTCGGTCCTAAAAGATTTCCCCTTTATCCTTAAACTGTGACCCCTTGTTCTGGACTTCCCCCTCAATCTTCTAAATTCTAGCGAGTACAAGCCGAGTCTATCCAGTAACAATGATCAAGGAATGATGGAGCCCACAATGGTCCATTGTTGGCTGTTTGCTAATGATAACGAGTTATACAGCAAGTGAAACTCAACAGGACGATAGTAAAACTAATATGATGACCACGGTGGGGGACATGCAGTTTAATGAGCAGTAATTAATAATTAGTCAGGAGAACAGTTTAATGCTCATCTCTGCTGAGTTGGCCAATCGTACCCAAGGCGGCAGTCAAAATGCATTACTCAATCTCTCTTGCCTTAATCCCTTATAGGCAAAAGAATGGATATACCGAGAGTCAAGATTCAAGAGTGTTTTATTGTCATATGTACCAGAATGGAACAATGAAGTTCCTACTTGGATCAGCAACACAGCAGGTTTGTAAAGTAGTTGATAGATAATATAACAAGAAACATGATAAAAAAATATATAATAACCCAAATTCCCTCATGCAAACTAGGCAGTTGTAATTCAGAGTTTGGTTGGAGTTTGTAGTGTTTAATGTACAGATGGTTGTTGGGTAGAAGCTGTTCCTGAACCTGGACATAACACTTTTCAGACTCCTGTACCTTCTTCCCAATGGCAGGAGTGAAACGAGAGCATGGCCATGGTGGTGTCTGAGTTGTGAGGTTAATTTATTGTCACGTGTACCGAGGTACAGTGAAAAGCCTTTGTTGTGCATTAACCAGTCAGCGGAAAGACAACACATAACTCCAATCGAGCCGTCCACGGTGCAGATATATGATAGAGGGAATAACGTGAATGATGTTTAGTGCAGAATAAAGCCCGTAAAATCTGATCAAAGGTAGTCTGAGGGTCACTAATGAGGTAGATAGTAGTTCAGGACTGTTCTCTCTCATTGTGGGAGGATGTGCTAAGTAGGTTTGGGTCCTTGATGATAGAAACATAGAAACATAGAAATTAGGTGCAGGAGTAGGCCATTCGGCCCTTCGAGCCTGCACCGCCATTCAATATGATCATGGCTGATCATCCAACTCAGTATCCCATACCTGCCTTCTCTCCATACCCTCTGATCCCCTTAGCCACAAGGGCCACATCTAACTCCCTCTTAAATATAGCCAATGAACTGGCCTTGACTACCCTCTGTGGCAGAGAGTTCCAGAGATTCACCACTCCCTGTGTGAAAAAAGTTCTTCTCATCTCAGTTTTAAAGGATTTCCCCCTTATCTTTAAGCTGTGACCCCTTGTCCTGGACTTCCCCAACATCGGGAGCAATCTTCCTGCATCTAGCCTATCCAACCCCTTAAGCATTTTGTACGTTTCTATAAGATCCCCTCTCAATCTCCTAAATTCTAGAGAGTATAAACCAAGTCTATCCAGTCTTTCTTCATAAGACAGTCCTGACATCCCAGGAATCAGTCTGGTGAACCTTCTCTGCACTCCCTCTATGGCAATAATGTCCTTCCTCAGATTTGGAGACCAAAACTGTACGCAATACTCCAGGTGTGGTCTCACCAAGACTCTGTACAACTGCAGTAGAACCTCCCTGCTCCTATGCATGAGGGAATGCATGCAATGATCCCGGCTGCTTTTTTGAGACAGCGCCTCTGTTGGAGTCTCTGATCCTGACTTATACTTGGGGACACCTGGTGGAAATTATACATAGAGGTAACGATCAGGGAGAAGATGGGGAGAAAACAATCCCTCCAAAACTCACTTGAAACCACTCAAATGAAAAATGGCCACTAGCACTATTTGCCGGAAGGGACGACATGGGGAAGAATGCATTCCAGCATAAATCAGAAGAAAGGACTGGGGGAAGGGGAAGCAAAGTGTGCAGGTCGTTGCCCTTAATCTGTTCCTTATATTTGTTAAGAGGCATCTTTATCAGGAATCTGTGGTCACTGGTGCAATCTTGCGATGAGTACAATAAAACTCAGCAGGTTATTCCTGATTAGTCTATAAAGGTAGTGAAATGGAAATCAATAGCAGGAAGCAGTCATGCTCTGTGGAGACTTGATACCTGACATCAGTCAAGTGCAGGCACTTCACTTTCACTTGATTGAAACATCTGTCTTTAGCACACTGTCGGAGCCCATTTTGACTTGAGATGGTGCTGCAAGGGATAGCTACGGAAATATTGTTACTTTAGAATAAGAGCCTTGCCCCCCATAACATCTGAAATTCCATTTGATTTAATTTTGAAAAATCCACGGGGCATTATTCAATTCTGAGACAAGCTTTTCCTTTATATTTGGGTCCCCTCTCTCCCCTTTCAATGCTTTCATCCAAATAATGATTGCATTTTTATCAACAGTGGCTGTCACTCGTTACGATCAGCCCCTTTGCTTGTTTCTCGCTGTCTTGATTTCCACTTTCAGCGTGTTACGGTTCCAACTCCCCTGGGTCCCTGGAGCCACCTCCTTTACCATTTTATGATGAACCTGTCAAATCACCGCCCATCAAATGTTGACACTCCAGACGTGTACTTATCACCATCCAATTAAACGACAAGGCCATATCAGCTTCAATTCCAGATTGCAAAATAACACTGAGCAAAATAATGATTAGATTGTGGTTATCGGCCGAGTGCAAGGCAATAACAAATTCAACAAAATGCAATTTTATCAAAAGCGTAAGAAAAAAAAAAGACAATTAATATTTTTTGACCATATCCATTTCTTGCTTCGATTACTTCTTCAGAGAAAATCATTATATTTAAACACCATCATTATATTAGCATGCAGGAGCAGAATCTTTGCGGCAAATCCAGCCCTCGATCATGTTATGAAGCTCATGTGGTTCGTATTTATTTGTGGCAAAATATATATTGTAAGTCTTGTTTACATGCACAGATCTTACAACATTTTCCTGCCCCCTATAGTTCTGCCATTCTGTTTATTAGCAGCCTGAATTTACCATTCTTCCAATGCACATCTGCTTATATTATGTTTGGGACCTGAATGTTAAACAATTGAACAGTAACAAATAATGCAAATGCTGTCATTCTTTCGTTTTTTGTTTTAGGGACACAACACGGAAACAGGCCCTTCGGCACACCGAGTCTGCACCGAGTCTGCACCGAGTCTGCATCGAGTCTGCACCGTGAGTGTGAGAGAAAACTGAGCGTCTGCTTCTTCTCCAGAGGTTGCCTGACCCGCTGAGTTCCTCCAGAACGTTGTGCTTTACTCACTGTCTATCCTTCCCTAATGAGCCACAAATGGGGAAACATGGCAGAGATTTGCTGCAGCTACTTAGATAATCTGGTGGCAAGAAAGCCAAAGGTCACCATGACCTTGTCCTCCATGAGGCAACCAGACACCACAACTCGGTTGGTGGTCTTGCTCCAGAATTTGTTTACCTTTATGGAGACAGCCTTGGTAAATATAAGCCTGTGAATACATTGTTCATCTAAGAGAGGTCCATGTAGGATACTGTGTCTCTGAAGATGATGTCTTCTTCATTAAAGTGTCTGCCCTATTCTCTTCACTACAATGCGTCCAGTATAACATTTTTCCGTGTTGTTACTATTTAGCTACCCAATGAATGAGTACACCAGCAGTCAAATGCTGCTGCAAAGATCACACTTTTTTTTGGGTAAAAACCTTGCATAGAAACATAGAAAATAGGTGCAGGAGGAGGCCATTCAGCCCTTTGAGCTAGCACCGCCATTCATTGTGATCATGGCTGAACGTCCCCTATCAATAACCCGTGCCTGCCTTCTCCCCATATCCCTTGACTCCACTAGCCCCTAGAGCCCTATCTAACTCTCTCTTAAATCCATCCAGTGACTTGGCCTCCACTGCCCTCTGTTGCAGGGAATTCCATAAACTCACAACTCTCTGGGTGAAAACGTTTTTTCTCACCTCAGTCTTAAATGACCTCCCCTTTATTCTAAGACTGTGGCCCCTGGTTCTGGACTCGCCCAACATTGGGAACATTTTTCCTGCATCCAGCTTGTTCAGTCCTTTTATAATTTTATATGTTTCTGAAAACTTGGTCTTTGAAAACTTGAAAGTCAGATCTTAAGCTGCCCCATTAAACATCTCACTGTCAATAGCATCTCTACAAATTGTAAAAACAATCAACAATTCACTGTGATATGTTCCAGGTCTGAATGTGGTTTAGTTATTGTCTAAAGCTTAGAGCTCCAATTTATGTTGAGTTCATGACAAATGGGCATTGTACAACTTGTGACATTTTAAGGTGCGTTACCGATATAATGAAACAGGTTAGGTGTACTAATGTGGTTTTCGGCGAGACCTGTTCCATCCAATTTCATAATTCCCATCTAGAAATTATTGTTAGCATGACCTAGCAGAGATGAAATTAAAATTGGATCTCATTGTAAGGAAATAAAGCACTGATGTAAAATCCAATGCCTAGACGTATCCAGACCTTTGTTAAACACTGCCACCAAACCCCTGTTTTCTTTTTGCAAAGTTTGAAAGTACTTGGATATTCAACCATAAATACCACGTGGATCAACTTTATCACCGCTATATATCTCAACAATCTTGCATTCATCTTGAAAAAAGTGGAGTAAATACAAATAATAATAACACATTTTATTTATAGGGCGCCTTTCAGGACTCTCAAGGACACCTTACAATTAACACAAGCATAAAACAAAAACAACATATACAGCAACAATACACAATTCGGAGAGAAACCAAATACTGTGTAATTGTTCACCAGTGATCTATCTCTGCCTTAAAAATATCAATTGACTTGGTCCCCACATCCTTCAGGGGCAAAGAATTCCACAGATTCACCACCCTCTGACTAAATAAATTCCTCCTCAACTCCTTCCTAAAGGAACTTCCTTTAATTCAGAGGCTATGATCTCTGGTCCTAGACTCTCCCACTAGTGGAAACATCCTCTCCACATCCACTCTATCTAAGCCTTTCACTATTCGGTAAAATATTGAAAAATGATTACACCATGGCATTTCCATGGAGAAAGTAATAGTTACTTTACAAGTGAAAAACAGACAGAGTAATGATGGCTAATTAATTAATATCATTTGTTATTGTTTAAAGTCTTATTTCTCTTGCCTCCACACACATTTATTAAAAACAAAGCAGTTTTTTTTTCAAATATTAATGCAATATTATGTCAACATCTCATAGAGAAATGAAATATTGTGTTTCTATAGAGTACAACAGGATGGCCACTTAAAATTCCAATAAAATCTAATATATTCTAAGTTCAAGATTTGAACTTCCACATATAAATGAGTCTCCTAGATTCAAACACACCCTTATGAGTTTACTTCTGATGTTTTTATGTTTTTATTGTTGAGATCCATTTGTATAACCAACTTAATTTACAATTAACATCTTTTTCACAACTTTAGCTGTTGTCATAGAGGCATACAGCATGAAAACAGGCCGATAGGCACAATTTGTCCATGCTGGCTAAGATGCCCAATTTAAGCTAGTCCCATTTGCTCGTATTTGGCCCTTATCCCTCTAAACCTTTCCTATCCATGTACCTGTCCTGATGTCCTTTAAATACTATTTTATAACTGCCTCAATGCCCTTCCCCCATCTAGCTTGTTTCATATATTCATTATGAGTGTAAAAGTTGCCCCTCAGGTTTCGGAAGTCCAAGCCGCTGAGAATGTTCTCCCATTCCGATGTCGGAGTTCCATCATCCGGCGAGCGGGCCTGAACATCGTGCCGCCCGTAGCGGCAACAGCGAGGGGTTCGGGACCCCCCCCCCCCCCCCCGACCACGGGTGAACAACAGAGGAGGGGGACAGAACTTTGGTGCCTTCCCTCACAGTGGGAAACTTTGATCCCGCTGTGTGGGGATGTCTGTGTTAAAGTCTATCGTGTTCTGTGCTCCTTTTTATTCGTATGGCTGTATGATGACCACACATTTCACTGTACCAATTGGTACATGTGACAAATAAATGTATCTTGTCTTGTCTGTTGTCTATTGAATCTTGCCTCTTTCACTTTTAAACTGTCCTCTGGCTACTGATTCCTCTACTTGAGGTGAAATACTTTGTGTATACACCCTATCTATTCGCCTCATGATTTTATGCTTTTATATAAGATCACCCATTAGCGTCCTGCACTCCAAAAGTCCTAGCTTGCCCAATCTTTCTCTCTAGCTCAGGCCCTCAAATGCCGGAAACATCCTCGTAAAACTTCTCTCCAGCATTCTAGCTTAATGACCTCCTCCCTGTGGCAGGGTGACCAAAACTAAACACTCAACACCAAATGCGGGCTCACCGTTTTACGAGTTTAGTTTAGTTTAGTTTACTTTAGAGATACAGTGCGGAAACAGGCCCTTCGGCCCACGCCGACCAGTGACCCCCACACATTAACACTATCCCGCACACACTAAGGACAATTTTTACATTTACATTAACCTACAAACCTGTATGTCTTTGGAGTGTGGGAGGAAACCGAAGATCTCGGCGAAATCAATCCCACGCGGTCACGGGGAGAACGTACAAACTCCGTACAGGCAGCACCCATAGTTGGGATTGAACCCGGGTCTCCAACGCTGCATTCTCTGTAAGGCAGCCACTGTGCTGCCAAACTGCAGCATAATATCCCAACTTCTAATGTCCAGGAACTGTGTACGTGTCCTCCTAGATCCCTCTGCTCCACAACCGTACCCAGGGTCTGACCATTCACTGTGACGGTCCTTCCCTGGTTTGACTTCACAAAATGCAACAACACGTACTTATAAGTATTAAGTTCCATGAGTCATTCCTCATCCCATTGCCCACTTAGTTGTCGTGATAAATTAAGTACAGGTATAACATGCACATCATAACTCAAGTCACACTTTAGAGGCTTTAGAGATACAGTGCGTAATCAGGCCCTTTGGCCCACCAAGTCCACGCCGACCAACAATCACTCCGTACACGAGCATCATTCTGCACAATAGGGACAATTAACAATTTTTTTGACCAATTAAGCTGCAAACCTGTGCATCTTTTGAGTGTGGGAGGAAACCGGAGCACCCGGAGAAAACCCCGCAGTCACAGAGACAACGTACAAACTCCGCACAGACAGCACCCGTAGTCAAGTCAAGTTTATTCGTCACATGCACATGCGAGATGTGCAGTGAAATGAAAAGTGGCAATGCTCGCGGACTTTGTGCAAAAGACAAACAAACAACACACAGAATGTAACAGAATGTAATAGAATGTAACAGTCGGGATCGAACCCGGGTCTCTGGCACTGTAAGGCAGCAACTCTACCGCTGTGCCACAGTGCTGCCCTTTAACGAATGAATTAGGAAACGGGCCAAGACTGTACACCTTTGAGAGTGCAGGATAAAGATAGACACCAGGTGCAGGCAACGCAACTGTTAAACTTCTCTTGTCATAAGACCTGACAGCGCAGGCCTCCACCCACTGCTTTCGAAATGGAGAAATCAGAATATCGGAGGACAAACGCCAAACAAATTATCCTGAAACTATTTAAGAAGGCTGCTTTGAATTTAACTTGTATTCCCAAGATGAATATCAAGATCAAGAGATCAAGAGTATTTATTTGCCTCGATTCAACGGATGTGAACCAGAACAATGAAATTCTTGCTTGCTGAAGCTTTACAGGGAACTTCAGAAGCACAACACAAATAAATATACAATAAATAATACAACAAAATTATCAGTTGTTTTAAGTAAACTCTACCATGGGAGTGCAATGAACAAAGTATGATGAGCAAGCACAGTAGCACAAATCCATAGAAATTCAGTACTGAGGCAGGGTTGTACATGATAGATACACAGTTCGCTGCCATTCACCATGAACACAATGATACTTGAACATGAAGTCTCCTTCAAATATAAAATGAGGTTCTTTCCGATGAACAATCTTTCTTACAGAGACACAAAATATAATATCTTACATCTATTATTTCATTTCAGCACTTTTACAGGAATGGTGCAAAAGCACTTTTTGGCCATTGTGGTATTTTTGAACTGTTGTTGCAATTGATGCCATACAGCTAATTAGCAACCTCGTCAAAAGCAGGATAACTTTAACCAAGAAATTTGTTCTAGTGCTATTGTAGTAATGCAGAAAGAAGACATTTGGGCAATCAAGTCTGGACTGGACGAGGGTTGGTCAAGATTATAAATAATGATCTCCTTTTCTTTTTTATTTTATTTTATTTTCTCTATTCTCTCTCTCAACTTTCTTCATTTACTCGTTTTCTTTTTTCACACACTATATATTTCACATCTTTCTATCCTTTACTATCTAACTTCTTTTTCTTATTCTAATCTTTTTTCAGTGTAACAAAAAAAAAAAAAGAAGAAGTTGTACATAAAATGTATTATGAAAATATATATTAGGCACTTTGGTGCCATATGACTGTACTTACTTCTAATAAAAATTATAATTTAAAAAAAAAATGTCTGATAGAGCAATCTCTTATAATAATAATAATAATAAATTTTATTTTTGGGCGCCTTTCAGACATCTCAAGGACACCTTACAGAGATTAACAGGAATAAAAAATATATAATCAGAATAAAATAAATAATAAAGACATCACAGAAACACAAATTAAAAACAGAATTCAGTCCAAAAACAAAAAATCAAAAACACAATGTGAAGAGAGAGCAGCGGCAGCTAAAGCGCGCCAGCGTCCACTCTCCCTTCCGACAGCCATCTTGGACAAAGGCTAACAGGATTACTTACAGACAAAAAAAATCATCCCCCCACAATGGACACCACTGTGGGGGAAGGCACAATGTCCAGTCCCCAACCCCAAGTTCACCCAAAGTCAGGCCTATTGAGGCCACCGCAATTGCCTCTACGGAGGCCCGATGTTCCTGGCCGTTCTCACCGGGTGATCTTGCCCCGGCGTCGGGAGAGTCCTCTCAGCGGCTGGGCCACCTGGAACGGCCGCTTCCTAGCTGGAGACCGCGGCTTCCGAAGCCGACAAGGCCGCGCCGGCCTGGAGCTCCCAGGCTCCCGATGTTGAAATCGGCGCCGCCCGCTCCGCTCCGCAGACCCGCAGCCCGGAGGTGTCGAACACGGCGGGTCTCTTCATCCTATCTTCCTGCTTTTTCCCTATAAATTATCTTCTATGTCTCATCCAGTAAATCTAAGTATCCAGGGATTCCCTTAAAACCTTGTTTACCTATCCTGCTACTGTCAGCAATCTCTGGGCAGTCATTCAAAGCTCTGCCTTTTCCTTGTCACTATTTAATATCCCGCCATGTGAAGGTCTGCATCATTTTTCACCTCCTCCATATACATTACCTCACAATTGACTGGGGCATCTTCCGCTAGCCTCTTCACCGTGCACAGGGTTAAGATTTGGAGATAACGCTTCCACTGATTTATGTTAATAACTTCCATTTGGAAGAGTATATATTCCATCCAGAAGGTGTAAAGTTCTGAACAAAAAGAAGACACAAAATTGTGGAGTAATTCAAAGGGTCAAGCATCATCTCTGCAGGACATGGATAGGTGACGATACAGAACGAGACCCATCTTCAGACAGAGATTGTAGTGGGGAACAAGAACGTTGAAAGAGGGGTGTATACAGCACCAAGAGTAATATCTCCACTCAATATATTGATATAGATTTTATGGCGGGGATAATGGTGGAGGCAGATATAATAGTGGCATATTATAGAGTATTTTGGATAGGTGCTTGGATATGAAGGGAATAGAAGGAAGTGGATAAATGTGGATACTGTGGATAAATGTGAGCTTATCCACTTTGGTGGCAAAAACAGGAAAGTAATAATAATAATAATAAATTTTATTTAATGGGCGCCTTTCAGACATCTCAAGGACACCTTACATATTAATCGGAATAAAAACATATAATCGGAATAGAACAGGTAAAAAAAGACATCACAGAGACACAAATTAAAAACAGAATTCAATCCAAAAACAGAAAATCGAAAACACAGTGTGAAGAGAGAGCAGCGGCAGCCAAAGCGCGCCAGCGTCCACTCTCTCTTCACGCCAGCCATCTTGGACACAGACCTACAGGACTACAATTAGACAAAAAAATCATCCCCCCACAATGGTTACCACTGTGGAGGAAGGCACAATGCCCAGTCCCCACCCCATGTTCACCCCAAAGTCAGGCCTATTGAGGCCACCGCAATTGCCTCTACGGAGGCCCGATGTCCCTGGCCGTTCTCACCGGGTGGTCTTGCCCCGGCATCGGGAGTATTTTGGATAGGTGCTTGGATATGAAGGGAATAGAAGGAAGTGGATAAATGTGGATACTGTGGATAAATGTGAGCTTATCCACTTTGGTGGCAAAAACAGGAAAGTATACTATTATCTAAATGGTGGCCGATTAGGAAAAGGGGAGATGCAACGAGACCTAGGTGTCATGGTACACCAGTCATTGAAAGTAGGTATGCAGGTGCAGCAGGCAGTGAAGAAAGCGAATGGTATGTTAGCATTCGGAAGTGGCGGCGCTGTTAAACGGCTGCGGCTCGCCTGCAGTCCATCTGTTTTTACTTTTTTGTGTTGTTTTTTTTGTCTTGTTTAGTTAAATTTTTGGTTATTAGGTTGTGTTATGTGTGGGGGGGGGGGGCTGAAACTGGGCTTTCTGTCTCTCCCTTCGGGGGAATGCAACTTTTTCTTGTCGTATCCCCCTTCTCTGCCTCCGTCTGCGCTGAGGCCTAATGGCGGAGCTGGTGGCCTCCAACCTGCGACCGACCTCGAGGCTCCGGAGGTAGAGCCAGCCAGGACTCACCAACGCGAGGCTGGCCGTCTTCGAGTTGTGGCGGCGTTCGGGCAGCGGCACGACTTGGCGCTCCGGTGAGGGCAGCCCGACGCGGGGCTGAGACGCTCCGGTGGCAGCGGCATGACTCGAGGCTGGGACGGCTCTCCCGTGAGGGCGGCCCGGTTCGCGGCCGGGACGCCGCTCCGGTGGCTGAGGTGGCCCGGCGCGGGGCTGAGGCGGTGCTCCAGTAGCTGAGGCGGCGTTCTGGCAGCGGCGACCTGAATCCGGGCTTGGCCACGGGCCAGTGGACGACATCGTCGGGAGCTCGCAGGTCACAGGCTGGAGCCTGTTTTCCGGAGCTCCCGCGGCAACAGCTGCCTCCGCTGGACTGGAGGGCGGCAGCTTCGACCACCCCGGGCCGTGGAGCTTGAACCGGCCCGTTCGCAGAGTTCGGTGAGCCACGGGACTGACTTACCATCGCCCGCTGGGGTATCGTCTCAGCGCAGAGGGAGAAGAGGAGGGAAGAGACAGTAGCCCTAAGATGTTTGCCTCCACCACAGTGAGGAGGTGCTTGGTGAACTCACTGTGGTGGATGTTAATTTGTGTTTATTGTGTGTTTTGTTGTTTATTATTACATGTATGGCTGCAGGCAACGACATTTCGTTCAGACCAAAAGGTCTGAATGACAAATAAAGGATCTAAGTCTAAGTCTAAGTCTAAGATTTGTGTATAGGAGCAGGGAGGTTCTACTGCAGTTGTACAGGGTATTGGTGAGACCACGCCTGGAGTATTGTGTACAGTTTTGCCATAGAGAGAGTACAGAGTACAGAGTACAGAGAAGGTTCACCAGACTGATTCCTGATAGACTTGGCTTGTACTCGCTAGAATTTAAAAGATTGTGGGGGGATCTTATAGAAACTTACAAAATTCTTAAGGGGTTGGACAGGCTAGATGCAGGAAGATTGTTCCCGATGTTGGGGAAGTCCAGGACAAGGGCTCACAGTTTAAGGATAAAGGGAAAATCCTTTAGGACCGAGATGATAAAAACATTTTTCACACAGAGAGTGGTGAATCTCTGGAACTCTCTGCCACAGAAGGTAGTTGAGGCCAGTTCATGGGCTATATTTAAGAGGGAGTTAGATGTGGCCCTTGTGGCTAAAGGGATCAGTGAGTATGGAGAGAAGGCAGGTACAGGATACTGAGTTGGATGATCAGCCATGATCATATTGAATGGCGATGCAGGCTCGAAGGGCCGAATGGCCTACTCCTGCACCTATTTTCTATGTTTCTATGTTTCTAAGGAATGGATCGCATGCAGTCCGAGGAGATACATTTAACTTGGCATCATGTTTGGCACAGACATTGTGGGATGAAAGGCCTGGGCTTGTTCCATGTGCTCCGTTCTTTGTAGTGCAATTGATGTGGTATGTGCGACTTCCAAAGGCATTTGATCCATTGCCAAATTGTAGGCTTGAAAAGTGAAGCCCAAGGAATGGAATTCGCTGGTGATCGGTAGATTAAATATCAAAGATCTGAGGCATGTTTGCACACTGCAGAAGAAACTGAAAGATTTAGTCACATATGGTGGCTACAGGTTCCAAGCTCTTACATTTGGCAAGAGGATAATGATGAAGGCAGGTGGCTTTCTTGCTGAATTAAAGACACATTTTACATTACACGAGTTAATTCTCCTGCCATTCTCTACAGCCCAATACAAGGTGTACAGGTGACTAAGGATATTCATGTTTGCTTATGGAACTGGGATTGAACGGGCAATTGTTAATCATTTCAGATAATGATTTATACAATTAATAAGATAATCCAGATTCAGGGATAGTTTCTTCCAACCTGATATCGGGCAACTGAATCGTCCAACCACAACCAGAGAGCAGTCCTGAACTACTATCTGCTTCCTGGATGACCCTTGGACTATCTTTGATCGGACTTTGCTGGCTTTACCTTCCAATAAACGTTATTCCCTTATCATGTACCTATACACTGCAAGTGGCTTGATTGTAATCTTGTATTGTCTTTCCACTGTCTGGTTTGCATGCAACAAAAGATTTTCACTACACTTTAGTACATGTGAGAATAAACTAAACTGAATTCATCTTTTTGAGTGCTGCAGGCCAATTCAGAATGTGATTATGGGTCAGTCACAATGGTGAGGTCTGGAGTCACAAATATTTAGGATGGAAGATGTATTAAGGATGGAAGATTTCTTTCCCTGAAGGACAAAGGGCTTGATGACAATCCAAATACTTTTGTGGTCACCAACACTGAGCCTACCTTTCTAAGTTTCACTGTTATTGCAGGAGGTTTACATTTTTCTCTCAGACCAGCTTCCAATGCAAAGAATGTAAAGGAACAAAATCACATTGTGGAAAGAAAGGGTCAGAAGGATTTGTTTGTAAATCTAAAGCACATGGGATTATTTTGGGGGTCTTTTGATATACGGTCTAATTTGGCATCGTGTTACAAGGGATCATTTCAAAGCTTTTCAAGAATGCGGAAATGTAAGAACAAAAAGGATGGGATAGCATTTTAAGAGGTAATAGGCAGAATGGACGACGGATAAAGTGCAAGAAAATGCAAGAGAACATTTGTTGGAACAATGAGGAGGGATAATATGAACAAAACAGTTATAATTTTAAAGCAGTGTGTGAAAAGATGCTGAAGGAAAATTAACAGAGATTTAGAGATCTCAGTAGTTGAAAAGGATGTTTAAAAATGTGTGATGGACCCTCAGCTGTATTAATGGAAGCATAGTGTACAAGAACAAGCATGTTAAATCTTTCTCAACAGCGTTGGATTCTCCTTGTTTTTAAATCTGAACCCCGCACTTAGCGAAAGTGTGCAAAGTAAATTTACTGGAGTGGTTTAGTTTAGTTTAATTTTAGAGATACAGTGCGGAAATAGGCCCATCGGCTGACTGAGTCCGTGCCGACCAGTGATCCCCGAACACTTACACTAAGGACAATTTTCAATTATAACAAGCCAAGTAACCTACAAACATGTATGTCTTTGGAGTGTGGGAGGAAACTGGAGCTCCTGGAGAAAACCCACGCAGGTCACAGGAAGAATGGATAAACTCCACACAGACAGCACCTTGTAATCAGGATCAAAACCAGGTCTCCGGTGCTGTAAGGCAGTAACTTTACTGCTGCTCCAACAGCGTCTATAGCTGAGGGGCTTCAGTAACATGGAGATTTTAAAGCTTGCTTATTCCCCTGAGAGCAGATGTGGTGAAGAGTGGATCAGATTACAGTTCCACATCACACAGCTATTAAGGCGAAACTGCTTCCGGTGGCACAGCGGCGTGTAACTCAGGGCAACAGATTTTAAGAACCAGGGCAAAATCAATGTTTTCTTTTTAAATTATGCATGGCTTGTTAGTGTGACCTGGAATGCGCTGATTGAAAAGTTGTGAAAGAATTTCACTGCTAATATGCAAAAGAAGGTTAGGAAGCTTAAGGTGCCTTGGGAAGAAACAAAGGGTATGAGTAGCTCTCCCAAACAGCTGCCATAGGTGCAATGGGCCGAATAGCCTCATTCTGTGCCGTATTATTCTATGGTTATCCAATATTTTAAATCGAACATAAAAGGTGCCAGGTGGCTGCTTTACAATCTCATTCTTCAGTCGACCTAGTTAAGGCGTACAAGTAGTATAAAGTCTCCTGGCCACTTTCCCACCCTTTTGCTTCAAAGCTCACATTTTAGCAAAAAAAAAAATCAAAAGAAAAAGGATCCTGGTAGTATTCTTTTGATGAAGTTGTGCAACTGGAGACCAACGGTTGAAGTGAATGGAGTCTACAAAGATCAGGACCATTGTCAGATTTTAAAACCGATTGGAGTTCACCACTAGATGATTTGCTGGACGGAACGTTAAACAGCAACTTAAAAAGCATGATTTGCAAATAGCGGCATCATTAGGAACAAATATAAATCTTTCTTGAAAGGAATTTCACCTTTAGGACCACACTCTGCTGTTTTGTGTTCAGTATTTAAGCTTTAGTTGATACTAGACCAAGTGCAGACCCGCTGGGTCTGTTCCCCACAACGCGCGGTGGGGGGGGGGGGGGGGGGGTTGCTGCGGCTTCACACACACACTAACCATCCCCCACACACACAGGGGGGGGGAGGGGGTAGGGGGTGAGAGGGGGGTAGGGGGAGACGGGGTGGGCGAGGGGAGGGAGGGGAGACCGCTGGGGGGGGGGTGGGGGGCTGTGGCTTCACACGAACACTAACCACCTGCCATACACACAGGTCAATATGATAAATAGGTTATGCACATTTTCTCCCCAATTTTTTTGTTGTTGAGACCAGTAGCGGCAGCCACGATTTTCAGAATATTAAACATCGCTCAATTCCCATCAATGATTGTCAAGATTTGAAATTTAGTGCAAGGGCAGAATAGGAGTCTGGACTTTCTTTTGGCTGTCATTCGAAGCAATCAGAAATCAGACTGGATTGGAACCTAAAGGTGAAGACTTTGTTATTGCGATTCCATAATGTATGGTTAGAGGAGGAATGTAGATAAAGCATTCATTGTTAAAGGTTAAATGACCCGAGTCTGAGGCAGGCTGCTTGTCAAGGAAATATGTGACCTCTGGTTTACTTTTAATTTAGTTCAATATGTATTTGGGATTTGAGATTATTGCAGGAAGGCAGCGCACTTGTTGTTAAAGTCTATCACACAAAGGTGCCGTTGAAGAGTTATTGAAGACATCTGAAAAGAACCCTTTATTCTCTGACGGTCGCAAAGTTGTATTTGTCATCCAAATGGGAATAGAATACTTTGCAAGTGTGACACCAAGTGCCATGCAAACAAGTAGCACTGAGAGCTTTTCTGCCGTTAAGCCCTTGACTAAGTGCTGTATAACACTGGCAGCATATTCACTTCAGAAAATAACAGTCTAAGGCTGAACATTACATTTCAAAAATGTGTAGGAAGGAACTGCAGATGCTCGATTACACCGAAGATACTGAAGGGGCGGGAGATTGCAACCTTCACGTGGTCCGCCCTGTTTCGACCAATGCAATCAACCCGGTGTGCACAATCAAATAAGATCAAATAGAACAAGTTGTCCTACAAGTTTAGGTTGTGCACGCCATACGCAAGATGAAGAAGAAGAAGATATGAAGATGGGTCTCAACCCAAAATGTCACCCAGTCTTTCTCTCCAGCGATGCTGCCTGTCCAGCTGAGTTACTCCAGCATTTGTTTAAGAAGGAACTGGAGATGCTGGAAAGTCGAAAAGTGCTGGAGAAACTCAGCAGGTGCAGCAGCATCTATGGGGCGAAGGAAATGGGCAACGTTTCAGGCCGAAACCCTTCTTCAGACTGGTGTAGCATTTGTGTCTATTACATTTAAGACGTTTAGTGCAAAGTGAGGTGGAAGATTTTATGTGCGTTTGTGAATCGAACAAAGCATATCACAACCACAAGCACTGGTTAAGTGATGACATTGAAATTAGCTGAAATTTGTGGAATTTGTTGAGGTTCTGGGGAGTAAAAGTTTAGTTTCACAGGTCAACGTTGGATAGTTCTATTGGTTTGATTCGATTTCTGTGACTGGTTTTTACAAATTCTAATGGAGGAAAGTAGCAGTAAATTTGTGGAACAAAACACAGTGTGCTGGAAGTACTGAGTGGGTCAGGCAGCATCTGGGGAAGGAATGGACGGGCGACATTTCGGGAATGAAAAGGGGTCATGACTAGAAGCATTGGCTGCCCATTCCCTCCTCAGATGCTGCCTGACCCATTGGGTTCCCCAACACTTTGTGTTTTTGCTCAAGATTCCAGCATCTGCTGTCTATTAGTTTAGAAAAACAGGCCGCGCCGACCAGCGATTCACACACAATAACACTATCCTACACACACTATAATTTACATTATATTGCAAGCCAATTAACCTACAAACATGTACATCTTTGGAGTGTAGGAGGAAACTGAAGATTTCACAGGTAAACCCCCACAGTCACAGATAGAACTGTACAAACTCTGTACAGACAGCACCCGTAGTTGGGATTGAACCTGTGTCTCTGGCGCTATTAGCGCTGTAAGGCAGAAACTCTACCACTGTGTTACTGTGACACCTGGAATTACAAATTAACTTTCAGACAAAACAAAAATATGGAGTTATAAAAGGGATTTCTTTCTTTATGATCTCCTCAAATTGCTCACGTTCCTGAAACTGGTAACTAGGTGCACTTAATTCATCAGAAAAATATTTATTTTGTAACTTAGAAATGATTAAAATACTGGTTATGAGAAAGCATCTTTCAAATATTAATAACCTAACCGCAGTGTATATATTAAATGATTTTATGTCTGAAACTCTACTATTGATATCTTTAGTGAGAAATTTATCAAATCCAAAATACCTTTCTATTTGTGGACCTCCAAAATATTCAATGGTGGGAACTTCACCTCATAAATTACTAATGCTTTACTGATTTGATTCATTGTAAAACCATCCTGATGATAAGGAGTATATCACATCCATGTCACATGTTGTGACATTTAATCAAAATGAAGTCAGTGCTTCTCAGATTACAGTAGCCGGCATTTTGAGAAACCTTGGTTTAAACGAAGCTGAAGTCATCGGTTGTTTCTCGCGCTTTCTTCCCCTGTTCGAGTCATGTGCAGCTATGTGGCGATCAGTGGCAGGGAGAGAGTCATAGAGTCATACAGCATGGAAACAGGTCCTTCGGCCCATCTTGCCCACACCGACCGACATGTTTCATCTACTCCAATCCCATGCAAATATTACAATCTGGTTTGGGAATTGCTCTGCCCAGGACAAGAAGGCTCTGCAGAGAGTAGTGTGTTCGGCCGAACGCACTCTGGGAACTTCACTTGCCCCCCTGCAGGAACTATACATCAGGAGGTGCAACTCCAGAGCCAATAAAATCATGGGAGACCCCTTCCACCCCTGCAACGGACTGTTCCAGCTGCTACGGTCAGGCAAACGCCTCCGTTGCCATGCTGTGAGAACGGAGAGGTTGAGAAGGAGTTTCTTCCCAGAGGCCATTAGGACTGTAAACTCCTATCTCACCAGGGACTAACTTTACTGAACCACTCTACTGCTTTTTTTTAAAATTGCTGTTTTTTCCCTTTTTCCTTCCGTCCACAATATTTAATATGGAAAAGAAAATGTGATTCTGTTCCATTCTGTTTGTTGTTTGTTTGGTTGTTTGTTTGTTTGTCTTTTTGCACAAAGTCCGCGAGCATTGCCACTTTTCATTTCACTGCCCATCACGTATGTGTATGTGATGAATAAACTTGACTTGACTTGACCTGCCTGCATTTAGCCAATATCCCTCTAAACCTATCATATCTATGTACCTGTCTAAATATTTCTTAATCGTTGCGATCGTACCTGCCTCAACTACCTCCTCCGGAGGGCTCATTCCATACACCCACCACTCTATGTATAAAAAAGCTATCCCTTAGGTTCCTATTAAATCTTCTCTCCCTCACCTTAAACCTATTTTCTTTTATTTATATAGCACATTTTTAGTCAACTTGCATTGACCCCAAAGTGCTTCACATAATTACATTCACACACACAGGCAAAGGTGGGTGAAGTGTCTTGCCCAAGGACACACACAGGCAAAGGTGGGTGAAGTGTCTTGCCCAAGGACACAATGACAGTATGCACTCCAAGCGGGTTTCGAACCAGCTACCTTCCAGTTGCCAGCCGAACACTTAGCCCATTGTGCCATCTGTCGCCATCTATAATAATAATAATACATTTTATTTATGGGCGCCTTTCAAGAGTCTCAAGGACACCTTACAAAAATTTAGCAGGTAGAGGAAAAACATGTAAGGGGAATGAAATAAATAGTAGAGACATGACTAGTACACAAAGTAAAGACAGAATTCAATTCAAAAATCTGTGTCCAATGTCCTCTGGTTCTTGATTCCCCTACTCGGGGCCAAGAGACTGTGCCTCCACCCGATCTATTCCTTTCATGATTTTGTATCACCCTTCATCCTCCTGCTTTCCAAGGAATAGAGTCTCAGCCTGCTCAACCTCTCCCTGTAGCTCAGGCCGTCGAACCCTGGCAACATCCTTGTAAATCAGCTCGTTCCAAACTCCCACTGCCGTTTGTGTGAATCCCCTTTTAAATTCTACAGCTACTCATGGGCCTGTCCCACATAGGCGACTCTTTAGGCGACTGCCTGGGACTAGTTTTAATGGAACTCACCTACAACACCTGGCGATAATCGACGACAGCACCTACGACAACCTACAGCAACACCTACCTCAACCTACGACAGCAAAAATTGTCGCCACTGTCACCGAAAACTTTTCTCCATGTTGAAAAGTTTGTGGCCGTCGCCCAAAAAATCGCCTAGGTGGGACAGGCCCTAAGAAGTTGCATTTTGTTTATGCATCAGACCCTGAAGTAATCATGTTTAAGAAGGATGCTGGAAAATCGAAGGTACACAAAAATGCTGGAGAAACTCAGCGGGTGCAGCAGCATCTATGGAGCGAAGGAAATAGGCAACGTTTCGGGACGAAACCCAAAGGAAATAGGCAACGTTTCGGGACGAAACCCAAAGGAAATAGGCAACGTTTCGGGTCGAAACCCGAAGGGTTTCGGGACGAAACGTTGATTATTTCCTTCGCTCCATAGATGCTGCTGCACCCGCTGAGTTTCTCCAGCATTTTTGTGTACCCTGAAGTAATCATATTGTCAAGGCAGCAAAAAGATAACACTTAGCAGTCACGGCCATTCTTGGTGTAATGCAAGTTATATTCAAGAGAGTCAAGACAACAATCAAAAGGATCGAGTCAAGAGTATTAACTTGCCATATGTACTGAAATGAAACAATTATTGTTTTACTTGTTGCAGCATATCAAGTCAGTAAACACAATGCTCAATAGATAATGTAATAAAACAAACAAAATAACATTTAATTTATAGCAAATAATATTATAGCAAAGCTGAGCAAATGCTCAAAGTCCCTATTGCAACCAAGACAGTTCATACAGCAGTTTGATAGACATAGACAATAGGTGCAGGAGTAGGCCATTCGGCCCTTCGAGACTGCACCGCCATTCAATATGATCATGGCTGATCATCCAACTCAGTATCCCATCCCTGCCTTCTCTCCATACCCCCTGATCCCTTTAGCCACAAGGGCCACATGTAACTCCCTCTTAAATATAGCCAATGAACTGTGGCCTCAACTACCTTCTGTGGCAGAGGGTTCCACAGATTCACCACTCTCTGTGTAAAAAATGATTTTCTCATCTCGGTCCTAAAAGACTTCCCTCTTATCCTTAAATTGATGTTTAATTGGGGTTTGTAATGTTCAATAGCCCGATAGATGTTGGGAAGAACCTACAGAACCAAGGTCGTGGTTTTGCAAACGTGCTTTGAATGAGAAACTAATGAGCTCAATAATAATAATAACATCTCAGCAATTTACTTGGTTAGGTTCCTTACATGCTGATATTACAACATATCTCAGTAATAATTGTATTTGCTTTATATCCCAATTTTGAAAGTGTTTTCCCATTGATTTATCCGTGCTATTTTCTCAAGGCGAGCTTATTAAAGCAGCATCGTGCACTGAGCAAACACGCCAGCACAGAGTAGACACTCTTCAGATTTACTGCTTTGTTTTAAGATCAATTATTTCCAATGGTGAAAACCAATGGTCCTGCATAAGCAAGCGGGGCAGCTAGTCTATACTTGATACACACTTGATCTGAAAGCAATCCTGCTCCAAGTTTGACAGCCAGTGTTCCACTCACATTTAATATTATAATGAAATCCAGGAGCACTGGGTTGATGGAAGCATTACCTTTATTGGTAAATTAAGCATGAACTTTATTAAGAATTCAATTGTACTTGGTTCAGCTTTGTGACAAGGAGATTGATACTTAAATATACACATCTCCTCTCAATCATCCAAATGCTCATAAATGTTTAATACATCACTTGTGAAAGGAAGGGCTCTCTGGCAGCTATTCCTTCTTTCAAGATTTTTAACAACCAATACATGTCAGCCTTGTTTGACTTAGGTAAAAAAATTCTAATGTTATTGAAAGGAGAAAAAAAAAAGACTGACAGCAGCTGAAAGCACATCATCCCTGGAACCATTTTATTTTTCAGATATTACGGTACATTTATTAATATACAATTATTCAAAATGGTATTTTTTTTACCTGAAACTCAGGGAGTGAAGTATAGAAAGGTTCCATTCATTGCCCCGAGGTTCACTTAATGCTCAAAAGCTCCAGTAACTTACAAAGTAATCAGGAGTTGCCTCCAGATCTTGGCAGAAACATTATAAACAATGCTTAAGTAAAAGGCTTAAACAAGAATTCTATAAATGACCCCATTCCAAAGTGGTGACATTGCCTTGAAAGGATAATTAATAGTTTATTTTACCAATGTTTGGTTCCCCTTCAATTACAGTACACTAAATAGTCATAGTTTAATGTGTGTGTGTGTGTGTGTGTGTGTGTGTGTGTGTGTGTGTGTGTGTGTGTGTGGTCAATTAAATAAAGAAATAAGCCAACATTATTTCGTATAACAAGGCGATCAAAAAACACTTTGCACTCAGAAGAGGCTGATAGCAGGAGTTGTTGTACATTTTGCTGACAAGAACAGTGGCACCAGGCATTTCTTAGTGCGTTTCCAGCTGGTATCTTGTGAAGTTTCCACAAATGAAGACATTTTAGATAATATTACAGTAAAGAGGAAAGAACGAAAACCATGAAGCCAAAGCATAGAGAAATAAAAGACAGACACAAAATGCTAGAGTAACCCAGTGGGACAGGCAGCATCTCAAATGAGATCATCTCCCGCATTTTGTGTCTATCTTCCGTTTAAACCAGCATCTGCAGTTCCTTCGTGCACATAGAGAAACAAAAAAAAGACACAGGGAACTGCAGATGGGTGGGGAGATGGGGAGATGGGGAGATGGAGAGATGGGGAGATGGGGAGATGGGGAGATGGGGAGATGGGGAGATGGGGAGATGGGGAGGGAGAGATGGAGAGATGGAGAGATGGGGAGATGGGGAGATGGGGAGATGGGGAGATGGGGAGATGGAGAGATGGAGAGGGAGAGATGGGGAGATGGGGAGATGGGGAGGGGGGGAGGGGGGGAGGGAGGGAGCCGGCGGGGAGACGGGAGAGGAGAGATGGGGGAGAGGGGGAGATGGGCGAAGGATGGGGAGATGGGGAGATGGGAATGGGGGATGGGAGATGGAGAGATGGAGAGATGGGGAGACATGGGGAGAGATGGGGATGGAGGGGAGATGGGGAGACGGGGAGACGGGGAGACGGGGAGACGGAGAGATGGGGAGAGATGGGGAGAGATGGGGAGGGGGAGAGACGGGGAGACGGGGAGACGGGTAGGACGGGGAGACGGGGGAGACGGGGAGACGGGGAGACGGGGGGAGGAGACGGGGGAGACGGGGAGACGGGGAGACGGGGAGACGAGGGAGACGGAGAGACGGGGAGATGGGGGAGACGGGGAGATGGGGAGATGGGAGATGGGAATATGGGAGATGGGGAGATGGGGAGATGGGAGATGGAGGAGATGAGAGATGGAGCGATGGAGGGGAGATGGGAGCCATGGGGATGGAGACGGGGAAGACGGGGGGAGATGGGAGGGAGATGGGGACGACTGGGAGACGGGGAGACGGGGAGACGGGCGACGGTTGAGACGGGGATTGGACGGTGGGGTAAGATGGGGAGATGGGGAGAGGGGGAGAAGGCTGGAGACGGGGAGACGGGGGAGAGGGGAGGAGGGAGCGAGGAGACGGGAGCGGAGACGTGGGAGACGGGGCGGGAGACCGGGGAGACGGGGAGACGGGGAGACGGGGAGCGGGGAGACGGGGAGACGGGGGCGACGGGGAGACTGGGAGATGGGAGATGGAGAGATGGAGAGATGGGGCGATGGGGAGATGGGAGCTGGGGAGAGGGGAGAGGGGAGGGAGATGGGGAGGGGGGAGATGGGGAGATGGGGAGATGGGGAGAGGGCGGGGAGATGGGGAGATGGGGAGATGGGGAGGGGGGAGAGATGGGGAGATGGAGAGATGGAGAGACAGACTGACAGACTGACAGATAGATAGATGAAACAAGTCCTTTGGCCTATCAAGCTGATGCCGTCAATCATACCGTTCCCACTAGTTCTACGCTACCTCACGTTTGTAACTACACCCTACCTACTTGGGGCAATGCACAGCGGCCAGTTAACCTACAAAACCACAGGTCTTTGGGATGTGGGAGGAAACCGAAGCACCCAGGGAAACCCACGTGGTCACAGGGAGAACATGCACACACCACACAGACAGCACCCAAGGTCAGGATCAAACATGGCTCTCTGGCACTTTGAGACGGCAACTCACTCAGCTGTGCGACCATGCTGTCCTGCTTCTATCTAGCCATCTATCTACATCTATGTCTATATCTATCCATCCACATATAGATTAATTTGCCACTTCTGTCCTCTGAGACACAACGTCAGACCCTCTCAAATCAAAAGGACACAACACAAGGCCAGATAGTGCTGGCTAGTCAATCGGTGGGAAGAATTGGAAATATTTTATTGAAAGATGCAATTAAATGAACATTAAAAAAAAAACGCGACTTCTACAGTCTAGAAATTCTTCATTGGCTTCAAAAGCACTTGAAACTAAGGGGTCTGAAAGGTGTTTGGCATGTTTTTATTCTGCAGACCTCAATGGTTTTATGACTTTCTCTGCATAAATTCTTTACATGAGGTAAACACATTTATTGCAATGTATTTGACATCAATCCATCATCTGTATGGACAAGTCTTCATGCATATACATGAAAGAGTTGGGGGCAATTGAGTAAACAGCACAACCTGAGCACTATTGTCTATTGTCTATTGTCTAAAGTCTATTGTCCAGTGTACAAAATAGATTGCACCATGCAAAAGGAGTTTCCATGTCTATGAAGATCGACAGAACTGATGAGACTTGTTTGAAGAGGTGGAAGGTATAATTTAATGGATAAATGATGCCAGCATGATATCTATGGATTTCAGGAAGCTTTGGGCAAGGACCACAGAAGGTTGTGTTGGAAGGAACTGCAGATGGTGGGTTACACCGAAGATAGACACAAAATGCTGGAGCAACTTGGCGGGGCAAGCAGCACCTCTGGAGAAAAGGAATAGAGGGTGTTTCGCTGGAGAAAAGGAATAGGAGGCAAGATGGAGAATTTTTAAATGAAATGACGTTTATTTCTCAGTTATATTCAATGGCGAAAAGACACATTAAATAATAAATAGATCTCAGAAGGATTTACTGCAAGGGGTTGGCCATGTGGAGACTTGTGGAGCATAAATGTTGTATTCAAAGCATTGGGTGAAATGTTCCCACTTGGGCTGTAAAAACAATGCAAATTGCTCCTCTTTGGGTCAAGATGATGGAAGAATTTCAGAGCAAATTCAAGATCCAAAAGTTGGTTATAGTCACCATCAGCTTATGAACTTACATCTCCTTCGACGAGGGTTTCAGTCACAAAGAATTGGACACCTGCATGGTCTTCAGTAGAACAAAATAAATAAGTTTCAGAATCCAGTAAAAGAGATGTTCAATGTTACTGATTGTATGCCGTGTTGTCACCTTCCCATCAGCTAACAAGGAACCATTCTACACTTCCTGATCATCGTATGCTTTGATCTGTCATTTTCACACCTTACCCTTCCATATCTCCAGACTCCCTCTCCCCTGACTCTCAGTCTGAAGAAGAGTCTCAACCAGAAACGTCACCCATTCCCTCACTCTAGAGATGCTGCCGGACCTGCTGAGTTACTCCAACATTTTGTGCCCGCCTAGAAGTTCAATGAAACCAGCCTGAAATGTTAAAGTGAACCATAATGTTCTCTATTCACGTGAACTCTTTTGACTATATATTATCCAGCACCAACCTTCATCTCACTGCTCAAGCACCTGCATTGAAGCCCTGATCCACAAAAACCTTGATTTAATTATTCTCGGCCTAGTTTTCAAATTCCTTTATGACTTTACCCTTCCTCACTATTATCAGCTCTTATAATCTGGCAACTCTCCTTGATCTTTAGGCTTCTTTCTTAATACTGCCTAAGTGCTTGAATCCAAAAAATCTCTTCTAAAGCCACTCCTGAGAAACCTTCCTGTACATCTGAATGTTGGTCTCCTGTTTTATTTACATTCAGTTCAGTCCCAGAAGACTTTGATGAACAGTACCCACGAAAGGCCCTAGAATGCTTTACGATAAAAATGCAACATTATTGTTATGCCTCTCATTCAGAAATGAGTAACATGCACTTATGCTTGAACACATTTATGTAACAATTCAGGAAAGGGATAGATCAGGTAACCACAGACAGTCTCTTGCCCAGAGTAAGGGAATCGAGAACCAGAGGACATAGGTTTAAGGTGAGAGGGGATAGGTTTGTTAGGAACACAAGAGATATCTTTTTTTTTTTACACAAAAGGGTGATGGGTGTAAGGAATGAGCTGCCGGAGGAGGTACTTGAGGCAGGTGCTATTGCAACGTTAAAGAGACACTCAGACGGGTACATGGACAGAACTGATTTAGAGATTTATGGGACAAACGCAGGCTAGTGTAGATGGGACATGTTGGGCGGTATGGGCAAGTTGGGCCGAATGGCCTGTTTCCATGCTCTGACTCTAGTCCAGAACTCTAATCCAGAACAAGGGGTCACAGTTTAAGGATAAGGGGGAAATCTTTTAGTACCGAGATGAGGAAAAAAAAATTCACACAGAGAGTGGTGCATTTGGGAAATTCTCTGCCACAGAAAGTAGTTGAGGTCAGTTCATTGGCTATATTTAAGAGAGAGTTAGATGTGGCCCATGTGGCTAAGGGTATGATCAGGGGGTATGGAGAGAAGGCAGGTACAGGATACTGAGTTGGATGATCAGCCATGATCATATTGAATGGCGGTGCAGGCTCGAAGGGCCGAATGGCCTACTCCTGCACCTATTTTCTATGTTTCTATGTTTCTATGACATTGCTGTATAAATTTGTCTAAAATTCAGCTTTGATCTACAAAAGAAATGTCACCATTATCTAGCTTAATAACCCAGGCAGACGCCGCTGTTTTCATTGAGGTGAGGCCATGCTTGCCGACAGGGTATTCTACGATGCAAAGGCAACATGCGCAGGAGGAACAGGGGCAAGGGACAGTGCAGGCCCCACACAACAGACAGTAACTAACAGCAAGCTAAGACACTCCACCCCACCCCCCCCCCCCCCCCCCCCCCCACTGAAATTACAGAGGGTCAGTATAGTGGTGCTGCAGTAGAGTTGTTGCATTACAGAGACCTGGGCTCGAACCTGCATACAGGAGTTTGCACGTTGCCCCTGTGACTATGTGGGTTTTCTATGGATGCTCCAGTTTCCTCCCACATTCCAAAGACTTGCAGGTCAATAGGCTTCTGTAATTCTGTAAAATGCCCCTGGTGCGTAGGATGTGAAACTGGGATAACCTAGAACTAGGGTATGAGTGATTGTTGGTCGGTGTGGACTCACTGGGCCAAAGGGCCTGTTTCCGTGCTGTATCGCTCAACTCAACCAATAGAGAATCACAGGTACACAAAATTGCTGGAGAAACTCAGCGGGTGCAGCAGCATCTATGGAGCGAAGGAAATAGGCGACGTTTCGGGCCGAAACCCTTCTTCAGAATCACATTTGGTGACAGGTCCAGTGTTATCTCCATGGGTTCTACACTTCCACGCTACCTTGGCAAGGTCACCAGCATAAACACGGACCAGTCTCACCCCGGTCACTCTACCTTCTCCCCTCTCCCAACAGAGTTGTCTTAGAATAATGTCTATGTCTATTCTAATGTCTTAAGAATAAAAGGGAGGTCGTTTAAGACTGAGCTGAGAAAAAAAAGTTTTCACCCAGAGAGTTGTGAATTTATGGAATTCCCTGCCACAGAGGGCAGTGGAGGCCAAGTCCCTGGATGGACCTCTCTTATAGAGAGTTAGATAGAGCTCTAGGGGCTAGTGGAGTCAAGGGATATGGGGAGAAGGCAGGTACGGGTTATTGATAGGGGATGATCAGCCATGATCACAATGAATGGCGGTGCTGGCTCGAAGGGCCGAATGGCCTCCTCCTGTACCTATTTTCTATGTTTCTATGTTTTCTATGTTAGGTAAAGATGTTAGAAAAAGCATACACCCAGATTCAGGGATAGTTTCTTTCCAGCTGTTATCAGACAACTGAACCAGCCCCTCACCAACTAGAGAAGGGTCCTGATCTCGCATCTACCTCTTTGGAGACCTTTGAAACATCTTTAGTCTGACTTTACTGGACTTCATCTTGTATTGAATGTGGTACCCTTTATCCTGTATCTGAACACTGCGGACTGCTTGATTATCATGTATCATCTTTACATTGACTGGACAGCATGTAACATAAACCTTTACACAGTACCTCGGTAAACATGACATTAATAAACTGAACTAATGTCAGTCTGTTGCTGCAATTTCTGCCCCTTGTAAGATGCATGCAAGCCTGATTTTGGGATGCAGTTGCAAAAACCGTGGACAGCAGACAGACAGCAACTTTGGGTCATCAAATCTACAAGGAGACCATAAACCAGTTGCGGGCGGAAGTGTCAGGAATTAAGCAGTAAACCGCCCGCGCTTCTGCACAATGTCCTGGCCCATCGTTTTGAATGAAGAGAAATTAAGATACAACTTGTGCAGACATGTGCTCTGCATCTGTTCTCAGAATCACATAAAAGGGCTTGTGGTCAATTAAAATTGATTAAACACTGAAGTATAACATTCTACATTGCCCAGCTTGACTGCGCTCATTTGCAAAAACGAAAAGTGAAGAAGACATGTTTCTAAGTCAGGAGTAAAGATATAGACATTTCAGGAAAATGGAGCCAATATCTCCCACAGCGAGCCTTAGAAATATATATCATAACAAATGCATCCAACTTTAGTGAGTTTGCTTTTGATGTAAACATTAATGCAAGATCCACAAACAGTAATTCTTACAATCAAAGCTTAACCTGTGATCGATCTTAGGATAAAGATATACATCTGGTAACTTTGATTGTTCTACTTGTGAAATCCGTCCATTTCCTGCAATATAAACTTTAGGTCACGGAAGTGACCCGGGTTCAATCCTGAACTTGGGCGCTGTTTATGTTGAGTTTGTGCATCCTCCCTATGAAGTATAAAGAAGGGTTCCGACCCGAAATGTCACCTATTCCTTTTCTCCAGAGATGCTGCCTGACCTGCGTGGGTTTTCTCCGAGATCTCCGGTTTCCTCCCACACTCCCAAAGACATGCAGAGTTGTAGGTTAATTGGTTAGGTATAAATATAAAATTGCCACGTGTGTGTGTGTAGGGTAGTGTTAATATGTGGGGATCGCTGGTCGGCACAGACTCGGTGGGCCAAAGGGGTCTGTTTCTGCACTGTCTCTCTAAACAAAAGTAAAGTAAACTAAACTAAACTAAACTGAACTACTGCAAGGTCAGTATTTGTGGGGTGCGGGGGGGGGGGGTGGGGGGGGGGGGGGGGGGGGGCTAGCATTCATATGGACCGAGAATCATATCCTATTTGTTGGGGTTAAACATATATTCATAAATTGAGGATGTATACTTAAATCAATAGCATAAAAGCAAAAATTTGTGACCAGAACATTTGTGTTTTGAGCAATATCTGAAAGTAGAATTGAGACTTTGGAATAATTGTCTGCATCATTGCTAAACAGCAAAACCTTCAATCATTTGCGTAGCCTGTTGCCAAACTGGGAGAGGCTCGAGACTATTGGATGTTACTGGTATAACCACCCCAATATACTTGTAATTGGCTTTTTAAGATGTTGTAAATGTTGTCGTAAATGCTCCACTGAACCAGGTAAGTTTAAAGGGAACACAAGAACCCGGGGGAAGTGAGGGCAACACAGTGGCGCGGCGATGGAGTTGATGCCTTACAGCGCCAGAGAGCCGGGTTCCATTCTGACCACGTGTGCGATCTATGCGAAGTTTGTACGTTCTCCCTGTGACTGTGTGGATTTTTCGGCGAGTGCTCCTGTTTCCTCCCACACTCCAATGACCTACAGTTTTGTAGGTTAATAGCTTTGGTAAATTGTAAATTGGCCCTAGTTTGTAGGATAGTGCAGGGTGATTGCTGGTCAGCATGGACTCGGTGGGTTGAAGGGCCTGTTTCGCACTGTATATCTAAAGTCTAAAGTGTAAAGGCAAATATCAAAGGCAAGGGCAAACCTGATGCTGAAAAATCAGGATTTGCAAATTGCCTGATAGCAGATCATCAGACCTCTTTTCAAAGGTGCTGGCAATCTCATGATTAGAATAAAGCGAGTTTAGGGCAAGGAAGAATTCTTCCACAAAAATGTTTCCGTAAAAATCTTATGTCAACAGGTACCACAATAAGATTTCCAAATCTTTCAGAATGCTTGAGAACAGGAAAATGATCTGTTAATAATCATTTTAAAAGTCAATAGTTTTAAATCAGGATATCTAATGGGACGCAAAAACCTGTTCTAGATAATAATTAAACCACACCCAGTCACACTACTTATTCACTACTCAAAGTTATTTGCAATGCTAGAAGCCTGCAGGTGTATGTATATAGGTGAGCTCGTTTTAAAAGAAGCAAAGCATTTTTTTGTGATTAAGAATATTATATCTCTAGTTTACCAAACATTTATGTACAGAATTTATTGAAAATTATTTGTGATGATGTGAATTTGGTATGCTTTAATTACCAGCATTGTAAAATATGAACTTAGAAGTTTGAAGACATTGGGCAGGTTAATTGACAATAGACAATAGACAATAGGTGTAGGAGTAGGCCATTTGGCCCTTCGAGCCAGCACCGCCATTCAATGTGATTATGGCTGATCATCCCCAATCAGTACCCCGTTCCTGCCTTCTCCCCATATCCCCTGACCGCTATTTTTAAGAGCCCTATCTATCTCTCTCTTGAAAGCATCCAGATAACATGCCTCCACCACCCTCTGAGGCAGAGAATTCCACAGACTCACCACTCTCTGCCTGAAGAAGGGTTTTGGCCCGAAACATTGTCTATTTCCTTCGCTCCATAGATGCTGCTGCACCCGCTGAGTTTCTACAGCATTTTTGTCTACTCTCTGTGAGAAAAAGTGTTTCATCGTCTCCGTTCTAAATGGCTTACTCCTTATTCTTAAACTGTGACCCCTGGTTCTGGACTCCCCCAACATAGGGAACATGTTTCCTGCCTCTAGCGTGTCCAAACCCTTAACAATCTTATATGTTTCAATGAGATTCCCTCTCATCCTTTTAAACTCCAGGGTGTACAAGCCCAGCTGTTCCATTCTCTCAGCATATGACAGTCCCGCCATCCCTGGAATTAACCTTGTAAACCTACGCTGCACTCCCTCAATAGCAAGAATGTCGTTCCTCAAATTAAGGGACCAAAACTGCACACAATACTCCAGGTGTGGTCTCACTAGGGCTCTGTACAACTGCAGAAGGACCTATTTGCTCCTATATTCGATTCCTCTTGTTATAAAGGCCAACATGCCATTCGCTTTCAACATTCCAGGTCACCAAATATTCCAACAAACATCTATAGATGTACTTACTGTAGGACGTTTTCTGACTGGTTGCATCATGGCCTGGCATGGTAATTCCAATGTTCAGTAAAGCAAGCGACCTGGTCCATCACAAGCACAGCCCTTCCCACCATCAAAAGCATCTACATGAGGCACTGACTCAAGAAGGCGTCATCTATTATCAAGCATCCCCACCATCTGGATAGACTGGATAGACTTGGCTTATACTCGCTAGAATTTAGGAGATTGAGAGGGGATCTTATAGAAACGTACAATATCCTTATGGGGTTGGACAGGCTAGATGCAGGAAGATTGTTCCCGATGTTGGGGAAGTCCAGGACAAGGGGTCACAGCTTAAGGATAAGGGGGAAATCCTTTAGGACCGAGATGAGAAGAAACTTTTTCACACAGAGAGTGGTGAATCTCTGGAACTCTCTGCCACAGAGGGTAGTTGAGGCCAGTTCATTGGCTATATTTAAGAGGGAGTTAGATGTGGCCCTTGTGGCTAAAGGGATCAGGGGGTATGGAGAGAAGGCAGGTACGGGATACTGAGTTGGATGATCAGCCATGATCATATTGAATGGCGGTGCAGGCTCGAAGGGCCGAATGGCCTACTCCTGCACCTATTTTCTATGTATCTATGGATCTATGTATCAGGAAAAGGCTCTCTTCTCGCTGCTACCTTTGGGCCAGCGGTGCAAGTTGCACACCACCAGGTTTAGGAACATCTACTTCCCTACAATTATCAGTTCATCATCATCATCGTTGAAAACATCAACGGGCACGGTGCCTTTACAATGCCGTGTACGACAGTGATCGCAATTTCTACTGAAGTGTGGATGGCCGTTGGCTCGCTAGGAGCTCATCCGCCCTTGTGACTGGTCTTGCTTTTGGTCCTGCTGGGTGGTCCACAGCCCCCTCCTCACCTTGCAAACCGGGTGGGGGAAACGGTTTAGTCACCGACTATCCGACCACAGAGCAGGTAGCACGGGATTACACGGTACCCATGGCTGGGGGAACTCCCCCCCGACCTGACCTGAATTATCAGTTATATGAACCAATTCTCACAACCTTCATCCTACATTGGCACAGGAACCCTCTGAACCATTTCAGGCATTAACCTTGGACATTTGGGAATTGCAGAATTTATGTGATTTATGTATAATTTGTATGTTTAACTTATGATTTTGTGTGTTGTCTGAGTCGATGTGCCTGTGATACTGCTGAAAACAAGATTTGAATTGTACTTGTACTTGTACTTGTACCTCATCATTACGACAGATGGCACAATGGGCTAAGTGTTCGGCTGGCGACCGGAAGGTAGCCGGTTCGAATCCCGCTTGGAGTGCATACTGTTGTGGTGTCCTTGGGCAAGGCACTTCACCCACCTTTGCCTGTGTGTGAATGTGTGTGAATGTGTGCGAGTGATTGGTGGTGGTCGGAGGGGCCGTAGGCGCAGATTGGCAGCCACGCTTCCGTCAGTCTGCCCCAGGGCAGCTGTGGCTACTGAAGTAGCTTACCACCACCGAGTGTGACTGAGGAGTGAAAGAATAATGCGATGTAAAGCGCCTTGAGTATTAGAAAGGCGCTATATAAATCCCATCCATTATTATTATTATTATCATATGTGCACAAAATTAATAAACCCGAGTTGATGATTTAATCTACTGGGTCAGGCAGCATCTCTGGAGAACAAGGATAGGTGACGCTGCTGCCTAAAATCTCCCCCCCCCCCCACTCCCCCCCTCGCCTATATCCATCGATTACCTGCCACGCTTTGTCCTGCCTCTCCCCTTGTGCAGCTTTCTTCCTCCCACCTACAATCAATGTGAAGAGTACCGACCCAAAACGTCACCTAACATGTTCTCCAGAGATGCTGCCTGACCTTCTGAGTCACTCCAGCACTTTGTGCCCATTTCTTGTGAACCAGCACTGCAGTTCCCTGTGTCTACTTTTGCCTTGACTGACGATTTACAAAAAGACAACTGACTGATCCAAATGTTTCTGAATTTTGGAAGTAAATCCCTTTCTTATCGCCTCTCCATTCCCTAATCCCTTCAGATGGGAATCTTTATCATATAAATGTAACACATTAAAATGTTCTATTCCGGAAAAAAAATCTGAAAATGTAAAAGATTTGTTGGAAAACTGGGTTGAAATTGTCCTTCTACTGTTTCTGTTTTTTTCCCAATAGGACAATTGATCCCAACCCAGTCGGAAGCTGGTTTTATGGTTCAGAAACCAATTTTGCTTCTAACAAAAAACAGGATGAAGAAGACCACTCTCAATATTCCATCATAATGAACAAAGTAACGTTGTCACGAGATGTTTAATACAGGCAGATGACTCCATTTTAGATTTCAGTATTTTATGTCCTATTTTGTCATCTTCCCACCAATATATTTCTTATTGACAAGCTGACCCACTTATCCCTGAATTTAAAAAAAGTGCTCTCTTTCAAAACCCTCAGAGCTGAATTTGTTTGTTTTATCTGGAATTTATCACTCTGTCAAAGTTGCCCAGTCGATCTTTTGTGCGATATATAAAAACACACTAATCTTGCAACTTCAAGCCAGGAAAATATCCAATTCAAAAGCTTCACAGCGGTAGAGTGCTATCAACAAATGCGGTATCACTGTAAAAGATCAGAGGATGAATGTGCATTGTAAGACACAAATACCACAATGAATGCGACACAAATGTTAAATCAGGGCAACACAGCTAACTTTGCTATCATGTTGCAATTAGATGAAGGGAGGCTTGTGGCACATAACACAACTGAACAGATGCAACCAATCAAACAAAAAAATAATGCAACATGCTGAACCGGTTTATAATATCTAAACGTCAATTTGTCGCACTTTTTTTTACTCACTCTATTCCGCAACACCCTTTAGCTGAATTGCCCTTAAATACATTATTTCATTATACAAGGCAATTGCCAATGGGAATGTAATTAAAGGGGGGGGGGGGGGGGGGGAGAAACCAAGGTTATTACAGCTCTTGTTTTCCGTATTAATGAAAACTCCTTCATGTGGTGTTAAGGTGTCAAGTTTAATAACATGATAATTACAACATCCTGTAGATATGGAGGGATTTTGTACTTTGCTTTTAGAAACCAGTTTTACATCATTTGAGGTCAGGCCGTAAGATTGTCTTGTTGCTGCCTGCACACTGTGACAGGAAGTCTTTTATTGTCCTGAGGGTTGTATCAAAGCACATTTCAGGCTCATAGTGAGGAACACGAGTGGAAGATTGTATCTGTCTGTACCATGTGCACACTTATTAGATAATGCAAGATCATTGAAGAAGCACAATATACAGTGGATAACAACATATTTTCTCTATTTATTCCAGCGTATAGCACAGTAAAAATGGGAAATAAGTAGACTTATTTAAATTGAAACAAAATACCTTGCAGAACATTTTGTATCACATTTACATGATACCACATTGCAACCGCCTTAAACAACTTCCGTATGCATTTTCACCATGCAACGCAGCAATTATTCTATTCTCCCCAACCTCAAACAAGCAAAATATTAATTTACAATCTGAAGTTTACACATCACATTACAATACCAACACGTCATAAGTTCTTAAGTTCATAAGTTCCAGGAGCAGAATCAGGCCCATAAAGCCTACTCTGCATTTAAATCATGGCTGATACATCTTTCCCTGTCAACCCCAATCTCAGGCAACAGAACCATCTTACCACAACTAGAGCAGTTATTGGATTGGATTCAATTTATTGTCATTGCACTTTTCAGTACAACAAAATGGTTTAGCCTGCAGTCATAACATAGGATAAATAACAAACACTCAACACAGTTTAAAGTCCCAAAGTCATTGTCTCTTCCCTCCTTGCTCTCCCTCTGCGCTGAGGCAATCCAAGCCTCCGATGTTGTGACCCCGCCGGGTGATGGTAAGTAAGTCCCGCGGCTGAATCCGTGCTCCGCAAACGGGCCGGTTCAAACTCCGCGGCCCCGGGGCGGTCGAAGCAGCCGCCCTCCAGTCCAGCGGACGCAGCTGTAGTTGCGTGAGCTCCGAAAAACAGGTCACCAACCTGTGACCTGCGAGTTCCCGATGATGTCGTCCGCTGGGCCCGCGGCCGAGCCTCCGAGGCTCCAAAGTCGGGTCGGAAGTTGGGTCGCACCGCAACCACAGCCCCGAAGTCGGCCAGCCTCGCATTGGTAAGTCCTGGTTCTGCCTCCGCAGCCTCAAGGTCGGTCTGCACTGAGGCCTATCGGTCGCAGTTGGAGGCCGCCAGCTCCGCGATAGGCCTCAGTGCAGACGGACACAGAGACGGGGGATACATAGAAACATAGAAACATAGAAATTAGGTGCAGGAGTAGGCCATTCGGCCCTTCGAGCCTGCACCGCCATTCAATATGATCATGGCTGATCATCCAACTCAGTATCCCGTACCTGCCTTCTCTCCATACCCTCTGATCCCTTTAGCCACAAGGGCCACATCTAACTCCCTCTTAAATATAGCCAATGAACTGGCCTCAACTACCCTCAGTGGCAGAGAGTTTCAGAGATTCACCACTCTCTGTGTGAAAAAAGTTTTTCACATCTCGGTTTTAAAGGATTTCCCCCTTATCCTTAAGCTGTGAACCCTTGTCCTGGACTTCCCCAACATCGGGAACAATCTTCCTGCATCTAGCCTGTCCAACCCCTTAAGAATTTTGTAAGTTTCTATAAGATCCCCTCTCAATCTCCTAAATTCTAGAGAGTACAAACCAAGTCTATCCAGTCTTTCTTCATAAGACAGTCCTGACATCCCAGGAATCAGTCTGGTGAACCTTATCTGCACTCCCTCTATGGCATTAATGTCTTTCCTCAGATTTGGAGACCAAAACTGTACGCAATACTCCAGGTGTGGTCTCACCAAGACCCTGTACAACTGCAGTAGAACCTCCCTGCTCCTATACTCAAATACTTTTGCTATGAAAGCTAACATACCATTCGCTTTCTACACTGCCTGCTGCACCTGCATGCCTACTTTCAATGACTGGTGTACCATGACACCCAGGTCTCGCTGCATCTCCCCTTTTCCTAGTCGGCCACCATTTAGATAATAGTCTGCTTTCCTGTTTTTGCCACCAAAATGGATAACCTCACATTTATCCACATTATACTGCATCTGCCAAACATTTGCCCACTCACCCAGCCTATCCAAGTCACCTTGCAGTCTCCTAGCATCCTCCTCACAGCTAACACTGCCCCCCAGCTTAGTGTCATCCGCAAACTTGGAGGTATTGCCTTCAATTCCCTCATCCAGATCATTAATATATATTGTAAATAGCTGGGGTCCCAGCACTGAGCCTTGCGGTACCCCACTAGTCACTGCCCGCCATTGTGAAAAGGACCCGTTTACTCCTACTCTTTGCTTCCTGTTTGCCAGCCAGTTCTCTATCCACATCAATACTGAACCCCCAATGCCGTGTGCTTTAAGGTTGTATACTAATCTCTTATGATACGGCAGGAAAGGTCGCATCCCCCCCCCCCCCCCCGAAGGAAGAGTCAAAAAACATGTTACACCCCCCCCCCCCCCCACACATACACAACTAAATAAACCGAAATAAACTGTAAAAACGGGACCAGAGAAAACAAAAAACAGAAAAGACAAACGGACTGCAGGCGAGCCGCAGCTGCAACGCAGTGCCGCCACACCACCAATAGTTATGAACTATTATCTACCTCATTGGACACCCTTAAACTATCTCCGATTCGACTCTGTGTTTAAGAAAGACCTGCAGATGCTGGAAAATCGAAGGTACACAAAAATGCTGGAGAAACTCAGCGGGTGCAGCAGCATCTATGGAGCGAAGGAAATAGGCAACGTTTCGGGACGAAACGTTGCCTATTTCCTTCGCTCCATTGATGCTGCTGCACCCGCTGAGTTTCTCCAGCCTTTTTGCGTACCTTCGATTCGACTCTACTGGCTTTACCTTGCACTAAACGTTATTCCCTTATCATGTATCTGTACACTGCGAACGGCTCGATTGTAATCTTGAATTGCCTTTCTGCTGACTGGTTAGCACGCAATGAAAGCTTTTCGCTGTACCTCGGTACAAGCGATAATAAACTAAACTACAAGTTTTTCCCATAAATCCTGACTAATCTTGTGTTAATCAATGTCATGTTAGATCAGGCCAAACTTGCTGATGTTTCCAATTGAAACCATTGGCATTTTGCCAGGTTAGTGACCAAAGTACTGGACCTTCATGCATTAGCTGTGAAATACAGTAGTCTACGACTGCCAATTTGGAGACCTTTGAGGGGAGACTGTCATGTTGGGATTTACTGAGAACATTTCAATTTCACTGGGGATTGTCGCTCTATGGGTTAGGAAGCAAACGGCGGTCCCGGTGGCGCAGAGGTAGAGTTGCTGCCTTACAGCACTTGCAGTGCCGGAGACCCGGGTTCGATCCCAACTATGGGTGTTGTCTGTACGGAGTTTGTACGTTCTCCCTGTGACCTGCGTGGGTTTTCTCCAAGATCTTCGGTTTCCACACTCCAAAGGTGTGCAGGTTTGAAGGTTAATTAGCTTGTTTAAAGTGTAAACTGTCCCTAGTGTGTGTAGGATAGTGTTAATGTGCGGGGATCGCTGGTCGGCGCGGACACGATGGGCCGAAGGGCCTGTTTCCGCGCTGTATCTCTAAACTAAAAAGCACAGGAACAGGCCCTTCGGTCCACAGTGTCAGGCTGAGACTTTATTCCTTGAAGTGCAGGAGACTGTGGGGTGATCTGATAAAAATGTGTTAAATCATGAGGGGAATAGAGAGGGTGAAGGCACAGGGTCTTTTGTCCAGGGTAGGGGAATCAAAGCAAGGGGACACAGGTTTAAG
Source organism: Amblyraja radiata (assembly GCF_010909765.2). Classification (NCBI taxonomy): domain Eukaryota; kingdom Metazoa; phylum Chordata; class Chondrichthyes; order Rajiformes; family Rajidae; genus Amblyraja; species Amblyraja radiata. Next base: position 4,556,954 of record NC_045968.1, on the reverse strand, counting down.
GTGACAGAGGAAAGATTTAATAGGAACCTGCGGTGAATTTTTTTTCACTCAGAGGGTGGTTGGTATATGGAACGAGCAACCAGGGGAGATAGTGGAGGCAGGCACTACAACAGTATTTAAAAGACACTTGCACAGGTAAAACATGCCAAACATGAAGTCAAGGGAAATTAATCTCATCTGTCTGACACTCACTGGAATTTACAAGGGTAAGAGTGGATCTTAAAGAAACATATAAAATTCTTAAGGGTGGGAAGGAACTGCAGATGCTGGTTTAAACCGAAGATAGACACAAAAAGCTGTAGTAACTCAGAGGGACAGGCAGCATCTCTGGAGAGAGGAATGGGTGATGTTTCGGGTCGAGACCCTTCTACAGACTGAAGAATGTAACTCTGCCTGTCCCGTTGAGTTACTCCAATTTTTTGTGTCTATCTACAATTCTGAAGGGATTGGACAGGCAAGATGCATGTAAAAAATTCCCGATGTTGGGGGAGTCCAGAGCCAGGGACAGTTTAAGAATAAGGGATAGGCCATTTAGGACTGAGACGAGGAAAACCTTTTACAACCAGAGGGTTGTGAATCTGTGGAATTCTCTGCCACAGAAGGCAGTGGAGGCCAATTCTCTGGAGGTATTCAAGAGAGTGTTAGATATAGCTCTTAGGACTAATGGAATCAAGGGATATGGGGAGAAAACAGGTATGGGATACTGGTTTTAGATGATCAACTATGATCGTATTGAATGACGGTGCTGGCTCAAAGGGCCAAATGGCATACTCCTGCACCTATTTTCTGTGTTTCTATGATCTATGTCCTTCTATACCCTCATGTGCTTATTTAAAAAGCCACGTAAACACCATATCTAAAAGTTTTTTAAATTAGGTTTCCTGTACTCAGGTGACATCCAGAGTTACTGAGTTACTCCAATACCTTGTGTGTACCTTAGAGTGAACGGGTGATCAAAGGTTGGTGTGCCGAAGGGCCTGTTTCCATGCTGTAGCTCTGAACTCAAACTGTTTTCTTTTTCACTATCAATTCTTCAGAGAACGAAATTGCCAACCTACATGTTCAGGTCTGGAGGATAGGGAACATTTACGGTAAGCTGTATAGTGTGGGAAGAAGGAACTACAGATGCTGGTTTAAACCAAAGATAGACACAAAAAGCTGGAATGACCCAGCTGGTCAGACAGCATCCCTGGAGAAAAGGAATGGGATGATTCGGGTCGAGACCCTTCTTCAGATCATTTACCGTATCCTATTTGGTTCAAGCTAATCTTTCAAAGAGAGAGGGCACGGCCAGCACCGTGGCACAGCGGTAAATTTGCTGCCTTACAGCGCCAGAGGCCCGGGTTCAATCCTGACTATGGGTGCTGTCTGTACGGAGTTTGTACCTTGGCTTGATACATTTGTAAATTGTTCCTAGCGTGTGTAGGGTAGTGTTAATGTGCGGGGATCACTGGTTGGTGTGGACTCAGTGGGCCAGAGGGCCTGTTTCCTGGGATGGCAGGACTTTCATATGAAGAAAGACTGGATAGACTTGGCTTGTACTCGCTAGAATTTAGAAGATTGAGGGGGGATCTTACAGAAACTTACAAAATTCTTAAGGGGTTGGACAGGCTAGATGCAGGAAGATTGTTCCCGATGTTGGGGAAGTCCAGAACAAGGGGTCACAGTTTAAGGATAAGGGGGAAGTCTTTTAGGACCGAGATGAGAATTTTCTTTTTCACACAGAGAGTGGTGAATTTGTGGAATTCTCTGCCACAGATGGTAGTTGAGGCCAGTTCATTGGCTATATTTAAGAGGGAGTTAGATGTGGCCCTTGTGGTTAAAGGTATCAGGGGGTATGGAGAGAAGGCAGGTACAGGATACTGAGTTGGATGATCAGCCATGATAATATTGAATGGCGGTGCAGGCTCGAAGGGCCGAATGGCCTACTCCTGCACCTATTTTCTATGTTTCGATGTTTCCGTGCTGTATCTCTAAATTAAACTAAACTAAAGAGACTCTTATTTTACAAAACACTCTGGCTACTCCACGATGGATGAACCGATTCTACACTCTGATGAAAAGAGATTTGAATATCAATGTCAAAAGCTGATGCCTGAAGAATCAGGACCATGTACATTAATCATTTAAGCAAATTAAATAATGGAGACTAATTAAACAATTCATACTGCATATCTGAAATACACTTCACTGATTATTTTATAATGTAATTTATAATCCTTTATATAAAAGACAAAGGAGGTTTGCAGCGTAGGTAATCTTATTGATTGCAGCAAATACTGTGTTTGACAAGCCAAGGGATGTGCTCTGAATTCATTTCCACTGAACTTGAAATCAAAGTCATGCAGAAAGGAGAGATGGAACTGAGATGATGAATTAAGGAGTGAAATAACCAAGATGGAAGATGATTATCTGTTGCTCATCCAGTTTAGCATCATGCCCTTCACCTCTGCTTGTCGAATCTTGATGCTGTTCAGGAATCTATTATAAAAGCAGGGACTTATTTTTTGCCACAAAAACGTGAAAACGTTTTAATGGCTTCAGTAATTTTAGTTTTAGTTTAGAGACACAACATGGCCACAGGCCCTTCGGCCCACTGGGTTACTGCGATCCCCGCATGTTAACCCTATCCTACACATACTAGGGACAATTTTTTACATTTACTAAGCCAATTTTCCTACAAACCTGCACGCATTTTGGAGTGTGGGAGGAAACCAAAGATCTCGGAGAAAACACACACAGGTCACAGGGAGAATGTACAAAATCAGTATAGGCAGCACCTGATCGAACCCGGGTCTCCGGCGTTACAAGCGCTGTAGGGCTGCACCACTGACCCACCCAAAGATTATCTAGGACCAAAAATCCTGTGATGATGTGCAGTTCTCATCCTGCTTAATTTTAAATACTTATTGTTTAATCTTCATGTTTAAGGCACTTATTAATGTAGTCATAAAACATTTGGCTGCCGTAATTCATTGATTCTGAATTGCATTGACGTTTTTTATTTATTACAGTATATTCTTCATTAGTGATAGGAGCCGAATTAGGCCATTCAGCCCATTAAATCTACTCCACCATTCAATCATGGCTGATCTATCTCTCCCTCCTAACCCCTCTCTCCTGCTTTCTCCCCGTGACCCCTGACATGCGATTCTTGCCCCTTTATACAGTTAGATGCAAATCCTGTGTGCACTTTCATCACACAGAGGGCAGTAGTTCAACATTAAGGCACATGATCAGCACGTCATCTGCCCTAGCTAATGTCACCCACATCCAGAGAGTGCAAGCAATACTCAAAACTCATCATGTGTAGGAAGGAACTGCGGATGCTGGTTTACACCAAAGATAGACACAAAATGCTGGAGTAACTCAGCAGGACAGGCAGCATCACTGGAGAGAAGGAATGGGTGACGTTGCGGGTCGTGACCCTTCTTCAGACCAATCAATCACAAAATAATCATCATCACAATGTTTTCTACATAAGACCTTTGATTAAGTGAAAGATACAGCATGGAATCTACCCTTTGTCCCACTGTTCTGTGTTATCCCAAAGTTGCATCCAGTACCTAGGCACTAGGGGCAATTTACAGAGGGCCAATTAACCTACCAACTTGCATGTCTTGGGGATGCAGGGGGAACTGGAGAGAAACCCATGTAGTCACAGCACAACATGAAAGAATTGAAACATCACTTTTAGACTTTAGAGATACAATGCTGTTACAGGCTCTTCAGCCCACTGAGTCCATGTCGACTAGTGATCCACCTCGGGGTGGAAGATTGCAACCTTCACGTGGTCTGCCCTGTTTCGACTAATGCAATCAACTCGACGTGCACAAACGGGAAGATCAAATAGAACAAGTTGTCCAACAACTTTAGGCTGTGCACGCCACATGAAAGAAGACGTGCTAGCACACACTAGCACTATCCTACAAACTAGGGCCAATTTAAAATTCTACTGAAGCCAATTAACCTACAAACCTGTACATCTTTGGAGTGTGGGAGGAAACCGAGGCACCCAGAGGTAACCCATGGGGTCACAGGGAGAACGTACAACCTCCGTACAGACAGCACCCCGTAGTCAGGACTAAACCCGGGTCTCTGGCACTGTAAGGCAACGACTCTACCACTGCGCCACTATGCAGCCCCTTATTGTATCTGTGATCTCCAGAGATGCTTCCTGACTCACTGTGATAGTCCAACACCTCGTGTATACTATTGTATCCATCCCTGTATCAGAAGCAAAATATATGCAGTCTCTTTAAGAAACTGTACAAGTGACTGGCTAATGCAAACTGTTGATGATTACAGTCCCCCATAGATTCCAGGAATCATTATTTGGATGAGTGCTACGAGACGTTATCATTGGTACATTATGCTAAGGTTGAAATAGTAATTGATCATTGACTAAAGAGCGGAGGAAACATTCCTGTCTGCGAGTGTCTTTGACGTGAATTAGATGCAGCTAGATCTGCTCGGTTTATTTACTCAAATTGAACTTGGCCAAGGGTTTTCCAATGGATTTGTGCCGCTGCACGGTACTAGCCTTCAGTTGAGACAGTCAGGTCATTGTCCCGCTGATCCAGGAATTCCAATGGGTTGTGCCTTCGGTGCCGAAAGAACGTTGCACATCTTTAAACGTTGGAGCCAAGCACAGATCCACAGTTGCACGCTGGTTGAAAGCAGCTTAAAAATTACCAGAACGAATCCTTTGACTAAATTAATCCTGTTTCATTGTTCTGTTGGGATTGCACCAATGTTTTGTCTTTGCACAGTATGTTTACATGTTAACTTTGTATCCACTATGTTTCTGGGATTAATTGTCAGGATTGGCATACTAACTACTTCCAGAAGACACCCTACTGGAGTGTCTAAACATTCCTTTACTTGAAATATCAGTAACTCTGCAGGCTCATCATAATTCCCTCGTTGTGTTCCTATTGCTGTCAGTGCTGTTGACTTGAGGAAGATTGGATGGTGCTAATGGCCAAAGTTGAGTTGCGTTTAGTTTAGTTTAGTTTATTGTCAAGTGTACCGAGGTACAATGAAAATTACTGCGTGATAACCAGTCAGTGGAGAGACAATCCATGATTACAATTGAGCCATCCACACTGTTCAGGTACGTGATCAAGGGAACAATGTGAATGAATGAATGAAAACTTTATTGTCATTCAGATATACACCTCGACACAGTGCACCTTGAACAAAATTTCGTTGTATTTGACTCTCCAAATCAGGTAAATAGTAAAAGTAAAAGTGCTAGGTGCATCCATAAAAATGCCTCATGTGCATGGTTCTGTAAAATAAATATATATAAAAAGTTTTTAAAAAGTGTCGATATTTTAAAAGTTCTAGCCTCGGTTTTGTTGATTGTTCAGTAATCTTATGGCCTGGGGAATGAAGCTGTTGCAGAACCTGGTTGTCCCGCTCTTCATGCTGCGGTACCTCCTCCCAGAGTTAAGCAGTATAAACAGTCCAAATTGTGGGTGTGTGGGGGCTCTGGTAATGCCCTTAGCTCTAATCAGACAGCGCTTAACGTTTAGTGCAAGATAAAGTCCGATCAAAGATAGTTTGAGGGTCTCCAATGAGGCAGATAGTAGCTCATGACTGCTCTATAGTTATTGGTAGGAAGGTTCAGTACCGTGATAACAGCTGGGAAGAAACTGTCCGTGAATCTGGGGGTTTGCGTTTTCACACTTTGGCCCGATGGGAGAGGGGAGAAAAGTTGTTCATTAAGTTGCCAAGCTTTTTGAAATCACAAGTTGCACTTGGAGTAGTGTTCATGCTTGATCATCCTGCAAGAGGAAGGATGTCAGTCCCTGTCCCACTTAGGAAACCTGAACGGAAACCTCTGGAGACTTTGCGCCCCACCCAAGGTTTCCGTGCGGTTCCCGGAGCTCCTTCTATGTTCCGCCGATTATTTCAAAAAATTCAAAACCAGCCGCGACTAAAACCAGCCGTGATTTTTTTATGCGAAGCCGGTTGCGATGCTAGTTGCAGGTGGTTGCCGGAGGTTGCAGGTAGTGGAAGGAAGGAGCATAGAAGAAGCGGAAACCACTTTCGACCATTAGGGAGACTGACAAAAACCTCCGGGAACTGCACGTAAATCTTGGGTGGGGCGCAAAGTCTCCAGAGGTTTCCGTTCAGGTTTCCTAAGTAGGACATGGGGCATAAGCTGGAAAGAATGCAGAGAAGACTCGAATGCCCGAGCTAAATGGAGAGGTTGGGCAGGCTAGGAACTTTGAGCACAGGACGCAGAGAAGTGATCTTATAGAGATGTGTAAAATCACGAGGGGAATGGAAAGGGTGAATGCACAGAGTCTTTTATTCAGGGTAGGGGAATCAAAAGCAAGACGACATAGGTTTAAGCTGAGAAAGGAAAGATTTAGTCGTAATATGATGGGAATTCTTTTTCTCGCAGAGGGTGGTGGGTGTATGGAACAAGCTGCCAAGGGAGGTAGTTGAAGCAGGTGCTATAGCAGCATTTAAAAGACACTTGGACATGTACATGGATAGGAGAGGTTGAGAGGATATGAGCCAAGCACAGGCATCTAGGTCGGCATGAACTGGTTGGGCTGAAGGGCCTGTTTCCTTGCTGTATGACTCAATGATTATGAAATTGATCATCACACCGGTCCACAGACGCTAAATATTCCTTTCAACATTCTGACCAGCTAGTAGATCTGAAGATGAGGCAAAGGGCATCCCCAACGTAAAGTAATTGTCCCACTCCTTTTGGCCACTTATTCTTTGATGTAATGATTCATGTTTGACATGGACAAGGTATTCAGTTCAAAAGGGATATTTGTCTATTTGGTTTACTTTCAGAATCTTATAGACTCTTCTGGAAACTATTAAATTCAAATGAATGAACACCGGTTGTCCTACAGTATTGGATAACTAAAATAAATGTATCTTAGCAGTTGCGGTGTGTTACAGAATGTGTACAGAAGTGGGGGGGCAAGGAGCAGTGATGAAAATTAAAATGGGAGATAATATGGGGCAGCACAGTGGTGCAGAGGTAGAGATACTGCCTTACAGCGCCAGAGACCTAGGTTCGATCCTGACTGTGGAGTTTGTATGTTCTCCCCATGACCTGCGTGGGTTTTCTCTGAGATCTTCGGTTTCCTCCCATACTCCAAAAACGTACAGGTTTGTAAGTCAATTGGCTTGGTATAAGTATAAAAAAGAATTGTCCTTAGTGTGTGTAGGATAGTATTAGTGCGTGGTCGGCGTGGACTCGGTGGGCCGAAGGAATTGTTTCCGTGCTGTATTACGAAACTGAACTAAACTAAAATTAATTTAGCATTTAATTTTACTAAATGGCAGGAAAAACGTTCCTGTAAGCAATGTGACTAAATGATCAAGTTCTATCATCATTATTCAGGGCCTCGGTGAGATCACACCCGAGGTATTGTGTGCAGTTGTCATCATCTTACTCGATACATTTACCATAGAGGCAGGAATGCAAATGATCTAAGAAGAGACTGGACCAAAGATCTTATAGCACTGCTATAGGATCTTTGGCCCAGATGGTGGGGGTCCTTGATAAGAGATGCTGCCCTCTCGAGGCAGTATCTATCATCAGCAGTTCTGTCATCTATCAAGAGTAGACTGTGGAGGCCAAGACTCAATATAAATAAGAAGAAGCTGGACAGATATGAAAGGTATGGAGTTTACGGGGAGAGAGTGAGGATGTGGTACAAAGTTAGAAAAAGAATGATGAATGATACGTTATTATCACATAGAGTGATGCTGTGTGGAAACAGGCCCTTCGGCCCAACTTTCCCACACTGGTCAACGTGTCCCACCTGCCTGCGTTTGGTCCATATCCCTCAAAACCTGTTCTATCCATGTACCTATCCATGTACTATTTGACAAGTCACACAGATATTCTTTGTTTTGCAGAGCCAAGGCATGCAAATCGTCAGTACATAAAGGACACGGGCAATGTTACAAGTGTCCCATTTTATCTCAAATCATTTTTATCACATTCCATTTGTAGTCCCCCCCCCCCCCTTGTTCTCTGCGGACCCCCCTCGCTGGGTTCTCCTTTGTTCTCGACGGCACGTCTGACCTCTGGAACCACATGACCCATTCTCGACCACCAGCGCCATCCTCATCGTTCACCATCGACCCGACTTCCACGCCAATCGCTGGTCTGACCGGAGGATCAGCCATGAAAGGCAGAACAAACTTGCAGGTTTGAACAGCCTCTTCCTGCTCCTATATTTTCTACATTCTACATAATAAAACAGGCTACTTTCACATGCCTTTCAAGCCATTTCAATTAACTTTCCGGCTACCGAGGTGTTGTCAGAGATGTAGTGCAGGAACGGGGACAGCTAATTTGGACATTGCAAGCTCCCATAAACAGCTTCATAAGAATGTCCAGATAACCTTGGTGGGATATAAATGTTGGCCGGAATGGCAAGGATTTTGCTTTTCTTCAAAATAGTTCCTTTGTGCCTTTGATGATGGCCACCACAAAGCAAACAAGTTTGTGGTTAACTGCTTTAATCAAAAAGGATATCCAACTTTCCTAATCTTATTCATCTTTTTTTTTCCATTTTCCCGTTCCTCCAGCTGCCTAAACTCTGGTTTTAAAAGTTGAATCAAACTGGCGTTACAATTGTTCCACATTTGTCAGACAATTGCTACCATCTAAACCCAGCAACCATTCTTCAGGCCATGATCATCCAGGCTATCAGCTGAACCTGCAAATGAACTGAGCAGAATATTTGTAGGAAGGAACTGCAGATGCTGGTTTAAAGCGAAGATAGACACAAAAAGCCGGAGCAACTCGGCGGGACAGGCAGCATCTCTGGAGAGAAGAGATGGGTGATGTTTCGGGTCGAGACTCTTCTTTAGACTAGTTAGGGATAAGGGAAATGAGAGATATAGAAGATGATGTACCATCACCATTCACTGTGATCATGGCTGATCATCCACATTCAGTACCGCGTTCTGGCCTTCTCACCATATCCCCTGACTCCGCTATCTTTCAGAGCTCTGTCTAACTCTCTTGAAAGCATCCAGAGAATTAGCATCCACTGCCTTCTGAGGCAGAGAATTTCACATATTCACAACTGGGTGAAAAAGATTTTCCTCATAGAAACATAGAAAATAGGTGCAGGAGTAGGCCATTTGGCCCTTCGAGCCTGCACCACCATTCAATATGATCATGGCTGATCATCCAACTCAGTATCCTGTACCTGCCTTCTCTCCATACCCCCTGATCCCTTTAGCCACAAGGGCCACATCCAACTCCCTCTTAAATATAGCCAATGAACTGGCCTCAACTACCTTCTGTGGCAGAGAATTCCAGAGATTCACCACTCTCTGTGTGAAAAATATTTTCCTCATCTCGGTCCTAAAATATTTCCCCCTTATCTACGTTCTAAATGGCCTATCCCTTATTCTTAAACTGTGGCCCTTGGTTCTGGACTCCCCCAACATTGGGAACATGTTTCCTGCCTTTAGCATGTCCAATCCCTTAATAATCTTATATGTTTCAATAAGATTCCTTCTCATCCTTCTAAATTCCAGCGTATACAAGCCCAGCCACTCAATTCTATCAACATATGACAGTCCTGGGAATTTGTATATTTATTTCTCCGGGAAGCTCCGATTTCCTCCCACACTCCAAAGACGTACAGGTTTTTGTAGGTTAATTGGCTTGGCATAAATGTAAATTGTCCCCAGTGTGTGAAGATTGCGTTGGTGCAGACTCGTTGGGCCGAAGGGCCTGTTTCCGCGCTGTATCTCTAAACCAAACTAAGTGGAGACATGGGATTGATAGGGGTTGCTCTGTGAGGTGGCATGGACTGAATGGAACGAACGGCCTTCTCTGTAATGGGTAAAACCCTACAGGAAATAAAATAATCTCTTTTTCTGTCTTATATCCAAATTAGTGGAATTGCAAAATGGATTACAGAACTGTGAGATTTATGAGTACATGTTTTCAATCTCTTCATGGCTGGGCTGAATTAAATAAAGTGACTTGCAGCTCAATTCAGATCATTACATGCATATTATTCCACAATTAGGTGAACTTTACAGAACAATGGCTACGGTCGGTGCTACCTTGTTCAATTTGTGTAATTTGTTTCCATCATACAACGCAGCAGAAAGAACACACAATTACCAAATGCAGGAGCAATTTGAACAGTGCACTCCTTAAAACAGGCATATACCGTTTGGGTAGTGCCTGGCTCCCTGCAACCTGCACACTTCAACAGTTCCACAGTACATGGCATTATCAACTGACTTTGTGGCCTGCAGCTCCCTTCAAGGCAATGGTTCCCCCTTCCCTCCCCCATCAGGTAATGATCCCTGCTGAGTTCAAATGGATGGAGCAGCTGAAATCAGTAATGACTGCACTGCTTCTGGAATGTCAAAGCACCTTTCAATGTCTGCAGAATATTCAAGGTTTCATTCAGATTTAATATACACCTGTCAGCCCCACCGTCAGGAGAAATCAGCACATTTAGAAGTAGCATTAATACACATTGTGAGATAGCTCGAGGATGACTTACTGTGGAGAAACATTCAAAGGATCCAGGATATTGACAACAGGGAGACCTCAGATGACAAGTACCAGCATATTATAAAATAGACAGGACATCTCCATTAACTCAATACCTACTTACATTTTTCAACAGTAGGTATAAAATACTTTTCCACAAATTATATTGGGAATACATAAAGCAACTGAGCTGTAAAACCAGCAGATATCATTTTAATTTAGTTTACAGCGTGGAGACAGGCCCTTCGGCCCACCCAGTCCGTGCCGGCCAATGATCGTATGATTTCTATCCTACACATTAGGGGCAATTTACAGAAGTCAATCAACCTGTGCGTCTTTGGAATGTGGGAGGAAACAGGAGAAAACCCACGTGGTCACAGGGAGTATGTACAAACTCTGTACAGACATCCCCCATGGTCAGGATCGAACACGATTCACTGGCGCTGTGAGGCAGCAACTCCACCACTGAGCCACTGTGCCGCCCAAACCGTTCCAATTCTGCATTATTAACCTATAAATTAATTTCAATATCCATTCCAGGATTCTATACATTTCACGACAGAATAAGCTTTGCAAAAATGATGGCGTTTCTGGTTGCGCTCTCATTGAACTGCTGGCCGACGACTCTGTGACTTTGTTCACAACCTTTTTCTTGATACAAAATAGTTTCTGCCCAATTGAATCCAGCAGAATCCTCTCGTTATCGTACCAAACCTGTCAGCTACAGCTCTGGCTTTAAGTGGTTCATGACATTAAACTGCATTCTAAAAACAAATGAAATGAAGACGGGTGGAAACAGAACTAAAAACAAAAAAAAAGAAACCGCAGGAAAAAGTAATCACTGCAATGAGAAGCAGATGTATCACAAGGAGCTCAAATGAGGGAATAAATGAACCAGGAAGAGTACCCATTTATTGTTGATTTCAAAATACCAAGAATCATTTTACCATGAGGTGTCACCATGCAAAGAAATACAGACTGTATGATGCTTAAACCTAATTAAATGCATTTTCTTGTTAATTCTTGCTATCGGATTAGAGTTTCATTTATCTTTCGAAACAATTCATTCTGCTGTCAAAGATTTTACCCTCAGAGTGGCAGACAACTGCTGATTTAGATTTATGCTTAGTGGCGCAAACACACAACGTAATGCATACAATATCCATCTTCAACAGTGCAGAACAGTAAACCTGGTCATTTTCATATTACCACCGAAGGCCTTAAGGACACCAGTTTTGGCACATGGAATGTGAGCCTACACAGTGGAAACATACAAACATAGAAAATAGGTGCAGGAGTAGGCCATACGACCCTTCGAGCCAGTACCACCATTCAATACGATCAAGGCTGATCATCTGAAATCAATACCCCGTTCCTGCTTTCTCCCCATATCCCCTGACTCCGCTATTTTTAAGAGCCCTATCTTATCTTTTACTGTATGATGTGTTATATGGACCTGTGTCTGAAATAAAGCTTTAATAATATCTTGAAAGCATCCAGAGAACCTGCCTCCACCGCCCTCAATACGATCAAGACTGATCATCCAAACTCAGTACCCCATTTCTGCTTTCTCCCCATATCCCTTGATTCCATTAGCCCTAAGAGCTGTATCCAACTCTCTCTTGAATACATCAGTCTGTTGGATTCAGAATTTTCAGTCAACCAAATCTGGGTTAACCAAAGCAACATACAAAATTGCTGATGATACTATTGCCTAAATTATAGCGCTCCTCATTTCAACATAGAGAGAGTGAAAATTACTGTATCGAGAGAAGGCACGGTTTCAAGCTAAACAAGCTTCAAGTAGCTCAGTAAAATGGAAACACAAAGGGATTTCAGATGCTGGAATTTTGACCAAAAAGCAAACGACTGGAGGAGCTCAACAGGTCCGTGATGGAACCTTCTTCAGACTGATGGAGAAGAGGCGAGAGAGCTGGCGGGCCACGTTGTTAGGGTACCTGACAACGTACTCTCAGAGACGCTTTTCCAATCATCATGGGGAAACGATTAGCAAGATTCAATTGCGTGCCCAAAATCTTGTTGAACAAATGTAAGCATCTCCGCTCATTCCTGAGAACCCTTGGCCCACAAGCTCTCAAGAAGTTTTGAGGAGCTCGAGTCCATATATCAGAGGACAATGAAGCATTATGCAAACACCTAAAGGGGTAGACCACCTCTCAAACCACTCAGCCGCTCACCCATTCAGGGACCTCCCACCCCATCTGCACTGGCCACGGAATCACCATAGAAGCTTACAACCCTGTGGTATGAACAGTGATTTCTCTTTCAGATAACCCTTGCTTTCCATCTTTGACTGTCCCTTCCCCACCCTAGTTCTCCGACTAGTTTCAGTCCTTTTGATTAAGTTTACTGATTGTATGCATCCTTGAGGTCTTCCCCTCAGCCACCATTGAACCATTCCACATCTCCTTATCATCACCTGCTTTGATTTGTCGTATTCACACCTTACCCTTCCTTATCTCCATAGAAACATAGAAACATAGAAAGTAGGTGCGAGAGTAGACCACCAGGTCCGTCGAGCCCGCACCGCCATTCGCTCATGGCTGAACACTAAACAGACACACTTACCCACAAACAGTAGACACAAGACACAGAACACAAGACACTACCCTCCCCTTTATACCGCTATCACCCCTCTCCACCCCAAGAACCGCGTGATCTCCTGGGGGAGGCAAAAAAACGGATAAAAACCCAGGTCCAATTCGGGAAAAAAAATCCGGGAAATTCCTCTCCGACCCCAATCCAGGCGATCGACACTTGTCCAGGAGATCACTCAGGTCTTACTATACTAACCATACCTAGGTCCATATCCCTGCCCTCTCCCCGTAGCCCCTTATCCCCTTGGCAGCTAAAAAACCATCTATTTTAGACTTAAATATATTTAACGTTTCTGCTTCCACTGCTCCCTGGGGCAGTGAATTCCATAAATTAACCACCCTCTGGGTGAAGAAGTTCTTCCTCATCTCAGTTTTAAAAGAGCCCCCCCTTATTCTGCAACTATGTCCCCTAGTTCTAGTTTCCCCGATCATTGGGAACATCCTCGGTGCATCCACCCGATCCAGACTCCCTCTCCCCTGACTCTCAGCCTGAAGAAGGGTCTCGACCCGAAATGTCACCCACTCCTTTCACGCCAGAGAAGCTGCCCGTCCCGCTGAGTTACTCCAGCATTTTGTGTCTATCTTCGCTGAGTTACTCCAGCATTTCGTGTCTATCTTCGGTGTATAACCAGCATCTGCAGTTCCTTCCTACACATGGAATCCTCAAAAGCAGAGTGGAAGGGAATCATGCTGAATCCAGAGGTATGGTTTAAGAAACTGAGGAAGCCATGCACAGTATGATAGCACGTGATAGTAGTATTGTCTTCACTTTGCCAAATATAATGAAGGTGCTCTGAGATTCTTCATTCAAAACAGATAAAGATGGCCACTGTAAACTTAATGTCGCTGGCTTGTAGATTCCAGTTTAGTGATGTGGGTGGTGAGGGAGGGGTGGGGGGGGAGGGTAAGGGTGAGAGGGAACTGTGAGATTTATATTTCACTCCACCAGACCAATTAAAAGCACGGTCTAACTTTTCAATTCTTCTCTTTCACTGTAGACTTAAGAGGCTTCTATGCCTCTACCCAAAACAAGCTGCAGGCGATGCAATTGGAAATGAAACCAAGCCTGGCATGAGCAAGCGTGGAAAGAGAACTGTTTAAATGAATGGTGTGAAACGACAGAGATTGTACAAAACAATTCCTGCTTTGTTTTTCAATTAACATTTCAAATCACTGGAGTTGGGAGCGAGTGTCAGGCAGCTGGCTGGCCTTGCACCGAGAGATGGTGCGTGCAGTGAAAGGAAATTATTTCTTACAAGTGGATGCAAACATGGATGATAATAATGACCTTCAGCTCAGAAAGTGCGGGTGAAATCCAGTTCTCTATTATAGCTTTCATCATGAGTTGGCGCAGCAGGTGGATACAAACAGCAAGAGAGTAATGCCCCTGTCCCACATAGGAAACCTGAACGGAAACCTCTGGAGACTTTGCGCCCCACCGAAGGTTTCCGTGAGGTTCCTGGAGGTTGCAGGTAGTGGAAGCAGGTACGGGGACTGACAAAAACCTCCGGGAACCGCACGGAAACCTTGGGTGGGGCGCAAAGTCTCCAGAGGTTTCCGTTCAGGTTTCCTAAGTGGGACAGGGGCATTAGGAATCGTCAAGAGAAGCCAATCAATCAATCCATAATCAGAAGACACAGGGGCAGAATTAGGCCATTCAGCCCATCAAGCCTGCTCCACCATTCGATCATGGCTGATCTATTTTTCTCTCACAACCCTATTCTCCTGCCTTCTCCCCGCACCCATTGATGCTCTTACCAATCAAGATCCTACCAATAGGACACAAAGTGCCGTAATAACTCAACGGGTTAGGCGCCATCACTGGAGAACATGAACAGGGTTGAGCCCCTTCTTCAGACCCTCAGATCAATCCATGCTTTAAAAATACCCAATGACTTGGCCTCCACAATGAATTCCACAGATTCACTGCCCTCTGGCTAAAGAAATCCCTTTAGTACCATTCTAAAGGTACGTCCTTTTATTCTGAGGCTGTGCTCTCTCTACTATACTCTCTACACTACTGGAAACACCCTCTACACATCCACCCTGTCTAGGCTCCTTTTATTCTCTCCATAGGATAGGAACTTTTATATTGGAATTGCTGTCTTGTATAGGGCATTCTTTACAACTAGTAATTGCAACAGAATGTACCTGGGGGGGGGGGGGGGTTTGGGTGGGAAGGGACGGGTTGACCATGGAGTTGCGGAGGGAACAGTCCCTGCAGAAAGCAGAAAGGGGTGGCGTTGGGAAGATGTGGCCTGTAGTGGGATGTAGTGGTCAGTAGTGGTCAATGACAAGATAGTGGCTATTGCTGATGTTACAATGTTTACACACAGAGTAAGAGGCAAGGTTTTCACTGAACCACATCTATCACATGCTTATGTGCTACTTGCCTGATACTTATGTGATACATGCACATGTGACTACATTCTACGGGCGGCGCGACTGATGTTGCAGCGGCCTCTGCAGTCCGTCTGTCTTTTTTTTTTGTCCCGTTGAGTGTATAGTTTGTAGTGTTTTTTAAATTGTTTTTAACTGTGTATGTGTGGGGGGAGGGAGGGAAACTTTAAAATCTCTTCCCTGTATGGTGGACCCGACCTTTTCCCTGTCAGGTCTCCGTTGTCGTTGGGGCCTAGCACTGTGGAGCAGCCTCCAACTGGAACGGGAGGAGCTGTGGTGGCGCGCTGCTGCGGCCCGACCCCGGAGCTTCGGAGGCTCCAGCCGCAGGTCCAGTGGACGGTGACGTCAGGAGCTCGCGGGTCCCCGGTGGGAGACCGCTTTTCGGAGCTCCCTCAACGGCAACTTCTCCCTCCCGAATTGTGGGGTTGAAAATGACCTGGAGCGAGGCCTTACATCGCCCGGCGCGGCTTTAACGGCCGTGGGACTTACCATCGCCCGCAGGGGGCTTTGAATTTGACATCGGGAGAAGAATGGAGAGCAGTGGAGAAACAAGGCTTTGCCTTCCATCACAGTGAGCAGGAGATTCACTGGGATCGATGTTTGTGTAAATTGTGTTGTATCTTAGTTCTTTTCTTGTTGTATGACTGCAGAAACCAAATTTCGTTTGAACTTCATTTGAGGTTCAAATGGCAATAAACGGTATTGTATTGTATTGTATTGTATGTTCAGTTGAATAAGGAAAGGGTATCCTGGTTCAATCAATATGATGAACTAAACGCCACAAGTTCTAATATTTGAAATGTTCAAGCAGCAATGTGGAAATATTGCAAAACCAAGAAGAAACATGTTGCAGAAAAACATATATTGCCTGGACTCAAACTAGCAGAAAATAAATTGCAACCAGTCAAACAAAACAAATTGATGCATTACTGAAGACAAGGACATTTGAGAGTATTGCAGATGTTTGACCATTCCTCTGCACGCTACAGTATAATGTCTGAATTTTGCTAGACTCTGCAACAGTCATGATATCATTTTATCTGTTACTGGAGAAAGATTTTAAAAAATGAAATGGAGCAAGAAACAGCAAAAGGGATATTATGTTTTATTCTATGACGATATATAGTTATAGGATCATACAACCCTCAGCCCATGTCGTCCATGCTGATCAACATGTTCCATCTAAGCTGGTCCCATTTTCCTTTGTTTGTCCCATATTGCTTCAAAATTTTCTTATCAGGAAACATGTCCAAGTCTCCTTTAAATGCAATGATATCACCCTCAACTACTGTTATATTGCCAGCTCCTCTGGCAGCTTATTCCATATACCCACGTATGTAAAACGTTTGCCCCTCGGGTTCCTATTAAATTGTTCCTCTCTAAACTTAAACCCATGTCCATTGGTTCTTGACTCCTCTACCCTGGGTAAAAGACCACACATTCACCCTATCAATTGCCTTCATGATTTTATACACCTATATACGATCGCCTCTCACCATCCTGCCCTCCAAAGAATAAATAATCCTTGAGCCCTGGCAGCATCCTCGTAAATCTTCTCTGCATTCATTCCAGCTTAATGATCTCCTTCCTATAGCAAGGTAAGCAAACTGAACACAGTTTTCCATAATATAGCCTCACCAACGTGTTATACAACTGTAATATAACATCCCAGCTTCTATATACTACTAAATTTCTAGTCTGAAGAAGGGTTTTGACCCAAAGCGACACCCATTCCTTCTATCCAGAGATGCTGCCTGTACTTCTTAGGCCTCCTTCGGTCATGTCTGACCATGGGTGTCTCCAGGGTGCTATTCCCTCTATGGAGGGCTCCTGTTTAACGTGGGGAGACTGGTGCACAGACAGCCACCCCACGGTCCTTGACAGATCTGGGTCAGGATCCAGTGGCATGGTGTCCAAGACGACCAGAGACCCTTTTCTGCTGCAGCCTTCATCCACCTACCCAGCCGTTGTGACGCTCCACTAAGGTCAGCCATCGTCCTCCGCTTGTTCCACTGTTGAGGTCTTGGTTGGATTGCTCTTTGTCAGAGACCTCCCCCTCGACCTTACCGCCATGGGTGGCACTACCAGGAGCACAGCTCCAGACGGCATCGCTCTCAGGACCTCAGGTCCACACAAGCTTCTCCACCACGACAAGGTGACAATCCACGGTGAAGTCGAGTTACCCACTGAGTTACTCCAGCATTTTATGTCTATCTACACTCAATACTTTGACTGATGAAGACCAATGTACAAAAAGCTTTCTTTACTATCCAACCCTCAGGTAACTAAGTAGTTGTGGTCTTAGATCCCTCTGCTCTATAGGGCCTACCAATCACTGTGAAGATCCTGCCCTGGGTTGACTTCCCACAATGTAACACCTCACACTTACCTGTAACTTAATTCCATTAGCCATTACTCAGCCCAGTTGGTCAACTGAGCAAGATCCTCCTTTCATGTTAGATATCCATCTCCAGTGTCTACGATACCACCTAGTTTAGTGTCAACTGCAAACTTACTAATCGTGCCTTGAACATTCTCATCCAAATCGTCGATATTGTTGAATGTAAATCTTGGCCAAATTTTGTTTTCTTACAATGATCCAACACAGGGGTGAATCTTGAAAGCATGTCTTCAGTTAAGGATGAGGAGATGTCATGCATCATGTTGGAAAAAAAACATTTACACTTGCATGAATGATGAATGAGAGAAACTACATTCAAGTTGATGAAGAGGCATTTGGGAATTGCCTTTGGAGTGAACAGGTTTAGTTTAGTTTAGTATAATTTAGAGTTACAGCGTGGAAACAAGCCCTTCGGCCCACCGAGACCATGTCGACCCAGCGATCCCCACACACCAACGTTATCCTACACGCACGAGGGACAATTTACAAAGTTACCAAGCCAATGAACCTACAAACCTGTACGTGTTTGGAATGTGGGAGGAAACCAGAGCTACCAGAGAAAACACAAGCAGCTCACTGGGAGAACGTGCAAACTCCGCGCAGACAGCATCCGTGGATAGCATTCAACCCGGGTCACTGGCGTAAGGTAGCAACTCTACCACTGCGCCAACATGCCGCTGTATTTTATCAACTTGCAAGAAGAAGTTTCTAAACAACATTGATAAGAAAATGTTACAATGGGTGATATTTCCCTAGTTAAAATATGTTGTTATAAAGAAGTGTCTTCGGAAAGTGGGAGATATAATCCCAAGCGTAAATAGAAATCACTAATTCCTGCAAGAAATTATATTGAAAAGTTATGTGATTAAATGTGTTCACAGGAAGCTGATCTGACGGAGTTAGTGGTGGAAGCGAGGTAAGAATCTACAAAGGATGGTCAAGAGGTTAATGTGTAGGAAGGAACAACAGATGCTGGTTTACACCAAAGATAGACACAAAATGCTAGAGAAATGCCCCTGTCCCACTTAGGAAACCTGAACGGAAACCTCTGGAGATTTTGCGCCCCGCCCAAGGTTTCCGTGCGGTTCCCGGAGGTTTTTGTCTGTCTCCCTACCTGCTTCCACTACCTGCAACCTCCGGCAACCACCTGCAACCTCCGGGAACCGCACGGAAACCTTGGGTGGGGCGCAAAGTCTCCAGAGGTTTCCGTTCAGGTTTCCTAAGTGGGACAGGGGCATTAACTCAGCAAGACAGGCAGCATCTCTGGATAGAAGGAATGTGTGACGTTCCGGGTTGAGACCTTTCTTCTGAAGAACGGTCTCTAACTGAAATGTCATAATTCCTTCTCTCCAGAACTGCTGCCTGTCCCGCTGAGTTACTCCAGCATTTTGTGTCAGTCAATGGTCAATGGTGCTTTTTTATTGTCACATGTGCAAAGTGCGAACGCAGCGAAATTCTTTTGCTGACGAACAGTAGTGATGCCTTCCTTAAGTTAAGGAGTGATTACAACATCATTGGCTCAACTCTGATCAAAGAGAGTGAGAAAAACCTATGACCATTTAAATCTGTAAATAATTAGAGTGTCTGAATCACTCTCCTTTGAAAGAAAGGGAGAGCCGAGCTGTACATGTGAATGAGTGAAGCATGTGTGATGTGAAAAAAATAAAAACCGTAGAGATACGGGGAAAAAAAAGATTTAATACTTCAAGTGAATGAGCCTCCATCGGGACAACATGTGCCTATGATATATGAACACGTGCGCAGTGTAATTAGAAGAGTGGAATAAACAAATACATCTGTTTTAACGTTCTCCAATGCCCTTTCATAGTCCATTGTATTCTTGACATTACAAACAGTCAGAATGAGAAACCACATGTATGTTATATAACTTAATTTATCTGGTGCCATTCTTAAAGAAGGAATCTTTACATGCCTCGGGCAAATGGAGGAATATATGCTATTTTTAAAGTTTTTTTTTGTTAAAAGCAAAGGGTAATATTGATGGCGTGTAATGGTGGATGCTCCTAACACTAGGCTGAAGGATTGTGTTCATGGCACTGAGGTAGTGAGTGAATGGCAGAGTGTGAAGGGCCGGTCCCACCAGCATGCGACTGCATGCGGCAAGCACGACCTAACGTGGTCGCTTGAGCCGTACGGCCTCGCGGGGCCGGTCCCACTTCGATCGCCGGAGCCGTATGGAGTTGTGCGGAGCTGGTCCCGACATCGTGCGGGGCTCCAAAAAATTGACACTGTTCAAAAACTGAGGCCGTACGCACCGCCTCGAGGGGCCTGCGCAGCGTCTCGACGCCATACGCAGCGTCTTGACGCCGTACGTCACGCGCGAACTTCCCGCGGACTTCGCTCGAACTTCACGTAAACTCGTAAGGGATCACTCAACCTCCGCGCGGCCCCCGCTTCCGGTTTGGTCGCGCTTGCCGCATGCAGTCGCATGATCGTGGGACAGGCCCTTTATGCACAGTAGCTGACAAAGTTTCCTGGCCCAGAAGAACAGAGAAAGCTGAAGAGTTGAAATGAGGCTTCCCACCACAGAGCCAGCCAGTCGCTTGTTCTGGCTGATCTAGCTGGCAAACCACGCCCCAAAATGGCTGCCAAATTAAAGGGACTCAAAGAGGAGTCATATGTTTGTGGGCTTCCCCTTCCATCCCCCCCCCCACCACAGTCAACAACATGTCTCCCTGTTCCTATGGTTCTTCACATCAGAGCCTAAAATTCTGGCAAGGAGCTACAATTGAAAGATGCAGCACAGAAACAGGTCCTTTGGCCCATTGAGTCCACACCGACCATCAGTCACCTATTCATACTGCTTCTATGTTTCTATCCCACTGGTTCTATGTTATCTACTCTCTACACGTTAGGACCAAATTACAGAGGCCAATT
Organism: Amblyraja radiata; assembly: GCF_010909765.2. NCBI lineage: Eukaryota > Metazoa > Chordata > Chondrichthyes > Rajiformes > Rajidae > Amblyraja > Amblyraja radiata. Next base: position 4,536,112 of record NC_045968.1, on the reverse strand, counting down.
AATGTACAAACTCGCATGTCTTTGGGCTGTGGGAACAAACCAGACGACCCAGAGGAATCCAATGTAGTCACAGGACAGAGAACACAGAGACAGCACCCAAAGTCAGGATCGAACCTGGGTCTCTGGCAACGTGAGGCAGCAGTTCCAACAGCTTCATCTCAGTGCCACCCAGCGGGAGCTTATTGGAGAAAGATAGATCTATAAATGGACAATTTGGTGAGCGGCAATTCAGCAACAACAGCAGAAAAAAGTGATAGATGTGGACAATGCACTTAAAGCAAAACCAACAACAACCTGTTTTTAAAAAGCATCTTCAGAATATTAAGGAGTGTTTGGACACCAAGTGACACACAGTGGAAACATAGAACATTGAAAATAGGTGCAGGAGGAGGCCATTCGGCCCTTCGAGCCAGCACTGCCATTCATTGTGATCCTGGCTGATCGTCCCCTATCAATAACCTGTGCCTGCCTTCTCCCCATATCCCTTGACTCCACTAGCCCCTAGAGATCTATCGAACTCTCTCTTAAATCCATCCAGTGACTTGGCCTCCACTGCCCTCTGTGGCAGGGAATTCCACAAATTCTCAACTCTCTGGGTGAAAACGTTTTTTCTCACCTCAGTCTTAAATGACCTCTCCTTTATTCTCAGACTGTGGCCACTGTCGCCCAACATTGGGAACATTTTTCCTGCATCTAGCATGTCTAGTCCTTCCATAATTTTATATGTTTCTATAAGATCCCCCCTCTTCCTCTAAACTCCAGTGAATACAAGCCTAGTCTTTTCAATCTTTCCTCATATGACAGTCCCGCCATCCCAGGGACCAATCTCGTGAACCTACGCTGCACTGCCTCAACCACAAGGATGTCCTTCCTCAAAAAAGGTAACTGGAGCTTTGTCAAAGATGCAAATTTAAGCTCAACCCAATGAGAGCAAGGTAACGATTAGTTTAATTTAGTTTAGAGACAGCGTGGAATCAGGCCCTTCGGTCCACCAAGTCCGGGCCGACCAGCGATCGCCCGTACACTAGTTCTATCCTATGTACACAAGAGACACTTATAGAAGCCAATTAGCCTGCAAGTCTTTGGATTGTGGGAGGAAACTGGAGCACCCAAAGTAAACCCGCATGGTCACGGGGAGAACGTGCAAAATTCGTACAGACAGCACCCATAGTCAGGATCGGACCTGGGTCTGGCGCTGTAAGGCAGCAACTCTACCACTGCGCCACTTTGCTGCCGTGATGCCAAAAGAATTGAATCAATGTCAGAGGGCCAAGGCGGCAGAAACTTTGAGCGATAATAATGGAGTTGAGAAATACATCAGAAGACAGAGTTGGAGGAGTGCAGAGAGATCTTTCCACACAAGGTCACAGTCAGAGAGAGATGGAGGGAAGGTTCAACCTCTAATTAACAGAATGTCAAATGTATGCACCTGGTTTAGACTAAGAGGAGCATCTGGAACAGGAAGAGTGGAAATCACGGATATTTTTCCTCTCATGTTCAGGTGAAAGAAACGTTGCCCAATTTCTTGTTCCCCTCACTTATTTAAATGTAAAATCCTCAACAATCGTTGACTGACAGTCTGTTGGTGGAGAGACAATTGTGAGTCGACAAGAAGATCTGGGCATCATTTATGTACATATGGAATCTGACCCCACACCTGTGGATAATACTGTCCAGAGTGATGGGGTAGACAATAACTTCTATAGTCATATGGTTGGCATGTATGCCGTGTGGAACTGGTGCTAATGCCTTTTGCATTCCCAGTACAAACGTACCACAGCCTGGGGCAGCCATGATCTCTTCCCCTTCTTCTGGCCTGTTTGCCGTTGAAGTGACCTTGTAATATAAACAGGGTGGGCTTTGAGGTTTGGCAGTGTAAGATCAGCAAAAGTACTTCCTGAAGCTGTTCTGCTGTACATTAATGGAAAGTGAATGTAGCTGTCAGCTAAGCGCCAGGGAGCAGGAGTTCACATCATCTCAACATCTTTCCCTTAACTTTTCTTTTTATGGACAAAATTAGCTTTGATATAATTGTGGGCTATAAGTTCAACGTTTTAGACATTCAAATGAATGCTAATAATACCGTGACAGAAGATGCTAATGTATAGGAGGGATATAATGCCACAAAACTATAGTTTACTTTTTAGTTAAGAGATACAGTGTGGAAACAGGCCATTCGACCCAGCGAGTCCACCCCGACCAGCGCTACTCACACACTAACACTATCCTACATACACGATGAACAATTTACAATGTTACCAAGCCAATTAACTAACAAACCTGTACGTCTTTGGAGTGTGGTTGGAATCCGGAGCTCCCGGAGAAAACCCACGCAGATCACTGGGAGAACGTACAAACTTCATACAGTCAGCACCCGTAGTCAGGATTGAACCGTGTATCTGGCGCTGTAAGGCAGCAACTCTACCGCTGCGCCACCGTGCCGCTCATAGTATCCAAATAAGGCAATGCTGTATGGAAATTGTCTCCATTTACTGTGATGTTATTGAAATTGAATTGTGTAGGAAACAATGAAAAATTCTATGAATGGTGGCCGATTAGGAAAGGGGGAGATGCAAAGAGACCTGGGTGTCATGGTACACCATTCATTAAAAGTAGGCATGCAGGTGCGGCAGGCAGTGAAGAAGGCGAATGGTATGTTAGCATTCATAGCAAAAGGATTTGAGTGTAGGAGCAGGGAGGTTCTACTGCAGTTGTACAGGGTCCTGGTGAGACCACACCTGGAGTATTGCGTACAGTTTTGGTCTCCTAATCTGAGGAAGGACATTCTTGCCATAGAGGGAGTACAGAGAAGGTTCACCAGACTGATTCCTGGGATGTCAGGACTTTCATATGAAGACAGACTGGATAGACTCGGTTTGTACTCGCTAGAATTTAGAAGATTGAGGGGGGATCTTATAGAAACTTATAAAATTCTTAAGGGGTTGGACAGGCTAGATGCAGGAAGATTGTTCCCGATGTTGGGGAAGTCCAGAACAAGGGGTCACAGTTTAAGGATAAGGGGGAAATCTTTTAGGACCGAGATGAGGAAAACATTTTTCACACAGAGAGTGGTGAATCTCTGGAATTCTCTGCCACAGAAGGTAGTTGAGGCCAGTTCATTGGCTATATTTAAGAGGGAGTTAGATGTGGCCCTTGTGGCTAAAGGGATCAGAGGGTATGGAGAGAAGGCAGGTACAGGATACTGAGTTGGATGATCAGCCATGCTCATATTGAATGGCGGTGCAGGCTCGAAGGGCCGAATGGCCTACTCCTGCACCTATTTTCTATGTTTCTATTCTACAATTAAAAGTTGAAGGAGAAGATAAAGCCCTGAATAACTCAGCAGGTCGGGCAGCATCTCTGGAGGACGGATAGGTGACGTTTTGAGTCGGGATCCTCCTTCAGACTGTCTGAAGAAGAGTCCCAACCCAAATATCCTATGGAATAACCCGGGATGCTCCCTGACCCGCTGAATTACTCCAGCACTTTGTGTCTAACTTCAGTATAAACCAGCATCTGCAGTGGACTGGGGCAGTGTTCACCACTTTTTGCAGTTCTTGGGTGCTAATTTAGAAAAGAGGGCAAGTGAGTTTTTCTTGGTGGCCAGGCAAATGTTGATCCAGTCATTATTAACAACATCGATTTCCTTACAGATTCACCCTGGCTGGTAGCACCAAAGAAGTCATTTAATTACATTAGGACATAATACACAGTTTCCAAAATACAGTCCTTTGTGGAAAAAGGGAACAAAGGCAGAGTACAATGGTACACAAAATTGCTGGGGAAACTCAGCGGGTGCAGCAGCATCTATGGAGCGAAGGAAATAGGCGACGTTTCGGGCCGAAACCCTTCTTCAGACACGGCAGAGTACAATGCTCTGGTTGTGATGTAACTTGCTCGGTGCAACTGGTTGGGAATAAATAGAGCAATTATTTAATTTCAGTACACATTGTGGGGCCTGACTATTTGCAAACCTGATATTCAAATAATACATGTGAAAAATAATAGAATATTCAAACATATACATTTTGTTTTATTATTATTATTATTTTGTTAACACTCCATTATTGAAAATTGAATTGAATTTGAATATTTTTAAGTTTCTACATAAATCAAACCACTTCCTTCATGCAGATGTAAACATGAAAACAATGTTACGGTTTGTGTACGGTGCAAGTGATCTCAAAATGACATCAGACTAAAGAGATGGCTCCAGATAATGTGCATCAATGTTATCTGAAAAAACATTGTCAGATACATGTTTTTCTCCCATTTTAAAACACATCCTTTGCAAGTGGCCTGAACTTCCTCCAAGCGAAATCATGCATTCATTCTAAATGTCTTTAAAAAAAAAAAAATCAATATTACATGAAGTAAGTTTTGCAAAAAATATAATTTATGCTCTTCAGATAAGTACAAGTGATTGCGTTTCGAGTGCTGATGGTTTTGGTCATCTGTGAACTCTCAGGAAGGGTGGGTAACAAATAGAAGCAGTTAAAATGCCCATTTATTTTCTCTTTTCAGATGTGCAATTAGGCTGATAACAAATGAGTACTGCTGGCTTGAAGCTTCCTAAAGTTTTAAATGAGTAATTTCTAGACTCGTGCTTCGGCGGCTCACTTCATAAACACCAGAAACCCATAGGTCATGGGCATCAAATTCCTACAGAGCCCCACCAACAGTATATGAAACGCTACAGCACTGCACATACTCACCCGAGCTTTGTGTGGAGCTATCGGGGTTAAAACCCATGTATACATGAGATAATTGCCTTGCTCCTTGATATTGACTGGTGTTTGGTAGCTTCATTGCTTCATTCATTAGAAACAGAGATAACACAATGTGTTGACAGGGATGGGAAAGATCAAGGGACTTCTGCCAATTCACGGAGACAAATGATGGATAACAGGTCAACTGATTTATCTGCGAACAAGGAGCTGCAGATGGAATGTGCAGGGAGGAGCTGCAGATTTAAATTGGTTTAAACTGAAGATAGGTACACAGAAATGCTGAAGCAACTCAGCGCGACAGGCAGCATTCCTGGAGAGAAGGAATGGGAGACGTTTCGGGTCGAGACCCTTCTTCAGACTAGTCAGGGAAAAGGGAAACGAGAGATATAGACAATGATGTCGAGAGATATAGAACAATGAATAAAATATATAAAATATATAGAAACATAGAAAATAGGTGCAGGAGTAGGCCATTCGGCCCTTCGAGCCTGCACCACCATTCAATATGATCATGGCTGATCAACCAACTCAGTATCCTGTACCTGCCTTCTCTCCATACCCCCTGATCCCTTTAGCCAAAAGGGCCACATCCATCTCCCTCTTAAATATAGCCAATGAACTGGCCTCAACTACATTCTGTGGCAGAGAATTCCAGAGATTCACCACTCTCTGTGTGAAAAATGTTTTTCTCATCTCGGTCCTAAAAGATTTCCTCCTTATCCTTAAACTGTGTCCCCTTGTTCTGGTCTTCCCCAACATCGGGAACAATCTTCCTGCATCTAGCTTGTCCAACCCCTTAAGAATTTTGTAAGTTTCTATAAGATCCCCCCTCAATCTTCTCAATATGCAAGAAAGTAATGATGATAAAGGAACTGCAGATGCTGTTTTGCTCATTTATCTGATGAGGTGGTGGGGGTGGGGGGGGGGGGGGGGGGGGGGGGGGGGGGGGGGGGGGGGGGGGGGGGGTTGCAGATGTTGCTTAGGTTTTTTACCTGAAGTGCCTTTTTTTCATCAGTTTTACTATTTTTATATTATTCTCGGAAGACAGATTTTGTTTTAAAACAAGGCCGATGGTGTTTGAATAGAACGTGCCTCTAATCAGCTACATCTGTAAGAGATCACGCTGCCAATTAAACACAGCACGTTGGTTGCGGCCCAGATGAGTCAACCACATGTTGCAGTTTCACTGGTCACCCACAGGGACGGAGATCAGGGCACGCATCTGATACCGTTTCCTGTCACAACAGCAGGAGAAAGAAAACACAGCCGAAGCAAGCAAACAAACAAAACGTGGGCTTCCTCAAACAGTTGGCCCAACAGCAACCAAGATTGATTCGGCCACATCACGGAGACAAGACAAGCCACACACAGTCGCTCTGTACACTTACTGTTTGCTGTGGGAATTCTCAGCTCAAGGCTTTACATGTGATCATTATACACAACCTCAGGAGATCTAACTCAAGCAAAGGATAGACGCAATAATGCTGGAGTAACTCAGTGGGACAGGCGGCATCTCTGGAGAGAAGGAATGGGTGACGTTTAGGGTCGAGACCCTTCTTCAGACTGTCACAAGAAGGGTCTCGACCCGAAACGTCACCCATTCCTTCTCTCCAGAGATACTGCCTGCCCCGCTCAGTTACTCCAGCATTTTGTGTCTATCCTCAGAGTAAGCCAGCATCTGCAGTTCCTTCCCACACATTTTACCAAGCAAGATAGGTGATGGAGTTGTTGCAATTTCACCCACAAATTTACATTTCATGAAGATCTCAAGATGATTCACAAGGTAAACGGTTTGATATCCAGAGAGCAATTTAATATTCAGGGTACTATCTTTGGTTTGAAGAAGGGTCCCAACCTAAAATGGCGTCTATCAATCTAAAGGAAGGTCTCGACCCGACCTTGGCTGCCTGTCAATGTTCTCCGGAGATGTTGCTCGACTCGTTGAATTACTCCAGCACTTGGTGTCTTTTGTTGTAAATCAGCATTTGCAGTTCCTTGACTCTACTTTCCTTGGGTTTTATTCTTTCATTAGTAGTAATTCTCAACAATAGTAACAGATACGCAGAAGAAGGCTGTGGAGGCCAAGCCAAGTGATATTTTTAAGGCAGAGATAGATGGATTCTTGATTAGTATGGGTGTCGGGGTAATAGGGAGAAGGCAAGAGAATGGGGTTAGGAGGGAGGGATAGATCAGCCATGATTCAATGGTAGAGTGGACTTGATGGGCCGAATGGCCTAATTCTGCTCCTATCACTTATGACCTTAAGAAGTTGGAGAGTTGACAAGAGACTGCAGGTGATGTAATCAGGATCTCAACCCAAAATATAAACCATCCCTCTGCCTTCGTAGATGCTGCCTGTCCCACTAAGTTCTTCCTGCAGTTTGTTCCCCTGCACGATTGGTCTATTCATGTCCTCTGAAGTCAAATGCCACTTTTGTGTTGATTGCTCACCCACTAATGATGCCTCCTGACTTGCATTAGGCAGTTGGGAATGAGATTCTTTAATGAATAACTGACCTGCCAGTAGCAATATGGCACCCAGGTGGCGAATTGGCAACCTAACCCGCTGATCTTTGAGAATTTCACGGTTTCTGTGTCTCAGAAATAACAAGCAGCTTAATTTGCTTCGACGCATTTGCAATGTAATTGCTGGCGAGGAGCGTAACTAACCTTTGCAGAGAGTGGCGGAAAGGCACGGGCCCTCATGGAGCAGTACAACAGTTGGAGGATGCTCATACCTGCTTCGTGCCACAAGTGCGTCTTTAACCATGCACAGACACAAAAAGCTGGAGCAACTCAGCGGGTCAGACAGCATCTCTGGAGAAAAAGGACGGGTGACGTTTTGGGTCGAGAGCCTTCTTCAGACCTTTAACCATGCATATCCACATAGAAATGTTGTTCCCTCCACATCACTATTGCATGACATGGAATATAGAAACATAGAAAATAGGTGCAGGAATAGGCCATTCGGCCCTACGAGCTAGCACCACCATTCAATATCAATATTCAAAATCAATATCCCGTTCCTGCTTTTTTTTCCCCATATCCCTTGATTCTGGTAGCCCTAAGAACAAAATCTAACTCTTCCTGAAAACCTCCAGTGAATTGGCCTCCACTGCCTTCTGTGGCAGAGAATTCCACAGATTCACAACACTGTGGGTGAAAAGATTTTTCCTCATTCAGTCCTAAATGGCCTACTCCTTATTCTTAAAATGGTTCTGGACTTCCCCCAACATGTGGATCAATTTTCCAGCATCTAGCCTGTCCAATCCCTTAAAAATGTTATATGTTTCTATGATCCCCTCTTATCCATCTAAATTCAGATGAATATAAGCCCAGTCGACCCTTTCTGGGAAAAATACAGAAGGTGCAGGATCAGTTCATTCCAAAGAGGAAGACAGATGCCAAGGGGAGTAAGGGGTGACCGTGGATGACAAGGGAAGTCAGGGACAGTATAAAAAAAGAGAAAAAGTATGACATAGCAAAGATGAGCGGGAAGCCAGAGGATTGTATAACTTTTAAAGAGCCACAGAAGATAACTAAAAAGGCAATACGGGGAGGAAAAGGTGAGGTGCGAAGATAAGCTAGCCAAGAATATAAAGGAGGATGTGAAGAGGAAAAAACTAGCTAAGGCCAAAGCTGGACCCTTGAAAACTGAAAGAATGAATTTATTATGGGGAACAAGGAAATGGCAGTCGAGCTGAACAGGTACTATGGATCTGTCTTCACTCAGGAAGACATAAACAATCCCCCTGACTTACTAGTGGCCGGAGGATCTGGGGTGACGGAGGAACTGAAGGATATTCACATTAGGCAGGAAATGGTGCTGGGCAGACTGATGGGACTGAAGACTGATAAATCCCCAGGGTCTGACGGTCTGCATCCCAGGGTACTTAAGGAAGTGGCTCTATAAATCGTGGACACATTGGTGATCATTTTCCAACGTTCTATTGATTCAGGATCAGTTCCTGTGGATTGGAAGGTAGCTAATGTTATCCCACTTTTTAAGAAAACAGGGAATTATAGACCAGTTAGCCTGACATCGGTGGTGGGGAAGATGCTGGAGTCAATTATAAAAGATGAAATAGCCACACATTTGGATAGTAGTTGCAGGATTGGTCTGAGTCAGCATGGATTTACGAAGGAGAAATCATGACTACTCTTCTGGAATTCTTTGAGGATGTAACCAGGAAAATGGACAAGGGCGAACCAGTGGATGTAGTGTTCCTGGACTTTCAGAGCATTTGATAATAATAATAATAATAATGTCTTTAATTTATATAGCACATTTTTAGTCAACTTGCATTGACCCCAAAGTGCTTCACACAATTACTTCCATACAGACAGGCAAAGGTGGGTGAAGTGTCTTGCCCAAGGACACACACAGGCAAAGGTGGGTGAAGTGTCTTGCCCAAGGACACAACGACAGTATGCACTCCAAGGTCCCACACAGGAGATTAGTGGACAAAATTAGAGCACATGGTATTGGGGATGGGTACTGCCATGGATAAAAATTGGTCGACAGACAGGAAACAAAGGATTAACGGGTCCCTTTCAGAATGGCAGGCAGTGACTAGTGGGGTATCGCAAGGCTTGGGGCTGGGACCCCAGCTATTTACAATGTACATTAATGATTAAGGTGAAAGATAAAAAAAACATTAGCAAATTTGCAGATGACACAAAGCTGGGTGGCAGGGTGAACTGTGAGGAGGATGCTATGCGGATGCAGTGTGGTTTGGACAGGTTGGGTGAGTGGGCAGATACATGGCAGATGCAGTTTAATGTGGATAAATGTGAGGTTTGGTGGCAAAAACAGGAAGGCAAGTTATTATTTGAATGAAGTCAAGTTTGGAAAAGGGGAAGAACAGCGAAATCTGGGGGTCCTTGTTCATCATTCACTGAATGTAAGCATGCAGGTACAGAAGGCAGTGAAGAAAGTTAATGGCATGTTGACCTTCATAACAAGAGGAGTCGAGTATAGGAGCAAAGAGGTCCTTCTGCAGTTGTACAGGGCCCTAGTGAGACCACACCTGGAGTATTGTGTGCAGTTTCGGTCCCCTAATTTGAGGAAGGACATTCTTGCTATTGAGGGAGTGCAGCGTACGTTCACGTTTAATTCCTGGAATTTCGGGACTGCCATATGTTAATAGAATGGAGCGGCTGGGCTTGTATACACTGAAATTTAAAAGGATGAAAGGGAATCTTATTGAAACATATAAGATTGTTAAGGGTTTGGACACGCTAGAGGCAGGAAACATGTTCCCGATGTTGGGAGAGTCCAGAACCCGGGGCCACAGTTTAAGATTAAGGGGTAAGCCATTTAGAATGGAGATGAGGGAAAACTTTTTCACACGGAGAGTTGTGAATCTGTGGAATTTTCTGCCTCAGAATGTAGTGGAGGCCAATTCTCTGGAGAGAGTTAGATAGATCTCTTAAAGATAGCAGAGTCAAGGGATATGCGGAAAAGGCAGGAAAGACACAAAGGTGGGTGGTAGTGTGAACTGTGAAGAGGATGTTAGGAGGTTGCAGGGTGACCTGAACAGGTTGAGGGAGTGGGCAGATGTGTGGCAGATGCAGTATAATATAGATAAATGTGAGGTTATCCATTTTGGTGGCAAAAACAAGGGGGAAGAGCATTAAATGTTACATCACTATCCTGCCCTGACAAATGTGCATGATGCATAAAAGGTCTGCTTTGTTTGGTACGACCCCTTATATTTCTTCTGAACTGATTTTGATAGCAAAACGAAACCAAACTCTGCATAATCTGAAACCGTATACTGAAAATCAGTAAGTTCTGTCACAGGGCCAAAGAGCTATGGAAAAAGTTGAAGTGACACATTCACATTTTTGTGCAGTGGAGGTATAATATAATCAGCTACACCACTTAACCTGAGGTATTTTTTATTTGTTAAAAGCAAACACAGAAAACTCTGTTTTCTCTGAAGAAATATGACAAAAACACATGGATTAATGGCAGTTTTGTGTGTCACAAAATACACTTTGACGGTGTTCCTATAAGTTCATCTTTCTGATAATGTACTGATTCTGTGAGCACCAAGTATTTTTAAAGAATAACATTTACTTCACCTCAGGGTCTAGAGTTGTACAGCGCAGAATGCCGCCATAAAAAAATAAATAAATGTTTTCCTCAAGGGCAAAGCAAGACATTTTTTCCATGCATAGCTGTGAAATGTGACACCTTTGGCACTATCCTGCGCTGGATGCCATATTATATAATCATCGGGTTACTTAAATTGCAAATTAGGATGGAGTGGACAAAAAATTGCATTGTGCAGAGGCCAATTATATTGTTGGAAAAAGACTGTTGGTACTTATCTGGCCAAGGACTGTTTGAGCCTTTTAAATTAAGGATTAATACCCATTTATTGCGAAGCTTAAAATGAACTCAGTCTAGCAGTGTCATGCTTAATAGTACTGTTCTGTTAGCAGAACCTCACAAACACTTTTGTTTATTGCTATCTGGTTTCTTCAGACAGAAAAACAGGCGGCAAGGACTTTAATGGTAAGTTGAAGATGCTTCCTCCCAAAGCCAGATTTGAAATGTCCTGGATATTTCCATTTTTTAAATATAATTTTTATTTGCAAAGAAAATAGAAGGGTAGGATTGTGTTTCAGGATCATCATCATTAATTTAGTTTTCATCCATTAGTTCTTAAATCGATATATTGTAATTTAAGGTTCACACCAAAAGCATATTGCATCTTCCCTTGGTTTGTGTTGATGTGAGACTGTATTGGCAGGTCTCTGTTTTCATCAATATGGCAACATTCATGGAGAGAGGCATGTGTTAAACCTCCAATTTGTTTCATCCTGTTCCAATGATATTACTAAAGACAGTAATTTGCTGCTGGGAAAAACGACAAACACCTCACGCTCACATCGCTACCTTCAGCTGTTGGCGGCACGGTGATGCAGCGGTAGAGTTGCTGCCTTACAGCGCCAGAGACACGGGTTCCTTAATTCTTAAGGGGTTGGACCGGCTAGGTGCAGGAAGATTGTTCCAGATGTTGGGGGAAGTCCAGGACAAGGGGTCACAGTTTAAGGATAAGGGGGAACTCCTTTAGGACCGAGATGAGAAAAACATTTTTCACACAGAGAGTGGTGAATCTCTGGAACTCTCTGCCACAGAAGGTAGTTGAGGCCAGTTCGTTGGCTATTTTTAAGAGGGAGTTAGATGTGGCCCTTGTGGCTAAAGGGATCAGGGGATATGGAGAGAAGGCAGGTACAGGATACTGAGTTGGATGATCAGCCATGATCATATTGAATGGCGGTGCAGTCTCGAAGGGCCGAATGGCCTACTCCTGCACCTATTTTCTATGTTTCTATGTTCCATCCTGACATTGGGTGCTTGTCTGTACCGAGTTTGTACGTTCTCCCCATGACCTACATGTGTTTTCTCCACGATCTCCGTTTTTCGCATCACACTCCAAAGACGTACAGGTTTGTAAGTTAATTGGTATAATTGTAAATTGTCCCTAGTGTGTGTAGGATAGTGTAAGTGTGCGGGGATCGCTGGTTGGTATTGACTCGGTGGGCCAAAGGGCCTGTTTCAGCGCCGTATCTTTAATCTAATACAATAATACTAACATTACTCCAATGTTTATGCACATAAAGTACTTCATTGGGTGTAAACTGTTTGGAATATTTGGAAAGGAATAGACAGGCACTACAGAAATCCAAGCTTTCCTTTCTTAAAGCAAATCTTCATGCCAAATATATATCTCTATATTATTTTCTAAACAAAGTTTCATTAAATGATTGAATCATTAAATTGATGAAGACGTTCCAGTGAAAACTGGTATAAAAGCTTCAAATTAATCTAGTGTATTAAAACCATCGAGGATAAAATTATTTTATGTTGTTGTGCATTACAAAATTATAGATTGAAACATAATTCCTTGAGTGGCGGCGCGACTTTCGTCAGCAGCGGCCTCTGCAGTCCGTCTGCGTTTTTATTATTTTATGTCTATGTTCTTATGTAGTTTTAGTTATTTTTTTGTGTTGGGGTATGTGTGTGGGGGAGTGGGGGGGGGTGGGGGTAACTTTTAAATCTCTCCCTGCACGGGAGACCCGACCTTTTCTTTGTCGGGTCTCCGTTGTCGTTGGGGCTGCAACGTGGAGCGGCCTCCAACAGGAAGACCGGGGGCTGTGGTGCCGACTACTCACCTCACCGTCGCGGAGCTGGCTGAGTCCAGAGCGGGTGGAGCTGTGGTGGAGCACTGCTGCGGCCCGACCTCCGGAGGTTCGGTGGCTGCAACTGCGGGTTTGGCGGACGGCGGCATCGGGAGCCCGCGGGTCCCTAGAGGGAGACCGCTTTTCGGGGCTCCCGCAATGGCGACTTCTCCCGCCCGAGTTGCGGGGTTGAAGAGCTCCTGGAGCGGGGCCTTACACCACCGCCCCGCACGGCTTGGAATGGCTGCGGGACTTTGCGAGCGCACGCCGGGGGCTCTAACATCAAGAACCCGGTGTGCGACCTTGCATCACCCGGCGTGGCTTTAATGGCCGCGGGACAATCGCCATCGCCAGCCGGGGGCTTTGACTTTGACTCTGACATCGGGGGGGGGGAGAGTGCAGTGGAGAGATAAGTTTTTTGGCCTTCCATCACAGCAATGTGATGGATGTTTATGTAAATTATGTTGTGTCTCGGGTCTTTTTGTTTTGTAATGTATGGCTGCAGGAACGACATTTTGTTTGGACCTCAAGGGGCCCAAATGACAATAAATTGAATTGTATTGTATTGTATTGTATTGTATAATGCAAATTTCATAATATCAAAAAAGGTAACACAAATAAGTTTAATTTCTGTATTCCTACCAAAGGACTCCTTCCCTCTCTGTTTAAGTGCCTGCCTGATTAAGGACTCACCCATTTCTGCACCATTCCCTCACCCAGCCCCCACTTCCCCATCCCCGCCCGGAGTTCCTGGTGTTGCACATGACCACCTGAAGCTTGTACCACCAGACTCAGGAACAGCTTCCTCCACTCTGTTATTAGGCTTTTGATCTGTCCTCCCATAAACTAGAGTACTGTCCGATATACCTCTACCCCATTGCGAACATTGTATATTGTCTATGGAACTACATACAATATCTCAGCACGATCCAGTGCAGGTTTACAAGAATGATCCCAGGAATGATTAGGTCAACCTATGATGAGTGTTTATCGGCACTAGGTCTGTACTCGCTGGAGTTTGGAAGAATGCGGGGGACCTCATTGAAACATACAAAGGCTTGGATAGAGTGGATGTGGGGAGGATGTTTCCACCAGTGGGAGAGTCTAGGACCAGAGGTCAGAGGCTCAGAATTAAAGGAAGTTCTTATAGGCAGGAGATGATGTAAATGTATTTAGTCAGAGGGTGGTGAATCTGTGGAATTTCTTGTCACAGAAGGCTGTGGAGGCCAAGTCAGTGGATATTTTTAAGGCAGAGATAGATAGATTCTTGATTAGCACAGGTGTCAGAGGTTATGGGGAGAAGGCAGGAGAATGGGGTTAGGAGGGTGAGATAGATCAGCCATGATTAAATGGCAGAGTAGACTTGATGGGCCGAATGGCCTAATTCTGCTCCTATCACTTATGATGTAGTATAATGCTGAGAATTCTGCACTCTGTATCTTTCCCTTAGCCCTACTTGAGTTTGGCTTGAGTGTATTTATGTATAATATTATCTGATTCGTTTGGATAGCATGCAAAACAAAGCTTTCCACTGTACCTTGGTACACATGACAATAACAAACCTGAAGAAGAAGGTGCCAGACACCTTTAGAGAGACACAAAAAGCTGGAGTAACCTTACAGGTCAGGCAGCATCTCTGGAGAAAAGGAAGAGGTGAAGTTTTGGGTTGAGACCCTTTTTTCAGACTGAGAGTCCGGGAAAAGGGAAACGAGAGATATACACGGTGCTATCGAGAGATATTGAACAAATGAGTGAAAGATATGCAAAAAGTAATGATGATAACAAGAAAAGGTGGAGCCACCTGTAACTCAGTTCAGAATCTCCAGATCTTGTTTAAATTGGCTGCATCTGCCAACTTTGCAGCATTTCTGAATGTTGTCTGTTTAAGGGCCTGTCCCACCAGGATGCGTTTGCATGCATCTAGCGTGACCAAACGTGGTGGTTTGAGGCGTACGGCCTCGCGGGGCCGGTCCCACTTCCAACCGCGGAGGTGTATGGAGTTGTGCGGGGCTGGTCCCGACATCATACTCACCAATCAGCTGGGCAGGAGGTGGGCCGACTGAATTTGGATGGCGTACGGTGTCGGGCGGTGACGTCATCGCGCAACGGCACGCCGGGCGGTGACGTCATCGCGCAACGCCACGCGCTAGGCATACGCCATCAAGATGTTGCGTACGGCATCAAGACGTTGCGTACGCCCGTCGAGGCGCTGCGTACGTCCGTCGAGGCGCTGCATACGGCCTCAATGCGGCTGCAGGCCGACAGGCCGTTGTCGCGCGGGATATTCGGACAGTGCCAGATTTTTGGAGCCCCGCGCGATGTCGGGACCAGCCCCGCACAACTCCATACGCCTCCGCCGATCGAAGTGAGACCGGCCGTACGCGAGGCCGTACGCCTCAAGCGACCACGTTAGGTCGCGCTACACGCATGCTATCGCATGCTGGTGGGACCGGCCCTTTAGTCCTGCAATTCGTGCAATTTAGGATGCAATCACAATGGGATATACATCCATCAAATGTTCGTAAATGGATGTACCTTTATTGGAATACATTGCCACAAGATGACTGTGGAGGCCAAGTCGTTGGGTATTTTTAAAATTGACAGATTCTCAATTAGTACGGGTGTCAGGGGTTATGGGGAGAAGCCAGGAGAATGGGGTTAGGAGGGAGAGATAGATCAGCCATGATTGAATGGCAGAGTAGACCCGATGGGCCGAATGGCCTAATACCGCTCCTATTACTCATGACCTTATCAGCAGCTAAAGAAAACCAAAACTAATGTTAGCAACTCAAATGAAAAAAATAAGCTTCACTTGGGTTGGAACAAAAACAGGGCAGTGTACTGATCATTGACATCACTGAGCATTTAGTTTATGATCAAATGTTAATTCTTGAAGTATTTCTAATAGATCACTGCATGAGTGCTCTCAATCTGAAATGTAATTACCATATTCTCCACAAAAGAACATTAAAATATTTTTTTACTGTTTTTCTTGAATCTTGCGACATTTCTGAATAATTGTTCTTTATTTATACTTCAATGAATAACGGTGGGTATAAATTCTTGACCTTATCAAATATTCACAAGGTTAATATCAGAGCTACACATACAGACTAGTAATTAGTGTGCGATGAATCGAAATATTACAATTTAAGACTGTAAACTGTTTATTTACAATGTAGGTTGTGAAAGAGAAAGGAACGAAAGCTGGATGAGAGGAGGTTCAGGACAAAGGATGGCAGGTATTAGGTAATCACAGGTGAGGGGCCTTCACAAGTACACATGTTATAGGAGTAGAATTAGGCCAGTCTACTCTCCCTCATAATCCTATTTTCCTGCCTTCTCCCCATAACCCATAACCCTGTTCTAATCAAGAATTTGCCTAACTCTGCCTTGAAAGTATCCACTGACTTGGCTTCCACAGCCCTCTGTGGCAATGAAGGGCCTGTCCCACTTATGCGACTTTCCAGTGGACTGTCTGCGGCCTTCAAGCTCGGGGGCACTCGCCTGAAAAACCGCGAGCTGGAGCGACCGTCAGCGCGGAACACACACACGCACAGAAACACACACACACACACAGAAACACGCGCGCGCACAGAAACACACACAGAAACACACACACATCGCAAAGGCGGGGGCTAGGAAAAGGGGGGGAGCGCTGTCTGAAATTCACATGGTGCAAAGCCAAGGTGATACCCGCGATGAACAGGAAGGTTGGCTGGCACAGTGTGCGGTAAGTCCTTAAAAGAGGGGGGGGGGGGGAGAAGGGGGAGAAGAGGGAAGTAAGGGGGGGAGAAGGAGTGGAGACACTTTTAAGAAGCCAGACAACTTTTAAGAAGCCAGAGATACACAGCTGTGAAGTTTAGTGGGCATTTAACATCACCGGTCGGTTTTCCTTGGTTCTGAAAACTCGTGCTTACGTTTTTTCCCCCCCAGTCCTAACTCGGTCAGCAAAGGAGATTTCCTACGGCTACCTCGACTACCTACAATGACACAGCGACCACACTACCACTGCACTACAACCTCAAAAGTATCGATTTTCTCCATGGCGACCAATTTTTTGTCGCACAAAATTTTCCAACATGTTGAAAATTTTTCCGCGACCATACTGAGGCCGCGAATAGTTACCATCACGCGGGAACGCCTCTTCACCATGAAAGAGACTCACCGGAGACCACCTACGAACATGTGGCGACCATGTGGCGAGCTTGTGGTGAGCGCAGAGTCTCCTGAACTCGCAAATAAGGTCGCCTAAGTGGGACAGGGCCCTTAACTACCCAGTGACTAAAGAAGTTTATCCGCACCCCCTTTCTAAAAGAACGCCCTTTAATTTTGAGGCTAAGACAAGAGGTATGAGACAAAAGTATTTGCTGCGCAAATTATGAAGCCAGAGGAAGGATTGCGGGGAAGTAGGTGCAAGTCCAGCTGAGGCACAGGGCAAGGGGGTGGGGAGGAGAAAGGAGTGCAAGGGGGAGAAAGGGGAGGCAGGATAGTTAGTTCCTCCAGCATTTTGTGTCCTTTTTTGTAAACCAGCATCTGCAGTTCCTCGTTTCGACATTTGAATCAAGGACTTTCTTATGGAACAATGGGCAGCACGTTCACAGAATCACTCACAGTATATTTACACTCTGAATGGTAACAGGAGTAACTCCTTTCCTCTGATTACCTGTGGCTTAGATCCCCTGACTCCAAATTCTTGTCCAATCTAATTTTTCTACATCGATTACTTATTTTACATGAGTGCCAGAAAATTGCAATTGCTAGAGTTCACTGTCTCATACACCCAGCAACATGGGTTCATTCCTGACCACTAGTGCTATCTATATGGAGTCTGCATGTTCTTCCTATCAAAATTTTAAAAAAACACAAAGGATAACATTGCAAGCCCAAAGTTAAGGGGGAGTAAATTTCTCAGATTTAGTTAGGCAGCATTTACGATTATCTGACCATTATAAGAATTATTCGAAAAACATAGCTGGTATACATCTCATAACATATGATGAGCGTTTGACAGCACCTGGCCTCTACTCTCTGGAGTTTAGAAGGATGAGGGGAGACCTTATTGAAACTTACCGAATAGTGAAAGGCCTGGGTAGAGTGGATATGGAGAGGATGTTTCCACACAATGGGAGAGTCTATTTCAAAACATGCATAGATTCTAATCACCCATCCCCCCCC
Organism: Amblyraja radiata; assembly: GCF_010909765.2. Lineage (NCBI taxonomy): Eukaryota > Metazoa > Chordata > Chondrichthyes > Rajiformes > Rajidae > Amblyraja > Amblyraja radiata. The sequence continues at coordinate 4,518,008 of NC_045968.1, read as the reverse complement.
CAGTGCTCCAGTTTTCTCCCACATCTCAAAGACAAGTGGGTTGAAAGGAGACACAAAATGCTGGAGTAACTCAGTGGGACAGGCAGTGTCTCTGGAGAGAAGGAATGGGTGACGTTTCAGGTTGAGACCCTTCTTTAGACTGATGTCACCCATTCCATCTCTCCAGAGATGCTGCCTGCCCCGTTGAGTTACCCCAGCATTTTGTGTCGCCCTGACATCAGTCTGAAAAAGTCGATTCGACCCGAAACGTCACAACTATTCCTTCTCTCCAGAGACGCTGCCTGTCCCACTGAGATACTCCAGCATTTTGTGGGGGGATGGGTGATTAGAATCTACGCATGTTTAAAATAGACTCTCTCACTGTGTGGAAACATCCTCTCCATATCCACTCTATCCAGGCCTTTCACTATTCAGTAAGTTTCAATGCCTGAGTTACCCCAGCATTTTGTGTCCAACTTCGATTTAAACCAGCATCTGCAGTTCTTCCCTACACCCTGGGTTGAGAGGTTGGCTTTCAATTGTAAATTGCCCCAAATGTAGAGGTGAGTGGTAGAATCTAAGGAAGCCGGATGGGAATGTGGAATAATAGTTTCAAGGAGAATTTTCTGTGGTGACATGATTACAGTCTTGTCAAGCATAGATTAAATTAGCGTAAATTGCCCCCTTCTAATTTGTAAGGAAATGGGGAATTATAGGCTGCTGCACCCTTTTCTCAATTACGTACGCTCCTATTAGCAATGTCATTTTGCAACTATGACTACATACATAACACTTTTTGTACATAATTCACCTTTTCCTCTTATTCTGCTGAAAGCACTAACTGCTTCCTGGCCACAGTTTCAAAGGCTAATCGTTCTCCATTATCTCACTAAATAATCCTCCATCACCTCAGGCCAGACAGCAAACATGTGCAGGTTATGACTGTGCAACAATTATCTCCGAACCTGTTCTGTCCCTCACCTTATCTCGAACCCGTTCCATCCTTATAACATTGGCATACCTTCGCAGCACGTTCCACAAATTCTTTACTAAAATCACTCCACGATTATCATCTTCATCTGCAGCTGCTAACTCCGAAGCTCTTGAATTTGTACAATAAATCTCACTATTTCTCTATAGAGACAAGGAAACTGCAGATGCTGGTAAATACACACAAGGACACAATGTGCTGGAGTAACTCAACAGGTCAGGTAGCATCTCTGGAGAACATGGATAGACAACCCAAAATGTCACCTATCCATATTCTCCAGAGATGCTGCCTGACCTGCTGTGTTACTCCAGCACTTTGTGTCCTCCTCTCTATTTTGTTATTCTCTTTTTTCTCTTATAAAGAAATCTTTTATTCACTTGAGCAGACTCTGTGCTGCATCAATAAGTTCACCATTCTTGTTTGCTTTCACTGAAAAGTAGCGCCCAGGATAATGGTGCACATTTTTCTTGTTCTTACCATAAGCATTTTGTACTAAAACTCTGTCACACCTATTTTTGATTTCTTTTTTCTGAATTATGTATTAAAAAAGGTTGATATCTGATCATTTTTATTATGCTGATGGCTCAATGGTTCTTTATTGTCACGTACACACTGCACGCTGAAAGTCTCGCACGCATCACCATATTTTGGCACCATTTACAAACGCAAATGTTCAAAGTCCAGTCCACATGCAGGATGTTCTGGATCCCAGGTAAGCCCCAGGCTGCTGTAGGGCCTCCCCTGTCACCCTTGACCAACTCAGCCCGGTGACCAACGTCCCTCTCCTCATCCGACCGCTTCTGTTTCCTGGGGGCGCCTCCTGTAGCCAATCTTGTGGGCGCTGGAGCCAATACCAGTCTATTCCAGTGCAGTGTGATTCATTGCGTTAGCAGCTTTGTTTTTATTTTAGTTTTGGAGGCACAGCGCGGAAACAGGCCCTTCGGCCCATCGAGTCCGCACCGACCAGCGACCCCCACTATTCTATACACACTAGGGACAATTTACACTTATACCAAGCCAATTAACCTACAAACCTGTATGTCTTTAGAATGTGGGAGTAATCCGAAGATCTCGGAGAAAACCCACGTGGTTATGGGGAGAACGTGCAAACTGCGTACAGACAGTACCCGTAGTCGGGACCGAACCTGGGTCTCCGGCACTGCAAGCGCTGTAAGGCAACAACTCTACTGCTGCGCCACAGTTCCTCCTCAAGTCCTATTACGCTATGTGGTGTGGAAACCACTATCTCTGATATTATTAGATGAACGTTCAATGTCATAGTTCTGGGATATTTTAGCTGAGACAAATATAGCGGGTAAAAGTCTGAATGGAAATATATGAGTAATGCCAAATGGAAACACTTATAATTGGATAATCACCTTTTGCTAAATTAAGTGTGTGTTGGAATGTTAAAATTAACAGGGCAGAGGAAAAATGAACATGAGACATGTTTCTTCGATTTATAATAAAAAACACCAAGAATAAAATTGCAAGCACAAGGTGAGGGGCGAGTATATTTCTCAGTTAGGCAGCGTTTCAGATTTTCTACCCATTATAATTATTCGCGAATCATAGCTGGTGTACATCTCATAGCATATGATGAACATTTGAAGGCATTGGGCCTGTACTCTCTGGAGTTTAGAAGGACGAGGGGAGACCTCATTGAAACTTAAGGGCCTGTCCCACGAGCATGCGACTCCATGCGACAAGCGCGACCTAAAGGGCCGGTCCCACCAGCATGCGCCTGTATGCGGCAAGCGCGACCTAACGTGGTCGCTTGAGCTGTACGGCCTCGCGGGGCCGGTCCCACTTCGATCGCCGGAGCCGTATGGAGTTGTGCGGAGCTGGTCCCGACATCGCGCGGGGCTCCGAAAAACTGACCGTGTTTAAAAATTCCGCGCCGCAACGGCCTGGGGCCCGCAGCCGCCTCGAAGCCGTACGCACCGCCTCGACGCAGTGTCACTCACTCGACCTCCGCGCGGCTCCCGCTTCTGGTTTGGCCCTTTACCGAATTGTGAAAAGCCTGGATAGAGTGAATGTGGAGAGGATGTTTCCACTAGTGGGAGAGTCTAGGGCCAGATGTCATAGCCACAGAATAAAATGAAATACCTTCAGAAAGGAGATGAGGAGGAATTTCTTTGGTCAGAGGGTGGTGAATCTGTGGAATTCTTTGTCACAGATGGCTGTGGGGGCCAAATCAATGGATATTTTTAAAGGTGAAGAATGACAGATACTTGATTAATATGGGTGTCAGGGGTTATGGGGCAAAGGCAGGAGAATGGGGTTGAGAGGGAAAGATAGATCAGCCATGATTGAATGTCTGAGTAGACTTGAACCGAATGGCCTAATTCTGCTCTTTAAACTATGAACTTATTTCTGATGTGGTCTTTGTGTGGGCAAAGATCCCACTGCAGATATGTTTTTATCATCCCATTACCATGTTAAAAGAAGGCCTGCATTCATATGATACCTTTCACATTCCCTTCAGAATGCCCCCAAAGTACTTTAAATTAACAAAGCCTTATGTCTTGAGTCACCAGGAACTGCCGAATTTTGTTTGCAAAAAAAAACCTCAAAGTGCTGGAGTAATTCAGCAAGTCAGGTACTATCTCTGGATGACATGGATAGGCAACGTCTTTTGGGTTGGGACCCTTCTTCGGACAAAGTATTTCTTGAAATGCATTTACTGCTACAATATGGCAAACATTGCCATCTATTTTTATACAGCAATATAATAATATTTGGATAATCTGCCAGAGAAATGGTGTTTAAATATACACCCAAACATGAAGCGAAGCTCCTCATCTTTCCTTGAATTAATGCCATGGGATAGAGTCATAGAGTCGTACAGCACAGAAACAGGCCCTTCGGCCCAACGGGACCACACTGATCAAGATACACCATCTAAGCTAGCCTCATTTGCCCGCTTTTGGCCCATATCCCTCTAATCTTTTCCTATCCAAGTATCTGCCCATCGTTCCCTGGCTTTTCCTTGTGACCTTTCTTTAATAGAGGCACAATATTAGCCACCCTTCAGTTATCTGCACCCCACCCATGTCTAATGATGATTCATATATCTCAGCCAGGACTCTCGCAATTTCTTCTCTAGCTTCCCACAGCATTTTTGGATATATCCTATAACGGCCAGGATCAGAAGGATCTTTTACCTTCTTCTGAGAGAAAGGCACAATCTTGGGTTAATATCTTTTTCCAAACGATTGCACATCCAGAATACCCTCAAATCTATACAGAAATTCAGTCGAACTATTTCATTTATATTTTGCCTTTTACTTTGTCAATAAGCTGTACGTATCTTAGCAGAAGCTATGACGATTAAACAAAGCTATGCTGTCTGAAGGCTAAAGCATTAGAACAGGCGACCTCAGGCTTAGTCTTCGAGAAAGGGTCTTAAAGAAGAGAGAGGGTGATGATTTTAGGAGGGGATTTCAGAGCCTAAGCCCAAGATTGCCATCAGATCTTGTTATGTTGTGGTCAACCTCCCAGAGTCTCCTGCACTCAAAGATGAATTGATTGAGACAGAAGATCTACATTAAAAAATATATAATTGGAGGCATCAAAATAATTGTCTGTGTGTTTTTTGCTGCCTACTTTTTTTATTTTATATAGTGTCTAAAAACCCAAGGATTGGTAGCAAGAATGTACCATTTGGCTGCTGGTCATTCTATAGGACCACACCGCACGTCCACATTCTCAATTCCCTCAGGGTCAAAAATTCTTCCATTATTAAGATTCATCTCTGTCTTGAATTGTCATCATTGAATTATAAATAATACGATAGGAGGTTACACAATGTAATTTGCAGGACTACATACAGATTTGACAAGCCTAGATGCCACATGTCAGATATCTACTTAATAACACATCAGGTTTCAGATGATGAGAGTGTCCTTGGATAATTCTTCAGGTATACTCTTAACCAAAGATGACAATCCCGATTGAAAGCCATTCTAACTATTTCAATATTGTAAAAATTAATGTAAAACCTAAAACATTTCTCAGCGTATTTCTCGTCTTTTTATTTTTTAAATAATACTTCCTGTCCAACATATTCAACATTTTTCTTTTTCTTTTTCGAGAGATTCTTTTCTAACCACACAGAAGCGCCAACGTCAATGAAACAAATTACAAGATTTGCTGACTTCTAACATTGCCTCTGCTACCATAAATTTTGGGAAGTCTACTGGGATCCAAAACTGACGCTGGCCCCTGGAGAACGAACGAGATTCTGGTTATTTGTTCAAGTGGTACAAGATTGAGACGTTGACCAATAGGTCAGTGACGTCCCACTTATAAGTGCACTCTAAAAATACCTCATTAAAAATGGTAATAATAATAATAATATTGTAAAATTGCTAAAAGCTGTGTCTAAATATTAGCCATTACTCCGAGTCAAAGGGAAATGGCTGTTGATTGCTGACAGCAGCTGTACGCAACTCCGAAGAAAGATAGCGGTCATAAAATTTCAGTGATATTCTACTGTCTCCTCCTAAAATAAAATCTACAGCTTCCTATGCTATTAGCTAAAAACCCTCCAGGACTATTAGCTCCATCAGCATGATAAAGTAAGCATTAGATTAATAACCAGAGACGTTGAGATGAATAGCGTACTGCATATACATGCATGATTGTAATAGCTGTGATATTTAATGCAAACCAAATCATCTTCATTCTTATAAATCTGTAAGCAGAATAAAGGTTGAGAATATAAAGAACATGGAACTCCAAACGAGCTAGATCATGCAATTTTGTTTGTGAATATCAATCACAACCATTTAAAAAGTAGGCTCAATAAAAATAATTTAAAAAACACAAATCATTTTAAACTTTTAGATACTAAATTGGATACTAAATTTGTCCAATTAAGTTTTAAACTATCATTTCATATCTCTTCATTGCTGACGAACCATCTTGCCAATTAGAACGTATTATAAGATTGGATCAGGGACAAAATTGTTTTCAGGGATGAAGGACAAAGACCTGATCACCTATTTTAATTTCTGTGGGTGGGACTAAGTGTTTTCAGCCAAACCTTCATTGTCAGCACAAAAACATCTTGCTTTGAAAAATGATCTTTGCAAAATGTTTCTCAGAATCTGGAGTGACTGAGCTCTGGTTGGGAATACATCTGCACACAGAGAGCTTAAAGGCAATGAAGGGATTTCCATCACACCACTCACAATATGGTTTATTGATGCTTTGTATAATCCTGTCTACAATGCATCTGTGTATATAGAATGCTTAGTACAGTAAAGGCCACTCAGCCCAGCGGCACTATGCTGGTTTGTGTTCCATATCGCTCCCCTCCTATCCCTCTCCAAGTAATCTTTCGAACCATCTAACCTTCCATTCCTTTCTCTCACTTTGTCATGTATAGCTAGTTATCTTTTGAATGTATATATGCTATTCATCTCAACTGCACTTTGTTTTGGAGACATGCACATTTCAAAAGGTAAAAGGGTATTTCTTTCATGTCCCTGAGGTATTGCAGTAACCATCGCAATTATGGTTCCTTTCTTTGACTGCTGATTTCACTGAAATTCATAGGTTAACTTCACGTCCAATTTCATTTCCGTTCCACACACCGCTCTGCCACTGTTTAACAAGCTTGTGAAACCCAACTTTCATTGCGGCAAACTGCATTCACTTGCTGGTTTCAGTCCTTGCACTGAGCTGATTTTTTTCTATTCACTGACGTTCCCAGACTTACATGGACTCTTGCGCTAGTTTGATTTTACGCTAGTTGGAAACGGAAATGCAAACTGCACGCGTAAATTTACTGTTCAACGCGGAGACCATGTGGGAGCTTTGAGGCAGAGAATATGTTGGGCTTATATTCACTGGAATTTAGAAGGAGGAGAGGGGTTCTTATAGAAACATATACTGCAACATTCTTAAGGGTTTGGACAGGCTAGATGCAGGAAAAATGTTCCCGATGTTGGGTGAGTCCAGAACCAGGGGTCACAGTGTAAGAATAAGGGGTAGGCTATTTAGGACTGAGATGAGGAAAACATTTTTCACCCAGAGAGTTGTGAATCTGTGGAAGAGGGCAGTGGAGGCCAATTCACTGGATGTTTTCAAGAGAGTTAGATCTAGCTCTTCGGAATCAAGGGATATGGAGAGAAAGCAAGAATGGAGTACTGATTTTGCATGATCAGCCATGATCACATTGAATTGTGGTGCAGGCTCGAAGGGCCAAATGGTCTACTCCTGCACCTATTTTCAATGTTTCTATGTTATCTGAATGGTGGCCGATTAGGAAAAGGGGAGATGCAACGAGACCTGGGTGTCATGGTACATCAGTCATTGAAAGTAGGCATGCAGGTGCAGCAGGCAGTGAAGAAAGCGAATGGTATGTTAGCATTCATAGCAAAAGGATTTTAGTATAGGAGCAGGGAGGTTCTACTGCAGTTGTACAGGGTCTTGGTGAGACCACACCTGGAGTATTGCGTACATTGGTCTCCTAATCTGAGGAAAGACATTCTTGCCATAGAGGGAGTACAGAGAAGGTTCACCAGACTGATTCCTGGGATGTCAGGACTTTCATATGAAGAAAGAGTGGATAGACTGGGCTTGTACACGCTAGAATTTAGAAGATTGAGGGGGGATCTTATAGGAAATTCTTAAGGGGTTGGACAGACTAGATGCAGGAAGATTGTTCCCGATGTTGGGGAAGTCCAGAACAAGGGGTCACTGTTTAAGGATAAGGGGGAAGTCTTTTAGGACCGAGATGAGAAAAACATTTTTCACACAGAGAGTGGTGAATCTGTGGAATTCTCTGCCACAGAAGGTAGTTGAGGCCAGTTCATTGGCTATATTTAAGAGGGAGTTAGATGTGGTCCTTGTGGCTAAAGGGATCAGGGGGTATGGAGAGAAGGCAGGTACAGGATACTGAGTTGGATGATCAGCCATGATCATATTGAATGGCGGTGCAGGCCCGAAGGGCCGAATGGCCTACTCCTGCACCTATTTTCTATGCTTCTATGTAGGGGTCAGTGGCCTTAAAGAATTGCACACGTAAGTGTAAGTTACCTATTATGCAAGTCGGAGTGCCTGTACTTTCTTTATTTCCTTGTTCCTATTGTCCGCTACACTCCTATGCCCAACCCTTCACTATTCTGTATTTTGTCCTTCATTAGTTAACAAACTTAAATCTTCCCTCAATGAGTTTAAAGCTGCATTGTGATTTTGCAGGATTCTCAAAGGATTCATTGCGGCACCAGTCATTTCAAACAGATTCCAATGGCATTTCCAACCAGCATGTCCATTGGGGACTAAACCTCCGAACCACCTTCCTATTCCCCTTGACTTACTGTGAAGATAATGTCAATGTTTTTATGGTAACTTGGATCACAAATGCCAGCACCTTTGCATTTATTTAAATCCCATTGCTATCTGATTGGACCTTCCAGTACATTCACCATCCATATCCCAGCAGTCCTTTGTTGTTCTTATGGATGAATCAAGATCAAGATCAAGACACAAGATACAAGATACAAGATAGATTTATTCATCACATGCACCAGATGGCAGTGAAATGAAATTCCCATACAGCCATACAATAAATAAGGGACACAAGACAAGATAGGGATGACATAAAACATCCCCACACAGCAGAATCAAAGTTTCTCACTGTGTGGGAAGGCACCAAAGTCAGTCTCTTCCTCCATTGTTCCCCGTGGTCTGGGCCTCCCCGTGCCCTCCGCAGTTGCCGCTACGGGCGGCCCGATGTTCAGGACCGCTCGCCGGGGTGTTGTAAGTCCGACGTCGGGGCTGCGGGACGTCCTCAGCGGCGTGGACACCAGAGTCGACCCCCTCCTACCGGAGTCGGCGGCTTCCAAAGTCCGCAGGTCGCGCCGGGTGGAGACTGCTGCTGGAGACCCTCTGCAAGGCGCCCCAGGACTCCACGATGACGGTCAGCGCCGCCCGCGTTGGAAGCTCTCCGCCCCAGAGCTCCACGATGTTGGAGCAGCGGCTCAACGCTCCGGAGCTCCAAACGGCGACCCAGGTAGGCATCGCCCGCTCCGCGGTGACTCCAGCGCTGCGCCGCCGCTGTAGCAGCCCTTGTCTGGTTCCCGGTCCCCGGCAGGAAAGGCCGCTCCGATCCAGCTGGTAGGCCGCGAGGTGGGGGGCGAGGACGCGACTCGGAGAAATAGTCGCGTCCCCGCCAGGAAGAGACTGGGAAACGGTTTCCTCCTTACCCTGCCCCCCTCCCCCACATAGAAAAGTAAAAGTTCCCCTCAACACAAGACTTTAGACTAGCTAAAAAAAAAAAAAAAAGATAGAAATAACAGAGGCAGCGCCCCTAGAATCACACTTTATCTTCCTTCAAAGATATGCACAAAAAGCTCATCTTTTTTACCCGTAACTCAACGGGTCAAACAGCATCTCTGGAGAAAAGGAATAGGTGGCATTTTGGGCGGAGACCCTTCTTCAGACTGAGAGTCAAGGGAAAGGGGAACGAGAGATATTAACGGTGATATGGAGAGATATGGAACAAACGAATGTATGATAGGCAAAGACGTAACAATGATGAAGGAAACAAGCCATTGTCAGCTGTGGGCTCGGTGAGAATTGAGTCACAGACAATGAAACTCACGGCGTTGCTTCATTATCACGATGATTGATTCATCGGTAACTATAATTCTTCACTTTTCATTATCTACACAGTTATATTTCTTTTAAGATATTCTCACTTTGATACAAACTGTGCTTGGTGGTTTATTCACCAATGAATAGTATATAATGAGTCAAACATCACTGCATTGTTTGTCAAAATGGACACCAATGATTGGCAGCCCCGCCAACAGTCTGTTTGTTTTTTCGTCTTTTTGTTTATTTTTAGTGTGTGTAAAAAGTTTGTGTAAATGTTCTCTGGTTTGTTTCATGCGGGGGGAGGGGGAGGGGGAAACTTTATTTTCAGTTTCTTACCTTGCTCTGCGGCCTACCAACGATGGAGCTGGAGGCCTCCTCGGACTGACATTTGACCTCCCCACGGTGCGTGGACCTATATCGGAGTCGATCCCTTGCCTGGGATCGCTCGTCCCACGGCCTGCGGTCTTTACATCGGGAGCTCGCAGTCTCGGGAGAGGCCGTGGATGTTGGGAGCTGCAAAGTTGCGGAAGGTTTGACCAGCTCTGACGCGAGATTTGATCTCCCGACGCGGTGGAGCTGACATCACGCCGATGCAGGAGTTGATCGCCTCGACGCGGAGGTCTCACCACCAGCTATGGGAGTCAAGATCATCCTGTCAACGGAGGGCTCGAGGCCCCAACCCCGGGAGAGGAAAGGGAAGAGATTGAACTTTTTTTCGCCTTCCATCACAGTGAGGAATGTGGAGGAGTCACTGTGGTGGATGTTTATGTTAAAAAGTGTTTTGTGTGTCCCGTTACTATTTATTGGTATGACTGACTTGGCAAAATGAAATTCCTCATATGTTGCAAAACATACTTGGCTAATAAAGTATTATTGTGATTGTGAATATATCTGCTAAAATGTGGATATTTGTATCATATCAAACAGGTTAAAACTTTCTTGCTGCAGCAGAAGGATCGCATCTGGTTTCCTGTTGCGGAAGTTGCCATTCTAGACCACGTCCAATTTCTGCAGTGCGTTTGGAAACTGTTGAAATATATCCCAAATTTCTCAAATTAAATGTTTCAGAATTGTAGAAAATAAACTGGTTACAGGATGTGCTTGGACTTTTTTTTTTTGATACCTTAAACAGAGTTCACCAGAGTACACAACGGCAAAACCTGTAAACTTCTGCTTTTTATTGCAGATAGGTCGTACTTAGAGTAAATGGTTAGAAATTTTATCCCTGACAAGTACTGAAGTAATTGCTTCTTGAAAAGCAACATAACCTGAAATATTTGTAGCAAAGTATTAATAAATTGAAGTAACTCAATGGTTGATTCAAAGTCTTAGAGCGGCTACTGGATTAGTATTTCATAAGCCTAACAGAATTGTTGAAATTGCCATGTATTGAAAAGTATAATGGGCACGACAGTAATTATATAATATTGCAATCATTGCATCTATAGTACAATATTAAAAAATATATATATTGCTGATTAAAACATTCTAAAGACACCTGGTAGCAATTTTAAAAATATTTGGCTCAGCTGGAGAAAAATCAACTAGATGACAAATCCAGGTGTTGCAGTCCTAATATATTATACCTCAGAGACGTTAGTGTTTCATTTATTGAACTCAGCTCTCAACCTCACAAGTAGGCATTAAGCAGAGACTACCTGCTCCCTTTGGTGTCAGAGTCAGACAGCGTGGAAACATGCCCCTTTGCCCAGCTCATCCGTTCAGACCAAGACACGTCATCTACACTAGTCCCATTTGGTAGAATGAAAATTACAGGATGAATCAACTCCGTAATGGAATACTTAGGAAGATTGGCAAGGCCAGCATCATAATCAAGGACGAGTTGCATAATGCCTTATAGGGAAAACAAAGGAAAAGCTAACCAACTCTGTATTGCTTTATTGTAATTAGGAAGATTGAAGCTTAACCTAGAATGAATAAAGTTTTTCTGAAAACTCTACAACTGAATAAATCGGGCAATAATGTGAATTCAGGGAGTTTTTCTAACAATTAGTTTAGTTTAGAGGTACAGCGCAGAAACAGGCCCTTCGGCCCACCGAATCCATACCGACCAGCGATCCCCGCACATTAACACTATCCTACACTCGGGACAATTTTACATTACCAAGCCAATTAACCTAAAAACCTGCATGTCTTTGGAGTGTGAAACAGTCTCTCTGAAGTTGGACAGACATGTCTCATGTGAGCAAACAACTGGAGGATGAATGCAACGAGAGAATGAAAAAGACACAAAGTGCTGGAGTTACTTAACAAGTCAGGCAGCATCTCTGGAGAACATGGAGAAGTGATGTTTCAGGTTGGGACCCTTCCTCAGTCTTTTTGCCTTCCATCACAGTGAGGAATGTTGATTCCACTGTGGTGGATGTTTATGTTACATTTTATTTTCTGTGCTGTGTGTATGTTTGCTTTTTTATTTAGTATGGCTATATGGTAACTCAAATTTCACTGTACCCTAATTGGTACATGTGACAATTAAATTGAATCTAGCAGTAACAGGATCAGTCCGAGTCAGCATGGAATTACGGGGTGGGAGATTGCAACCTTCACGTGGTCCGCCCTGTTTCGACGAATGCAATCAACCTGGCGTGCACAATCAAGTAAGATCAAACAGAACAAGTTGTCCTACAACTTTAGGCTGTGCACGCCATACACAAGAAGAAGAAGAAGCATGGATTTATGAAAGGGAAATCATGCTTGACTAATCTTCTGTTTTTTGAGGATGTGACTAGGAAAATGGACAAGGGCGAGCTAATGGATGTAGTGTACCTGGACTTTCAGAAAGCATTTGATAAGGTCCCACATCGGAGATTAGTGGGCTAAATTAGAGCACATGGTTTAGGGGTAGGGTACTGACATGGATAGAGAATTGGTTGGCAGACAGGAATCAAACAGTAGGGATTAACGGGTCCCTTTCATAATGCCAGGCAGTGACTAGTGGGGTACCGCAAGGCTCGGTGCTGGGACCCCAGCTATTTACAATATACATTAACGATTTAGATGAAGGGATTAAAAGTAACATTGGTAAATTTGCAGATGACACAAAGCTGGGTGGCAGTGTGAACAGTGAGGAGGATGTTATGAGGGTGCAGGGTGACTTGGACAGGTTTGGTGAGTGGGCAGATACATGGCAGATGCAGTTTAATGTGGATAAATGTGAGGTTTTTCATTTTGGTGGCAAAAACAGGAAGGCAGATTATTATCTGAATGGTGTCAAGTAGGAAAACGGGGAAGTACAACTTGATCTGGGGGTCCCTGTGCACCAGTCACTGAAAGTAAGCGTGCAGGTACAGCAGGCAGTGAGGAAAGCGAATGGCATGTTGGCCTTCATAACAAAAGCAGTTGAGTATAGGAAGTGACGAGTTGACCAGGGAGTTGCAGAGGGTACGGTCTCTGCGGAAAGCAGAAAGGGGTGGAGATTGGAAGGTGTGGCCAGTAGTGGGATCCCATTGGAGGAGGCTAAAGTGTTTGAGGATTATATGCTGTATGCAACGGCTGTTGGAGTGGAAGGCGAGGACAAGGGGGACTCTGTCCTTGTAGCGATTGTGGGAGGGGGATACTGCAGGACACCGAGGAGACCCTAGTGAGGGTCTCATTTATAATGGAAGAGGGGAACCCCCGTTTTGATAAATACTACTTGGAATCAAAGCCATTCTGAGCAAAAGGTTACTCATATTAGATGCAGACAATTTTCATTGTACTCTTGGGTACAATCCGACAATAAAGATTGGTTAAAGGAATCAGGGATGGTTTAATCCTGAAAAACCTATACCTTGGAAACCACCTTTGACATCGGTAAACGTCAGTGATGAATTCACCACCACTCTTGGATATACAAGGAACTGCAGATGCTGATTCATTAAAAAGAAGACACAAAGTGCTGCAGGAACTCAGTGGGTCAGACAACATCTCAGAAGAACATGGATAGGTGAAGTTTTGGGTCGGGACTTCTCCAGACTGATCTTATCTTGTACTGGTGTGAGGTTAATGAACAACTAGTTACAAGTGGATTTAAATCAACTCAAACTTTTGATTACATAGAGGCCTCCAATGTGAAATGAATGTCATTCCAAAGCCTTCAATTACACAATACTCAATGCAAATGTCTTACAATAGCTTCTTGAAGACTATTTCAGGAGAAATAAGTAACTTAATTCTTGAGATATTCTTATTAATTTAAGATCTATTTTTCTTCTTTGCTCTGTCATTTAGACAATAGGTGCAGGAGTAGGCCATTTAGCCCTTCGAGCCAGCACCACCAAATGAATGTGATCGAGGCTGATCATCCCCAATCAGTACCTCGTTCCTGCCTTCTCCCCATATCCCCTGACTCCGCTATTTTTAAGAGCCCTATCTAGCTCTCTCTTGAAAGCATCCAGAGAGCCTGCCTCCACCGACCTTTGAGGCAGAGAATTCCACACACTCACCACTCTCATTTGATGAATATTGACAAACTGATAAATATTAGTAATTTTCTTTAACGCTATTTCAGCACGGACGTTCTCCAAAAAAATGTTCTCATTAATTCTGTTTATGAACCCATGCGGAGAATTAAAAAAAAACATATACATTATAAGTTGTAGCTAAAATCCCATCTTGGAGCGTCAAACCAAAACTATGTACATTAACCATTTATATAGTTACTTTGAAAGGCTTTACATTGCTCAGCATTTTTGGAGTGACAGACTAATACCACATTAATCAGCGGTAATCCTGGTCTATCAGAGATTTAAAGTTGAACAAAAAAACCTTTATACGGCATCGTTCATAATCAAGGGCACATTGGAGCACCTCTGAATAGAATAAAATGCTCAGAATTGTCCGCACTCTGGTCACTCCCTCTTCTCCCCTCTCCCTCCGTGCAAAAGGTACAGAAGTGTGAACACGCCCACCTCCAGATTCAGGATCCGTTTCTTCCCAGCTGTTATCAGGGAACTGAACCATCCTACCACAACTAGAGAGCAGTATCTACCTCCTTGGGGACCCTCAGATTATCTTTGATCGGACTTTACTGGAATTTATCTTGTATTACTCCACTCCAAAGACATAGAGGTTTGTTGGTTAATAGGCTTGGTATAAATGTAAATTGTCCCCAGTGTGTGTGGGGCTGTGTTAATGTGCGGGGATCGCTGGTCGGTGCGGACTCCATGTTTCCATGTTGTATCTCGAAACTAAACTAAAGTAAACGTTATTTACATTGTTCCCTTTATCATATACCTGTTCAGAGTGGATGGCTTGCTTGGAATCCTGTATTGTCTTTCTGCTGACTGGTTAGCATGCAACAAAAGCTTTTCATTGTACCTCAATAGATGTGACAATAAACTAAACTCGAACTAAATTCACTCTGCAATAAAGAAAAAGGCAGAAGTACAATTGTTCATGGAAAATTTCCCAAACATTAGTGCAATGAATGAGCATATATTTATTTGTGTGGTCTCTGTTGTGCATTATTGGTTACAAAGAAGTCACAGGAAGAGTAAGCCATCATTCACTTGGCTGTGCATGTTCTGCCATTTACATTCACTTTACCAACCCCCTCTCACCGAGAATAAAGATTGGTAAAATGAATCAGGGATGGTCTAATCCTGGAAAACCTTTACCTTAGAAACCATCTCTTGACATCGGTAGTCATCAGTGATGAATTCACCACCACTTTCAATGTACCAGTACAGGCTTTACTCAATTGTGAAAAGAGGTGCTTAAAAATAAGAATCTCAGACTTGGCAGCTTACTGCTCTCCTGAAGTGGGCCACTATTTCCTAAGAGTCAGTTGGGATGGTGAATCTATTTTACTTAAAGGAGACTTTATGCACACACGGGACTTCTTGTGTTTCTGCCTGGTAAACGCTTGCTGTGACAAAGCTTGGATGTTTCAGAAGTCTGCTTCAGGAAAGATACATCCCCATTGCTTGGTGATAATGCTGCAGATACTCGCCGAAGCTTCAAATATGTTTCACATGGATATGCTGGGGAATGGAGAAATATGGATCATGTGCAGGCAGATAAGAGGGGCAGCACAGTGGTAGAGTTGCTGCCGTGCAGCACCAGCGACCCAGGTTCGATCCTGACTACGGGCGCTGTCCGTATGGAGTTTGTACATTCTCCCCACAACCGCATGGGTTTTCCCTGGGTGTTCTGGTTTCTTTCCACATTCTAAAGATGTACAGGTTTGTAGGTTAATTAAAGCTTCAGTAAAGGTTGTAAATTGTCCCCAATGTGTAGAATAGTGCTCGTGTATGGAGCCCGCTAGTCATTGCGCAGTCAGTGGGCAGAAGGCCATGTATCTCTAAAATAAACAAAAAGTTGGTCTTGGCGTTATGGCAAAGACATTATGGTCGGAAAGGCCTGACGCTGTGCTGTACTGTTATGTTTTACATTCTATCAAACACAGAGGAAAGCAGGGAAAGTACCACTGATTGATGGACCATGAGTCTTGAGCCACGTCTGAGGTCTTAATGGTCAAACAATTTCTTGATTAGTACGGGTGTCAGGGATTATGGGGAGAAGGCAGGAGAATGGGGTTGAGGGAGAAAGATACATCAGCCACGATTGAATGGCGGAGTAGACTTGATGGGCCGAATGGCCTAATTCTTCTCCTATCACATGAATTTATGAACTTCTCTCCCCTTGACCTAACCATCCTCTCATTGTGTACAACGTACAACTCCTAACAGGAGGAAACTGAAGCAAAAGGTATTGAAGAATCAAGGAACTTAAAAGTGTTAAAATTATTATTATAAAGAGTGTGCAAGACTTAGCTTGTTATGGAGTTTTGTTTTGAAGTATTATTTTATATAGCAAAAACGTGTTATTATTTTATGTTTAAAGTCTCACAGAAGCAGTAAAATTCTACCATTAAGTTCAACCCACTTCTTGAAGTAAGAGTTTCTCTCCTGTGATTATGTTATGTGCATTTCAGCAATTGCCATGTGATCTGAGCGAATAGTTTTCCCCGTGTTAAAATAAACAGGTCCGCTGTTAAAAAGTAGCAGACCCGAGTTTTGTGTTCAGTACTGCCATGTGGGAGGCTGTCTGCACAATATCCAAAACCACACTCTGTTCCTTCGGTACTTCAATGCAATTGAACTCTTAGCCTATTGGTTTTATTTGACTATTTCCCAGGATAGAATGTTACTGTTCCTAACCTTGCAAAAAGCATTTCCTGCTGCTATTGAATAGAAACCTTTAACACAGTAAATACTGTAGATATTGCTCACTGTGCAAATGTTATCCCATCAATTCTGCTTTCATTTAAGATGACTTTTGGACGTATTGAGCAAATATTACTCAACTACTGGTAAAATAATAATAATAATAATAATAATAATAATAATACTAATAATACTGTACGGTGGAACAGTGGTGCAGCTGGTCAAGTAGCTGCCTCACCATACTAGAGAACTGGGTTCAATCCTGACTTCAGGTGCTGTCTGTGTGGAGTTTGCCCATTCTCCCTGTGACCACGTGGGTTTTCTCTGAGCGTTTCGTTTTTAGTTTAGTTTAGAGATACGGCGCGGAAAAAGACCCTTCAGCCCACCGTCCAAGCCGACCAGCGATCCCCACACATTAAAACTACCCTACACAAACTAGGGAACAATTTTACATTTACACCAAGCCAACTAGCCTACATATCTGTACGTCTTTGGAGTGTGGGAGGAAGCCGAAGATCTCGGAGAAAACCCATGAGGTCGCGGGGAGAACGTACAAACTCCGTACAGACAATGCCCGTAGTCGGTATCGAACCCAGGTCTCCGGCGCTGCAAGCGCTGTAAGGCAGCAACACTGTCGCTGCGCCACCCTGCAGCTCCATTCCTCCTGAATCCTGATCCGATTCTGATCGTGCTCCAGATTCATCCCAAATTCCAAAGACGTACAGGTTTGTAGATTAAATCGGCCACGATAAATTGTCCCGAGTGTGCAGGGGTTTAATGTAAAACATAGTACAACATAGAACTAGTGTGAAAAAGTGATCAATAGTCAGTGTGGACTCAAGGAACCAGAGGGCTCGTATCTATCAGTCAGTCAAAAATATACATTCTTCTCATTAAAAGTGAATTGCATTTCATCTTGCTTTATAAGGGAAATCAAATTCCAGTACCTTACTATACCAACTGGATTTTGAGAATTTTTAGCTGAGCACTTCAAAAATATTTGGCCTTCAATCTATTAAGCACGTTTTATTTTAAATTGGCCTGATGGCCGACATTTTGATGAAATAAGCATCACACCTTCACAACAGTCCCTGAACCAGTGATTAGGTAACCAATGGATTTATAACATTAATCACTCGGAGGAACCTGATGATTACTATGTGGAGTTTGCATGTTCTCCCTCTGACTCCAGTGCTCACATCCCAAAGACGTGCCATTTTGTAGATTAATTAGCCTCTGTAAATCGCCCCATGTTTATGGGGTGGATGTGAAAGTGGGATAACATAGACTAAGTTTGAACAGGTGATCAATGGTCGGTGTGGACTCCGTGGGTCGAAAGGCCTGTGTCCTTCATCTTTCAGTCCACCAGTCAATAGCAGCCAGGGTCCACAGATGCAACTACTGTTGAATTTGTCTCTCTTCATGAAGAAAGCCACAATTACGTATTTTCCATGATTCCACAGCAAGTCTTCCTCTTCCCAAATGCAGAGAGCAAGGAGGGAAGGTTTATCCAAAGTTCCTCTCTGCCAAATTATAGAACTTCAATAAAAGAGGCCTTACTGTTTTTCAACTGGTAATTTGCCTTTTCATCTTCGATTCAGTCTGTAGCGATCCAGCAACTTGAATAGATAGCCTACTCTGGGATACAGTTGAGGACACTTGTGTCAATAACAAAGTCATGGTAGACAAGTTCTTTGAAGTTCTCCTTCAAGCACCTTCTGTCCACCTTTGCCCTTCATAAGTTCTCGTGCATTCTTGGACCTCACTTTCATCGGTCTTCATGCACTTGGTCCATAAATGATCTTCACTCCACTGGAGAACTCACACAAATCTTGGTTATCCATGAGGCACAAGAGATCGCAGATGCTGGAAACTAAAGCGAGAAAATGCATTCCTGGAGGAACTCAGTGGATCGGCCAGCATCTGTCGCGACAAAGACGATCGACATTTCCGATCGAGATTAAATGGTTATCAGTAAGTTGATGGATGCTCTGCACCATTTCCATCCACTAGCTGCTCTTCAGTGCAAAAAGAATTAACTCTAAGTAGCAAATGCTGAATAGATCCTTTACAAGAACAGGTAGAAACATGGAAACATAGAAAATAGGTGCAGGAGGAGGCCATTCGGCCCTTCGAGCCAACACCACCATTCATTGTGATCATGGCTGATCGTCCCCTATCAATAACCCGTGCCTGCCTTCTCCCCATATCCCTTGACTCCACTAGCCCCTAGAGCTCTAACTCTCTCTTAAATCCACCCAGTGACTTGGCCTCCACTGCTCATTACCACTGATGAACATTTGATCCTCTGCATATTTAACACATACGGGAATCAGAGGACATAGGTTTAAGGTGAGGGGGCGGGAAGATTTAATCGGAACCCAAGGGGTAGGTTTTTCACACAAAGGGTGGTGGGTGTATGGAACAAGCTATTGGAGGAGGTATGGCCCTATGACCCCATACAATCAGCTGAACCATTGTGCTCCAATGGTGGCAGCAAATCAGCATGGTCTTGCAATTGCATTTTTTTTTTTTTTTTTTTTAAATATTTTTTATTGGAGATAGGTACATAACCAAAATACATCATTACATGTCAATTATTATTACATTGTCTCCAATACTTTTTACCTTTTTTTTTTTTTAAACTAGATAGAACTAAAGAGATAGTTTAAGTAAATAAATAAAATAAATACAAGAAAAACAAAAAACAAAAACAACAAACAAAAAAAAAACAAAAAAAAAAAAAAAAAGGGTAGTTAAAGAAGAATGGAAAAATTTGTTAAAATAAAAAAGACTTCATTCGAGATATATTCGTACATTTCAGAGTATAATATTTCATCCATTCTTTAGCCCGCGTGCTAGTCAGGTTCCTGTGCTGAACCATTCTGACCCTTTAAGTAATCAATAAAAGGAGACCATGTTCCAACGAATGATTCCTGTTTATCCAACAGGGAAAATCTGATTCTTTCCACGTTTAAGGTCTCCGTCATTTCTATAATCCACATTTTGATTGTGGGGGCCGTAGGGCCTTTCCAAAATTTTAGAATTAATTTTTTTCCTGTTATTAAACTATAATCAATAAAGTTTCTTTGTGTTGTTCTAAGTGTTTGATTTAATTCTAATATTCCGAGTATTATTAATTTTGGATCTGGGTCCAATTGTATGCTGGTTACTTTAGATATTATACTAAAAATATTTACCCAGAATTTTTTTATTTTTATACAGTTTGCAAACATATGAGATAATGTAGCTTCTAAATGTTGACATTTATCACATATAGGTGAGATATGTTGAAAAATTTTATGTAGTTTTGTTTTTGAATAATGTAACCTATGTATTACTTTAAATTGTATTAGAGAATGTCTGGCGTTTAATGAACACTGATGTATGTGTTGCAAACTTTCTTCCCAAGTATCTTTCGTTATTACTTGATTTAATTCTTTTTCCCATGTTTGTCTGTGTAAGTCCGTCGAGGGAATGTCACTGTCTAATAAAATATTGTATATATAAGATATTAATTTTTCTGTATTAGGATGTTTGTTCCAACATTCATCAAGAATTTCTGAATTTCTAATTCGAAAATTTTGGGAGTTCGATTTTACATAATCTCTAAGTTGAAGATATCTGAAATAATCATTTCCTCGAAGTCCATAAGTCTGTTGCAATTCCTGAAATGTCAGAAAAGTACCTTCCTTGTAAAGTTGTCCCATATTTTTAATTCCATAATTCTTCCATTGTGTAAAACCCCCGTCCAACCATGAAGGCTTAAACAAAGGATTATTCACAATTGGAAGAAAAAGTGATAAATTATCTAATTTTAATGTCTTTTTTAATTGTTTCCAGATTCGTATAGCACTAAATATTATAGGGTTTTCCCTATAAATTTTTTTGTTTAATTTAGACGTAGCAAATAATATCGAACCGATATCAAAAGGTAAACAATCTTCCTTTTCCATTTTTAACCAGTCTGGTTGATGATCTATTTCTTCCAACCAGAAATTCATATTTTTAATGTTAACTGCCCAGAAATAAAACAAAAAATTGGGTAAAACCAAGCCTCCATTTATTTTTGATTTACACAAGTGTCTTTTGTTTATCCTATGATTCTTATAATCCCAGATAAAATCATTAACAATAGAGTCCAATTTTTTTAAAAAGTTTTTTGCCAGATATATCGGAATTGTCTGAAAAAGATATAGTATTTGCGGTAAAAAAATCATTCTTATGGCATTGATTTTGCCTACCATTGAGATAGGAAGTGTTTTCCAGTATTGAATATTCTTATGTAGTTTGTTCAGTAATGGGGGGAAATTTGCTTTAAATAATGATGTATATATCTTAGTTACATAAATACCTAGATATTTAAATTTTTCATTTACTATTTTAAATGGAAATTGTTGTATTGTCTGTTTGTTATGTTCCCTTATTGGCATAATTTCACTTTTATTCCAATTTATTCTGTATCCTGAAAGTGAACCAAATTGGGTTATTAGCTTTAATAAGTTTGGAATACTAATTTCTGGTTTTGTAATGTAAATTAATACATCATCTGCGTATAGAGAAATTTTATTCACTGTGTCCTTTGTGTTATACCCATGTATTTCCGGATGCCCCCTAACTCTTTCTGCCAGTGGCTCAATAGCAAGCGCAAATAATAATGGAGATAATGGGCATCCTTGTCTACAACCTCTAGATAGGCTAAATTTAGGTGACAACCTTTGGTTTGTAAATATTCTAGCCGTGGGATTTGTATATAACAGTTTTATCCATGTACAGAATTTCTCCCCTAGCTGCATATTTTCCATCACCGAAAATAAATAAGGCCATTCGACCTGATCAAATGCTTTTTCAGCGTCAAGTGAAATTATTGCTAGATCTTCATTAATAATTCTCTTAGAATATATAATATTAAATAATCTTCTTAGATTATAATATGAGTATCGTTTCTGAATAAAGCCTGTTTGGTCAGGGTGTATTAATTTATTCATCACTGTACCTAATCTATGCGCTAGTATTTTAGTTAAAATTTTCTGATCTGTATTTAAAAGTGCAATTGCTCTGTATGATCCCGGGTCTTCCAGATCTTTATCAGCTTTAGGAATAAGTGTTATTATTGATTCATTTAACGTGTCTGGAAGTTTCTGTTGAGTATAGATATCCTCATACAGTCTTTGTAAACGTGGGCTAAGCAAATCATAAAATTTTTTATAAAATTCGGAACCTAAACCATCTGGTCCTACTGCTTTACCATTTTTTAAAGAGCCAATAGACTCCTCAATATCCTTTATCGTAATCTCCCTTTCTAATAATTCTCTATCGTTTGAATCTAAACCTTTTAAATTACATTTTATTAAAAAATCTGCTATTCCTTCTGATTGTGCTACGGTTTTAGTTGAATAAAGGTTATGATAGTATTGGAGAAATCTATCATTTATATCCTTGGGCATTTTTAATAATTCTCCTGTCTCTGTTCTAATTTTATGAATTGTTTTTTCCCCTTCCATTTTTCGTAACTGACGTGCTAATAATTTTTGTGGTTTGTCTCCAAATTCAAAATGTAGTTGTTTGGTTTTTTGATAAAGTTTTATTACTTGTTCTGAATACATTTTATTTAATTTATATTTCAATACAGCAATTTTATTATGTTTTAACGTAGATGGCATTCTCGCATTTTCTATATCTAGTTGCTTGATTTCAATTTCCAATGTTTGTTGCTTAATCCTGTTCTCTTTATTATAAAATGCTTGAGCAGAAATTAATGTACCTCGAACATACGCTTTAAACGTTTCCCACATAAGAGAAGTAGGTGTTTCAGGGTTGTCATTTACCTCAAAAAATATTTGAATCTGTTTAATAATATATTCCTGGCATGATCTTTCGTTCAAAATTTGTGGGTTAAATCTCCAATATGCTTGTTTCTCGGACATTCCATTTAATTTAATCATGAATGTTACAGGTGCGTGATCTGAGATTATAATGTTATGGTATTTTGAATTATAAATAAATGGGATAAACGTAGAGTCAACTAAAAAATAATCTATTCTTGAGTATGTTTTGTGTACTGGTGAGTAAAATGAATATTCCCGTCCCGTTGGGTTTTCTATTCTCCAGATATCCTTAATATTAGTGGTATTAATAAATGAATTTAGAAATACACTTGATTGAGATTTTACTTTTTTTTGCCTTGATGATCTGTCTAAGTATGGATCTAGTGTACAATTGAAGTCTCCTCCAATTATTAATTTATATTGTGTAAATTCAGGAATTTTATTAAATGTTTTATTAAAAAACTTGGGGTTATCAAAATTAGGCCCATAAACATTAAGAAGAATCACTTTTTCTCCATTTAACTCTCCAACTAATATAATATATCTACCATCAATATCCACTATTGTTGAAGAGTTCTTAAAAGGTATTCCTTTACGAATTAGTATTGCAACTCCTCTGGACTTATGGGAAAAGGAGGAATGATATGATTCAGCGATCCACTTAGCTTTAAGTCTATGTTGGGATTCCTTTTAAGGTGTGTTTCTTGTAGAAATATTATATCTGTTTTGATTAAATTTAGATGCGCCAAAACTTTACCTCTCTTAATTGGTTCATTAATTCCCTTGACATTCCAACTACAAAATGTTATTCCCTGACCCCCTCTTATCATATTAACATCTTGCATATTGTTTCTAAGGTGGTCTATAACCGAGCAGAAGGTACAACACATAGAACCTGACCCTGCTCCCGAACCTCAAATAGATGAATTTGAAATCATATACATCGCTCTTCCGAACACATCTCCTTGTATTAGTCTTATTTTTCCATTCTAACATTAAATTATAAAAATATTTAAAGTGAAAAAAGTGATAGAGTTGGTTAGTATAGGGTGAAAGAGAAAGAACTACATCTACAATTAGTGTAGTTAGTGATAGCCACACTAACGTGGCTAGAATTCTAAAGACTTCCGTAGCCTTTGTAAAAAAAAAAATTTCCAGCTCCGTGCCCGAAGAAAAAAAAGATTATTTCTAACATTCAAATAACTTCTTTGGGAGTTACAAACTTATTTACATATCCATACGTACACACACACAATATGCACACATATATATATATATATACATATACATATATATACATATATACCCATATGCATACATACACAAACACGTGACCCTGCAGAAAAGTTCAAAAATAGCAAAAATTCCCAACGTTATTATTCTCACATATCATATTAATTTTTTCGCTAAATCTATAATTTTAATTTTAAATCGAAAAATAAAGAGAAAAACCGTTAAACTTTTTTAATGACGTAATCTAATTTACCTCTTGCATATCTTCCTATATAATATAAGTATGTAATTCATTTCTACGTTAATCAAAGACTATTAATTATTAATCATTGTTATCAATCATATACAGTATTAAATTTTTATGAGAAATGTTAATGTTAATAATTTTAGTGGTAATATAGATATTTAATAAGTATTAGTTGTTACATATATAGTTAGGCATGAATATACAGATAATAATATTGATTAATAAACAAAAATACAAAGATCACGGTTTTATCCAATGTCCTCCGTCCATTTCGGTTTCCGAATGTCCTTAAAGCTCTTAAAAGAACTTTAAAGGTCCTTTTAGATCTGGCTTGACTCCTAAGGGGTAATGTAAATTCTTCCGTCTATGGTCGTGTTATTGACTTTTTTGGCATATTCCAGTGCTTTTTCATGGTCTGTAAAAAAGTGCTCCTTGGACTTGTAGAAGACTCTTAGTCTTGCGGGGTAAAACAAACTGTATTTCAGATCAGGTACCTCCTTCAGTATTCTCTTTGTCTCAGTGAACAGCGCTCTTTTCTTGAAGACTTCTGCCGGATAATCTCGATAAATACTGAATCTCGCACCTTCAAAAAGGAGCTGTCCACCTCGAACAATTTTCTTCATTAAATCATCAAATTCATGATCCAATTGTACCTTTACGATAATTTGTCTTGGACGGCCATCATCTTGTATACGACGTCCCTGCGCTCTATGAGCTCGACCGAGTGAAGGTTTGTGATCCAATTTTAAGGCTTTTTGTAGTAGGTCTGCCACAAAATCCCGCGTACCCATTTCCTTCTCACTTCCTTCTTTCACCCCTACAATTCTTAGATTCTTACGTCTTTGACGCCCCTCCAAATCAATACACTTATCATTTAATTTGATCACCATATCGGAGAGGCGTTGATTTTCAATAAGGAGTCGACTTACTGTTTCCACACTTGTCGTCACCGAATTCTCAAGTTCGGTTATCACTGTTCTATGCTGATCAAGTATGTGATAAATGGGGTCCACCTTCGTTTCCACCGAAACAAGCCTGGTTTCCAGCACTTCCATCTGATCCTTGATCTCTTCCTCCCTCGTCTTCTTCCAGATTTCCAGCATTTGTTTAACGGTAGAAAGCATTTCTGCTTTAAAATCTACCTTAAAAGAGTCAAGTTCCTCTTTAAACTTCTCTCCAAACTTCTCTCCAAAAGTTTTCATTTCTGCAGAGAGAAAAATTTTAAGCTCCTCCATTTCAGACTTTTTCGGTTTCGCTTTCTTCGAAGGGTCTTCCTGGGCCGTTGTTGTAACTGAGGTCGAGGCCTCTGTAAGGCCTTCCTCTTCCTTCTGCGGTCTCCCTTTACCGGCTTTTTTTGTCCCACGGGGGGGGGTATGTTGTACCGACGACATATCTTAAAGTCGCGCGCCTGATGACGTCACGCAGGCAGCCGTTCAGATCGCGATCGCTGCAGGTAAGACCCGATTTTCTCCCGTTTTAAATTTCTTCGGCACGGAGCTAGTTGGCGCTGGACTCAAGCCTCCATAGCGCCACCGGAAGTCACAATTGCATTTTTGATCTATTTCCATTTGTATATGTGCAAGGTTCCTCGGCCATTAACAGAGCTCACAATTGTATTTGGTTGATTGCAGCAATCGAGCAGAAGAAAGCTACTGTATATATTGTCTGCCCTCATGATTAATTGAGCAAACTCATTTGGAATCAGAGGACTGGCAAAGATCTGGATGAGCTATGCCTTAAGGGCCTGTCCCACTGTACGAGGTAATTCAAGAGTTCTCCCGAGTTCTCCCTTGATTCGAGCTCGTGTAATGTACGTAGCGGGTACGTAGCGGCTCATACGAGTAAAAAGTAACAATTTTTTTCATCACGAGTATTTTTTTTTACTCGTTGACATTTTTCACAGTGTTGAAAAAACGTCACGAGTTTACTGGATTTCCCAGGTACCTACCGTTACTCGTACGAGCCGCTACGTGACATCCACGAGCTCCGACGTACCAGTTACGTACATTACACAAGCTCGAAGCAGGGGAGAACTCGGGAGAACTCTTGAATTACCTCGTACAGTGGGACAGGCCCTTAAGGCATAGCTCATCCAGATCTTTGCCAGTCCTCTGATTCCAAATGAGTTTGCTCAATTAATCATGAGGGCAGACAAAAGCAGGAGTTGTTGTTTGCCTCTTCACTGTTGGGGAGGTCTGAATTCTGTTACAATCTTTGTTGATGTATTAATGCTGCATGTTTATTAAATCAATTTAGCCTTGTGTCAAGGTGAATACCTCAGGACTGAATTGCTTCAATCTCTGTTGCATTCAGCTAGTGCTTCACACTCCAAGAGGATAAATGACACAGACTGAATTCATGCCATTATTGCTCACTAAAACTGGTCAGTGATAGACCACATTTGCAGCTTGCTTATTTGTCTTTCTTCACCCATTTGTCTTCCTTGTTCTTCTCAAAGACATTAATTTCTATTGCTCGACAGTTTCATGAACACTATTCCGCAGGAGTGTAATGTGTCAGCCTTGATCAGCACTTCTGCACAAACCTGTCTTTCTGACAAACCATCACGTTGAAAGCACTTACGATACGATACGATAGAACTTTATTTATCCCAGGAGGGAAATTGATCTGCCAACAGTCATAAAACACAAGATACATGAAATTTAAGTGATGAGTGGAAAGGGTTGGGGATGTGCAAAGATTGGGGAGGTAGGGGAGGAAGGGGAGGGGAGGCGTTCTACCCCACGACAATATGGGAGGAATTGTACAGTTTGTTAATCACAGGGAAGAAGGATCTCCTGTGGCGTTCTGTGCTGCATCTTGGTGGAACCAGTCTGTTGCTGAAGGTACTCCTCAGGGTGACCAGTGTGTCATGGAGGGAGGGAGCTCTTTTGCCCAATATGCTCCACAGTTTGAGCAGCATCTTGGATAAGCATCTTGAACAAAACACCTAAGGTGTTTCATCTGGCACTGCGTCAAATATTGTCAAATGATGTTGCCAAGAACTACTTTATTGCATTGCTTGTAAATTGTTTTTGCAAATCTATTTTTGTGAGAAGAGCCAAAAGTGTTTAATTGTTATGTTTGCCAGCAATGGAACAATGACATTTTAACTTGCTGCAGCTTTATCTGTCCATTAATTCACAAGTATATAGTAATCAATAATACAATCAATGAATAATCAATAAATACTCAGTAACCAGAGCGCAATAGTGGAAAACCAAAGTATGCAGTACCACTGAACCAAAGCTTACATTAGGTCATAGTTGCTGAGTAGACAATAGGTGCAGGAGGAGGCCATTCGGCCCTTCAAGCCAACATCGCCATTCAACGTGATCATCCCCAATCAGTACCCCGTTCCTGCCTTCTCCCCATATCCCCTGACTCCGCTAATTTTAAGAGCCCTATCTTGCTCTCTCTTCAAAGCATCCAGAGAACCAGCTTCCAACGCCCTCTGAGGCAGAGAATTCCACAGACTCACCACTCTCTGTAAGAAAAAGTGTTCCCTCGTCTCCGTTCTAAATAGCTTACCCCTTATTCTTAAACTGTGGCCCCTGGTTCTGGACTCCCCCAACATTGGGAACATGTTTCCTGCCTCTATCGTGTCCAAACCCTTAATAATCTTATATGTTTCAATAAGATATCCTCTCATCCTTCTAAACTCCAGAGTATACATACCCAGCCGCTCCATTCTCTCAGCATATGACAGTTCCGCCATCCCATAAATTAACCTTGTAAACCTACGCTGCACTCCCTCAATAGCAAGAATGTCCTTCCTCAAATTAGGGGACCAAAACTGCACACAATACTCCAGGTGTGGTCTCACTAGTAACATGATCTCGCTTGGAGCGCAGGAGGTAGTGGAGTGATCTTATAGAGGTGTATAAAATCATGAGCAGAATAGATCGGATAGATGCACATTGCCCAGTGTAGGTTAATTGAGCACCAGAGGACATAGGTTTATGGTGAAAGAGAAAAGATTTAATAGGAATCTTAGGGGTAACATTTTCACACAAAGGGTGGTGGGTGTATGGAACAAGCTGCCAGAGGAGGTAGTTGAGGCTGGGACTATCCCAACATTTAAGAAATAGTTAGACAAGTACATGGATAGGACAGGTTTGGAGGGATATGGACCCAATGTGGGCACATGGGACTAGTGAAGCTGGGACATGTTGGCCGGTGTGGGCAAGTTGGGCCGAAGGGCCTGTTTCCACACTGTATCACTCTATGACATATCTACTTATGGAGGCTGATGGAAATCACCTACTATTTTCTATTAATTTGCAGCCTGACACTGGAGAACGCCGGGATGGGAGATTGCAACCTTCACATGGTCCACCCTGTTTTGACTAATGCCATCAACCCGACGTGCACAAACAAGATCAAATAGAACAAGTCGACCTACAGCTTTAGGCTGTGCACACCATACGCAAGAAGAAGAAGACTGGAGAACGCCATGCTAATATGCAAAAACACAAAGTGCTGGAGGAACTCAGCGGGTCAGGCAGCACCTGTGATGGGAATAAGCGAGTTCGGTATTACAATTGCACATGCCCGGGTCATGGGTCAGTCGGGATAAACATTCTCACCATCTGAGCTACTGTGTGTGTGTGTGTGTGTGTATGGACCTGCGTTTCATACAAATTTTCCAGTTTTGCTTCTTCGAGGTAAGAAAATACTGCTTTCAAAACTATTAACCAGGTTTATTTATGGTTCATTTGTACAAAACTACGATGATTTTATTGGTTTTATTGCTTTCTGTTTCAGTGAGTGAGCGAGATCGTGACCATGAATAACAACCATTTTTTATTGTTTTTGTTTTCGTTTTGGAGGTGGGGGTGGGGGGGGGGGGGGGGGGGGTTGTCTTTCAGCCATCTAGCATCAAAATAGCTACAGGCCTTGCCTTCTTTGTAGTCGCTAAGCAGGCGAGACTTCAGTGAAGTAGCTGGCTGGTTAGCCTCATCATGACTGGCAAGATGATTTGACAGCTCGATGATGGATGAGGGAGGCCAGCAAATTAGTCCTCTCGATTCTGCAAGCTACACATCTTCCACTTCGCTCATGGGATCGGGAAGAATTTTTTCTCCACATATCAAATTCCTTGTATTGATCAGCATGACGACGTTTTTCTTCACCGGCAGTCGGTAGCACGCGCTTCTTCATGTACGATGAAGCGTAAGCAAGAGCAGCGAGTTTAGCTTTTCGTCCCGTCTTTTTCAACCCCCTGTCCGCTAAAAAATGCTTCACAGATTCGACCTTCCAACCCAGAAAATCATTGTGTCATATCGTCGTAATTTGGGTCCGCTATAACTAATATAATAATAATAATAATACATTATACTTATGGGCGCCTTTCAAGGACTCTCAAGGACACCATACAAAATGTATTGAGCAGTTTACAAAACATGTAAGCGGAATGAAACAAAACAAAAAAAATATAACAACAAAAAATAAAAAATAAATAGTAAGGACATCAACAATACCCAATTCAGAGAGAGAGCAGCGGCAGCTAATCACGCCAACGTTCACTCACCCTTCCGGCAGCCATCTTGGAAACGGAACAATCAAAACACATTTTAACATTGAACATCCACCATAGTGACTCCTACACACTCCTCACAGTGGTGGAAGGCAAAATAAAGTTCAAGTCCTTCCCCTAGCTCTTCCTCGGTCGTGGGCCTCGAGCCCCCGTTGACGGGACGATCTTGACTCCCGTAGCCGGCGTTCAGGCCCTCTGCGTCGAGGCGCTCCACTCCCGCATCGGGGGGGATGTCAGCTCCCCCGCGCCGGGCGATCGTATCTCACGTCGGGGCTGGTCGAGCCCTCCGCGGCGTTGGAGCACCCGACTAGGCCTCACCAGAGACTGCGAGCCCTTGATGTTAAAGTCTGCGGTGGTCACGGTGGGAGCGATCCCAGGCAAGCGACCCGCTCTGATGTTAATTCCGCGCCCTGGGGTGGGGCTCACGACAGTCCGAGGAGGCTTCCAGCTCCAGCGATTGTAGGCCGCAGCACCCGGAGAATGTGATCCGAAAATTGATCACATCTCCGGGAAGGTAAGAACATGAAAAAAGTTTCCCCCACTCCCCTCCCCCCCACATAAAACACACCAAAGAACAATAAAACAAACTTAGAACAAACTAAAAAATAAAAAATAAATAGCAAAAAGAATGAAAAGATAACAGACTGCCGGTAGGGCTGCCATCTCCCCCTGTGGCCACACCCCGAATCTGAAGAAGACGAAAGCTCAGACCGGAAATGTACTCACAGTTCACACAGCGCTGCGCTAGTTTTTTTAAAATCCCGAATGACCTTTGACAAATCCCATGATTCTTTGTGCTTATCGAGATACCGAACTCACTTATTGAGAGGCAACAGTTTGAGACAGGACTCGTCTTCAGACTGGTGTGTCACTAGTACGCCACATGTTTTATATCTACAAACTGAAGAGGTCTTCATCAATGGCTGCAGAAATTGATCCTTTCCCGACACCTTCCAGCAGTGAGACCTCCTAAGAAGTTGAAAAATGCCACGTTCTTTGTTTGAGACGGGAGTTGCATTTGACACGTATATTGTAACACCCAAAACAACAAGGATTGATTTATTGACAAGCCACAGGCATTTGCCCAGTGCAACGATGGTACCCCTGGATGCTTCAGGCAAAGGGAACATTGCACACATGTTTGCGTCTCAAATTTATTTTAACAGTGTCAAATGAAAGAGTTGCAGCTTAGGTTGAGTGAGATGAAAACTGTCAGACTGAAGACATGGGTGGGATATGAAAGCCGAGGGTGCAGAGGAACTAACAGGCTTGCAGTGCCTGGTATTTTCATCACCAATGCAGTTCATAGTGTCAAGAGGCCAAGGTCATTCCCTGGCTTTCAGAAAAGCTGCTTTCATTCAAAGCTGGTCCTTGCAGTATTATCTCACCTCCAATGTAAACAGAAGCTGATGGTGGAAGATTGAAAGATACAGCATGGGAACAGGCCCTTTGGCCCACTGAGCCCATGTTGACCATCAATCACCAGTTGACAGTGGTTCTATGTTATCCCACTTTCTCATCTATTCCCTGCACACTAGGGATGTTGGTAATGGCATATACACGTTCTCATCCACTTCCTACAACTCAGATAGAACTCAGTAATAAGGTCTACCTGACCTGCTATCTGTGGGACCCAATTGATAAGTAGTTCGCCTATCTTTGTTATTTTGGAGAAAATCAAAAGGAATTCATCGCTTTGGGATGTTCGGGCTCAATGAAAGCAACTGAATAGCTCTTTGTCATCACAGCCTTTGCTATCAATTACATCATTCCCAACATGTTCATCCAGATCTTTCAGTGTAAGGATGCAGTTTACCAAAGCCATCTTTGACCCTCTAAGGAGACCATCTAAGGAGATGGTCAGCCAAGGACTAGGAACTTGCTATAAGTTCAAAGCAAACTCGGAGAACACGATGACAGCTTAATTAATACATATAAACTGAGCACTTTTAAACATCACCTATCCCTTTCACCATATTAATTTATATGCCAGATTAGCCATGTTCTCAATACATTTACATGCCGTACCCCAGTTAACAATTATAATGTATATGATAATCTATTTTAAGTGATTTAAAACTAAAGATACTTGAGTAAAGGAAGGATGTGGTGATAAATGTATAGAAATTATGTGAACTTATATTTAATGATTTTAACTGTTTGAAAGATCTTTTAATTTGAAAATGAAAACCCCATTTTGGCTTCATAGAACGGCTCATTTCCTTTACTGCTACTAGCTAATGGTTTCACATTCAATTATCATCTTTAACAATAAGATCCCTTATTACTTTAAGGTAACCACAAAATGCTGGAGTAACTCAGTGGGACAGGCAGCATCTCTGGAGAGAAGGAATTCCTTATTACTTTCATTGGCATAGTGCCTTTAAAATAATAATTTTTAAAAAGTTGAAAGATAAGAACATAGAACAGGTCTATTTCGCCGAACACCTCCGCTCAGCCCGCAATAACCTACCTGAATTCCCGGTGGCTCAGCACTTCAACTCCCCCTCCCATTCCCAATCCGACCTCTCTGTCCTGGGTCTCCTCCATTGCCAGAGTGAGCAACACCGGAAATTGGAGGAACAGCACCTCATATTCCGCCTGGGTTGCTTGCGTCCGGATGGCATGAACATTGAATTCTCCCAATTTTGCTAGCCCTTACTGTCTCCTCCCCTTCCTTAACCCTCGAGCTGTCTCCTCCCATCCCCCCGCCCTCGGGCTCCTCCTCCTCCTCCCTTTTTCCTTCCTTCTCCCCCCCACCCCCCCATCAGTCTGAAGAAGGGTTTCGGCCCGAAACGTCGCCTATTTCCTTCGCTCCATAGATGCTGCTGCACCCGCTGAGTTTCTCCAGCATTTTTGTGTACCATAGAACAAGTCTTTCTTGATTAGAACAGGTGTCAAGGGTTATGGGGAGAAGGCAGGAAAATAGGAATAGGAGGCGGAGATCATCCATGTTTGAATGGCGGAGTAGACTCGATGGGCCAAATGGCCTAATTCTACTCCTTTAACTTGTGAACAGAAATGTGCCCTTTGGCCCATCATGTCTGCGCCAACCAGGTGCCAATCTAAACCATTTCCCAACACATAGTCTGTATCCCTCTATTCCCCAAGTAGAAATAAGCAAATGCATTTGCTGGTTTACACCAAAGATAGACACAAAGTGCTGGAGTAATTCAACGGGTCAGGCTGCCTCAGATACCTGTAGGTCTAAAGAAGGGCCACAACCCAAAACATCACCCATCCTTTGAGTCCGAAGAGGGTCCCGCCCAAAACATCACCTATCCTTTTTCTCCAGAGATGCTACCTGACTAGCTGAGTTACTCCAGCACTTTGTGTCTATTCCTCTATTCCCTGCCTGGTCACATGTCTATCTAAATGCGTCAAACATTACTCAGATATCTGATTTTACCTTTGCCCCGTAGCACATTCCTAGTACCTACCATTCCCTATATAAATATGCTGTACATAGTATCAACGTCTTATTACTATAAATAATGCCCAAGGAATCAAAATGGGCACCAACGATCTGTGCTGTTAACATCTTAGATTAATGTGCATCCGATCTACAATTATTGCAAACCAAAAAATATCAAGAATATAATTTTTCATTTCTCAATATCAGCATGTCTTTGAACAGTTACAAGTTGGTTACTCCCATGAATTGCCTAGAAACATAGAAACATAGAAAATAGGTGCAGGAGTAGGCCATTCGGCCCTTCGAGCCTGCACCGCCATTCAATATGATCATGGCTGATCATCCAACTCAGTATCCTGTACCTGCCTTCTCTCCATACCCCCTGATCCCTTCAGCCACAAGGGCCACATCTAACCCTCTTAAATATAGCCAATGAACTGGCCTCAACTACCTTCTGTGGCAGAGAATTCCACAGATTCACCACTCTCTGTGTGAAAAATGTTTTTCTCATCTCGGTCCTGAAAGATTTACCCCTTATCCTTAAACTGTGACCCCTTGTTCTGGACTTCCCCAACATCGGGAACAATCTTCCTGCATCTAGCCTGTCCAACCCCTTAAGAATTTTGTAAGTTTCTATAAGATCCCCCCTCAATCTTCTAAATTCTAGACTCATGGAACCATAGTGCCACACAACACAGAAACATGCCCAATAGCTCAACTTGTCCATGCCGACCAAGTTGGCTTTCTGGGCTAGTCCCATTCTTCTGCATTGGACCCCTCGCCCTCTAAACCCTTTTTATCTACACACCTGTCCTTTGCATTGTTTGACATATTGGAATTAATAAACTATTAAACACTGTCGCCCAATCTTAAATAGCACATGGAGGGAAATGATCACCTAGGAAAGATTATAGGAGTTTTGTGCTTGGCTGAAATTATATTTCCCCCCCCCCGAGTATGAGATTCTTCAGTGCAAGGTGATACCATGTTAATTGCTGTCGCAGAAATCCACAAAATTATATGAAAATAACAATTCAGAAAGATTCACCAGGTCAAGGAGAATCGGTGATGAGAAAACTGACAATGGCGGACAAGTGTTTTAACAAGAGGAGCTACAAGGAAATGTAATATAAACACAGCCATACACTTTTTTTTAATGTCAGGAACAATGGACACTAAGAAAGAAGATAGTTAAATGTAACATTTTCTTATATCTGTAATACTTATCAGTAAATTTTCGATTTTGCCTTTTTAGTGCATACAATTCATGAGTGTAGAATAGAAGTAAATACATTTGACTTCATTCTGTCAGTTAGAATATATTAAATAAATTGTATGAATTTGTCCTTCACAAAATATTGCAAAGATGACTTAAATCATAATGCCTTCTTTTTTTAACCCATCATTTCATTAAATGAATCTCTGGATAGAAGCTGCATTTTGTAAAGATAATTTTCACTCTATTTTGATAATGAACACAATGCTATCTGAGGAGGATGATATTAGAGTTTAAATAGATTCAAGATTCAAGATTCAAGAGAGTTTATTGTCATGTGTCCCTGATAGGACAATGAAATTCTTGCTTTGCTTCAGCACAACAGAACATATTGGCATTGACTACAGAACAGATCAGTGTGTCTGTGATATATATACACACAAATATAAACATAGAAACATAGAAAGGTGCAGGAATAGGCCTTTCGGCCCTTCGAGCCTGTACCGCCATTCAATATGATCATGGCTGATCATCCAACTCAGTATCCTGTACCTGCCTTCTCTCCATACCCCCTGATCCCTTTAGCCACAAGGGCCACATCTAACTCCCTCTTTAATGTAGCCAATGAACTGGCCTCAACTACCTTCTGTGGCAGAGAATTCCACAGACTCACCACTCTGTGTAAAAAATGTTTTTCTCATCTTGGTCCTAAAAGATTTCCCTCTTATCCTTAAACTGTGACCCCTTGTTCTGGACTTCCCCAACATCGGGATTCCTGCATCTAGCCTGTCCAACCCCTTAAGAATTTTGTAAGTTTCTATAAGATCCCCCCTCAATCTTCTAAATTCTAGCCTGTACAAGCCGAGTCTATCCAGTCTTTCTTCATATGAAAGTCCTGACATCCCAGGAAACAAATTGGCATCATTGCATTATTTAGCACAATACCAAAGGGCAGTTTGTCTCATGATCATTAAGTATCACGATCACTTTATTTAATAAATTAAATCTCGGGGCGGCAAGGTGGCACAGCGGTAAAGCTGTTGCCTTGCCGTGCCGGAGACCCGAGTTCAATCCTGATTACGGGTGCTGGTTGTACGGAGTTTGTACATTCCCCCTGTGACCGCGTGGATTACCTCTGGTTGCTCCGGTTTCCGTCCACACTTCTAAGATGTATAGGTTTGTAGGTTAATTGGCTTCGGTAAAAATGGTCAATTATCCTGAGTGTGTAGGATAGTAATAGCATGCAGGGATCATTGGTCGGCGAGGACTCGGTGGGCCAAAGGGCCTTTTTCCATGCTATATCTCTAAAGTCTAAAGTGATAACAGCCTCAAAATTTGAAAACTAATGGACAAGCACTTGATATACTTTCTGTAGAGCAGTCATGCCAAACATTGAGCCATTGGTATTCTTTTAACCATGAAAAATAAATCAAAAGGCATTTTCTTTGGAAAGCAAGCAACACAATCAATGAAAAGCTTCATCCCCGGGAGAAAACAATGTGAAATGAAACACACAAACAAATTACAGGTTAAGAGATAGATAAAGACAGAAGTCTGAAAATGGAAACATCTCCGCTCACTGAACTCGAAAGCAAATACGCAGAACGTTATTATAATAAGTTTGATAGGCCACGGATATGATGCTGTTACAGATGTAAGGTATAATTTTGTCATCTGCTGTGGCTCAGTGGTAACACGCTTACCTCAAGAGTCAGAAGATTGTGATTTCAAATCTCAGTGAAGAGACTGGAGCATAAAATCCTGGCTGCCAGACAACTGAGGTATTGAAAAAAAGATGCACTGCGGGAGATGTCTCTTTTTCATGAGAGGTCTTTAACACGGTGCTACATGGGAACAGCAATCCACCCTCGCACCCTGATCAATATCTAATCGTCAAGCAACATCAATAAAAAAATTTAGATCTTCTGGATGTGTTGAATGGACAAGAATTGGACTTGCACGAAGTGGTTCTTCTTCTTTTCGTGATCATCTCGTTACAAATGTTGGCCTCGCTGTCATCGTCCGTCCTGAAAAGGACGCAAGCTTCTGGCGACAATCAGTGGGAGCCATCGCCTGTTGCAATAGATGATGGTGGTAGCAGAATTAGCTCAGGATACTTCCAGTTCCCAGCCCCCCCGCGATGTGGAAGCTTCTGCTATGGGGTCCATGAAGTGGCAAACAGTATGTACGCTATTGGTGTGGCAAGTAATTACCATCTCTGACAAGAAAGAATCTAATGATGTTCTGTTCAATTAACTTAGTTTATTGTCACGTGTACTGAGGTACAGTGAAAAGCTTTTGTTGCGTGCTAACCAGTCAGCGGAATTACAATCGAGCCTTTTCCCAAATAGTATTATCACCAGCAAGTCTACCATCTTTTATGTTCTGTGTAATGTAAATGCTACAAGCCCCTTGGTTAAGGAGGAAATAGGTGCTTTCCTAATCGCAAAGTCTCCTGATGACCTATAGCTGTTGCTGCTCCATTTGGGTTCCAATTTATACCTCGTTCCACAACAAACGATCACAGAACTTCCATGCCCCTTCTGCCCTTGTTCATTTACTGCATTATTCCCGACTCCTTCCTTCCTTTTGAGGTTATAAGGTAATAAGGAATAAGAGAAGAATTAGGCCACTCAGCCCATCACGTCTACTCCGCCATTCAATCAAGGCTGATCTATCACTCCCTCCTAACCCCATTCTCCTGCCTTCTCCCCATAACCTCTGACACCTGTAATAATTAAAAATCTATCTATCTGCCTTAAAAATATACACTGACGGCCTCTGGGGCCTTCTGAGGCAATGAATTCCACAGATTCACCACCCGCTGATGAAAGAAATTACACCTCATCATCTTCCTAAAAGAACGTCCTTTAATTCTAAGGCTATGACCTCTAGTCCTAGACTCTCCCACTAGTGGAAACATCCTCTCCACATCCACTCTATCCATGTCTCTAATGGTCAGAGACAGATGTATATAGAATGATCAAAGTAGTAGACTTTAGACTTTAGACATACAGCATGGAAACTGGCCCTTCAGCCACTGAGTCCATACCAACTAGTGATCACCTCATACACTAATTCTCTCCTACACACCTAAAGACAATTTTCAATGTTACCAAAGCCAATTAACCTACAAACCTGTACATCTTTAGAGTGTGGGAGGAAACCAAAGCACCTGGAGAAAACCCATGTGGTCACAGGAAGAACGTACAGACTACGTACAGACAGCATCTGAGGTCAGGATTGCACCCGAGTCTCTGGCCCTTAGGCAGAAACTCTACCACCACGCCACTGTGCCATCAATAATGATTTGTAAAAAATTAAACATTGACATCAAATCATATTTGTGTGTGATAAATGAATTTAAATCATTTATGCAGTGCCAGACAATCTTTTTCAAAGAAGGTTGGATATCCCACAAGTGCCAGCTATAGCTATATGTTTCAGGGGTCAGATGTGGTGCTTCTGGTTGCACGGGTCAGTGGTATTTGTGTACCATCAGTGTGCTCATTGGTGATACTGGCAGCAGAGAGCGTAGGGTAGATTCCCAACAACTGCTCGTCTTAGTCTCCGAATTGAAAATTACAATACATAGGTGTTGACCCAGAATGACCACTGTGTAGGAAGGAACTGCAGATGCTGGTTTAAACCGAAGATAGACACAAAAGTCTGGAGTAACTCAGCGGGACGGGACAGGAGAGAAGGAATGGGTGACGTTTTGGGTCGAGAAGAAGGGTCTCAACACGAAACGTCACCCATTCCTTCTCTCCAGAGATGCTGTCTGTCCCGCTGAGTAAAGGGCCTGTCCCACGAGCATGCGACTCCATGCGGCAAGCGCGACCTAACGTGGTCGCTTGAGTCGTACGGCCTCGTGGGGCCGGTCCCACTTCGATCGCCGGAGCCGTATGGAGTTGGTCCCGACATCGCGTGGGGCTGCGACAAACTGACCGTGTTCAAAAATTCCGCGCGGCAACGGCCTGCCGGCCCGCAGCCGCATTGAGGCCGTACGCACCGTCTCGACGAAGTACACGGCATCTTGACGCCGTACGTCACTCGCGAACTTCCCGCGGACTTCACTCGAACTTCACGTCACTCACTCGACCTCCACACGGCCCCCACTTCCAGTTTAGTTGCGCTCGCCGCATGCAGGCGCATGCTGGGTGGGACCGGCCCTGTACGGGGATCACTTGACCTCCGCGCGGCGCCCGCTTCCAGTTTGGTCGCGCTTGCCACATGCAGGTCGCATGCTCATAGGACAGCTTTACTCCAGCTTTTTTGTGTCTATCTCCAGAAAGACCACTGATCTACAAGCAGTCTATGGAAATCATTACAAACAAATTTGGATGCTTCGGGTTGAAGTTTGAAAGATACAGCACAGAAACAGTCCCTTTGGCCCACCAGGTCCCCACCAGGTCCCCAACGACCACCGATCTCCTGTTCACACTTGTTCTATGTTGTCATCCTACTTTCTCATCCACTCCCTACACACTCGGGGCAATTTACCAGAGACCAATTAACCTACAACCTGCCATTTCTTTGGGATGTGGGAGGAAAGCGGAGTTCCTACTGGGTCACAGGGAGATCGTGCAAATTGCACACAATAATAATAATAATGGATGGGATTTATATAGCGCCTTTCTAATACTCAAGGCGCTTTACATCGCATTATTCATTCACTCCTCAGTCACACTCGGTGGTGGTAAGCTACTTCTGTAGCCACAGCTGCCCTGGGGCAGACTGACGGAAGCGTGGCTGCCAATCTGCGGCTACGGCCCCTCCGACCACCACCAATCACTCACACACATTCACACACAGGCAAAGGTGGGTGAAGTGTCTTGCCCAAGGACACAACGACAGTATGCACTCCAAGCGGGATTCGAACCGGCCACCTTCCGGTTGCCAGCCGAACACTTAGCCCATTGTGCCATCTGTCGTCCACAAGCATTACCGAGGCCAGGAATGAACCGGGATCACCGGTGCTGTGAGGCAGCAGCTCTACCACTGCGTTCAAGAAGGAACTGCAAATGCTGGAAAATCAAAGGTAGACAAAAGTGCTGGAGAAACTCAGCGGGTGCAGCAGCATCTATGGAAGCGAAGGAAATAGGCAACGTTTCGGGCCGAAACCCTTCTTCAGTCCACTGTGCCAGGTTGACAGGTTGAGCAAGTGCAAACCATACAAACTATACATTTGGTTTGTTCACCGACTACTGTGGACAATTATATCCTTGCCTTGTTTTATACAAGGGATTTGTACCAAAGGAAAGATGATGGAACACAGTCATACAATTTAAAAACACTTTTTGTGAACTATAAGATGATGTACCATATATTTACCGTGTAAATCTTGTAGTAAGTCAGTTGAAAGCAAGGAGGCAATAACATCTTTGACATCAGCAAGTGATTTTAATTTGCTTCATTGATTGCAATATTAAAACATAAAATATACTCTCACTTCCTTCCCACAACTCTACTTTGCCTGATTTTCTGACATTCTCCTGACACAAACCTTGCCATTTTTCAGCACTTTGTCTCAGGAGTATATTCAATTGGCTGTTCAATTGGGTGTGTTGATAGATAACCTCACTTGATTAGTCCGTGCACGGAGCTGTGCTGATAGACAGACCCTTTTGATTGTTTGTGTCTGTTAGATATATGAGATGCCAGAGCAGAGGATGATCCCAATAAGTGGCCACTGTTTAGTGGCTTTTGTTACTTTACTTACTTTCTGTAAAGGTTTAATTAATTGTTCTAAAATCAATAGGTAATGATTTGCGTTTGGTCTGCTGGCTATAAGGAACTGCAGCTCGAAATTAGTTTTCATCAGTACAAAAAAAAATACTAAGGCACAGATCTATTCTGTGGTAAAATACAAAATGTGAGCTTTTAGCAGTGTCCATCAAAATACATGTGCCTGAATTCCTCAATGTAGGAGAATTATGCCATGTTGATGATAGTATTCAGCTTATCTGTATGTTTGTTATGTTTGTTTAGTGTAGGATTTATTTCTATCTTGAGGCTGAGTGTAATAGGCTTTCCTGAGAAGTGATTTAGTAGATAGGACCTCACCAAAACACAAAGTGCTGCAGGAACTCGGTGGTTCAGGCAGCAGCTGGGAAATGAATGGGCAAGCAATGTTTTGGATCGGGACCCTTCTAGGGACCCATTGCTTGTCCATTCTCTCCCCAGATCATGCCTAACCGGCTGAGTTCCTCCAGCACCTTATGTTTAGTTTAGTTTAGTTTAGTTTATTATCATGTGTACTGAGGTACAGTGGTAAGCTTTTGTTGCGTGCTAAACGGCCTGTCCCACTTGGGCCGCCATTTACGCGAAAGGCCGGTAGTGACTGACGCGCGATGGTCGCCCGCGTCATCGTGCATCCGCACAGCCGCCTGGAGCGCGTGATGTCATTTGAAGATGGACACAAAATACAGGAGTAACTCAGCGGGACTGGCAGCATCTCTGGAGATAAGGAATGGATGATGTTTCGGGTCAAGACTCTTCTTCAGTCCTAAGGGGGTCCCGCGCTAGAATAATCTACTCTCGGCTCAGGTAGATCTACCCCGGGTGGAGAGAGAGTAGAGGGGTGGGGTGGTGGGGGAAGAAAGGGATAGACGGGGAAGCGGGTGTGAGGGTGAATGGAGAAGTGGGAGGTGGGTCGTTCCCTCACGCTCCCGGGGCAGCGCTCCCGCCCCTCCAGTCGCCGTGCTTCACGTACACAGCCCCGGGTCCACTCCTCTCTCTGTAACGTGGTGAACAATACAGGGAGGCCCAGTCCTGGGGTTAGAGCAACGTTTACAAACCTCGGCCTCAGCTCACACCCATCCGCCTGGACCCCGGCATCCTCTCCTGCCACCGGCCCTCTCCCTCCCTTCTCTCTTTCCCTTCCCTTCCTCCCTTCCCTTCTTCCCTCCCTTCTCACCTTCCCTCACACACACACACACACACACACACACACACACACACACACACACACACACACACACACACACACACACACACACACACACACACACATAACGCACAGACAACTAACACACACACACACACACACACACACACACACACACACACACACACACACACACACACACACACACACACACACACACACACACACACACACACACACACACACACACACACACACACACACACAACTAAGTTAGGATGGGGTAGAAGCCCGAGGGGTAGGATGGGGCTTAAGCCCAAATTTAATGCCTGGACTGGTTTTTCGCCAATGGTTTTCCAGGATCTAATTAATTAAATTACATTTTTTTTCATTTCACAGTCACTAAAACAAGTGGTATTGTAACTATGTACTTTTCAGAGGTGATCTACAATTTTGTTTTTTACTTGTAGACCTACATGTATGAAATTTTATAATAAAACGTAACTTAGATCTGTTTGGTCCATTAACCCGCAGGCACTTTTTAAGCGCACATTTTGATTACTTTCCATTCTACCATAGAGATATAAAGTCTACTAGACTAAGTGGGACCCGTTGGGTCCCAGCATTACACGGAAGGGCTGGTCACCAACGCAATATTCCACCTCTCCACCAATTCCAATACTGCTCGTCAGTTGGGGGGGGGGCTGTCTGTTGGGCTAGTATGGGAGTTGCGGGCTGAAGGTACTGGTTTCCAGAGGGCTAGTATAGACATTGTAGGCCGTATGGATGCTTGGGCAGGCATCCAACTGTTGCAACGATTTTAAAAGCCAAACCGAGGCAAACAATTGGGCTGCAGACACCCGACAACCAAAATTCATTTTGTGAACACAAACTTTTTAAAAAGGGCTGCAGCCAGTTTACAGCCGCATCGAGGGGACTCACCGTGGAGTAGACGTGCGTTCAGTGTTATTCGCAGCTCAGAGAGCTGTGACCCTCTCGCTTTCTGGGTCTGGCAGAGACTAAGTGAGGCACGACACTTCCTGGTTTTATAGTCCCTCCCCCTGCCGCCAGCAGGGGCAGCAGAGAGAATGGGTAATTTTGTAAAAACATTAATATCTCTCTCATTTTTCACCAACGGAAAATATCCTCCGCACTAATACGGCGGAGGAGAGCTCTGAGCGAGGTGGCCAAAAATGACGGCCGTAGGTGGTGGCGTTCTGTCGGAAATCGCAGCACAGTGGGCCAAAAGCGGTCAAGATCAGAGATTTAGTAATATAGATAATAGACTGTATTTGTATTTCTATGAATCTACAGACCTTGGCTAGGAACCTGGGGCTCACCAAAATTGTTCCCAATTGTTCCCAGCAA
This sequence comes from Amblyraja radiata, assembly GCF_010909765.2. Taxonomy (NCBI): domain Eukaryota; kingdom Metazoa; phylum Chordata; class Chondrichthyes; order Rajiformes; family Rajidae; genus Amblyraja; species Amblyraja radiata. The sequence goes on along the minus strand of NC_045968.1, from coordinate 4,475,521 downwards.
CTCCTCAGGCCGGCCCTGTTCACAGATTGACATGAGTGATCAGCAAAAACTTTATTCTTTTGTGTTTCATGAGCCTTCAGCCGCCAGCGGTGTTTTCCCTTATTTATCTTGACTTTGATTTTATTCAGGATCTATAATGCCACACTCGATCAAGACATGCATTCTCATTACAATTCTGGAATTTGGTTCTACTGTCTATTTTGAGGATTAATCTAGCTGCAATAAAATCAAATCAGAAGAAGCTGGAAATACTCCGCAGGTCGGACCATATCTGTCATTATAATAGAGTTAGCAACGGACATCAACCTGAAACTGCAACTGAAACACAAACATAAACTCTGTTTCTTTGTCCAGATGCAGACTGACCTGCTGTGTATTTCCAGCGATTTTTATTTCAGATTTCCACCATCTGTAGTTTCTTTAATTTGATTTTCAGAGCTTTAATGAAGCCTGGAGCCAGTGTACTGACAGAACCACAAAAACAAATATTAATGAGTATAATCTGCTTTATATGTGCTTTTCATAAAATTGTGAGCAACTTATTTTATCTCATACATCTTATGATTCAGAGAAGGCACATGAATATTTTGGACAAGTACATGGACAACCTTTTGTCTACCTTCGATTTCCCAGCATTTGCAGTTCCTTCTTAAATACATGGACAAGAAAGGTTCAGGTGGATATGGGCTAAACATGGGGTAATGGAACTAGGTTAGATAGAGTAGTACTCATACAACGTGAAAACAGGCCCTTCGGCCCAACTTGCCCATGCTAGCCACCTACACTTGTCCCACCAGCCTGCGTTTGGCCCCCATCCATCTAAACCTCTCCTATCCACGTACCTGTTGAAATGTTTCTTAAATTTTGCAATAATAACTGCCTCAACTACATCCTCCAGCAACTCGTTCCAAACACCCACCAGCCTTTGAGTAAAAAAAGTTACCCCTCAAGTTCCTATTAAACTTTTCCCCCTTCACCTTAAACCCATGTCTTCGGTTCCTTGATTCCCTTACTCTGGGCAGGAGACTCTGTTTGGTGACCCGATCTATTCCTCTAACCATGACTAACATGGCTACATTTTTCTTATACATTGCGATGGATGGGGAATTTTGGTCGGCATGGGCGAGTTGGGCCAAATGGCCTGTTTCCGTTCCGTATAATTCTATGACTGCAAGGCTATGCAGTGCTGTATTTGTCAAATTCAGAATTTTGAGGATTAATCTAGATGCTGATTGTTTTTCATTGTCGCAGGGAGCTGTGCTTACCTTTGGAAAGAACAGCTTTGAAATTGAGATGCATGAAATGAAACTGAACTCCAAAAAAATCGTCTGGCTCTCCCTGTGTCATGTTGGTACTAAACAGAGTTATAAGAAAATATAAGTTTGGACAAGTCTAGATTTTCTTCAAAGAACGTTTCCTAATATAACATTATTTAAAAGCATGCATGCTTTCACAGATCTTTCAGGCATGTCAAAATATCTATGTTTGACATCACCAATTCCTTTTGAAATGAAACTATTCTTTTGTGCGTACAAGTTCGGTCTATTGATCATGAACAACATTCTCTGGCATGAGGCTAACATAGTTTTAATTGGGAGAAAAATGATGAGCTGTCAAAATAAGAACTCCTTTTTTTTAAATAATAGCACAGGTTACAATGAACCGTACAAAAAAGTAAAATGCATATGTTTTTTTTTTTTACGAACAGAAATATGCCATTTAAAAATCCATCAAATTCAGTAGCTGAAAAAAATTCATCTGATCCAGAACCAAAGCCTTTCAGAAAGTGCCGACTGTAGTATAATAACTGGGAAAATATTAATGTTAACATTTTGGAAAGGTCCTATAACCCCCACGATTAAAATGTGGACTGTGGAAATGTCGGAGACCCTACATTTGGAAAGAATCAGACTTATCTTAATGGACAAACAAGAACTTTTTATCAGAATATGGTCTCCATTCATTGACTACTTGACGGGGCAGACTGGCTCGACACGGGAACCTGACTGGAACTCGAATTAAGGATTAGATGAAAAGTTATACTTTATAATTTACGAACTTATCTCCAATGTTGTATTTTTAGTAATTTATTCCATTCTTCTTTATCATGCTTTATCCTATTTTTTATTATCTCCCTTTCTTATTTTCTATCTATGTAAAAAAAATACTAGAAGCAGAGTTAATATCAATCGATAATATTAGTAATGTAGGAATGATATACATGAAATGTTTTTGTATTGTTCCTTGTCCTTATCTGCTGCCAATGATGTTAAGGTTTACGGGACTAAAGGGCCTGTCCCACTTTTATTGCGACTAAAGGGCCTGTCGCAAATTACGCGACCTCATGGTCGCTTGAGACGTACGGGCACCGTATGGCCATGCGGGGCCGGTCCCACTTAGAAGCGCGGAGGGGTATGGAATTGGGCCCGCCTCCTGCCCAGCTGATTTGTAAGCATGACGTAAATTTACCTCACGCGCGAACTTAGCGCGAACTTAGCGCGAACTTAGCGCGACCTCCGCTTCCGTTTGGTCGCGGCAAAACGCACGCTATCGCATGCAAGTGGGACAGGCCCTTAATGCACTACAAAGCTGAGGACTATACAGACCGAGCACTCTGTATCTTCCCAATTACTCTTTCTATTGTACAAGACTTTGAACTGATTGCATGTATCTAATCTATTTGGATAGCATGTAAAACAAAACATTTCACCGGATCTCAGTACAGTACCTCAGTGACAATAGTAACCCTAAACTCTGAATATCCCCTTACCTGAACTAAATGCTCTTGTAGTCAAATTATTATTAATACAACAAAATATATACCACCATGGTAATTCCTTCATCTTCCTGTTCCTGTCAGCACAAGATACAGAAGCTTGAAAGCAAGTACCACCAGACTCTGGAGCTGAAGCCTTCCCTCTGTTATTAGAATGATTCTTCTTTAAGCTAAGGTTCAGTGACAATTTTCCAATCTACCTCATTGTAGACATTGGACTTTTCTCTGGAAGAGTTGCTCTCCAATGTTGAGAAACTATATTCTGCACTCTGGCATTTGCTCTGCACTCTACCTGGTGTACTTGTGCTAGGCTTGCTTGAATTCATGTACAGAATGCAGACAAAAGCTTTTCACTGTACCTCAGTAGACATGACAATAATGAACCTAAACCTAAACCAAGCTTGCTCACACAACCAACAGACTAACATTGAGCTGCAGAAAGAAAAACAGTTATATGTTTATTAATGTGTTTAAGAAGGAACTGCAGATGCTGGAAAATGGTCTGACGAAGGGTTTCGGCCCGAAACGTTGCCTATTTCCTTCGCTCCATAGATGCTGCTGCACACGCTGAGTTTCTCCAGCATTTTTGTGTACCATATGTTTATTAATATTTAGAAACATAGAAATGTAAAAACATAGAAAATAGGTGCAGGAGTAGGCCATTCGGCCCATTGAGCCAACACCAATATGATCATGGCTGATCATCCAAAATCAGTACCCCATTCCTGTTTTTCCCCATATCTCTTGATTCCTTTAGCCCGAAGAGCTAAATCTAACCCTCATTCATATCTAACTCATTTATGTGCATGAGTGAATTTTCAACCCGAGCAAACAAAATGACTTGCCGAACTTCATGTCATCACAACTCTTCAGAAGACTACATTGGCTGTAAAGTATTTGGTGACATCTAAAGTCATGGAAATCACCAATCAATTGGACATCTACCTCTCCCTTTTTAAAAGATCACACGACAGACATACGTAGACTGAGAGGCCGTTTGAATGGATCATGCAGCTCGCTTAGCGTTAAGTAATGCTTTATGCCTCGTCTTTGATACCACATTTGTCAAGTAAGATTTCAATTTAAGTGGCCACTAGTTGTTGAGGTGCGAGGGCAGCCGTAAAAGTTAAAATGTCACCGTTGTGTAAGGTGAGTAATAAAGTGCTTGGGTAGCCGTTTTTAAGGACTCTTTCATCAATGCATTTTCATTCCTGGATATGAGTGTAATGAGTTTCAGCATGGAGGCCAGATTGGATGGGGCTGTTTTTGCAATTATGTACCTCCTACTGCTTTACTCACAAGGCAACACTATGAAAAGGTAAGACTTTAAACAACAGATGATTTATTGGCTTTAAACGATGCCCCTGGCACATTTATTTTTTAACTGTAGTTGGTTTATTAGGCACAGTCTGCGGAGGAAATTTGTTCGATGCGAATATTTTTAACCAATGGAACTCTGGCTAATAAAATATCAGATGAGCTGTTAGGGTTTTTGGGTTACTAACAGCAGGTGTCGAGCAGGCATTAAATTTAATATACAGATTTACAGCATACTCCAGTCCCTGACTTCCTGGCTGGAGGTTCGTGACCTGAAAGATCAGAAGAGATTTTAGGGAGGTGATGAATTCCATAGGAATAAAAAAGAACACATAATGTCAAATGAACTGCCTGTTTCTTTGTTTAATAGGTGAGCTGAGTGGTCTGGGAAAAGGTTCCCCATCTCGGATGGCACTTTGTATTGTCAGAAAGGTCACAGGGAAGCAGGGGTCAAACGGAGACAGGCAGAACACGCATTATTGCAGCCCATTTGTGACCTGAGGACATCACAAAGTACTTTCAACCAATAACAGTTGTAATGAAAGGAAGAGTAGCAGTCAATTTAAGGCTCCTCAAAAAGCAGCGAGATCAGTGCTGAGATAATCTGCCTTTGGTCATCTTGAGTGAGCAAAGTGTATTGGTCACAACACTAGGCAAACAACCTGGGAAGGCAGGCATGCTCGCAGTTTAGCATTTCATCTGGTGCATGGTTACTCCTGCAGTACTCTAACATTGTGCGTGTGGCCATCTATCTGTCTATCACCTATCTTATCTATTTGGAGATCAAGTCCATAGCTCCTTGAAAGTAACAGCACAAGTAGATAGAGTGATAAAGAAGGTGCATGTTATGCTTCATCAGTCAGGGCATTGACTATAAGAGTAACAACGTCATCCTGTAGCTCTATAAACGTTTATTCAGGCCACATTTGTATTTATTCATTCTCTCTCTATTTCTCTCTCTCTCGCTCTCTCTCTTTCTCTCTTTCCCTTTCTCACTTTCTCTCTTCTGATATATTCAATATCCCAAGAACTCACAGGTTAATGACATTTTGAAAAAATGGCAAAAAATATTAAATAGAAGTTTATATGATTAACAATTTCAAGCAATACCTGAAACATCCCAGAAATTGTCATTTTAGTTGAATCGAGATACAAAGAGTATCAATTATGGATAATTAGTGGGAACAGGGCAATCACTTAGTGAACAACAACTAAGGAGCTCAGATTACTCAGTGTGATAGAGATTACAAATTGATACCTGGTGCATCTTTATGTGTTCTGGAGCTCCATTTCTTTGACTTGAATTTCCCAGCAGAGTGTGGTGTATGTCGTATGTTCAGGGTGAAGTCCATAAAGGTCTGCTTCTTCTAATTTTGTACCAGATTTTTAGTTTTTAATGCATCATGCATGCATTAAGATGGGCATGCATGTGCACATTTATACATGGATATATCTTTGTTTCTTTACCTAACTGAATGCATGTTTGTGTATCATTTCACATGCATGCATTCATGTGACTACGTACGACCTTCAATGCAAACACTGGAGATAGTCTGAAGAAGGGTCACAACCCGAAAACGTCAACCATCCTGTTTTCTCCAGAGATGCTGCCAGACCCGCTGAGTTGCTCCAGCACTTTGTGTCTATCTTCGGTACAAACCAGCATCTGCAGTTCCTTTCTACACAATGCAAAAACTCTTTTACTCTGGTACTGTGTGGGCAAGCGTTTGCCAGTTCAAGTGTGTTACCACCTCTGTCCTTCTACATTTCAGTGCCCATATCATAATGTGCCAAATTCTCACAGACCTCTATGAGCCATTTCATGTCCTTTGTCTTTGTTTCAAATCAGGACGTCTGATATTCCCTTCACGTTAAGAAAAAAATCTGACTTTGAATGTTTAGTTTGATGTCGAGACCTTCAAAGCTCGTGGCAGTGTCGGCCAAGATTTTATAAAATCTGAACAAATTGACTCTTACATGTGGGAGTCCCACACATCTGCTGCCAATAGTGCCTCTCCTCAGCAGACTGCAACCAATAAAACAGACACCAGTAAAACTAAATAACTGTAAAACTACTTTGAGTATTTCACTCAGATTATCTAATTCCCAAGGGCAGTGACATACTGCATGTGCTATGCAGAGAGATTAATTGTAGATTCTTTCCTGAGCTACAACGTCGTATTGCATAGGCACATTACAAAGGCACCATTCACAAGCGAGTCCATGCATTGTTGCTCTCCTGTTCCACCACAAGGGCATTATAGTCAAGATAGACGCACAGTGCTGGAGTAACTCGACGGGTCAGCAGGCATCTCTGGAGAAAAAGGATGGGTGACGTTGTGGGTTGGGTCCCTTCTTCAAACTGAAAGTAGGGGGCGGGGGAGAGGAGAAGAGCTGGAGGCTGGTCTTAGAAAATCTTTTTTTGATAATGTAAAGGGCAAATTTACTCTCATATACCAAAAACTATTTCTGTGATGTTAATTTATTCCAGTCTCATCATAGAAACATAGAAACATAGAAACATAGAAAATAGGTGCAGGATAGGCCATGCAACCCTTTGAGCCAGCACCGCCATTCAATATGATCATGGCTGATCATCCAAAATTTGTACCCCGTTCCTGCTTTCTCCCCATATCCGTTGATTCCATTAGCCCCAAGAGCTCTATCCAACTCTCTCTTGAAAACATCAAGACTTAATTTAAGACCATGATCTGATACAGCACTTGAGAAGAATATGCTTGTTTAAACTAATTGCACATTAATGAAATGTGGGATCATGTTGGTAATAATATCATAATCATAATAGAATGTAGAGACAATAGACAATAGACAATAGGTGCAGGAGTAGGCCATTTGGCCCTTCGAGCCAGCACCGCCATTCAATGTGATCATGGCTGATCATCCCCAATCAGTACCCCGTTCCTGCCTTCTCCCCATATCCCCTGACTCCGCTATTTTTAAGAGCCCTATCTAGCTCTCTCTTGAAAGCATCGAGAGAACCTGCCTCCACCGCCCTCTGAGGCAGAGAATTCCACAGACTCACCACTCTATGTGAGAAAAAGTGTTTCCTCGTTTCCGTTCTAAATGGCTTACTCCTTATTCTTAAACTTTGGCCCCTGGTTCTGGACTCCCCCAACATCGGGAACACATTTCCTGCCTCTAGCGTGTCCAAGCCCTTAACAATCTTATATGTTTGAACACAGAACAGCACAGCAAAAAAGCAGGCCTATCGGCCCATAACATCTGTGCCAAACATGATGCCAAGACCAACTCTTACCTGCATGCTCGTGATCCATACCCCTCCATTCCCTGCAAATCCATATACATATCCAAAAGTTTCCCAAATGCCACTATTGTCTCTACCTCAAACACCACCCCTGGCAACGCATTCCAATCACTCCCCACCCTCTGTGTGAAAAGCATCTGCCGACACTTCTCCTTTAAACTTTGCCCCTCTCACCTTAAAGTTACGCCCTCCAATGTTTGATTTTTCCATCCTGGGAAACAGGTTCTGAATATCTGCCCTATCCGTGGCTTTCCTAACTTTATAATAATCAGAAGAAGCAAATCTGTATTATCAACGCTAGAATTTTTGAAAGAAATAGTGGTAACATTTGCCTTGCCCACTCAGTCTTACCACCCTTTTGTCACAAGTAAACAATGCAATTGAGACCACTCTATCCATGTTTGATCACTGATTTTATTTGGAAAAAAAACATTCAAAGCATGTTGCAATGATCAAGTTTTTCTCCAGCTGTTATCAGGCAACTGAACCATCCTCTCACCAGCTAGAGAACAGTCCTGACCTGCCATCTACCTCATTGAAGATCTTCAAACTAGGTTTATTCTGACTTTACTGGACGTTATCTTGTTCTTAATGTTATTCCCTTTATCCTGTATCTGTGCATCATGGCCAGATTGAGCGTAACCATGTGTAGTCTTTTCGCTGACTGTATAGCATGCAGCAAAGATCTTTTCACTGTACCTCAGTACAGGTGACGATAAAATAAACTCAAAAAAGTAATTCTGAAAGCCGAGATACCACAAATATATTTAAAGACAATATTTCTTTCCCACAGGAAGGAAAGTTAGAGCCTTGAGATTGGAAGGCGTCATATACATCTATTATTAAAAGGAACAGAATACAAAACAAAAGCTTATTTTTATCTGCAAATCTTGATTTGACAAATTTGCGTGGCATTAAAGAGGATGTTGAATCAGGAGGGTGATTTTACTAAGCATTCCACAATGTCTTATTTCCTGCAATTCTATTAATCTTCATATGCTGGGTCTATCTGAATGCATTAATTATGTGTGTGTCACACAACACATCTAATTACCTTTCCGGCATTAAGCACTTAGAAACCGTCGAAAGTGATTGCTTTCCTCCACCATATCCTGGCATGTTTTCTCCCGCCCTGCATAAATTGCTTGTGATTCTAGTTGGGATATTTCTGCAAGACCTGCTGATGTATAATCAGGAAAAGTGAACGGAAAAATGATGTGGCCTTGCGGATGTTCTCAGATCATTTCCCGAGCGAAGTCAAGAGAGGGGGGTAACATCACTCCGGGCCAAAAATGCACGATATAATCAGAGCTGATCACGACAGAACTCTTTGAATGGACCCCTTCAGGAAAAAATATGTAGGAACACAGTCTTCTAACTCTTTGGCCTCTGGTGCTGAGAGAGTACTGGAGTGATGCTGTCATCAGGGGTAAAGGTTGACTAGGATTACCTACACCGTAGAAAGGAAACACTTCCATTCTGGGTGGATACAGGAAAAATACATCAAACTTTACTTAACAATTTATAAATCTACCTACCCACTATGTTCATTACAGTGCAAGAGGTTATCTTTGTCATGGGCTTGTTATTTTCTTTAATTATTGGGAATAATTTTATTTAATAGTGGACTGTAATTTCAAATGCTTATAAGTTTAGTTTAGTGTAGTGACATAGAAACATAGACGATAGGTGCAGGAGTAGGCCATTCGGCCCTTCGAGCCTGCATCGCCATTCAATATGATCATGGCTGATCATCCAACTCAGTATCCTGTACCTGCCTTCTCTCCATACCCCCTGATCCCTTTAGCCATAAGGGCCACATCTAACTCCCTCTTAAATATAGCCAATGAACTGGCCTCAACTACCTTCTGTGGCAGAGAATTCCAGAGATTCACCACTCTCTGTGTGAAAATTGTTTTTCTCATCTCGGTCCTAAAGGATTTTCCCTTTATCCTTAAACTGTGACCCCTTGTCCTGGACTTCCCCAACATCGGGAACAATCTTGCTGTATCTAGCCTGTCCAACCCCTTAAGAATTTTGTAAGTTTCTATAAGATCCCCCCTCAATCTTCTAAATTCTAGCGAGTACAAGCCGAGTCTATCCAGTGTTTCTTCATATGAAAGTCGTGACATCCCAGGAATCAGTCTGGTGAACCTTCTCTGTACTCCCTCTATGGCAAGAATGTCTTTCCTCAGATTTGGAGACCAAAAGTGCAGTAACAGGCCCTTCAACCCATCGAGTCCACAAAGACCAGCGATCACCCGTACACTAGTACACACTGATCTGTTCTGTAGTCAATGCCTACTATGTTCTGTTGTGCTGAAGCAAAGCAAGAATTTCATTGTCCTATCAGGGACACATGACAATAAACTCTCTTGAATCTTGGATCTATCCTACACACTAGGGACAATTTACAGAAGCCAATTAACCCATAAACATGCACGTCTTGTGCACACCTGCATAGAGAGTTGTGAGTCTGTGGAATTCTCTGCCTCAGAGGGCGGTGGAGGCTGGTTCTCTGGATACTTTCAAGAGAGAACTAGATAGGGCTCTTCAAGATAGCGGAGTCAGGGGATATGGGGAGAAGGCAAGAACGGGGTACTGATTGTGGATGATCAGCCATGATCACATTGAGTGGCGGTGCTCCCTTCAAGGGCCGATTGGCCTACTCCTGCACCTATTGTCTATTGTCTATTGTCTTTGGGATGTGGGAGGAAACCGGAGTACCTGGAGAAAAGCCACGAGTTCACACGGAGAACGTGCAAACTCCATACTGACAGCAACCCATAGTCAGGATCAAACCCCAGGTCTCTGGCGCTGAATGGCAGTAACTCTACTGCTGCGCCACCTTGCCACTCTTATATTTCAGGTTTGGATAAAACTGCACAAATATAAATGATAGCTGGAGTTAAAGAGGAGAGTGGGTATGGTTCCAATGAATGATTGTTGACCAGAAACATGCATAATAAATGGCATTCCTTGCTATCTTTAGTTTCATATTTTTAAGCCAATTTTCTATTAATTTTAGTTATATTTTGCATTGTTACATCACAAGCATATTAGAGCTACTTAAAATATTTGGGCCACTAATTCAATCACCACCTCCAAGCAATGTAACAGGTTCGTGAGGCCAATTGCTTCTACAATAATGTCGTCCTACACTTTTTGGTCTGCACTTTTTTCGAGGTAAGCATTGCTAAAACACCTTACGGTTTAGTTTAGTTTATTCTCGCGTGTACCGAAGTACAGTGAAAAGCTTTTACCAAGCCAATTAGCCTACGTCTTTGGAGTCATAAAGTCATAGAGTGATACAGTGTGGAAACAGGCCCTTCTGCCCAACTTGCCCACACCGGCCAACATGTCTCAGCTACATTAGTCCCACCTGCCAGCATTTGGTCCATATCCCTCCAAACCTGTCCTATGCATGTACCTGTCTAACTGCTTCTTAAATGTTGGGATAGTCCCAGCCTCAACTACCTCTTCTGTCAGCATGTTCCATACACCCACCACCCTTTGTGTGAAAAAGTTACCCCTCAGGTTCCTATTAAATCTTTTCCCCTTCACTTTAAACCTATGTCCTCTCATTCTCGATTCACCTAGTCTGGGCAAGAAACTCTGATCTCATGATTCCTCTCATGATTTTATACACCTCCATAAGATGACCCCTCATCCTCCTGCGCTCCAAGGAATAGAGTCCCAGTCTACTCAACCTCAGCCTATAGTTTCGTTTATTTAAGAGATAGAGAATGGAAACAGGCCCTTCGGCCCACCGAGACTGTGCCGACCAGTAACCCCTGCACACTATTACCATCTTACACACTAGGGACAATTTTATATTTATACCAAGGCAATTAGCCTACAAACCTGTATGTCTTAGGGTTTGGACAGGCTAGATGCAGGAAGATCGTTCCCGATGTTGGGGAAGTCCAGGACAAGGGGTCACAGTTTAAGGATAAGGGGGAAATCCTTTAGGACCGAGATGAGAAAAACATTTTTTCACACAGAGAGTGGTGAATCTCTGGCTCTCTGCCACAGAAGGTAGTCGAGGCCAGTTCATTGGCTATATTTAAGAGGGAGTTAGATATGGCCCTTGTGGCTAAAGGGATCAGGGGGTATGGAGAGAAGGCAGGTACAGGATACTGAGTTGGATGATCAGCCATGATCATATTGAATGGCGGTGCAGGCTCAGAGGGCCGAATGGCCTACTCCTGCACCTATTTTCTATGTTTCTATGTTTCTGGAGTGTGGGAGGAAACAGGAGTAAACCCACGCAGGTCACGGGAGAATGTACAAACTTCATACAGACAGCACCCGTAGCCGGGATCGATCCTGGTTCTCTGGCGCTGCAAGCGCTGTAAGGCCACAACTCTACCGCTGCGCCACCGTGCTGCCCATTATTCTCATTATTTTACTCTGGGTAGTTCCAAGCCTTTACTTTCATTGCTATTTTAGTCCACGCGCTGGGCACATCTGACTGTGAAACTGTTCACAGCAAACACATACAGTGCTCCAACTAATTTAAGCAGAGCTGCAATTCTGCAGCATATTTTGTTAAGTAACTGAGCCAAGTTCTGGCTACGAACATATTTTACTGAGAGTCTAAATTTAGCAAAAATGTGTTTGTTCCTCCGGAGACCAATGGTTTGTGATATTAGATCATGGTTGATGTTTAATGCAAACTCAGCCACCTGAAATCAATCCTTATTCATCAGTGCTACAAAGGCTGACCTTCATGGGATAATTGAAAGTGAATATAGACCTGATTTTCATTCATCCATGTCAGAATAAACTCCCAATTGTGTCGTTTTTGGGGCATGTTTCGCATTTTCTTCGCTGTTTTTAACAGCACAGTGGTAACATTTCGCTGTGTTTTCACAGGTTTGAAGCGAGCAATTGTCAAGTAATGTATGAATTTCCTGTTGCGCGATAACTCCTTAATCCATTTTAAGATGTTGGCTGAGATTGCACATCACACAGATTAAATATTGTCACGGGATATGAGTTATTAATTCACCAAAGTGCCAAGATCTCCTTCATATCTAGAAGAACATTATCATTGTTATTTTACATGGGGAAGACGCCTCTTAGGTTTTTACTATTTTAAAACATGTCTTTGTACAATTTCATGTCAGACATGATGAGGTGTGGCTTATTATGCCCCACTTGGATGCGCACCAATTTCCCCCTCCCACCTCCCCCTCCCCCTCCTCCTCCCCCTCTCCTCCCCTTTCTTCTCTCCTCTCTTCTTCCCTCTCCCCTCCCCTCCCCTCTCCCCTCCCTCCTCTCCCTCTCCCCCACCCCTCTCTCCTCTCCCCCTTTCCTCTCTCCTCTCCCTCTCCCCCCCCCCCTCTCTCTCTCCCCCCTCCCCTCTCTCCTCTTCCCCCTGGCTGGCCTGGCTCTTCTTTGGAGCAATCGACTTGATTTTTCACGTATAAAACGTGATATCAAGCTGGTTTTGGGCAAGCTGAGATAATATGGGTTAGAAACACATGGTGTGCTCCAGAAATCAGAACAGAAAACAGAGACAACTACTAGGATCATTAAAGATCTGATGATTGGTGTGTGAAACTATAGCGCGGTAGTCCTTTTCTTCCATTTGGGAATACTTTGGGAGTAGTCCTGCTCTCCCTCGCTTCACGGGATGGTGATGTTAAGTATTCACACACGGTCTTTCTCCTGGCCTTTCACTTGCTGTACAGGCAAAGTTCCCACAACAGCGTTTAATAATTTAATCTCTCCAAAGCCTCTCACAAACATCCACAGATGCACCATAGAAAGCATACTGTCAATTTGCATCACAGATTGGTTTGGGAACAGCTCTGCCCAAGACCGCAAGAGGTGTAGATGTAACCATCACACAGACCGGGCGTCCCACCATTAATGCCATCTACACTTCACACAGCTTGGACATAATCACACTGCCAACATAATCAAAGACTTGTCCCACCCACCCTGGTCATTCCTTCATAGAAACATAGAAATTAGGTGCAGGAGTAGGCCATTCGGCCCTTCGAGCCTGCACCGCCATTCAATATGATCATGGCTGATCATCCAACTCAGTATCCTGTACCTGCCTTCTCTCCATACCCTCTGATCCCCTTAGCCACAAGGGCCATATCTAACTCCCTCTTAAATATAGCCAATGAACTGGCCTCGACTACCCTCTGTGGCACGGAGTTCCAGAGATTCACCACTCTCTGTGTGAAAAAAGTTCTTCTCATCTCGGTTTTAAAGGATTTCCCCCTTATCCTTAAGCTGTGACCCCTTGTCCTGGACTTCCCCAACATCGGGAGCAATCTTCCTGCATCTAGCCTGTCCAACCCCTTAAGAATTTTGTAAGTTTCTATAAGATCCCCTCTCAATCTCCTAAATTCTAGAGAGTATAAACCAAGTCTATCCAGTCTTTCTTCATAAGACAGTCCTGACATCCCAGGAATCAGTCTGGTGAACCTTCTCTGCACTCCCTCTATGGCAATAATGTCCTTCCTCAGATTTGGAGACCAAAACTGTACGCAATACTCCAGGTGTGGTCTCACCAAGACCCTGTACAACTGCAGTAGAACCTCCCTGCTCCTATACTCAAATCCTTTTGCTATGAAAGCTAGCATACCATTCGCTTTCTTCACTGCCTGCTGCACCTGCATGCCCACTTTCAATGACTGGTGTACCATGACACCCAGGTCTCGCTGCATCTCCCCTTTTCCTAGTCGGCCACCATTTAGATAATAGTCTGCTTTCCTGTTTTTGCCACCAAAATGGATAACCTCACATTTATCCACATTATACTGCATCTGCCAAACATTTGCCCACTCACCCAGCCTATCCAAGTCACCTTGCAGTCTCCTAGCATCCTCCTCACAGCTAACACTGCCCCCCAGCTTAGTGTCATCCGCAAACTTGGAGATATTGCCTTCAATTCCCTCATCCAGATCATTAATATATATTGTAAATAGCTGGGGTCCCAGCACTGAGCCTTGCGGTACCCCACTAGTCACTGCCTGCCATTGTGAAAAGGACCCGTTTACTCCTACTCTTTGCTTCCTGTTTGTCAGCCAGTTCTCTATCCACATCAATACTGAACCCCCAATGCCGTGTGCTTTAAGTTTGTAAACTAATCTCTTATGTGGGACCTTGTCGAAAGCCTTCTGGAAGTCCAGATACACCACATCCACTGGTTCTCCCCTATCCACGCTACTAGTTACATCCTCGAAAAATTCTATAAGATTCGTCAGACATGATTTACCTTTTGTAAATCCATGCTGACTTTGTCCAATGATTTCACCACTTTCCAAATGTGCTGCTATCCCATCTTTAATAACTGACTCTAGCAGTTTCCCCACTACCGATGTTAGACTAACTGGTCTGTAATTCCCCGTTTTCTCTCTCCCTCCCTTCTTAAAAAGTGGGGTTACGTTTGCTACCCGCCAATCCTCAGGAACTACTCCAGAATCTAAAGAGTTTTGAAAGATTATTACTAATGCATCCACTATTTCTGGAGCTACTTCCTTAAGTACTCTGGGATGCAGCCTATCTGGCCCTGGGGATTTATCGGCCTTTAATCCATTTAATTTACCCAACACCATTTCCCGGCTAACCTGGATTTCACTCAATTCCTCCAACTCCTTTGACCCGCGGTCCCCTGCTATTTCCGGCAGATTATTTATGTCTTCCTTAGTGAAGACGGAACCAAAGTAGTTATTCAATTGGTCCGCCATATCCTTGTTACCCATGATCAACTCACCCGTTTCTGACTGCAAGGGATCTACATTTGTTTTAACTAATCTCTTTCTTTTCACATATCTATAAAAACTTTTGCAGTCAGTTTTTATGTTCCCTGCCAGTTTTCTTTCATAATCTATTTTTCCTTTCCTAATTAAGCCCTTTATCCTCCTCTGCTGGTCTCTGAATTTCTCCGTCCTCCGGAATGCTGCTTTTTCTGGCTAATTTGTACGCATCATCCTTCGCTTTGATACTATCCCTGATTTCCCTTGTTATCCACGGATGCACTACCTTCCCTGATTTATTCTTTTGCCAAACTGGGATGAACAATTTTTGTAGTTCATCCATGCAGTCTTTAAATGCCTTCCATTGCATTCTCCCGTCCGGCAGAAGGAACGGAAGCTTGAAATCGTGCAACACCTGATCGAGGAACAGCTTCTTCCCCTGTGGTATCAAGCTTCTGAACATCCATTCCATGAGCCAAGGTACTGCCCGATTCGCCTCTAACAAATTGCAGACATTAGACATTGTCTATGGAACAAATGCGGAACAATGTTGCACTCTGTATCTTCCCCTTTGTTCTATCTATTGTATTTGAGTTTGACTTGAGTGTGTTTATATAAAGTATTCTCTGATTCATGCAAAACAAAGCTTTTCACTGTACCTCGGTACACGTGACAATAATAACCCGAAATCTAACCTAATGGATCAACGATACTTTATTGTCACATCTGCCTCAGTGGTTAAATTCTATTTTGCCTACAATTCAATAAAATCTTACTATACATAAACACAATCATAGCAAGGTGCAAGAGTGCAAGGATAGTATTGTATATAACACTGAGGCAGTACACAAGACTCGCTACATTGCCGGCATGATTTTGTATTCTTCAAGTTCCAAAGATCTTAGAAATGTAGAGGCTTTAAAGGCCCGTTGTCCTGGCGACGACATTGGGTCAGTGATGGTGTTGGTGTCCACTCTGCCGCTCCGTGCCACCACAGGCCGTGTCCAATCTGTGCATTTGACCGACATCTGTTGGGCCTCTAGTGGCGCCCGATCCCCTGGCTGCAGCGAGGCCTCCAGAGGCCCACTCCACGGGCACATCGGCCCACGAACGCACCATCCCTCACCTCCCGCAGCCACCGCTGCCCTTCTCTGCACCATGGCACCTCCTGCAGCCAACGTCTGATCTCCAGACCTGGGGTTGCCACCTGTCCCGTATTAGCCGGGACATCCCGTATATTGGGCAAAATTGGTTTGTCCCATTCAACACCACCCTTGCCCCATATTTGACTGCTACCACCAGGTGCTCCTCAACTTATGATGGGGTTACGTTCCCATAAACCCATCGTTAATCGAAAATATCTTGTCGAAAATGCATTTAATACACCTAACCTACCATCACCAGAGTGTTCAGTGTTGGACTGCCAGGCACTTGTAGGTTTTCATTCTCCAGGTTAGTTCCTCCCCCCACCCCTCTCTCCTCTTCAGTCCTCTGCCTCTGGGAGTGTCTTTCATTTCCACGTTTTAATCATGAAATCTCTTTGGCATCACTCAACCTCCCACCCCCACTCTTACCACACCCCATCCCACCCCCACTCCCAGTCCCACCCCCACCCCCACCCCCACTCCCACTCCCACTCCCAGTCCCACTCCCACTCCCACACCCACCCCCACTCCCACCCCCACTCTTACCACACCCCATCCCACCCCCACCCCCACCCCCACTCCCACCCCCACTCTTACCACACCCCATCCCCACTCCCACCCCCACCCCCACTCCCACCCCCACTCTTACCACACCCCCACCCCCACTCTTACCACACCCCCCACCCCCACCCCCACTCCCACCCCCCCACCCCCACCCCCACCCCCACCCCACCCCCACTCTTACCACACCCCCACCCCCACTCCCACTCCCACCCCCACTCCCACCCCCACCCCCACTCCCACTCCCACCCCCACTCCCACCCCCACTCTTACCACACCCCCACTACAAGTGGAGAGACTAACACGGTTCACTTCATCCCGGGCCTGCACTATACCCACACCACTCCTTTATTTGAGAGTGAGAAAGTTGACAACCCTATCCAGACCATCACGGAGGATGTGGGAGGTGAGCTCAGGGCACTTTCTGTTTAGTACCCCCTGATCCCTTTAGCCACAAGGGCCACATCTAACTCCCTCTTAAATATAGCCAATTAACTGGCCTCAACTACCTTCTGTGGAAGAGAATTCCAGAGATTCGCCACTCTGTGTGAAAAATGATTTTCTCATCTCGGTCCTAAAAGACTTTCCCCTTATCCTTAAACTGTGACCCTTGTTCTGGACTTCCCCAACATCGGGAACAATCTTCCTGCATCTAGCCTGTCCAATCCCTTAAGAATTTTGTAAGTTTCAATAAGATCCCCCCTCAATCTTCTAAATTCTAGCGAGTACAAGCCGAGTCGATCCAGTCTTTCTTCATATGAAAGTCCTGCCATCCATTTACTAAAAAAAGGCCCACATTTATCATAAATTCAAGGGTACAATTGTAGACATTTTTTTTTGGTGAAACATGTTGATAATTATTACCAAAAAACAGACAAAATAAGCATTTAAAAAAAAATTCTATTGGACAATCCCATCCCTTGACTCCACTTATACATTTCATTACTGTGAAAACTATTTCCAAATTCTACCAATACACGTTGCTGGAGGGAATTATACTCAGCTTTCCATATTTTGTAGGTCTCAAAGACAGCAACAGGGCGAGTGAAATCTATCTCACAGTCATACAGCACAAAAACAAGCCCTTCGGCCCAACTCATCCATGCCAACCCAAGATGCCCCATCTAAACTAGTGCCATTTGCCCAAATTTGGGCCATAAATCTCCAATCTTTTTAACCTTCTTGATGCTAAAATGTTATTAATAAACTATAAATTTTACTACGGTATTTGATAAGGTCAAACGCTGGATAAACATGTCCAGAAGGTTAATGTACATAGATTCGGGAGGTAGAGAGTGATAGTGGAAGGATGTTCTCTGATTGGAAGTATGTGCCTCCAGTTCTACTGGAAGGAATCTTTCTAGGCGCTTTGTTTATGATATTAACAGCTTGCATTTGAATGTAGGAGGTAAGGTTGACATGTTTATACAAATATGACACAAACATATACTGTAGATGAGATGGAAAGTTGGCCAGAGTCGGCAGATTGCAAATTAATCCCAACAAGTATGAGGTGATGCAATTTAAATAGGGTAAGACATACCCTTCAGTCTGAAGAAAGATTCTGACCCGAAACATCACCAGAAGCAGAGCTCTGGAAAAACATTGGCATCTACCATTATTCCCTTCAAATCTTCTTTCTTAATGTGTGCCACAAATAAACAAAGATGCTCCTGAGCCAATAGACAATAGACAGTAGGTGCAGGAGTAGGCCATTTTAGCCTTTCGAGCCAGCACCGTAATTCAATGTGATCATGGCTGATCACATTGCCATGATCACAATGTGGTCCCAATCAGTACCCCGTTCCTGCCTTCTCCCCATATCCCCTGACTCCTCTATTTTTAAGAGCCTTATCTAGCTCTCTCTTGAAAGCATCCAGAGAACCTGCCTCCACCGCCCTCTGAGGCAGAGAATTCCACAGACAATTCCACAGCCATATGAATAAATGACACCTGAGCAGAACCCAACCCTATTCTCACCTGATGTTCATACATTTAAGGGCCTGTCCCACTTAGGCCACGCTTTAGGCGACTGCCAGCGACTAATTTTAATGGAATTCACCTACGACACCTGGCGTCAACCTACGACAGCGCATACGACAACCTACGTTTGGGACAACAGATGGCACAATGGGCTACGTGTTCGGCTGGCAACCGGAAGGTAGCCGGTTCGAATCCCGCTTGGAGTGCATACTGTCGTTGTGTCCTTGGGCAAGACACTTCACCCACCTTTGCCTGTGTGTGAATGTGTGTGAATGTGTGTGAGTGATTGGTGGTGGTCGGAGGGGCCGTAGGCGCAGATTGGCAGCCACGCTTCCGTCAGTCTGCCCCAGGGCAGCTGTGACTACAGAGGTAGCTTACCACCACCGAGTGTGACTGAGGAGTGAATGAATAATACGATGTAAAGCGCCTTGAGTATTAGAAAGGCGCTATATAAATCCCATCCATTATTATTTATTATTACGTCAACAAAGATTGTCGCTACTGTCGCCCAAAAAATTGTCTAAGTGGGACAGGCCCTTTACTATTCAAAGATCATGTAAGAACCCAGTCTGAAGAAGCGTCTCAACCCGAAACCCAGTCTGAAGTAGCGTCTTGCCGGATCCTTTTCTCCAGAGATGCTGTCTGACCCGCTGAGTGAGTTACTCCAGCTTTTTGAGTCTATATAGGGTAAGACATACGCAGTAAATGGTACGGCGCTCGGAATGTTGATGAACAGAATGACTAATAGGTCTAAATCCATGGCTTCCTGAAGGCGGGAACACAAAATGGAGAAAAGGTCACATGGAAAAATCGCTTTGATAGGTCGGGACATAGATTGTAAAAATGTAGACATTATGTTGCAATTTGCAAAGCCCTTTATTTGACTGTACTTGGCGTATTATGTGCAGTTCTGCTCTGTAGGAAAGATGGGGTTGCATTGGAGCGAGTACAGATACGATTTACTGGGATGTTGCCTGGATTGGAAGACTTTAGTTATGGGGAGAGATTGGATAGACTGCTCTCGTTTCCCTTGCAATGAAGGAGGCTAAGGGGTGACCTGATAGAAGTGTGCAAGTGTACAAAATGATAAGAGACATTGAGAGAGTAGACTGTCAGAATCTTTAGGGTATTAAAATCAAAAGGCCATAGATTTATGGTGGAGAAAGGAATTTCAAAGGATATCTGAGGAGATTTTTTACACAGCTTTCCATATTTTATGGATCTCAAAGATGGCAGCTGGTTGGGTGAGATCTTAGAGCCATATACTCATACAACACAGAAGCAAGCCCTTCAGCCCAACTCATCCAGACTAACCCAAGATGCTCCATCTAAAATGAATATATTTGATTCCATCTCCTCTCGTAGAAGCTTGTGGAATCAGATACATTCACTACATTAGTGGCACGGTGGCGCAGCAGTAGTGTTGCTGCCTTATTGCGCTTACAGCGCCAGGGATCCGGGTTCAATCCTGGATATGGGTGCTTGTCTGTACGGAGTTTGTATGTTCTCCCTGTGACCTGCGTGGGGTTTCTCAGAGAACTTCAGTTTACTCCCACAATCCAAAAACGTACAGGTTTGTAGGTTAATTGGCTTGGTGTAAATGTAAAATATGGTCCCTAGTGTAGAATAGTGTTAATGTGCATGGATTGCTGGTCAGTGTGGACTTGGTGGGTCGAAGGGCCTGTTTCCACACTGTATCTCTAAACTAAACTAAACTAAACTAAACTAAACATTTATTGTATTTGTACAGGCATTTGGGAACATAGAAACATAGAAATTAGGTGCAGGAGTAGGCCATTCGGCCCTTCGAGCCTGCACCGCCATTCAATATGATCATGGCTGATCATCCAACTCAGTATCCCGTACCTGCCTTATCTCCATACCCTCTGATCCCCTTAGCCACAAGGGCCACATCTAACTCCCTCTTAAATATAGCCAATGAACTGGCCTCGACTACCCTCTGTGGCAGAGAGTTCCAGAGATTCACCACTCTCTGTGTGAAAAAAGTTCTTCTCATCTCGGTTTTAAAGGATTTCCCCCTTATCCTTAAGCTGTGACCCCTTGTCCTGAACTTCTCCAACATTGGGAGCAATCTTCCTGCATCTAGCCAGTCCAACCTCTTAAGAATTTTGTAAGTTTCTATAAGATCCCCTCTCAATCTCCTAAATTCTAGAGAGTATAAACCAAGTCTATCCAGTCTTTCTTCATAAGACAGTCCTGACATCCCAGGAATCAGTCTGGTGAACCTTCTCTGCACTCCCTCTATGGCAATAATGTCCTTCCTCAGATTTGGAGACCAAAACTGTACGCAATACTCCAGGTGTGGTCTCACCAAGACCCTGTACAACTGCAGTAGAACCTCCCTGCTCCTATACTCAAATCCTTTTGCTATGAAAGCTAACATACCATTCACTTTCTTCACTGCCTGCTGCACCTGCATGCCCACTTTCAATGACTGGTGTACCATGAAGGAAAAGCATTGAAGGATAGGGACCTAACGCAAGTAAATAGGATTAGCATAGATGGACAAAAAGATGTGTTCTGAAGACCCTATTTCTGTGATGGATAACTCATCTGTCTCTCCCATGCTAATTCTTTACATATTCAGTCGGATGAAATCATGGGATAAAATGGGATGATGAAACAATGGGATAAATCTCATGCAGATGCTCAACAAAATCGGCATTTACAGGACTATCTTACACTAAACACTATGCCCTTTATCCTGTATCCGTAGACTGTTGACGGCTTGAGTACAAACATGTACAGTCTTTACTTTGACTGGAGAGCACACACCAAAAAAAGCTTTTCACTGTACCTCGGTACACGTGACAATAGTGTTAAGAACGCAGGAAAACAGGTAAAAATGATCTATTATTCTGCTACTGTTCTGCAAAATTAAGCTGATTATCTGTCTTTTAAAAATGGATCGTGTATACATTAACAAGATAATATTTAAAACTATTGTAAGTGAAATCAATAAACCTCTCCTCTTTAAGTATGGTGCTTAGCTGAAACAGGCAGCACCAAATAATTGTACCAGTGAGCAGATTTCTGTTGAAAAATGTCCTAAAATTCACACAGATATTATCCAACAGCTTTATTTATTGATCCACAGGGTATTAAAACAAAGTTTGTTTAAAAGCAACCCCCTAGTAAGACAATAATCTGAGTTTTGCAAAAAAGTAATTCTGCAAATATTTCATTTCCAAAGAAGACTTAGTTAACCAATTCGAAAATTATGTATTAGTCTCCAGGGTAGGACAGCAACTCTGATTATAATTGTACATATTCACTTTGGCTGTAAAGGGAAAAAAATTGCAGTGCAATGGAATAGGTGATTTGGGCCAAACCTCATCCAAAAGAGAATGGATTTCCTTTGGGAAAGTACTTTGAAATATAAGGTTCCCTTTGATGTGTTCCATGTGTGCTTTTTCCAGTGCACAGTCATCTCCATGTGCCTATGAGGGAGTTTGAATGGCTCGCACTATTGTCTGACCTACCAATGGATTCTCTCCTGGGCTTTCCACACTGGGACCTAGGCTCCCATTCAGCACTGATTGAAGGGATGAAAGCTTCCTCTCTGACAGCTGTGAGATTCTTGAGTGAAGCTGCTTGGGGGAGTTCACCCAGAGACTGACTCTGCGTTGAAACAGTGTAAGCTAGTCCAAGATTTGCCACTGTTTGGTAATAGGGATCAGTATATGCCTTAAATATGAAGGGTCAAATGTATGTCTTTAATGCTATGAGGTGAATGTGTGTACACATGTTGTTGAGGGGAGGGATAGTGGGGAGATATATGTGTGTTTAAGACACATGTATGTTTAAGAATAAGGCCATTTTGGACTGAGATGTGGAAAAACATTTTCACCACAGAAGGCAATGGAGGCCAACTCACTGGATGTTTTCAAGGGAGAGTTAGATATTGCTCCTAGGGCTAACAAAATCAAGGGATATGGGGAGAAAGCAGGAATGGGGTATTGATTTAGGATGATCAGCCATGATCATATTGAATGGTTGTGCTGGCTTGAAAGGCCAAATGGCCTATTCCTGCACCTATTTTCTATGTATGTGCACACACACACACACACACACACACACACACACACACACACACACACACACACACACACACACACACACACACACACACACACACACACACACACACACACACACACACACACACACACACACACACACACACACACACACACAAAATGGGTGCAGGAATAGGCCATTCGGCTTTTCAAGCCATAGGACAGTGATGTGTGGTGTGTCCGTCACCATTCCCGTCGTAAACCTGCACCACTGCATTGCTAATGTTTTCAATGATGATGAATATATATAAATATATGTAGCTGATTGCATTTTCATTTCACTTCCATTGCCATTGCAGTTTCAAGCACGGGGCAGGCCAAACCAAACAGCTCATTACATTTTCACTTATTTCCATTACCATTGCAGTTTCCAGCACAGGGCAGGCCAAACCAAACAGCTCATTGCATGTTCAGTTCATTTGCATTGCCATTGCAGTTTCAAGCACTAGGCAGGCCTCGCCAAGCAGCTCATAGCATTTCCACTTCATTTCCATTGCCATTGCAGTTTCAAGCACAGGGCAGGCCAAGCCAAACAGCTCATTGCATTTTCACTTCATTTCCATTGCAGTTTCAGGCACAGGGCAGTCCCAACAACTCATTACATTTTCAATAAGGGCTAACAAATCATTTAATGCAGGTACATTGCAGACTCACAGTTCAGTTGATTCGCAGCCTAGAATGAGGGTCGTGGCCTCTCTCTTGCGATCTTGCAGAGTGACTGAGTCATGCTCAGGCATCCGAGGTTTTATAGCTCTGTCCCCCCCCCCCCCCCCCGTAAGGGGCGTTACCTTCATCATGGTGATTGACAGGCGAGCGGATCTCAAGGTTTTTTAAACACTCATAACTATTTTATTTTTCATCGATGGGAAAAATCCTCAGGGCCTGCTCAGCGGTGGAGAACTGTGAGTAAGATGGCCAAAAATCATAGCGATATATGGTAGCGTTTTTTCTAAAATCAATATACAGCACAGACAGGAAGTGGTCAAGATGTGACTTTTAATTATATAGATATATATATATATGTAGCATATATATATGCCTACTTTGAAGGAGTTCCAACAAGGTGTGTACACTTTGTACAGCAACACGGTATGCCTACTTTGAATGAGTAGGTCTGTGACAGGAGTTCTCCACGACCCTCTCTCACTGCTCCCCTTCTGTGGTTCCTGCTGCTCTCTTTTTGGAAGGGTCCCGATCCCAAACATCACCTGTCCACGTTCTCCAGAGAAACTGCCTGATCCCGTTGTGTTTATTTTTGTAGAAACATATTAATATTTTCCTCAAAATAATTAGATTTAATGGCTGTGCTTAGATACAATAGTGGCCTTTAAGATACTTTTGGATAGCGATATAGAGGGGTATGCATTATTTGCAGGCAAATGAGAGTTTGTCTTGGCATCATGTTTAGCACAGACATTGTGGGCGAGAGGGGCAGTTCCTGTGCTGCAATTTTCTATGTTCTATAAAAATTAAGCACGATATGACGTAATTTTAGCAAATTAGTTATTTCACATTTATCCGCTGGATTCCCATATGTATCTAACTGTCACTGACTTTCACAATGTGATATGACTTTAGACTTTAAGGATAGCACGTGGAAAGAGGCCCTTATGCCCATCAAGTCCGCGCCGACCAGCGATCACCCTGAATACCAGCACAATCCTACACACTAGGATTAATTTACAATTAACCTACAAACCTGTAAGTCTTTGGAATGTGGAAGGAAACCGGAAGACCTGGAGAAAACCCACTCAGTCACAGAGAGAATGTACAGACTCTCTCTACAGACAGCACCCGTAGTCGGGATCGAACCTGGGTCTCTGGCACTGTAAGGCAGCAACTCTACCGCTGCGCCACTGTGCTGCCCATAAATATCGTTTGGACATTGAAAACCAACACAGCACCAAAGGTGTAGATGGTGGATGAGAAAGTGGAACAACTGATGTAGTGTGAATGGGTGATCGATGGTTGGCATGGCCCTGGTGGGCTGAAAGGCCTGTTTCCATGCTGTCTTTGAAATAGCCTAAACTTGACACAACAGATTCAGTAGAAAAAAGGAACTGCAGATGCTGGTTTAGAAAAAAAAAGGACACAAACTGCTGGAGTAACTCAGCGTGTCAGGACTAAATTTGAAAATATTTAATCTTCCTCCTTTTTTGTAGCCAATGAGGTGTGATAAATAAATTAATTTATTCATATTAATTGGATTTAACTTTGCGATGCATTATCTTACTTACACCTTCAGGCAGGTTAGCTTTGTGGGTTAGAGTTGAAATTATTACGGGGTCGTGCATGAAACTAAAATGAAATAATGCAAAGTGGGTTGGGTTTTCTGAAATGACCTCAGGTGTATTTGCACTGGATGAGGTCCTGTGGGAGGGTGGAGGTTTCTTATTATTCAAAGCCTTACTTTAGTCTTCATTGATGCAGTGAACTGCTATTTCTCAGATGCACCAGGGGATTCTTCATGCAACAAAGTAGGTTCATTCGAAGCAACACTGAACTAATTAATGATATAATTAGTTTTTAATGATGTAATAATCCCCTGCTGCTACTGCACTGTAAGAAACCGGGTTCACTTAGTTTCCAGCTGTTATCCACCATCAGTCAAAAGCAAAAACTGCAGCGTAAAAATTTACTTTCTTCTGATACGCCTGCTATTGAATTAAAAGAGGCATTATGCATTTAATTGGGACATGTTCTCATAGTTTAGTTTAGATTAGACATACAGAGCAGAAACAGGCCCTTCAGCCCACCGAGTCCACGCCGACAAGCGATCCCCGCACACTTACACCATCCACTTGCGCTATCCTTCACACTAGGGACAATTTACAATTTTACCAAGCCAATTAAACTACAAGCCTGTACGTCTTTGGAGTGTGGGAGGAAACCTGCAGATCCCAGAGAAAACCCACACAGGTCACGGGGAGAACGTACAGATTTCTCTCAGGCAGCATCCGTAGTCAGGATCGAACCCGGGTCTCTGGCGCTGTAAGGCAGCAACCCTACCGTTGCCCACCATGTAGCTGCAGCTCAACAAAAATCATGGGGAAGGCACTAATCCTCTTATCCATTAACAAATAGATTTTAAAAAATTGAATTGAAAAGTACAACATGGAAACAGGCCCTGTGGCCCATCGAGTCAACATCGACCATCGATTGCCCGCTCACACTAGTTCTATGTTATCCCGCTTTCTACATCCACTCCCTACACACGAGGGGGCAATTTACAGAGGACAGGTGGCCTACAAACATGCACTTTTTGGGCTGTGTGAGGAAACCGGAGCACCCGAAGGAAACCCATGGGGAGAACATGCACACTTCACACAGACAGCACCCAGAGTCAGGACTGAACCCGGGTCTGTGGCCCTGTGAGCCTGCAGCTCTACCAGCTTCGATTTCGCTCAAATTAATTAACTAGAAAATTGATTGAAATATTCACGTTGTCCTTCTTCCCTGATTCTAAATCTCCTGTATACATCTCCAGTCCAGCTCTTGTACTGAAGATGTACACAGGAGAGAATACTTTGGGCAGTGGAGCACTCTCTCTATAGGGACCCTAGCAGGTCAGGACGGTAGCTGGTCACAACATTCACAAGCATTTAGAGATGGGCAATAAATGTTCACGCTGCTGCTAATAACTTAATACAAAATTAATAAATGGTTCAATGCACACTGTTGGTGGGTGGACAGAACCTCCCTCTTTCCAACCATTAACATGTGAATTAGTGTTAAATACAGTACAAATTATTTCCACCAGTGGAACTGTAAACATAGAAACATAGAAAATAGGTGCAGATCATGGCTGATCATCCAACTCAGTATCCTGTACCTGCCTTCTCTCCATACCCCCTGATCCCTTTAGCCACAAGGGCCACATCTAACTCCCTCTTAAATGTAGCCAATGAACAGGCCTCAACTACCTTCTGTGGCAGAGAGTTCCAGAGATTCACCACTCTCTGTGTGAAAAATGTTTTTCTCATCTCAGTCCTAAAAAATTTCCCCCTTTATCCTTAAACTGTGACCCTTGTCCTGGACTTCCCCAACATCAGGAACAATCTTCCTGCATCTAGCCTGTTCAACCCCTTAAGAATTTTGTAAGTTTCTATAAGATCCCCCCTCAATCTTCTCAATTCTAGCGAGTACAAGTACAAACTATACAGGCTATTCAAATATGGGCAGCACGGTGGTGCAGCGGTGGAGTTGCTGCTTTACATCACTAGCAGCGGCGGTGACGTGGGTTCGATCCCGACCACGGGTGCTGTCTGGACAGATCAACCTACAAACCTGTACGTTCTTCCCGTGACCGCGTGGGTTTTCCCCGAGATCTTCGGTTTCCTCCGACACTCAAAGACGTACAGGTTTGTAGGTTAATTGGCTTGGTGTATGTGTAAATAGTCGCTAGCGTTAACGTGCGGGGATCGCTGGTTGGTGCAGACTCGGTGGGCCGAAGGGCCTGTTTCTGCGCTGCATCTCTAAACTAAATTATAAACGATGTGATCCAAAACTTTAAAATGTGCCAATTATGTGTCACCTAATTACATCCATCAATCCAAAGATATCAATTTAAAGGGCAACCGAGTGGCACGGCTGGTAGAGCTGCTGAATCACAGCATCAGAGACCTCGGTTCGATCCTAACCTTGGGTGCTTTCTGTGTGGAGTTTGCACATTTTCCCTGAGACCACATGGGTTTCCTCTGGGTGCTCTCGTTTTCTCCCTCATCCCAAAGTGGTGCAGGTTTGTAGGTTCATTGGCCCCTCTAAATAGCCGATAATGTGTAAGGAGTGGACGAGAAAGTGTGATACAATGGAACCAGTGTGAAGCACAATCATTAATGGTCAGCATAAAGTAGGAGGGCTGAAGGGCCTGTTTCCTGCTGTAACACTAAACTAAACTCTAAACTGTACTCTAAACTAAACTAAATAAGTGTTCGGCACGGACTAGAAGGGCCGAGATGGCCTGTTTCCGTGCTGTAATTGTTATATGGTAAATTAAATCTTTACATCAGTCTCAGTTAATACTTGTATGTATCCAAAACTAGGAAGGCCGTCAATGCCCCCTAGAAGAAACAGTTCTAAGACCTCCTCAACCATGAATCTGT
Source organism: Amblyraja radiata (assembly GCF_010909765.2). Classification (NCBI taxonomy): domain Eukaryota; kingdom Metazoa; phylum Chordata; class Chondrichthyes; order Rajiformes; family Rajidae; genus Amblyraja; species Amblyraja radiata. Next base: position 4,447,527 of record NC_045968.1, on the reverse strand, counting down.
TTCCTTAACAAACTGGAACACTTGAGTAAAACTCAAAGTGCTGGAGTAACTCAGCAAGTCAGGCAGCATTTGCCAAAGGGAATGGATAGACGATGTTTCAGGTCAGGACCCTTTTTCAGACATTTCTTGGTACACTTCTTGACTTAATAATTACCTGTAGGTTGAATTCACGTTTAGTTTTATTTGTTTTGGCTGGGGATTGGGTAACATGTGCCCAATTATTGTTGGTCAAATGGGGGAACAATAAGTCGAACTTTAACTTAAATTCTAACCTTCTAATGTGTGAACTTTGGTCACGTCAAAGGTTGCAATCCAATAATCTGTATCGGGAATCAATACAAAAACGGAAAACAAAATGATCCGAAAATGCTCGAATGTAAAAAAAATCTGAAGCAAAGCACTAATGTTGGAAGAACTCAATACCTGGAAAAACTGAAATACCAGCCGCTTTGAATTTCCACAGATGCTGCCTAACTGGCTGAGCTCTTCCGGCATTTCTGCACTTCCAACCAGTATAAAGCTGACCAGTTCCAGTTTTTAATGGAGACAGATCAGGGCCGAGTAATCGACCTGCATTATATAGGTTGACCAAATGAATCATATAATGAGGCTAGACATAAACAACTGGAGTAACTCCGCGGGTCAGACAGCATCTCTGGAGAAAGGGAATGGGAGATGCTTGGGGTCTTTTCTCCAGAGATGCTGTCTGACCCGCGGAGTTACTCCAGCTTTTTGTCTAACCTCGGTTTAAACTATCATCTGTAGTTCCTTCCAATGAGGCTGTTTGCTTTAATGTAAATGTTCAGTCTATTTTCATCATGTATTTCCAAGACTCGGGAGAAGTAGTGAATGAATGTTGGCAATGAGTTGTGATCTAGTGAGATTACGTCTCTCCTAGTACAATAAAAATATCCATCCAAACGCCAATATGCCTCTTCCACTCCTTTATTCCACCTTACACCAAACCCAACTGCTCTCCTTGACTCTGGTCATGTCAGCCAGACAACCCCAGGGCATGGCATCAACAGAAAATAATTTTTATAAGCCCTGTCTTTGAAAAAAACCCAGATCACTCAGAATAATTGTTCTTCCAGCTTTGCAAACCTCAGAGCAATCACTCTGATCACCAACTAGAATAGCGAAAACATAGTTCAAGGCATCTGTGTATTTTGACCTTTTGATTACTTGTTTTCTAGATCATGGCAAAATAGAAAGATGAAATGAGCAGGATAGATTCATATTGTTCGATAGGGGACCAGGTTATCATTAGTTTCTATATTATCTATGTGCGCCTATCTATATATTACTAAAACTCTGATCTTGACCGCTTTTGGCCCACTTTGCTGCGATATCCGACAGAACGCCGCCACCTATGGCCGTCATTTTTGGCCACCTCGCTCAAAGCCCCCCTCCGCCTTGCGGGTGCGGAGGATATTTCCCTCCGATGACAAATCAGAGAGATATTAATGTTTTTTAAAAAATCACCATTCTCTCTGCTGCCCCTGCTGGAGGGAGGGGGAGGGACTATAAAACCAGGCAGTGGTGTGCCTCACTCAGTCTCTGCAAGATGCATGAATCCAAAGGGTCACGTCTCCCTGAGCTCTGAATACCACTGAACAAATGTCTACTCAACCGTGAGTACCCTTAATGTGGTTTGAAAATGAAAATATGGTTTGTTTGAAGTAAAAAGGCACTGCCTGCAAATGGTTGTTTGGGTGCTTTGGCTTGAAGTTGAAAGGCACTACTTACTGCAAATGGTGGCTTGGAAGCTTTGGTTTGAAGCTGAAAGGCACTATTTACTGCAAATGGTGGCTTGGGTACTTTGGCTTGAAGTTGAAAGGCACTACTTACTGCAAATGGTGGCTTGGGTGCTTTGGCTTGAAGTTGAAAGGCACTACTTACTGCAAATGGTGGCTTGAGTGATTTGGCTTGAAGTTGAAAGGCACTACTTACTGCAAATGGCGGCTTGGGTGCTTTGGCTTGAAGTTAAAAGGCACTACTGCAATTGCACTTCCTGTTTGCACTGTATATTGATTTTTGATAAAATGCTACCACTTACGGCTGTGATTTTTGGCCATCTTACTCACTCCCCCTCAGCTGAGCATGTGCATAGACTTCTTCCCATCAATGAACAATAAAAGTGTTATTAGTGTTTAAAACATGTTGAGAATCTCTCTCCTGTCAATCACGCCATGAATGCCACACCTTTTCCGGTGGCAGGGGGAGGGGTTATAAAACCCGGAAGTGTGGGTGTGGCTCAGTCTCTGCATGTGGGGGAGGGAGAGGTCTGAGCTGTGAATCAACTGAACACACTGAACTGAGTTTGGAGTTTGGTTTTTGTGTGGTTTTATAGTGGTTTCACCCTGCATGAAATGATATGAAGCTGCATTTGAATTTGGTGGCTTTGCACCCTGCTTGAAATGGAATGAAACTGCACTTGAAATTGGTGGCCTTGCATCCTGCTTGAAGTGGTATGAGACTGCACTGAATTTGGTGGCCTTGCACCCTGCTGAAAGTGGTATGAAACTGCACTTGAATTTGGTGGCCTTGGATCCAGCTTGAAGTGGTATGAAACTGCACTTGAATTCCGTGGCCTTGCACCCTGCTTGAAGTGGTAGAAACTGCACTTGAATTTGGTGGCCTTGCACCCTGCTTGAAATGGTAGGAACATGGATTTGAATTTGGTGGCCTTGCACCCTGCTTAAAATGGAATTTCAAGGAATAGTCATGAGTCAACTGCCAGCCCACCAGCCGTGAGTGAGCTGCCAGCAGATCAGGCTTGAGGGACTGAGCTGCCACCCCTAGAACCCATTCCAGCACTCCAGAAAGCCCCCCCACTGGCCACCAATATTGGAATTGGTGGAGAGGTGGAATATTGCATCGGGGGACCAGCCCTCCTGTGTGAACATGGGATCCAACGGGTCCCACTTAGTCTAGTATACTATGTATGTATGTCTTGCTGTCCCTGGCTAGGGACCGATTTCTGGAACTCCAAGCCGCAGGAGTTCGACCGCCTCGATGCGGGAGCTCAGACCGCTCCGACGTGGGAGCTCGATCACCGGCGGCGGATGGTTTGATTCCCCCGACTGCGCGAGGAAAGGAGGAAAGAGGAGCCGCTGTGGTGGACGTTTATGTCAAATTTTATGTAGTTGTGTGTTTTGTTGCTTTCTTTTTGTTATAACTGTATGGCAAACCAAATTCCTCGTGTTGCACAACATACTTAGCTAATAAATTATGATTATGATATATACATACACAAACACACACACACATATATATAAATACATAGACATATATACACATATATATCTGTGTGTGCGTGCGCATGTATATATATATATGTGTGTGTATGTATCTATGTGTGTGTGTGTATTATTATATATATTATATTATATTTTACATAGATATATATATATATATATATATGTGTGTGTGTATATATATATATATACACACACACACACACATATATATATATCTATGTAAAATATAATATAATATAATATATATAATAATATAAACACACATATATAATATATAATATATAATATAATATAATAATATAAACACATATATAAATATATATATATACTGAGCTTTTCATGAATGATATTGTTTGCAGAGTACTATGTTTACATATTCTGTTGTGCTGCTGCAAATAAAACACTCTTGACTCTTGACAGAAAATTATTCAGCTTGATTAGCAAGACATAGTTGTGTACATGCTTTACCACAGAATGCGTCTATCAATGTGGCACACTGTTGGTACATCACCATACCTTTGCTTAAAAGCACACATTTTAAGTGTAGTCATATTTCATTTAGAAAAAATAGCATTAATCCTAACTTGTTGACATTTCTGCTAAATCTCAGGGCAAAAAATATTTCTTAAAGGGACACCAACATGTGCCAAAACATTAAACAAAGGCCTAGTATTTCACAGAGATTGGGTAGGGCATAATCAGTGCTGTTTTTCATCACTATACTGAGCTTAGTCTTTGTTCAATGTGAAGGATGAAAGTGCCTCTCTTCTCCATGAGGTGTAAAGGCCTTCAATAAATATCTCTGAGCAGCCTGAGGCCAACTCCCAGTAAGCTGGGAGCAAAAACCAAAAATTAAAAAATCATTCACAAACTTAAAGAGAGAAGTCAGCAAGATGACAAGAATGGTAAATGGAAACAAATCTGAAACCGCAAGATGTTTCCATCTAAACCTTGAGGTTAAAGCATTTTAAATTTGAAATTTGTTCAATTGCATCAAGTATAAAATGCAATTCCTCATTTGTGTTCATGCCTAATTTTGTCTGGAGTCATTTTTATCTTTATATTTGTGGTGACAAGATTCAACATTATTTCCCTGGATTAAATTTTGTTACTGGTTGTGTTCAATGTGAGGCCATAAAATAGGCAAAAGCATAGCACATTTCCAAGTGCATCTGCTGGACCAGTTTCCACTGGTATTGACTATTGCAAATTTGATGAGGCCATTGAACATGTATATTTGGGCATCCTACATAAAGGACGTCTATTGTAAATGCACCAGCAGCAAGCAAGAGAGACTACAGATGCATTAGTAGTTCTTACAGCTTCCTATGAGAGATGTGATTGCTTCCTCCCACAAAGTCCCCACCCAAGGATCAAGAAAGAACTAATCCACGGTAATCCATTGACACTCCCTACATACAGTACAGGGTGGCGCAGCAGTAGAGTTGCTGCCTCACAGCACCAGAGACACGGGTTCGATCCTGACTACGGGTGCTGTATGTATGGAATTTGTACGTTCTCCCTGTGACCGCATGGGCTTTCTCCGGGTGCTCCGATTTCCTCCCACACTCCAAAGACATGTGGTTTGTAGATTAATTGGCTTTGGTAAAATTATAAATTGTCACTAATGTGTATAGGATAGCGTTAATGTGTGGGGATCGCTGGTTGGCACGCAGGGCTGTATCTCTAAACTAAACTAAACGGATCGGCTCTCCCCTCAGCCCCTTCACAAACCTCTCCCAAAGGTTCTATTACTTACAAGTTTTCTTTCTAAGGCTCCCACAGTCACGGCCCTCAAATACATGTCCACATTGCCGGCCATTAGGGGATGTTCAGCAACTCGTTGAACTGGTTTAATCAAGGCTCAAGGACCCAACTCCACTCGGCTAATTGGAACAAACCAATTAAGATAAGAATATGTAACTGTCACTGTAGCCTTTTGGCAAAACTGGAGCAAATCTCTCTGGCGTGGATCAGATGTAGCTGTTTAAACTTCAGTGAGACTTGGATTTTAACATTTATGCTGCCAAATGCAGAATTTGGGGATTTAGTGAGTCACAGATGTGTCCACCGTGGATTCCACATGGATTCCATTGGTGAGGCTAACTTGCAGGTAAATCACCACTGTTTCTACAGTATGCAGCAGGTTAGCCATGGTGTAGGTTCAGTCTGAGTGATATGAAAATTACTTTATTTTAGCTTGATGTTCATAATTGTGTAAACGTATATTTATGTCCTTTTAATTATCTTTATATTTTGAAATCTTTTGAATAAAGGGTGGTACGGTGTCACAGCAGTAGAGTTGCTGCCTTACAGCGCCAGTGACCCGGGTTGTCCTGACCACAGGTGCTGCCTGTACAGAGTTTGTACGTTCTCCCTGTGACCTGTGTGGGATTTCTCCGGGAGCTCCGGTTTCCTCCCACACTCCAAAGGTGTTCAGGTTTGTAAGCCAATTGGCTTTGTAAAATTATCCCTAGTGTGTTAGTTGCTGGTCGGCGTGGACTAGGTGGGCCAAAGTTTCTGCTCTGTATCTCTGTATCTCTCAACTAAAGTGTAATTTTGTAAAATATTTACATCAATTTTAATAATTCCTTAATATTTCTAAATGTCAGTGATTTAAAAAAAATCTATTAAATGTGAATGTACAAAATAATTTGTGGATTAAATGAGGTGAATGTGTAGAGTCTTTTTACCAGGGTGGGGGAATGAGGAACTATTGAGGACAGGTTTAGGTGTGAGGGGAAAAGATGGAGTAGAAACCTGAGGCACAATGTTCTCACTCAGTGCGTAGTGGGTATGTGAAGTGAGCTGCCAGAGGGGGTAGTTGAGGGGGGTACAATGACAACATTTAGAAGACATTTGGACAGATACATGGATAGGTAAGGTTGAGAGGGATATGTGCCAGATGTGGGTAAGGTGGACTGGATTAGATGGGACATCATGGTTAGCATGGAAGAGATGGGCCGAATAATCTGTTCCATGCTATATGACTCTTTGAATCTATCAACTATGACATGTTTCTACAGGGGCACGGTGGAGTCTGTACTTACGTACTGCATGAACACCTGGTACTCCAACTGTAACTACTCAGACAGGAAGTCTCTGCAGAGGGTAGTGAGGGGAGCAGAGAGGATCATTGGCGTCTCGCTACCATCGGTACAAGAACTGTTCCAGAGCCGCTGCCTGAAAAAAGCACTGAGCATAGCAAAGGACAGATTGCACCCCCTCCACACATCTAGATCTCCTGCCATCAGGCAAGAGATACCGTAGCATCAAAGCCCGGACTACCAGACTGCTAAACAGCTTCCTGCCACAGGCTGTGAGGCTGCTAAACAGTCACTCCACCTGATTCTGCTGCTTTTGCACTGACAATTTAATAACTGGCACTGAGTAATAACTCTGGCATTGGCTCAGGCCACTTAAATCAGCTGCCCTGGACATTTTATGACTGTTTTTAACTTGTATTTTAATGTTGCTTTTTTTTTAACCTGCACTTTTTAAAAACTATTCGTACTGTTTTTATCAGGAACTGGATTGTTTTTTATCGTTTTTATTTATGCGTGAAATGTTTAAGTTTTTATGTGCGATGCTCAAGGTCCCTGGGAAACGCCTTCTCATTTTGCACTGTACAATTGTTGCTTTGCAAGATGACAATAAAAGGATGATAATGATAATATTTTCCTGAATACTCGAGGCATTGGATACATACATTTCTCAGCATCCAATGATTGATTAGTACAGGCGTCCGGGATTATGGGGGGAAGGCAGAAGAATGGGGTTAGGAGCGAGAGATAGATCACCCATGATTGAATGGGGGCAGAATAAGCTTGATGGGCTGAATGGCCTAATTCTACTCCTATCACTTGTGACCTTATGACTTCTAACCTCACTCATACCCTAGGGAGGACCGTATAGCAGTGATCTCAAGTGTACCGTCTTAGCCAGTGGGGCATTCCTGAGGTCTGAGGAAAAGTTGGTGCCGAGATCCTGCTGCCTGACTTGAACATGAAGAAGGCTACACATTTGGCTCTCTGCTTTGGGATCAGGTGTGTGAGGGCAAAGAGGACCAGTGGATTCAATAGACAATAGACAATAGACAATAGGTGCAGGAGTAGGCCATTTGGCCCTTCGAGCCAGCACCGCCATTCAATGTGATCATGGCTGGTCATCCCCAATCAGTACCCCGTTCCTGCCTTCTCCCCATATCCCCTGACTCCACTCTGGGTAATGGCAGGGTTTCTCTGGGTAATGTGTGCGGAGAAGCAAGATACAGCCCTGCTCTTTTCAGTCTGATGAATGTTCTCGGTACAATGTGGATCTTCAGTGCCCTATGCCAGAAGGCTTTGGATTATTATTTTTTTGATGAGCGAGATCAAGTTATTCAAACTGCTTGACTACATCTGCTTTGAGAAAAGGTCACTGTGCCCTTTGCCTGACTCTTGCATTATCAGCTGATAAATGAGGACTGACATCTTAATTCACTCCAGTTTAAAGGTTATACTGAGAGTCTGAGTACATCTGCGCTGACACCAGGATGATACCATGTAGGAGAAATAACTTCACAGTTGATTCCCCTCGCACTGAAGGTATGAGGTGTTGCTGTATAGAGTGTTCACTTCAGGAAATCCACACTGTCCTTCCACTGGTGTGGGACTTTATTTCAATTCAATGATTGAAACGGCATGGTGGGGCACTGGTAGAGTTGCTGTCTCACAGCGCTTGTAGCGCCAGAGACCCGGCTATGGGTTTGTGCGTTCTCTTGTGTTAATTGGCTTGGGTTTGTATACTTGGCATAAGTGTAAATTGTCCCTAGGCTTGTATTAATGTACGGGGAACGTGATTGGTGTGGGCCGAAGGACCTGATTCTGCGCTGTATATCTAAACTAAACTAAACTAAACTAAATGGCAATACTGTATATCTCTGGATTTGCTCCAAATGAAATGTTGGAGTATTTAACCCGCATAAGATAGTCATACTGGTCTGGCATATCCTTCTGAGTTTATGGTGCATAACAAATTGATTTTCATTCTATTTCTTTATTACTTACGATTCCAAATATTTTGAAGTTAAAACTTATTTTAGCGTGCATGATCTCACTATCCAGAGGGTCAGGGGTGTTACATTGCTGCAGAGATGCTGGTGAACTAATGACAGCAACCTATGACAGAAACCCTTCCATTCCCAATCATTGATCCACATCCGTACATGTTTACAGGTACGAAATATTCGGAAACGGGTGACAGGGTCCAAGTCAAGTCAAGTTTATTCGTCACATACACATACGAGATGTGCAGTGAAATGAAAAGTGGCAATGCTCCCGGACTTTGTGCAAAAAGACAAACAAACAAACAACCAAACAAACTACACACAGAATGGAACAGAATCACATATTATTTTACATATTAAATATTGTGGGTGGAAGGAAAAAGGGAAAAAAACAGCACTTTAAAAAAAAAAGTGCTATGGGGAGAATGGGGTTGCGGGGGGGGAAGATAGATCAGCCATGATTGAACGGCAGAGTAGACTTGATGGGCCGAATGGCCTGATTCTGCTCCTATCATTTATAAACTTATGAAAGCAGACAAAAATAAAATGGTGATACACAATTAGTCAATATAAACATGAAAACACACACGTTTGTTTAAAAGAACAGGGCATTGGGGCACCTTGGCATTGCCTATCCAGGTTCCATGTTCTCCAGAGATGCTGCTTGACCCGCTGAGTTACTCTGGCCCTTTGAGTCTTGTTTCTTGGAAACCAGCATCTGCAGCTTTGCTTAGTTTCGTTTAGAGATACAGCGCGGAAACAGGCCCTTCAGCCCACCGATTCAGCACCGACCTGCAATCACCGCCCACTCCTATCCTACACACAATGGGGACAATTTACGATTTTAGCCAAGCCAGTTATCCCACAAACCTGTACGCCTGTGGAGTGTGGAAGGAAACCGGAGCACCCGGAGAAAACCCACGCTGGTCACATGGAGATCGTACCGATGGCACCCGCAGTCAGGATTGAACCTGGGACTTTGGCGCTGCAAGGCAGCAACTCTGCCGCTGTGCCACCGTGCCTTATGTTGGAGGCAGACGGCGAACTGGCATTATTTGCAAAGCACGACATTAGATGGTAACATTCGGATATTTGTGTTCAGTTGCGTGAATGTCTTTAACCTGAGGATTAGATATAAAGTATAAAGATTAGGATCTAGTATAAAGACTGGAAACTGCCATTAGTCTCACTGTTACTCTGACACAATTTCTGACCCAGGGTTCCTGTGATCTGACTTCAAAGCTGCATTTCGAGAGGACGATAATTAACTTGGCTGAATGATTGGATTATGGTTCATTGTGTTGATCTAGGTTATCCATTATCAGTGCATTGACGTTTTTAAGGGGCTTTGTTAATGCATAACATTTATGGTAGATTCTTCAATCATGTAATTCATTAATTTGGTCTTACATATTAGGTAGAAATATCTTTGCAATGGTTCAAATGATTATGCCGGGCCTAATTGAAAATATAAAGATTCTGATGAATGCCGACGCTCTGGTAATTATCCACCTGTTTTACAGTTCGTTTTCCATTATCTGTCGGGAGCTTTCACAGAATAGAGGCTGTTTAATATTCCGCTCCTGACTGAGTGAGAGACTTTGTCCAGATCCATTTGAAGTCTATCCTCAAGGTGGTTAAAAAGAAATTGGTTCAAAATGAGTTTCTGTGAGTTGTTTAAATTCATGATTCACACTGGCCTGGTGTTAACAATAACTCGATGAAGATGCCACACAACAGACTTCCTGTCATCGCTATTTCAATTTTGATTATTTATATCATCTGATGGTCGGTGTTTGGATTTTTGTTTTTGCGTTTTGTTTTACATTTGTATTTGAGATATATATATATATATATATTTATCTTTCCATTCTCTATAGGGCCTCTTCTTTCATCTTACTTCCTTATTAGTTTGCTCTGTCCTATCTTTTTTTGCTCACCATTTTTCATCAATTCATTCATCATCCCCCCAGTCTTTGTTTTCCTTAATGAAAATAGATTTGTGCATTTGAAAGGTCTTTTAAAAAAAAAAGGCGATGAATGACATATTCCATGGAAAATATTTTCTGTGATCATTGACCTATCACAGAGATGACTTGCCTTTATTAAATTAGTTTTCTATCTGGGCTCTCTTTATAAATACTCTGTTCTAAGCAGATTACTGGAGTGATTGATTTTCATTTGGCTGTTAAAATATATTGAGTTGATCAGCACATACCACAGGCTCAACGTACCAACCAGTGATATGCAACCTTTTCTGTTACAGATGCAGCAAAAAAAAAAGGAAAAAAAACCTAATTGATTGCACGAAAGTCAAAGGAGAATGTCTGGATGTCCTTGTTACATATAATGTCAATGTAAGTTCACCAAGCTGCTTGTTAAAATGCAGTATTGATTTTACGGTTATGAATTATAGTTTAATAAATTAATTGCACGGCAAGAACAGAAACACAAAACCTGCAGAGATTAAGAAAAGATCATGTTTTAAAAGTCTAATTTCTTTCTTTTTTCCCTCTCTGTGGAAAATCAATGACCGGCTCACAGTTTGTGAATGACCAGACACTTCAGGGTATAAGGTTCTTTAGTGCACTAAGAGCAACTGAGAGAAGGTGCGTTAGTTCACTACTGATCCCGCTCCATCTGTTTTGTACACCCCTTGAAAATGAAGCAGAAACATCCAGTCTCCTTGGTAGAAAGTGACTTTAGGACTCAGGCTCTAGGGTAGGTAGAACACCCTTGTGTTGAAGGAAAAATAATTATCTACATAGATGTGTTTCTTAAACAAAGTAACATAAGAATAAGTGGGGCAGCCGTAGAGTTGCTCGATCCAGACCACGGGTGCTGTCTGTATGGAGTTTGTACGTTCTCCCCGTGACCTGCGTGGGTTTTCTCTGGGACCTCCGTTTTCCTCCCACACTCCAAAGACGTATGGGCTTGTAGATTAATTGGCTTGGTATAAATGTAACTTATCCCTAATGTGTGTTGGATAGTGTTAATGTGCGGGGGAGCATTGGTCGGTATGGATTCAGACGGCCAAAGGACATAAAATGTTGGGTGGCACGGAATTTCTTACAGCTGAATGAGAACAAGTCATCTTATTTTGTCCCCCTGACTCCATCAAAGTGATTACCAGCAGCCTTGGCAACTTATCCACCCTTGTCAAATCCCATGTCAAAAACCTTGGTGTGATATTTGATTCTGCCTTTAAGTTTGACAAGCAAATCAATTCAGTAGTAAAAGTCAGTTTCTTCCAGCTTCGTACCATTTCCGAAATAAAACCGTTCCTCTCATTCAAAGATCTGGAGAAAGTCATCCAGGCTTTTATATCCTCTCGCCTGGACTACTGCAACTCCCTGTATACTGGGATCAGTCAGTCGACCCTGTCCCAGCTGCAACTGGTCCAGAACGCCGCAGCCAGGCTCCTGACTGGTACCCGGAAGAGGAACCATATTACCCCCATTCTGGCCTCTCTCCACTGGCTGCCAGTATGGTTCACAGTTGATTTTAAGGTTCTCCTGTTTGTCTATGAAGCCCTAAACGGGCTTGCTCCCCCCTATATCACAGACCTCCTTACCCCTTACTCTACCTCCAGGTCCCACTGGTCGGCTGACTTGGGGCTCCTGATTGTCCCGCGATCTAAACTTAAGCTCAGAGGTGACCGTGCCTTTGCTGTTGTGGCCCCTCGACTGTGGAACTGCATCCCCCTCCCTATCAGATCTGCCCCCTCCATCGACTATTTTAGGTCCAGGCTCAAAACTTATTTTTACTCACTAGCGTTTGAATCCCCCTGATGTGGCTGGTCTTTGTTTTGTGTCTTTGAGGTGATTATTTGTACCTGTGTGCTGTGTGTATTCCTGTGTGTGTCTGTATCTTTTTGTGATTTTACCTACCTGCTCTGCTCTGTACAGCACCTTGGTCAACGTGGATTGTTTTTAAATGTGCTTTATAAATAAATTTGATTTGATTTGATAAACATCAGTGGGGATCATGAACGTACCAGACCACTGGTAGCTCTAATAAACGTACCCCTTCTGCCACCCAGCTGTACAATGTTTACATTAACTTTCATCTTTATGCTTCAAATCTTTTAAATATTTAGTTCTGCTCTGTGATTGGAGTTAAAATCAAAAACCTCCTCTCTCTGACTTTACAGTGGTCATCTTTAGTTTATTTCACAGATATAGTGAGGAAACAGGCCCTTCTGCCCACCGAGTCCGGGCCAACCAGCACTCCCTGCAAACTAACAATGTCCTACACACACTAGCGGCAAGTTTTTACAATTATACCAAGCCAATTAACCTACAAACCTGCACGTATTTGGAGTGTGGGACAAAACTGGATCTCCCGGAGAAAACCCACACAGGTCACGGGGAGAACGTGCAAACTCCGTACAGACAGCACCCGTAGTCAGGATCGAACCACGGTCTCTGGTGTTGTAAGGCAGCAACTCTACCGCTGTGCCACCGTGCCGCCCCAAGACTAAATTAGTGTGAGACTAAAGGGGCTGTCCCACTGCGGCGACCTAATTGGCGAGTTTAGAAGAGTTTCCCCTCGACTCATACTCGCAGCATGGTCGACACGTGGTCCTAGGAGGTCTTTGTAACTCTCCTTCATGCTCGAGAGTAGTCCCCGCATACTCGAGGCCTCAGCTAGGTCATGGCATTTTTTTCAACATGCTGAAAAATGCCCGCGAGTAAAAAAAGATCTCCATGGAAAAAATCGATATTTTTTTTACTGAAAGGTTTAATCGAAGTAGGTCGTAGTAGGTCGGCATGTTAGTCGTAGGTAATTGAGGGTAGTCAAAGGTAATCTAAGGTAGTCGAAGGTAGTCGTAGACAGTCTTCAACATAGTCGAAGGGAGGTCAAAGGAGGTCGTCTTCACTCTCCACTATTCGGTGACCAATTTTCCCGAAACTAGTCTTCAACATAGTGGAAGGAGGTCTTCAACATGATACTTTTTCAAACTCTCCTAAACTCTTCTAAACTCGCCAATTAGGTCGCCGCAATGGGACACCCCCTTTACTCATGTCGAACGTTCCACTTTTTAAAATTCTTAGCCAATGCTGAGTCAGCTGTTCTCAGCCAGCGTTTTGGGTTATTGGACAACATTTCTGAGCAGAAGCAAGAACCAAATATCAAAACATACCGTATTAGGAAAATAAATAAAAACTAACCGTATAATGTAAAGGTCACCAATTATAAATAAACTTATGATAGTTCTCTGAGACAGTGTAATAGTCTTACTAAAATTACCATCACTCCATTCGTAAAACATTACTTTGATGCATATATGTAAGATTTCAAGCCATTATTTTTCAGTGGAGTTGAATAGTGGGTTATGAATTATGTACAAAGGGGCTAAGAGCTGGTACTGTTAAAATACACCCTGTCATGCATTATTGCATCAAGCAGTAAATGTGAATCGAGATTGTGAAACTGAAAGATTCCTAAAAAAAATAAGAGAATTTAACTGTCACATTTTAATCAGTATTAGTCCAAAATAGCAGTAAGTGAAGACATGCTTTGTTAAAATCATTTGATATTGTAGAACCAAAGAGTCCTATTTTGATCATATGTGCAAGTCATTTCATTCTTTCAACATGTGAATTAGTGTTCAATACAGCACGTTATTTCCACCAGTGGAACTTTAAATTTAACAGGCTATTCAAATAGGTGGTGCAGCGGTAGAGTTGCTGCTTTAAAGTGCTTACAGTAATGATCCTGGCTACGGCTGCTTGTCTGTACGGAGTTTGTACCTTCTCCTCGTGACCTGTGTGTGTTTTTTCCCCGAGAACTTCGGTTTCTTCCCACACTTCAAAGATGTACAAGTTTGTAGGTTAGTTGGCTTGGTATGAGCGTACAAAAATATCCCTAGTGTGTGCAGGATGATGTTAGTGTGCGGGGATTGCTGGTTGGTACGGACTCGGTGGGCCGAATGTCCTGTTTATGCACTGTAGAACATAGAATAGAAAAATAGTTGCAGGAGGAGGCCATTCGGCCCTTCGAGCCAGCACCGCCATTCATTGTGATATGTCCCCTATCAATAACCCGTGCCTGCCTTCTCCCCATATCCCTTGATTCCACTAGCCCCTAGAGCTCTATCTAACTCTCTCTTAAATCCATCCAGTGATTTGGCCTCCACTGCCCTCTGTGGCAGGGAATTCCATAAATTCACAACTCTCTGGGTGAAAAAGTTTTTTTCTCAGCTCAGTCTTAAATGACCTCCCCTTTATTCTAACCAACTATTCTAACCATGTATTTCTAAACTAAACCAGTGATTCTTCAATTTCACTAGTTATAGCATTTAACCCCTGGTTTAGCACAGAGATTGGCTAATGTCCTTTCACATGTTGAAGGTAGCTATGTGTCTAACGGTGAACAACTCAATGAGAAAGAGAGGGCACAGGGTGGGTAAATGTTGCAGTTCTGTGCCAGGTTTTGAACAGAGGTATCAGCAGTTCAACGAAGAACTCCCAACACTTTCCAGCACAAGAACCGGCAAGTTTGGGATTCCTGCCTAAGGGAAGACAGATGCAGAAAGTCCAGCCTTGCTGACAGATGTTTGCTAGCAGTTCTATAACTGCATGTGAAGTTATGCAAGTACCCCGCACTTTAGATGGAGAAATTCCTCTTCCATGACTTGATATCAGTGGCGGAAAATGGTGGTGAAAGATTAAGATAAATGCCAATGTTCTCGGGTTATTTGAATGTTCTTAAATAGTTTTTAAATGTTTTTTTTGGTATCATGGATTTTTTTTCCCCGATGTTATTTATTTAGTGTTAACAACGTAGGAATCTTTTGTAGACACAAAATGCTGGAGTAACTCAGCGGGATAGGCAGCATCTCTGGACTGGAGACAAGGAATGGGTGATGTTTCGGGTCGAGATCCTTCTTCAGACTCTTTTTGTATGCCCCCGCAACAACAAACATCTTTCAGAGATTTGGCTACCAGCAGTATGGGTGGCAAGTGGCGCAGCAGTACAGTTGCTGCCTTACAGCGTCAGAGACCCGGGTTCGATCCTGACTATGGGTGCTGTCTGTGTGGAGTTTGCACATTCTCCCTGAAACTGCGTGGGATTTCTCCGGGTGCTCTGGTTTCCTCCCAGTCTCCAAAGATGTACAGGTTTGGAGGTAGATTGGCTTCTGTAAATTGTCCCTGGCGTATAGGATGGAAATAGTGTTTGCTGGTCGGCATGGATTCAGTGGGCCAAAGGGCCTGTTTCCAAGCTGTCATTTTAAACTAAGCTAAACTATTTGGAGGGTATGGTTAGCGACTTGACAACAAATTTCTTGGTGCCTTCCTCAGCTGGGCAAGCCCTCAGCTTTCTTAAGATTGGATTTGCAAGCTGGCCTGATCGCCTCTGTCCTTAAATGTCTAGCTGTTAGATGCGGCTAAAGTAAGGGGGATTGATGGTTGACTGCTAACATGAAATCAAAACCAACAAACATAGAGATCAGGAATATAAAATGTCTGTACAGAAAAGACCAGCAACCCCTCCTGGATCTCCATCTGTTAAATTTGGTTTTATAACACCTCGTTTATATTTTTCACATTGTCTCTCCATTTCTTCTCCACATAATAATAATAATAATAATAATAATAATAATAATAATAATAATAATAATAATAATAATAATAATAATAATAATAATAATAATAATAATAATAATAATAATAATAATAATATATTTTATTGTCATTGCACATAGGTGCAACGAGGTTTGGTATGCAGCTTCCATCCGATGTCATAACTTAAACAACTAATAAAATTTAGATACCCAGAGAAACATGATTTATATTAAAAAAAAGAACTAAAGCAGTAAAACAGTCTAAAGTGCAGATATGTCTGTGCCGGGTCGATGTGCGTGAATACAATTCATGGAGGTGGGGGGAGGTGGGGGGGGGGACACTCAGCAGGGCCGGTTCAGAGCAGCGATAGCTCTGGGGATGAAGCTGTTCCCGAGTCTGGAGGTGCGGGCGTAGAAGGCCTTGTAACGTCTGCCGTAAGGCAGAAGTTCGAACAGACTATTGCAAGGGTGTGAGGAGTCTTTGTGGATGCTGACGGCCTTCCTGAGGCACCGTGTGTAATAGGTGCTCGCCAAGGCTGGTAGCTGTGGACGACGCGCTGAAGAGCGCGACGCTCCTCGATTTAGTTTAGTTTAGACATACAGCGTGGAAACCTGCCCTTCGGCCCACTGAGTCCATGCCCACCGTTTACACTAGTTCTATGTTATCCCACTATCTCATGCTCTCCTTGCACACCAGGGGAATTTTACAGAGGCCAATTGATCTACAAACCCGCACGTCTTAGGGATGCGGGAGGAAACCGGAGCGCCCGAAGGAAACCCCACGCAGTCACAGGGTGAACATGGAAACTCTGCACAAACAGCATTCCAGTTGTGGATTGAACCCGGGTTTGTGGCACTGTGAGGCAACAGCTCTACCAGTTACCCCACTGTGATGCCCTAGGCATAGAGAATGCCAATGCTTTTTTTGCTGTTTAACTGACCGAAATAAAATGTATTGAAATAACTCTTGGCCATTGTCTATCAGATGAAAATAGGGTGGGAGAAAAATATAAAAACTATCTTTCATGATTCAATGTAAAATATATGTTCAGTGTATAGGCATTGTAGAAAAAAATGTTTGATCATATCACTATTCATTCCCTATGTCATATTATTTGACATAAATGTCAACATATGCCACCTGATATTTACATCTCCTCCTTGCAGTGGAGCAAAACTAATCTGTGTGATGCTTTATATGTCCACAGATCAGGTAAAACCCAGTTTCGTTTTATAAAAGGTGACATTTCAGCTCAGTTGAAAGAACATGTATCTCCGAGTCGGAAAGTAGTGGGATGGACCTCACCATGAACAATGGCTGACTTTATAGAGCAGTACTGACATTGTGCTGCTCTGCCAGAGGATATAATGCAAAACTATGTCCTTGTCCAACTCCTCCAGAGACATCTCGAGCTCAGCTATATAATGCTTGGTTACTCACTCGTTTTAATACCTTTGCACAAGGTTTTCTGTATTAAAAATGTCTATTGTATTTACCAACATAATGTTTAGAACTGCACATCAGAAGTAAACTGTGGTAGAACCTGAGGAAATATTAGACAAAAGTTTTTTTTCACACAATGCAAATGATAATATTACTTTGGAAAAAGTGATAGGTGCGGCACGGTGGCGCAGTGGTAGATTGCTGCCTTATGCCCCTGTCCCACTTAGGAAACCTAAGGAGACTTTGTGCCCCACCCAAGGTTTCCGTACGGTTCCCGGAGGTTGCAGGTGGTTGCCGGAGGTTGCAGGTAGTGGAAGCAGGTAGGGAGACTGACAAAAACCTCCGGAAACCTTGGGTGGGGCACAAAGTCTCCAGAGGTTTCCTAAGTGGGACAGGGGCATTCCCGAGACGCAAGTTCGATCTCGACTACGGGTGCTGTCGATACGGAGTTTGTACCTTCTCCCCATGACCGCGTGGGTTTTCCCCGGGTGCTCCGGTTTCCTCCCACGCTCTAAAGACGTGCATGTTTGTAGGTTTATTGGCTTTGGTGAAGGTTATAAACTGTCCCTAGTGTGTAGGATAGTGCTAGTGTATGGGGATCGTTGGTCAGCGCGGACTCGGTGGGTGGAAGGGGCCTAATTCCGCGCTGTATCTCTAAACCAAAAAACAAAACTATGATGAAGAAGTAGAATCTTAATTTCCGCCCTGGCTTCACATCTACACGGAGAATAACTTTATTCGGTGGCAACCTCTCCTGTTCCGAGCAAAGTCAGGGTGCGAATTGATCAGACTGCTGATGAGAAAATTCATAACTTGGCACATTTACGAAAATATAAAATAATTGCACAGGGTTTGACAGATGTGAATTTAACTGCTTTAGAAACTCTGGCAGCAGTGGTTGACCTACACCAGGCACATCAACGTTTCACTGTATTGAATTCATGCTGACACTACTTAGTTGCATTCACTTCAATTGGACGGTATCTGAATGGGAACAAGAACCAGCGAGAGGTCACTGGTTATAAACAAAAATCTATAAATAAATGATAATATGAAGATAAATGAAAAATCCAGAAATATCATTTGTGAATGCATTATTCATTAAAACTGAAAGACCAGAGTTCTGGGACTGCTTTAAAGGTGAAATAGTCGTTTTAGCCTGGGATAGAAACAAAAAGCTGGAGTAACTCAGACAGTCTGAAGAAGGGTCTCAACCCGAAACATCACCTATTCTTTTTCTCCAGAGATGCTGCCTGACCGGCTGAGTTGCTCCAGTCAATCTTCAGTTTCAACCAGCATCTGCAGTTCCTTCGTACATAGATTTATCCTGCCATCTCTCTCATCATGTGTAGGAAGGAACTGCAGATGGTGGTTTAAACCCAAGATAGGTTGATGAGAGAGATAGACACAAAATGCTGGAATAACTCAGCGGGACAGGCAGCATCTCTGGAGAGAAGGAATAGGTGACGTTTCGAAAAACGTCACCCATTCCATCTTCCAGAGATCCTGCCTGTCCCGCTGAGTTACTCCAGCATTTTGTATCTATCTCTCTCATCAACCTTGTTCCAGTTATTGCTTTAAACATTTCTTCCTGCTCATTCTTCTGGAGCCATTTAACGATCACGTTGGATAATGATTAATTAAACAATCATAAGTCTTGGCTGTAAGTTGGTTAGATCAGGGTCCCTCCTCAAAATGAAACATTCCTGTTAAACACCTACCAGATGTATTATGAAGGAAAGGGAAATATTTTTTTTTAAAAGGGAAAATATCTCTGCTTTGACCAAAGAAACACGGGCGATGAATATAGATTTTGCATGTGGAAAATAATTTGGAACAGACTCTAAACCAAAGGTAGAAACTCACTTTTTATGAATAGTTTCAAAAGGGATACGTCAAAATAATAACATTTTTGTAAAATAGAAAATGCATGATTAGTATTAATCCACATAGTTTGTATGGAGACACGCACAAGTGCAATATTAATGGACTGAATAGACTGTTCGGATGCTCCAACGTCATACAGATATAGGGGGAAAAAATACAAATTTTGGTCAAACATTTGCAGACAATATGCCATTGTTCATCCGTTGAATTCTCCAATTTTAGGCTGAACATTAGTCCGTCCAACACCTCCTGGTTTTATCTCTGGCCTTGGTTCCTACAATCTGACTGTCAAAGAACCTCGCTTCCCCCCCCCGGTCGTATACACATATTACCTACCACGCTTTGACATGCCTCTCCTCCCTTGCCGCCTTCTTCCCCCCCCCCCCCCCCCCTACAATCAGCCTAAAGAAGCCCCCTTAGCTTCTCTCGAAATGGTTGCAATATTTAAGACATCTGAATTTTAGATACTCACACCAATTTTTAATTGGAACATGTAATTAAATTCTTGTATAATTATCCCTATACTTATGATGGGCAAAACACAGACACATTTACAATTAAATATGAAAATAACTGATTGGTAATCAAAGCCGGGCAAAGTGTTATTGTTCCACATTGTTGGTTTTCTAGATTGTAGGACAGCAGTGCCTAAGACTACTTTCATCTAAAAATGGCGCTAAGTGCTGGAGTGCGTCACTTACCTTGGCGGAGATGCGGTTTTTCTCCTAGTCGCATTTTCGCCCTCCCTCGCAGCCTAACAACTTGGATTGGTGCGGCCTTTCCCAGAGACCGGCCTAGATCTTCGGCAGCGGGCACGGCACGGACTTCCATCGCGGAGCCAGAAGAAAGGCTCCGACCGCCGGCCTGCTGACTTTAACATCGTGAAGCCGCGGTCTGCGGAGCTTCTAGCCGCGGGCGTGGAGCGGACTTTACCTTCCCGGAGCCAGGGATCCCTTGCCGGGGACCGCCGGAGAAGAGCTCCGACCGCTGGCCGGCCTGCGGCCTATAACATCGAGAAGCCGCGGTCTCCGGTAAGAAAGTGGCCAATTCGGGCACTCCAACCGCAATGTGTGTTCCGTCCGTCCCGATGTCGGAGCTTCGATCATCCCGACAAGAGGACTTGTACATCGGGCCGTGCGTAGGGGCGACTGTGGAGGGTCAAGGCCCCAAACACGGGTAAACAAACGGAGGTAGACTGACTGAATTTTACTGTCTTCCATCACAGTGACCACTGCGGTGGATGTTTATGTTAAGTTATATCGATCTTTTTAATTGTGTTGTGTTCTTTTAATTGTATGGCTGCATGGTAACTCAAATATCACTGCACCTTAATTGGTGCATGTGACAATCAACGTGAATGTGAATCTGAATCTGACTCTGACTCGATGGGTCAGGCAACATCTCTGGAGAACATGCCAGATGACGTTTCAGGTCAGGATCCTTCTTCGGACTGATTGAACAAATACTTTAACGGACTTCAAGGATACTAACCTTTTAAAAATAAATGGTGAGCTGGTCCCAGACAACATAATTACACAATATATATTTTTCTGTATAATTATCAAAACAAAGCATGACATTTTTGGTGAACTTCATTTTAGAATAATAATTTTGATTGCTAACTGAATATATACCAACCTTTCCTCACGATAAAGAATTACTATGTTCTGAATATATAACATTTCTATTAATACTTGCCTTACTTTCATTATTTATTCCCCCATAGTATCCATCAGTTATGATCTTCAACAATGAATTTGAGCATTTCACTTTTAATGCCTTGGACAAAGACAGAGTAAATGTTCAAAGGGTCACCCTGTTACTTTTTACTGACAAAAAAAGCAAATAATTTAGAGTATTAGATGGCAAGTTAATGTCTAACCCTTGAACCGAATATGGTAATGGCAAGACACAAATGGTCGGAGTAACTCAGCAGGTCAGGCAGCATCACTGGAGAGTAGGAATAGGTGATGTTTCAGGTCGAGACCCTTCTTCAGACTAAGAGACAGGGGAGAGGGAATCTAGAGGTATGAAAAGGAACAGAACCATGGCACGTGGTAATGTAAAGCGTTGAAAACATTTACATGAAATCTTTATGAATCGAACATTGCTTAATTCTCCCAAATCATGGGCGGTACGGTGGTGGAACGTGCGGTAGAGTTGCTGCCTTACAGCGCTAGAGACCCCAGTTCGACCCTGACTACGGGTGATTGTCTGTATGGAGTTTGTACGTTCTCTCCGCGACCTGCGTGGATTTTCGTTGAGATTTCCTCCCACACTCCAAAGACGTACAGGTTTGTAGTTTAATTGGCTTGCTATGAATGTAAAAGTGTCCATATAGTGTGTAAGTTAGTGTTAATGTGTGGGGATCGCTGGTCGGAGCGGACTCGTTGGGCCGAAGTGCCTGTTTCCAGGCTGTATCTTGTTAAGTGGGCGGCGCGACTCTTGTCAGCAGCGGCCTCTGCAGTCCGTCTGTCTTTTTATTGTTTTCTGTCTTGTTCTATGTAGTTTTTATTGTTTTTTTTGTCGGGGTATGTGTGTGTGGGGGGGGGGGGGGGATCTTTAAGGTCTTTCCCCTGCACGGGAGACCCAACCTTTTCTTTGTCGGGTCTCCGTTGTCGTTGGGGCTGCAACGTGGAGCGGCCTCCAACAGGAATGACCTGGGGCTCCAGTCGCGGAGCTGCGGATCTACTCACCATCACGGAGCTGGCCGAGTCCGGAGCGGGTGTAGCTGTGGTGGAGCGCTGCTGTGACCCGACACCCGGAGATTCGGAGGCTCCAACCGCAGGTCTGTGGACAGTAACACCGGGAGCCCGCGGGTCCCTGGTGGGAGACTGCTTTTCGGGGCTTCCGCAACGGCGACTTCTCCCGCCCGAGTTGCGGGGTTGAAGATTACCTGGAGCGGGGCCTTACATCACCGCCCCGCGCGGCTTGGAATGGCCGCGGGACTTTGTGAGCACCCGCAGGGGCTCCAACACCAAGAGCCCGCCGGAGCTGCAACACCAAGACCCGGTGCGTGGCCTTGCATCACCCGGCGTGGCTTTAATGGCTGCGGGACATTTAACATCGCCCGCCGGGGGCTTTGACTCTGTCTTTGACTCTGACATGGGGGGGAGAGGGGAGTGCAGGGGAGAGATATGTTTATGTTTTGCCTTCCATCACAGTGAGGAGGACGCACTGTGATGGATGTTTATGTGAATTGAATTGTGTTGGTGTGTGTCTTGGTTCTTTTTTTGTATGGCTGCAGAAACCAAATTTCGTTTGAACCTCATGTGAGGTTCAAATGACAAATAAAAGGTATTGTATTGTATCTCTAAACTAGACTAAAGTTATTATGAAACTTACAAAATTCTTAAGGGGTTGGACAGGCTAGATGCAGGAAGATTGTTCCCGATGTTGGGGAAGTCCAGAACAAGGGGTCACAGTTTAAGGATAATGGGGAAATCTTTTAGGACCGAGATGAGAAAAACATTTTTCACACAGAGAGTGGTGAATCTCTGGAATTCTCTGTCACAGAAGGTAGTTGAGGCCAGTTTATTGGCTATATTTAAGAGGGAGTTAGATGTGGCCCTTGTGGCTAAAGGGATCAGGGGGTATGGAGAGAAGGCAGGTACAGGATACTGAGTTGGATGATCAGCCATGATCATATTGAATGGCGGTGCAGGCTCGAAGGGCCGAATGGCCTCCTCCTGCACCTATTTTCTATGTTTCTATGTTTCTATATTGTAAACAATTCACAACTGTTGCATGTCTTAATTCAACAGTGTTCCCCAAATATTGGGTGGGATATCATTCAGTCCCCTTGGAGATATTTGTGAGAGGCACAAAAAGTAATTTATCTTCAACTCAAAAGCAGAGAGAACTCATTTGACACTATTACCCTCCAACATTTCATATCCTCTGAGGATGATCATAAATGTACATCTGACATTTTAACAATGAATCATAGCATGAACCTATCGGTATTGTGAATGTAAACCCCAGGAGATTGTGGGATATTTACAGGAAAACTCTATTTTCAGTGCATCTGGATAATAAAGTCAACATAATGCACAAGTTTGCAGTATCACAAAATGCATTTTACAACAGGCTTGAATCTGTAAGGATTCAATTTCATAACACTGTATTAGAGTTTATATTTGTCAACGAGAAGAGATGAATTGATTATTGAGTCACATAACCAAAGGCTGATCTTTTACAATTGCCTTAATTTACCTGTCCATATATATTAGTGATAAGGTAATTTCATATATCATACTGTAAATAATCTTGTGATTATTAACATATGTCGATATAATGCCATGGCAGGACAATAACTTATAGGTGAGGCCATTTCACAAGTAACCGTGTATAATTTATACATCATGTAGTCAAAAAGCTAACATTCACTATAATATTAACATTAGGTTTTAACAAACAGGAGCAAGACCATTATTTGGAGTATTGTGAGCAATTGTAGGCCCCAGAACTGAGGAAGGATGTGCTGGCTTTGGAGAGGGTCCAGAGGAGGTTTACGAGAACGATCTCGGGAATAATTGGATGAGCGTTTGACGGCACTGGTCCTGTACTCGCTGGAGTTTAGAAGGATGAGGATGGACCTCATGTATGTGTATGACATTCACAGCCTAAAGTTGTAGGATAACTTGTTCTATTTGATCTTATTTGATTGTGCATGCCGGGTTGATTGCATTCGTTGAAACAGGGCGGACCACGTGAAGGTTGGAATCTTCCACCCCAGGTACCTCATTGAATCTTAGCAAATAATGAAAGGCCCGGATAGAGGGGATGTAGAGAGGATGTTTTTACTAGTGGGACAGTCTAGAACCAGAGGTCATAGCCTCAGCGTAGAAGGACGTTCCTTTAGAAAGGAGTTGAGGATGAATTTCTTTATAGTCAGAGGGTGGTGAATCTGTGGAATTCATTGCCATAGATAACTGTTCAGGCCAAGTCATTGGATATTTTTAAGATTGACAGATTCTTGACTAGTAAACGTGTCAGGGGTCATGGGGAGAAGGCAGGAGAATGTGGTTAGGAGGGAGAGATACATCAGCCATGATTGAATGGCGGAGTAGACCTGATGGGCCGAATGGCCAATTCTGCTCCTATAACATATGAACCATGCATGGTGTCAAACTTGATCTAATATTCAGCGAGACCAAAGTTATTTCTCATCTAGAGCCCACTTTCCCAGTTAATCCCTGTATCATTCCATTCCATTAGTACCAAAGTAGTCTCCCATAGCCATCCCCATGCTATCCTTCCTCTAACAACACCACCTGCCTTCCACCATCCTTGACAGGTCACTTTATGAATATCTTCAGGATAGCACGAGATCATATAGGAGGAGCATCTTCTGGGGCGTAAGCTCTTTGATCATAAAGCAAGTCAGGAAAATCCAAGCGATTTTATGAACCAGATTTGATTCAACAAAATAGATTTACATAATTATCTCAGACTATTCAGCTCTAGCAAGCAGCCTCTGAGCATCTGCCCATTTGGTTTAGACATACAGCACAGAAACAGGCCCTTCGGCCCACCAAGTCTGCGCCATCCATCCAACTACCATTATCCTACACACTAGGGACAATTTACACTCTTTAGCGAAGCCAATTAAGGTACAAACTTGTAGGTCTTGGGAGTGTGGGAGGAAACCAGAGCACCCGGGGAAAACCCATGCGATCACAAGGTGAAAGTACAAACTCTGTACAGACAGTACCCGTAGTCAGGATCGAACCCAGGTCTCTGGCGCTGGTAATGGAGAAACTCTACCGCTGTGTAACCTTGCCGCCCGAATATCTTAGAGTAATGCTGCCCACGACCCGATAAACAATGAGAAGAAAGATAAACATTAATAAAAATTGTAAACGGTTGTATCCTTGAAGATGATTCAAAAGTGTTGTATGTTCATAAGTTCATATGTTTTAGGAGAAGAATTAGGCCATAGGACCCCATCAATTCCACACCGCCATTCAATCATGGCTGATCTATCTCTCCCTCCTAACCCCATTCTCCTGTCTTCTCCCCATAACCCCTGACACCCGTACTAATCAAGAATCTATCCATCTCTACCTTAAAAATATCCATTGAGGGCCTCCACAGCTCTGTGGCAATGAATTCAAAGGATTCACCACCCTCTGACTAAAGAAGTACCTCCTCATCTCCTTTCTAAAGGTTGGTCCTTTTAATCTGAGGCTGCGGCCTCTGGCCCTAGACTATCCCTCTAGTGGAAACATTCTCTCCATATCCACCCTATCCCAGCCATTCACGATTCGGTAAGTTTCAATGAGGTCCCTGCCTCACCCTTCTAAGCTACAGCAAGCACAGGCCCAGTATCGTCAAACGCAAATTTATTTTCTTCAATTTTATTTGTTTAAAAAAATGACAGCAAATCTATGCCCAGTATAAAGAAACAAATGTTTGAGTCCCGGTGTCAATTATGAAAGATTGGCTGCTGTTAAGTTTTGCACCTGCTACATTGACTTCTGACCCAATAAATGTCACCATGCATTTATTAAATGTGAAGCTTGATTTTGTTTGTTAGTTCAGCAGAGCCTTGCCAAAGCACCTGAGAAGAAAAGGGACTGTATCCCATCTGTTAACATTTTGAAAATGAATCAAACTATTTACTCCACAAACAGAGGAGCCGTAACACCACATGGATCAACATTTTTAAATGCTTCCTGATCGTGTTTTGAGATAAATGTTCCAAAGGATGATGGTGGTGGGGCCTGTCTGGCTTCACAGGTCACTGTCCACATGCACAGAGGGAAAGAATGTTAGCTGCAAGAGATGAGGCATGTCCGTACGCCACTTAATGCCCAGGGGGCCGGCTGCAAGTGAATTGCCATGTTTAGAGATCTCATCAGGTCAACCAATTGAACTATTCACCAGCCCTGTCTTTAATGAAGCATCTGAAACGTTAATGGAATAAAGTGCTTTGTTCACTTCACCTCCCACTATATTCTCCAGCTAATCGCTCAAAGACACTCTGCAGCAGGAGAATACATTTGAAACTGCAGTGCTTCCGACAGTCAGTCCTATTTATAAAAATGGTTACTGCTTAAATGGGACTGCACGTTCAACTTCAGAGAAATTTGTTCTTAACATAGTACATTGAAAAGTACAGCGCGCACACACACACACACACACACACACACACACACACACACACACACACACACACACACACACACACACACACACACACACACACACACACACACACACACACACACACACACACACACACACACAGTATATCTATATATATATATATGTATCCGTAGGAAAGAACTGCAGATGCTGGTTTAAATCGAAGATGGACACAAAATGCTGAAGTAACTCAGCGGGACAGGCAGCATCTCTGGAGAGAAAGAATGGGTGACGTTTCGGGTTATAACCATATAACCATGTAACAATTCGGTTGAGACACTTCAGACTCCTTCAGACTGAAGAAGGGTCTCGACCCGAAAAGTCATCCACTCCTTCTCTCCAGAGATGCTGCCTGTCCCGCTGAGTTACTCCAGCATTTGTGTGTATATGTACACACCCTGAACTTTTTTTTCTCATTTATGATATTGTTTACAATGTACTATGTTTACATATTCTGCTATGCTGCTGCAGGTAAGGATTTCTATCTGGGACGTCTGACAATAGAACACTCTTGGATATCATGACTCTTGACATTCCTCTGCGTATCCACGTGCTTCTCTGAAAACCTCTTTAACTCCACTATCCTATCTGCCACCACTCTCTCTGCCTGACCGCTCTTTGTGATAATCCATCTATTCCCAGACCTGTTTTGTTCTGGTTTTCTTTATCGTACAGTCTGAAGAAGGGTTTTGAACCGAAACATCACCTGTTCCTGTTCTCCAGAGATGCTGCCTGAGTTACTCCAGCATTTTGTGTCTCGGTTCAGTGTAAACCAGCATCTGCAATTCCTTCCCACTGGTTTTGCTTGCCCTGCATACAGTATCTTCTTAAATCTTTGCCCCTTTCACCTTACAGATTATGTTCTCTAGTGTTGGACATTTGCACCCTGGGGTGAAAAAATGATCAGATTGTCTACCCTATTTATTATTATTATTAATATTATTAATTTATACACTTCCATCAAGTCTCAGATTATCATGTTATCATTCAACTACCTATAAATTCCAACTTTGCTTGTCTTTTTTTGTTGTGTGATCAATATTTATCTTACATTCTAGAGATTAATGATATAATGGGAAAAATATTTAATATGGAACTTATGTGTACGTCAGATCGGGGGGAGTCCCCCCCCCCCCCCCCCCCCCCCCCCCCCCCACCCCCCGCCACGGCTACCATGGTCCGATAGTCGGCGACTAAACCGTCTCCCCCACCTGGTTTGCCAGGTGAGGAGGGGGCTGTGGACCCCCAGCAGGACCAAAAACATCAAAGGGCGGATGAGCTTCTAGCGAGCCAACGGCCATCCACACTTCAGTAGAAGTTGCGATCACTGTCGTACACGGCATTGTAAGGCAGCGTGCCCGTTAATGTTTTCAACGATGATGATGATGATGATGTAGAAAGGAACTGCTGATGCCGTTTTTTGCCGAAGATAGTTCCAAAATGCTGGATTAACTCAGCGGGTCAGGCAGCATCTCCGGCGAAATGGAATAGGTGACGTTTTGGGTCGAAACTTTTCTTTAGACTGAAACATAGAGGTGGGGAGTGGGGAGGGGGTGGCGGGTGGGGGGATCTGGAGACAAAACATTAGACGAGAAGCATCCAGTACAAATCAGGCTGGCAACAGATGAACTCTGGAATGGTAGACCCCATAATGGTCCATTATTGGCTGGGGAAGATGTGCTGATGAGAGGGGATAAAAGGATATGAACAATGGGACTAGTAGGATGACCAGGGTGGTGGAGGGATGCGAGCAAGGGGAGGAGGGAGTGCAGGAGTTACTTGAAACTTCAAGGGTTCTGACCCGAAGCGTCACCTATTCCTTTTCTCCAGAGATGTTGCCTGACCCGTTGCGTTAATGCAACATTTTGGGCCTGTCTTTAATGTGAAACTTACCTGGATCTCCGAAAATCCCTTTTCAGTCTTACTCTTTCCTGTCTCTGTAAACATCCACAGCCCCAGGTTACGTACGAACTCTCCACCTGTTTTACTGTCTTGTAACATCCCTGGGTTTAATTATACCATCACCAGCAGCCATGCGTCAACTGCAACCCCTCAGATTTGAAATTCCTTCCTTAAACTTCTTAGTCTCGATATTTTTTTTCAGGTATTCCTCAATCAGGTGGCTTAATTTTTTCTCTTGTGGTCTTGTGTCGAATTTTACTTGCGAACAGTCCTCCAGATATGCAAGGAAAATGTACTCTTACAGGCACAATATAAATTCTCCAAAACAAAAAGAAGGGCAACATGGTGGTGCAGCAGTAGAGTTGCTGCCTTACAGCACCAGAGACCCAGGTTCGATCCTGACTACAGGTGCTGTCTGTACGGAGTTTGTACGTTCTCCCCGTGACCAACGTGGATTTTCTCTGGGAACTCCGGGTTTCCTCCCACAGTCCAAAAATGTACAGGTTTGTAGGTTAATTCGTTTCGGTAAAAATTGTAAATCGTCTCGTGTGCGCAGGACAGCGTTAGTGTGCGAGATCGCTGGTCGGCGCGGACTCGGCGGGCCGAAGGGCTTGTTCCTGCGCTGCACCTCTAAACTAAACTAAACTCAACTAAACTGCAAGGCGTTGTGATGTTAGGCAATTTTTTGTCGTGGCTGCAAAAGCCTCATTTAATTCTCATCTTGAAAACATTTGAGGTCTTCAGTAAAGTGCAGTGTAAAAGAGGAGAAAAATCTTTGCTTGAAACTGTCAAGACCAAAGTCCTTGCTGACAAATGCAATAACTGAAAGCAACGTGGATGGTAACTCTATAACTATTCTGAGTAATTATTGTGTATACTGTAGCTGAAAACTTTTATTAAACCAACATGTTGGAAAAATCCGATAAGATCAAACTTTTTAGGACTGTTTTTTAAACAAACATTTGCCAAATTAGTACTGATCATACACATAACATAGTCCTGTGAACAGTGTATATTTATAGTTCTACGTATCCGTTAATAATCATTCAGAAAAGTAGAAGAATGTAGAGATGACATAGAGTGCTCGGCGGTGAAAATTTCACCAAAGGCCTTAATTTAATTTTTCAATTTTATACGTTATTTTGCTGTATTATTTTCCAGGTCAGAGAAGTATTATATTCTCCATTTCTGATATAGTTCAGTTAAAGTGTTGTTGGAACGGTTAAGTTACACTAGGTTAGAAAATGAAATAGTTTAATGGGCCAAACACAGGGAAGTGGGACTAGCATCGATGGGGGACATGTTAGTTGGTGTGGGCAGGTTGCCTGCTTCCATTCTGTATGACTGAATGACTCTAATATTTTTTTTAAATGAGTGTGATTTTACCATGTTAAATTTGTTATTGAAATTAAATTGAAGAGAGCTAGCCAAGATAGGTTTAAGGCGAAGGGGAAAAGATGCAATCGGAATCTGAGTGGTAACATTTTCACACAAAGGGTGGTGGGTGTATGGAACATGCTGCCAGAAGAGGTAGTTGAGGCAGGGACTATCCTAACATTTAAGGAACAGTTAGTCAGGTACATGGATAGGACAGGTTTGGAGGGTTATGGGCCAAATGCAGGCAGGTGGGACTAGTGTAGCTGAGACATGTTGGCCGGTGTGGGCAAGTTGGGTCTAGAGGCCTCGTTCCAGACTGTATGACTCTATGATTATGACTCTGTATTGATTGACGGGGCAGGTTTGAGGGGCCCGGTTTTGAGGGCTGCTATTTTCTTGTGTTCTTGTAAGGCAGCTTACAGTTTAGTTTATTGTCACATGTACTGAGGTACAGTGAAAAGCTTCTGTTGCGTGCTCTCCAGTCAGCAGAAAGACAATACATGATTACAATCGAGCCACTTACAGTGTACAAATACACAGATAAGGGAATAACGTTTAGCGCATGGTAGTAGAAAAGGTGATATCAGTGATGGCACAAATATGTGGTCAGGAGGTGAAATATGACCGCTTCAAACGTGATCTGTTGTCAAGGTGATCAAAATAGTTGGTGTTGAGGGAAAGAGCTTGTGGTGGGGCCGCAGTCAATGATATCCCCACTGCATTGATACAATGGCACCTGTCCTTGGAGGTCCCAGGCAATGCAGTTATCATATCCATTGACATGTAACACAGGACTCACACCCCGAAGATTCATCCCAGTAAAGCCAGTGGAATGAATTTTAGAGATGGAATCCAACATATCTTCATTACGAGATAGAGAGTTTAATACTCAAAAGGACGCAAAGAGCTGGAGTAACTCAGCAGGTCGGGCAGCATCTCTGGAGAACATGGATAGGGGACTTTACAATCAGACTGATTGTGTATGTGTGTGGGGGAGGGGGTGAAAAGAGGAGAGACGGGAAAAATCTGAAGAAGGGCCTCAACCCGAAACGTCACCCATTCCTTCTCTCCAGAGATGCTGTCGATCCCGCAGACTTACTCCAGCATTTTGTGTCTATCTTCAGGACAAAGTCTGGCAGGGACTAGGTGGACAGGTGAGGGTGTTGGATGGAACGAAGCCCAGAGATAAGAGCAGAAGGTGTGAGATTGGTATCGGCGGAGGAGAAATTTGGAGGCGAACCTCCCTCAGACTCATGATTGTTGCTCTCCCAACCTTCATGCCCGACCCCCTCATTCCTCCTTCCGTGCGTGAAAAAATTTCCAATGACCACCCATTCCCTTCCTCCTGCTGTCCTTGGAGAGCTAGGTAATGCAGCAATTACTCCTGACAAGTCAAGTCCTCAGCGAATTTCCACTTCTTTAATGAGTTGCAACAGGCAATTTAAATGGCAATGAGCTGCTCAACAACCCTCTGGGCAGCCATTCCAAGTGCAAGTTTCAAGTCCTTTTTACAAACTGCAGTCTTGCATTAAACATGGACCGAACCAACGTTTCAATTTGCAAAGTTTGCAAAGAAGGAAAGAGCCGCATGCCTTGTCTCATTACAGCCTGGCTTAAAGGAATATTCTGTGACATCAATAAAGCCATGATTGAGGTCATCAATCAGCAAGGATGGCAGGAAAATATCTCAATAAATATCTGGTTACATCGTAGGTAGTTCTGACGTGGTCATTGTGTTTACTGTGATTGTAATAAATCACCATTCTCAATTAAAATCTTTCTTTCTATTTCGGGAATTCAATTGTATACAATATTAAACACAAGGCCAAAATATCTTCAGTCTTGCGCTTTTGGTCCCGTTGCCAGACTGCGGCTTTGTGCTGCTCATTCTACCATCGTTCACAAGTAAAACTGCAAAAACACCAGTTGCTGCACTTGTGAAGAACTTCCAAGGTACATGGGCTAACGTCACTCCATTAACTACTAAGGTGGCCTCCTGTTAGAGAATGAGGATGAGAATTCCAGAGTGAGGCCACATGCAAACAGGAGGGACAGCATCTCATATTCTGCTTATTACCTGCAGCTCAACGGCGCAGCGGTAGAATTGCTGCCTTATGGGTCTGTCCCACTTAGGCGATATTTTGGGCGAGTACAGGCGACTGCCGCAAAACCTTCACGTTGAAACATTTTTGGTGATAGTGGCGCCAATTTTTGCTTTCATAGGTTATCGTAGGTTGACGTAGGTGTTGTCGTAGGTTGACGTAGGTGTTGTCGTAGGTTGACGCCAGGTGTCGTAGGTGAATTCCATTAAAACTAGTCCCTGACAGTCGCCTAAAGAGTCGCCTAAGTGGGGCAGGCTCATTACACAGTGCCAGAGACCCGGGTTCGATCCTGACTACGGGTGCCAATCTGTACGGAGTTTGTTCATCCTCCCGACGATAGACACAAAATGCTGGAGTAACTCTGTATCTCCCTCTCCCCTGACTCTGTCTCAAGAAGAGTCTCGACCCGAAATATCACCCATTCCTTCTATCCGGAGAAGCTGCCTGTCCCGCTGAGTTACTCCAGCATTGTGTGTCTACCTACAGTTTAAACCAGCAGCTGAACTTCCTTCCTACACTTGTACGTTCTCTCGGTGACCGCGTGGGGTTTCTCCGAGATCTTCAGTTTCCTCCTGCAACAAGCAAGTAGTAAACAGAATATGAGGTGCTGGTCCTCCAGTTTGCATGTGGCTTCACTCTCGTAATGGAATTCCCATCCTCATTCTCTTACAGGGGGTCCAGTGCAAACTACTTCCTGAGAAGATTACGGAGAGTCGGATTGTCAAGAAGGACTCTCTCTAACTTCTACAGGTGCACAGTAGAGAGCATGCTGACCGGTTGCATCGTGGCTTGGTTCGGCAATTTGAGCGCCCTGGAGAGGAAAAGACTACAAAAAGTAGTAAACACTGCCCAGTCCATCATCGGCTCTGACCTTCCTTCCATCGAGGGGATCTATCGCAGTCGCTGCCTCAAAAAGGCTGGCAGTATCATCAAAGACCCACACCATCCTGGCCACACACTCATCTCCCTGCTACCTTCAGGTAGAATGTACAGGAGCCTGAAGACTGCAACGACCAGGTTCAGGAATAGCTACTTCCCCACAGCCATCAGGCTATTAAACCTGGCTCGGACAAAACTCTGAACATTAATAACCCATTATCTGTTATTTGCACTTTATCAGTTTATTTATTCATGTGTGTATATATTTATATTATGGTATATGGACACACTTATCTGTTTTGTAGTAAATGCCTACTACTTGGGACGACAGATGGCACAATGGGCTAAGTGTTCGGCTGGCGACCGGAAGGTAGCCGGTTCGAATCCCGCTTGGAGTGCATACTGTCGTTGTGTCCTTGGGCAAGACACTTCACCCACCTTTGCCTGTGTGTGAATGTGTGTGAGTGATTGGTGGTGGTCGGAGGGGCCGTAGGCGCAGATTAGCAGCCACGCTTCCGTCAGTCTGCCCCAGGGCAGCTGTGGCTACAGAAATAGCTTACCACCACCGAGTGTGACTGAGGAGTGAATGAATAATGCGATGTAAAGCGCCTTGAGTATTCTAGAAAGGCGCTATATAAATCCCATCCATTATTATTATTATTACTATGTTCTGTGTGCTGAAGCAAAGCAAGAATTTCATTGTCCTATACAGGGACACATGGCAATAAACTCACGAACTTGAAACCAAATCCTGCTCCATTGGGAGTTTTCTGACAACTATTTCAGAATGTTTTGTTATTGTGTTGCTTTGAAGTACACTCATTGTTTTAGCGAGCAATTGCAGCCGGCCGGTAGATACACAAAAAAAACCCTCAGATCGCAGTAAAATAAACTCTCATCCCATCTGTGAATGGTGTCATGGAATGTTTTACACACATGAGTGAAGCAGAGAATTGTGTTCAGGCAACTGAAGCATCCTACCACAACTAGAGAGCCATCCTAAACTACCATCGGACTATCTTTGATCGGACTTGGCTTTACCTTGCACTAAGCGTTGTTCCCTTATCATGTATCTATACATTAAATGGCTCGATTGTAATCAGGTCTTGTCTTTCCGCTGACTGGTTAGCACCCAACAAAAGCTTTTCACTGTACGTGAAAGATAGACACAAAAGTAACTCAATGGGTCAGGTATCATCGCTGGGGAAAAGATCCAGAGATGCTGCCTGACCCGCTGAGTTACTCCAGCATTTGTGCCCATCAGTATGACGGAACTGTGGCGGCACGGTGGCGCAGTAGCTCTCTGTACGGAGTTTGCACATTCTCCCCGTGACCAGCGTGTGTTTTCTCCAAGATCTTCGGTTTCCTCCCACACTCCAAAGGCGTACAGGTTTGTTGGTTAATTGGCTTGGTATACAATACAATACAATACAATTCAATTTATTGTCATTTGGACCCCTTGAGGTCCAAACGAAATGTCGTTTCTGCAGCCATACATTACAAACAAATAGACCCAAGACACAACATAATTTACATAAACATCCATCACATTGCTGTGATGGAAGGCCAAAAAAACTTATCTCTCCACTGCACTCTCCCCCCCGATGTCAGAGTCAAAGTCAAAGTCAAAGCCCCCGGCGGGCGATGGCGAATTGTCCCGCAGCCATTAAAGCCACGCCGGGTGATGCAAGGCCGCACACCGGGTCTTGATGTCAGAGCCCCCGGCATGCGCTCGCAGTCCCGCAGCCATTCCAAGCCGCGCGGGGCGGTGCTGTAAAGCCCCGCTCAGGTGCTCTTCAACCCCGCAACTCGGGTGGGAGAAGTCGCCGTTGCGGAAGCCCTGAAAAGCGGTCTCCCTCCAGGGACCCGCGGGCTCCCGGTGCCGCCCGCCAAACCCGCAGTTGCAGCCACCGAATCTCCGGGGGTCGGGCCGCAGCAGCGTCCACCACAGCTCCACCCGCTCTGGACTCGGCCAGCTCCGCGACGGTGAGGTGAGCAGTCGGCACCACAGCCCCCGGTCTTCCTGTTGGAGGCCGCTCCTCGTTGCAGCCCCAACGACAACGGAGACCCGACAAAGAAAGGGTCGGGTCTCCCGTGCAGGGAGAGATTTAAAAGTTACCCCCGCCCCCCCCACACCACCCCCACACACATACCCCAACAAAAATAACAAAAACTACATAAAAACATAAGACATAAAATAATAAAAACGCAGACGGACTGCAGAGGCCGCTGCTGACGAAAGTCGCGCCGCCCACCGAACATGAATGTAAAATTGTCGCTAGTGTTTGTAGGATAGTATAAGTGCGCGGGGATTACTGGTCAGCGTGGACGCGTTGGGCCTTGGTCTGTATCTGTTTCCGCGCTGTATCTCTAAACTAAACTAAACTGTTGGAGAAACAGGCTGCATCACAAGCAGAACCACCTGATGTATGCAAGTTATCACTGTCAATGTACTCCTGATTGAATGGGCTGAGGTGAAATAACCCCAGGCATAAAGATCCATCTTTGTTGCTTGCACTGACTTGGTAGCTTTTAGTGTCATCGACGTCAAAGGAACTAAATTTCACAAGCAGAATGCCTCTTGCAGCTAGAAATATGTGGATGCGTTTCCACTCCCATGATTTAGCCTTGGTTACAAGGGCTTGCTCAGCATGGAGCAACTCTAAGGCTGATTTTAAGCTATAGCCCCTACTGTGTCAAGCAGAGCTGTGCTCATAAACAGCGGAATGTCAGTAATGTCACCAACTGCAGCTGATTGGAAAATAAATGGCTTTCTCAAAAGATCAAAAAAAAAACCTCTGCAGTTGTTTCCTTCAAAAAATGGGAGGAGTATTTTAAAGAAGAAGTACTCGCCCTTAACTTTTCTTTCTTTCCTTAAACAGCGTAGAATTCAATGTCCGATTGTCAGCAACTGGAGGCAACATGTTACACATCCCATTCAATCTTTATTCTCAATGCAAATCCTATGGAAAATAAATTATTTAAGGTTGATGAATGTGGTTAATCTTAAATATCTTCAAGAACTGCCATATACAGTCAAACAAATGTTAGATCACGAATGATGTTAGCATTTTGGAACTGCTCCTAATAGCTTTCATATGGTCCTTCTTTAAAAATTAGATAAGGTACTTTCAGAATTATCTTTGTATTTCACTTTTGTTGTTGTCATGCCTCTTAGAATAATGTAGGGATGAGGATGATTTTCTAACTGCAGAGCAGAGGTCTGGACTGGATGAGACTCCATTGACAGTGCCAAAGTATTATAACTCCAGCCTGAAAATCATTTTACGGATAAGCATATAAACGCTGTCCAGATTTTGGTTCTAAGATTCAAAGTCCGTTTCCCCTGAGAATTCATTCAGGTTCTTCAATACATAAACCACATTGTTTCTGACATTGTTCCAATGACTCTCGTCTCAGAAACTAAACTGGTTTCTGCAACGTTATGTAAAGATCACTTGCCCCCCAGATGTAAATTCCACTTGGCAGTGTCTTTTGAAAATGCGCCATGTGTCATTTTTAAAGACTTTATGTCTTTTGGACTTGACCCAACATAGTTACTTCCCCAAAACAGGCTGCCTATACAATAAATTACAGCCGTTGCCACGGAATCTGACTGCGCCATGAGGTTTATTTGGCATCCCGGTACGCATGGATATTTTTAATATGGCTTGCCCGTTAAGCAATTGCATCAACCTGCGGCTCTCAGGTTTTAAAAAAAAAAATAACTTAAATCAATTATTTACAAATATTATATGTACAATACAAAATAATACAAACAAACCCACCGCCATGGTAAAAATCCTCAACCCCCTCCTCCTCAACGCTCCTGCCCTCCCCGCAACTTTACCGCAGGACAGACTCCCCACACGCTGTGAAAGAAACTCTCCCCTCCCCAGCGGCGCTGTCCTTTTACAGGCGCTTCCCATCAGCTGCCAGCAATGAGGGATAGACTTGGGCATCCCTCAGTACAACCACATCGTTCTTGATGTTGCTGTACTGATGGATAGCCAAGTCTATCTTTCTTGGCTAACAACCTTCCAACCTTGTCTTCCAAGACACATGTAAATTTTCGTGCCTTATTTTTGGGTAATGAGAAACGTAATGGACACGGCACAGGTCAGACAGCATCTCTGGAGAAAATGAGTAGGTGATGTTTCGGGTCGAGACCCTTCTTCAGACTGAGAGTCAGGGGAGAGGGAAACTAGAAGTATGAAAAGGTGCAGAACAGATCAGAGCCGGCACCGATGGCCAAAGAGCCCACAATGATCCGTTATTCTAAGATTATATCTTCTGTTCCTAGACTATTCTGGAAAAAAACATCACCGTATCTTTTATCTTGTCAAATCCCCGAGCCTCTTATGTTTCAAGAAAATCTCTCTTTGTTGTCTAAATTATGTGCAATCAGCATAATACTTATTTTCCTCAAAAATACACAATCATCCACTATAAAGTGAATAGAAAATAAAATGACTCATTTTCTGACTCTCCCAACTACAACGCCACAATATAAACTGGTCTTAACAATTTTACAATATGTACATGAATACTAAAACTCTTTGGAATTTAGAGATACAGTGCAGAAACAGGCCCTTCAGCCCACCGAGTCTGCGCTGATCAGCTATCACCCCATATACTAGCACTATCCTACAGACTAAGGACAATTTACAATTTTACCGAAGCCAATTAACCCACAAACCTATATGTTCTTGGAGTATGGGCAGAAACAAGAAAACCTGGAGAAAACCCACGCATTCACAGGGTGAACGTACAAACTCTGCACAGACAGCACCCGTAGTCAGGATCGAACCCGGGTCTCAGGCGCTGTAAGGCAGCAACTCTACCGCTGCCCCACCATGCCACCCCAACAAATAACCACCTCACTCAACAAATAAATTCTCCAATAGCCTTGACATGACCAGTCTCACATACTGAACTGAAATATTATTTTGATCAAACTCAGTCATGAATAAATTATATGCATAATATATATATTTACACACATCATTTGTAAACCCCTGTCTCAAAATAGACAAACTCACCCATTAACAGCAGTGATTACAACTATTTGCATGTATCACAAGCACTATAGTAATAAGTTCCAACTTAAATTATTCTTCGTGCTTTGTAAGTTCTTGCCTTCACACACATTCTGTTTCACTATGCAACTTTCTCTTTGGCTCCCGACAGACACTGGACCTGCTATGTTCTCTGTTGACCCCTTCAATTCCAAAGTCATCCATTCTAACCTTCGTTCTCTGGATGGTTTCCAGTGGATGCAAATTAGCCATGGTGGTTAGTGGCCTCTCTTGCCCTCAGTACATTCGGGGTTGAGGTATGGGATCTACAGGCTCTTTAAATCATCTCTATGCAGCAACACAATCCTCCCTCAAGGCATTCAACTCAGCGTTAGCCTGCCTCAAGCCATTTAGCAGCTCCATGAGCAAGAGAAGTCTTGGACATGCCATTTCCTTTTTGAAGACCTATGCAGTCTCTTCCAGCACAGAAGCACGATCAGACTGCATTGAAATGCCCTCGCTGCTATACTCTCTGCCAAGTATCTCAGCTTTCTTCCATGGATTTTCAGCAGCAAAACAAGCATTTGGGATAACACTCTGATGAACTGGCTGTCTATAAACATTCAAACAAATCACACACAGAGCAGTACAGAACGCCACTGGAGATCCTTCTTCCCCTGTGGCTATCAAACTGTACAACCTCTCCCCCTTCTGTCGTGGGGTAGACTCCAAACCTCCCCGACCTTTACACATCCCCAACCCTTTCCACTCGCCACTTTAAATTCATGTTTCATGTACCTTGCGATGTTTTAAGACCAATTTACCTCCTGGGATAAATAAAATACAATCATATCGTATCGTATTGTATCGTAGCTTACTCTTTTACACACAGTGGTGCAGCGGTAGAGTTGCTGCCTTACAGCGCCAGAGACCCGGGTTCGATCCTGACTTTGGGTACTGTCCGTACGGAGTTTGTACGTTCTCTCTGTAACCTGCATGAGTTCTCTCCGGGAGCACCGGTTTCCTCCCACACTTCAAAGACGTGCAGGTTTGCAGGTTCATTTGGCTTGTTAAAAGTGTAAATTGTCGCAAGTGCAGGATAGCGTTCGTGTACTGGAATCTCTGGACGGCACGGACTCCGTGGGCTGATGGGCCTGTTTCCGCAACATATCTCTAAACTAAAGTTATTGTAGCTTTTTAATTGCCAAGTGGGTAATGAGGAAACTCTAGTTCAACGCCTATTTGATGATCAAGGTACCCAACAACGCGAGTCCCACCTGCTCATATTTGCCCCATATGCCTCTTAATGCCCCTGTCCCACTTAGGAAACCTGAACGGAAACCTCTGGAGACTTTGCGCCCCACCCAAGGTTTCCG
The DNA here is from genome assembly GCF_010909765.2 of Amblyraja radiata. NCBI lineage: Eukaryota > Metazoa > Chordata > Chondrichthyes > Rajiformes > Rajidae > Amblyraja > Amblyraja radiata. Next base: position 4,408,510 of record NC_045968.1, on the reverse strand, counting down.
TGCGGTTCCCGGAGGTTTTTTGTCAGTCTCCCTACCTGCTTCCACTACCTGCAACCTCCGGCAACCACCTGCAACCTCCGGGAAACGCACGGAAACCTTGGGTGGGGCGTAAAGTCTCCAGAGGTTTCCGTTCAGGTTTCCTAAGTGGGACAGGGGCATAACCTTTCCTATCCACGTACCAGTCCAGATGTCTTTTAAAAGTTGTAATACACCCACCTCATCTACTTCCTCAAGCTACTCTTGTAGGAAAGACCTGCAGGTGCTGGTTTACATCGAAGGTAGACACAAAATGCTGGTGTAATTAAGCGGGACAGGCAGCATCTCTGGAGAGAAGGAATGGGTGACGTTTCTGGTCGAGACCCTTCTTCCTCTGGCTACTCATTCCACATCCCCATCACCCTCTGCGCGATGTCAAGTCAAGTCGCGATTATTGTCATGTACACGTACCCAATAGTACAACATCAGATAATAACATGGGTGGCGGAGTACCTGCCACTCCGCTTGGTTGAGTGTTATTTGCTTTCAATAAAGCACCTTTGTTCTTGCCTTACTGAATATAGAAGCCCATCAAAAGTTCAGATTGCCTCCTGTCCTCTGTGCAGTGTCAGTTTTGCCATCAGACTGAACCCATTCAATAAGCACTAAGACAATAAATAGTGAGTCGCACTGACGTTGAATTCATGATTTTTCTTTGTATACCTTTTAGCAGTGCCTTGCATCAGGCTAATTATCACCATCAATTGTGTTTTGGCAATCTCAATGCATGTTTATTGTAGATATCTAATATTTTTTACACATTTTGAAGCACATTTCTGTCATATTTATCTCTGGGTTCATGAGTTCATTCGGCCCATCAAGTAAACTCCACCATTCAATTATGGCTAATCTATCTTTCCCTCTCAACCCCATTCTCCTGCCTTTTCGCCATAACCCCTGACATCCGTACTAATCAAGAACCTGTCAATCTCTGCTTTAAAAATATCCATTGACATGGCCTCCACAGCCTCTGTGGCAATGAATTCTACAGATTCACAGATGAGGGTTTAACACGGGACAGTGTTCCTGTACCTGTGGGCGTCGCGACTCACCCGTTGCAGCGGCCCCTACAGCCTGTCTGTCTTTTATTATTTTTTGTCTAGTTAAATGTAGTGTTGGTGTTTTTTAATACTAGTTTTAAATGTGTATATGTGGGGGGCGGGGGGGGGAGGGGGAAACCGTTTAAAATCTCTTCCCTGTCCGGGAGACCCGACCTTTTCGCTGTCGGGTCTCCGTTGTCGTTGGGGCCTAGCACCGTGGAGCGGCCTCCAACCTGAACGACCCGGGGGCTCGGGAGACTGCGGAGCTGCGGACTACTCACCATCGTGGGGCTGGCCGGCCTCGGAGCGTGGGGAGCGGTGGTGACTCGCTGCTGCGACTCGACTCCTGGGGCTCGGAGGCTCCAGCAACGCAGCCGCAGGTCCGGTGGACTGGGACATCGGGAGCTCGCGGGTCCTGGGGGAAGAGAGAGACCGCTTCCCGGAGCTCCCGCAACGCGACTTCTCCAGCCCGTGTCGCGGGGTTGGAACGACCTGGAGCGGGGACGTACATCGCCCGGCGCGGCTTCATGGCCGTGGGACATTCCAGCGCCCGCCGGGGGCTCCAATTTTGTGACTTTTAGACCGGGAGCGGGGCCGTAAATCGCCCCGCACGGCCTAAAATGGCCGTGGGACTTATCATCGCCCGCCTGGGGCTTGGACATCGGGAGAGACATGGAGAACAGGGGAGAGAAAAGACTTTGCCTTCCATCACAGTGGGTCCACTGTGATGGATGTTTGTGTGAACTAAATTGTGTGTATGTCTAGGAATTGTCTTGTTTGTATGGCTGTGGAAACAGAATTTCGTTTGAGCCTCACTGAGGCTCAAATGACAATAAATTGTATTGTATTGTATTGTATTGTATTGTATTAACACTGTAATGCAAATTGCTTAGTTCTTCCACACAGTGTAGATTTGGGTCGAGACACACTGAGTGCAATGTGAGTTTTGGTACTTGCAGGCACACAAAGAAAGGCAAAGGCTTACAAGATTGCTTTCTTGGCGACATGGTATGATATCCTCCTGGGGTTCTAAGGAAGCAGTATTTTTATATATTTTTTAGTTTAGAGATACAACGCAGAAGCAGGTCCTTCGGCCCATCGTGTCCACGCAGGCCAGCGAACACTATCCTACACTAACACTAGGCTGCACATGAGGTACAATTTACATTTATACCAAGTCAATTAACTTACAAACCTGCACAAACCTGGCTCAATTGTAATCACGTATTGTCTTTCCGCTGACTGGTTTTTCACTGTACCTCGGTACACGTGATAATAAACTAAACTAAAATTTAAACAGAAACAATATACTCTTGGATATATATATGTCAACATTTAACTGGGACATATTGTGGTTGATTATTGCTATCCTTGGTTAGATAAATCCGCCATTAACATGGGAAATAAGAGAAAAATCAATGGTTTTAATTATAGTCAAGGGCAATGTTTCTGATTGATGAACCAAGCTTCCTATTTTAGCAAAAAGTTTTAAATGGGATCAATGTTGAGAAATACCAATTTAACGACTACCTAATATACTTATAAGGATACATGTAGCCACATTTTAATATTACAAAGTACATCTTTATTTGAAAGAGGAAGCAAGTGAAAGATTTTTCAGCCACTTGAAACAAGATTATTTCAGTGAAATTAGGTCACATTCAACTTGAGGGCATTACTGAGAAGAAACTGGGTCAACATGCTCTTGCCAATAGTCAAACTCAAACAGAGATGTTTGGAATAGACCTTTGAGAGTTAAAACATTGCGACCACCATCAAAGATAACATTGATAACATTGACTTTGTGACTTCAAGTCTCCACAACAAATTGCAATGTGACTGCATTTTTTTTTTCTTGGCTTTCAGTTGGTACCAGCCAGCATCCATAAATCAAGGGCATAGCTATAACGTGAGAGGGGGAACATTTAATAGAGATGTGCGTGGCATGTTTTTGTACACGGAGGGTGGTGGGGGCCTGGAACACATTGCCTGGGGCAGAGGTGGAGGCATATACAATAGTGGCGTATAAGAAGCTTTTGGATAGGCATGTGGAAATACGGGGAATAGAGTGATATGGATCATTTACAGGCAGATGAGATCACTTCAACTAGGTTTCAACTAGGCACAAACTTTGTGGGGTGATAGACCCGTTCCTGTACTGTACTGTTCTATGTTCTACATTCTAGGTGAATTTCTGGATATAATGGTTGTGAGCAGGGTTAACTAGACAAGTAAACTGAATCCCTCACAAGAACTATTCGGGATCCCAGGCTTTCCACAACCTCTCATGGAAATTGAAAGACAGTCTCAACATGAAGGGATAAAAATCCTCACGATTCTGTAACATTAAATATATTGCCATGTTTCTGAAGAGTGGCAAGCTTCTTGAACGACTGTTTTGACTGTCAAAAATGTAAGGCTGAACAATAATCTTTAAAAAGTGTTTTTTATGATTTTTCAGAAAGCATTAAACGTGTTGCCAGGTCTTATGTGTAATCTCCCAGGTGGCTATTGTTGCTTCTGACTCTTGGAATGAAGTCTTTAGGGCAATCGTCAAAGGTGTAAATCCCTGATGGTTTTAGAACTGAACCTGTGTACAAAAACAGGGATGTAATGTTAAGGCTCTATTAGGCAATGTTAGGCCGCATTTGTAATATTGTGAGCAATTTTGAGCACCATATCTGAGGAAGGATGTGCTGGCTCTGGAGAAGGTCCAGAGGAGGTTTACAAGAATGATCCCAGGAATTAGTAGGTTAACCTATGATGAGCGTTTGTTGGCACTGGGCCTGTACTCACTGGAGTTTAGAGGTTGAGGTGGGGGGGGTCCTCATTGAAACATACAGAATAGTGAAAGGCTTGGATAGAGTGGATGTGGAGAGAATGCTTCCACTCATGGGAGAGTCTAGGACTAGAGGTCATAGCCTTAGAATTAAAGGACGTTCTTTTAGGAAAGAGATGAGGAGTAATTTCTTTAGTCAGAGGGTGGTGAAGAAGGCTGTGGAGGACAAGTCAGTGGATATTTTTTGAAGGGAGAGATAGATAGATTCTTGATTATTATAGGTGTCAGAGGTTATGGGGAGGGCAGGAGAATGGGGTTAGGAGGGAATGATAGATCAGCCTTGATTTAATGGCAGAGTAGACGCGATGGGCTGAATGGCCTAATTCTTCTCCTGTTCCTTATGACCTTATAACCTCAAAAGGAAGAAAGGAGTTGGGAATAGTGCAGTAAATGAACAAGGGCGGAGGAGCATGAAAGTTCTGTGATCGTTTGATGTGAAACGAGGTGTAAATTAAAATCCAAATGGAGCAGCAACAGCTATAGGTCAGGGACATGTTCTAGGGACTAATTCTTGATTAGTACAGGTGTCAGGGGTTCGGGGGAGAAGGCAGGATAATGGGGTTATGAGCCATGATTGAATGGCAGAGTAGACATGATGGGCCGAATGGCCTAATTCTACACCTCTTACTTATGATCTTATGACCATATGAACCTAAGATGGCGGCATTTATTTAGAAACATAGAAACATAGAAAATAGGTGCAGGGGTAGGCCATTCGGCCCTTCGAGCCTGCACCGCCATTCAATATGATCATGGCTGATCATCCAACTCAGTATCCTGTACCTGCCTTCTTTCCGTACCCCCTGATCCCTTTAGCCACAAGGGCCACATCTAACTCCCTCTTAAATATAGCCAATGAACTGGCCTCAACTACCTTCTGTGGCAGAGAATTCCACAGATTCGCCACTCTCTGTGTGAAAAATGTTTTTCTCATCTCACCCAGCATATCTATTGCCAGTCTTAGAAGTTAAGGAGTGCATCAAATCATTCTAACTTTTAAATAGAAACATGTGCAATGGCTTTCATTAGGGTTGGAATGTTGGCAAAACCCATCATTCTTGTCGACCACCAAGAAAGAGCGTTTGTCAATTATTCTGATCCGATTACTGGAAAAAAATAATTGCCGAATTTCTTTACAAAGTAATTTTAACCAGGCTCATTGTTAAATATTATTATTTTCACTTTTCAATGGGGGAACGTGATATGTATGCTGTTAATTGGCCCTCTGATAGGTGGAATGATATTACAGTAATCACACAGCCATCACAGTCCAAGGCCTTTCAAAATATATTTTTATGTTATTCTTTGGCTGAATATTTGATGGTGCGTGGAGCAAAAAAGGTTTTCAAGGCACGTGCAATGATATAAGCTCCCTTTCATTTGGACCTCCAATTCTATGTGATACACTTGATACACACTGATCCCAGTTCAAATCATTAAAATATCAACTCAGGCTAATGTAAATGGCTAACGTTGTTCTATTTATTGGTCAATTGGATTATATTATAAACTGCAGTGGATTTATTGACCAGGTTATTTCATTTTATAAAGAAATCTGACTTTAAATCTAAGGCCCACCAAAATAAAGTGGTCAGGTTGCAATGGGTTAGAATTTTCATTTGAGTACTGAACAGTCTGCCTGTACTTGCAAAAATACAATGAATTTAAATTGGATGTAAACTGCTTCCTATCTCACCATCTTTTGCAGTTTAGAGATGGACAGCAGAAGTAGGACCCTTCGACCCACTGGGTCCGCGCCGACCAGCGACCCCCCGTACACCAGCGCTATCCCACGCACAAGGGACGATTTTACAATTTACCAAAACCTAAACCAAAACCTGTACGTCTTTGGAGTGTGGGAGGAAACCAGGACAACCGGGGGAAAACCACGTAGGTCAAGGGAAAAACATACAAACTCCATTCAGACAGCACCTGAAGTCAGGATCGAACCTGGCTCTCTGGTGCTCTAAGGCAGCAACTCTACCACTGCGCCACCATGCCGCCCTCTACCAGATCCAGTGGCGATTCTGTGACTTCTTCTCTTTGGCCAAACTTGGAAGACTCAAAGCATTAACTTATTATGTTCCTAATGCTTTAAACTGCACCATCTTACAGAGCCTAAGGCACCTGATGTGACCATAGAACTAAAAATACAGTTTCATATCGCAACCAAACATTTCAACATAAATGAAGATGTATTATAGTTCCCAAGCTAATCTAATCCAGCAATATCAAGAAAAGAACTTGGATTTACTTATTTCTTATCATGCCTGAAAGCATTTCACTTTTAATGAGTTAGTTTGAACTATAGTTCATGCCACAGTGTAAACAAACCTACTGGCCATTTTCCCACACAGCACTGAGAGCAAACAAAATTGAGATGAATAACTGAGTTACGTGAAGGAATGATACTGTCTGGAACACCAGATGAACTTATTATTCCCTTTAGATTAGCATTTTTTTCATCTATCTGTTCACTGTAGCAGACAGACCTCAATGCAATACCTCATCCCAGGTACAACATTGTAACAAAGCAGCATGCTACGCTAAATGTGGACCATCATTCTTTGAATGAGATGGCAAAGTTACATTTAATGTACACAAAAATGCTGGAGAAACTCAGCGGGTGCAGCAGCACCTATGGAGCGAAGGAAATAGGCAACATTTTGGGCCGAAACGTTGCCCATTTCCTTCGCTACTGTCTGAAGAAGGGTTTCGGCCTGAAACGTTGCCTATTTCCTTTGTTCCATAGATGCTGCTGCACCCGCTGAGTTTCTCCAGCATTTTTGTGTACCTTCGATTTTCCAGCATCTGCAGTTCCTTCTTAAACACTTATAGACTCTAATGGAAGCTTTGAAATATTGGGAAATGTTTCAAGCGAATATCAAGCACTACATATGGGGCGGCACTGTGCTGCCTTATTGAACCAGAGACCGTGGTTCGATCCCGACTACGGGTGCTGTCTAAACGTTCTCCCCGTGACCTGCGTGGGTTTTCTCCCGGTGCTCCGGTTTCCTCCCACACTCCAAAGAAGTACAGGTTTGTGGGCTAATTGACTTGGTAAAATTGTAAATTGTCCCTAATGTGTGCAGGGCAGAGTTAGTGTATGGGGATCGCTGGTCGGCACGATCTCGATGGGCCAAAGGCCCTGCATCCGCACTGTATCTCTAAACTAAACTAATGTCTTATCTAATCTCCCTCAAATGCCTTTGAGCTCAGATATTGCTTCAATTGCGTGGAACGATGGAGAATATCACTACATTTTTCTCCATCTCTCATCTGTTAACATCATGCAGGTCATGTTTTTAATCTTTAAAGTGACAGACTTCATGACTTTATGTCTGAAGAGGGTTTCAACCCAAAACGTTGCCTATTTCCTTCGCTCCATAGATGCTGCCTCACCTGCTGAGTTTCTCCAGAATTTTTGTCTACCTATGATTTTAATCGATGTGTGTGGAAAGGAACTCGTTCATACCAAAGATAGACATAAAGTGCTGGAGTAACTCGGCAGGTCAGCCAGCATCTCTGGAGAAAAAAGGGTGATGTTTTGGGTTGGGACCCTTCTTCAGATTGAAAGTAGAGGGGAGGGAACAAGAGGTAGGTAAAGGCCAACAGATTGCTAAGGAAGGGTGGAGTCTAGAAGGCCCATTGTTCCCTAGGGAAGAGGTGATAACGAATGGATACTACGATGCTAACAGAGGAGTAAGTGGGAAAACTAGCACGGGGGAGAGGGGAGAGAGAGGGAATGCAGGGGTTATTTCAGGGGTGGGCAACCTTGTTCTGCATAGGGGCCAGGACGCATGTCTGTGAGCGGATGGCGGGCCACATCTATCACGTGTACACGTGGATCCCGCCCCAATCCAGCCCCGTTTGGCAGGCAACAAATCACGTGTTCACATAGATCCCTCCCCCTCGAGGCCGCCACCCGGAGCACTGGCCCCTAGTTACGGGCGCTCATGAACATGGCGCACCTACGGTCCATTGCCTTGGCTCTGACCTGAAGGCAGTGGCTCAAATATTCACACTCACTTATCCCCGGCCTATTGACAACCCCGATCCCGACAGTGAAGCCTAGATACAGAAGGTGCGCGGCTGTGTTGGCGGCTTTGCGCAGGATGCGGTACAGCCAGAGCCCGGCGCTCGGCACTGCTCGCCGCTCGGCACTGCTCGCCGCTGCTCAGCAGCTCCACCATTGCGGCCGTCTTGCATCTTTGCATCACCACGCCTAGGCGCCGCGGCCGCAGGCCTGGGAAGTACCGGAGATGATGGAAGTCTGCGGGCCGGATGATTCCGTGTTACGGGCCGCATTCGGCCCGGGGGCCGTAGGTTACCGACCCCTGGGTTATTTGAAATTATTTGTTATTTGAACCTTCATAATGCTGGGTTGTAAACTGCCCAAATGAAATGTGAGGTGCTGTTCCTCCAATTTGTGTGGCCACACTCTGACATTGGAGGGGGCCCAGGACAGAAAGGTGAGTATGGGAATGGGAGTCAAAGTGTTTGGCATCCAGAAGAACGTGTTGGCCAAAGCGTAGGCCCGAGAGCTTGCAGAAGCCCAGCTATAACGATGGAAGCAATGCATCTCCTTCTATACAACCCAAGCACCAACACCATCAAGCAACTTTGATAGTCTGTAGACCCCACATTTGTCTTATCACCCTCCGTAGAACTACACTGTACAGGAAGGAACTGCAGGTGCTGGTTTAAACAGAAGATAGACACAAAATGCTGGAGTAACTCAGTGGGACAGGCAGCATCTCTGGAGAAAAGGAACGGGTGACTTTTGGGGTCGAGACCCTTCCTCAGGGCCCCCCCCTCTATAATTGTGCATCTGTGCAATCTGACTGGAATCTCAGACAAACTGAACCTGCCCTTGAGAGCTCTCTCAGCATCCCCTGAATTACTTTGCTACCCTGTATGTTCATGCATTTGAGATTAGCAACCTGCAGGGGCATATACATTACAACTGCTAAAGCTTTATTTTATGAATAATGATTCATAAAGATGTGTTATTCATATTACAACATTTTAATCACTGAACCGGATGTAAGTTCAGATTCATTGCAAAATCAGGTTCAAAGGTTCTTTATTAGTCACATAGACCAATTGGTGTAGTGAGATGCAGATTGCCATTGCAACACATTATAAAGAATACAACATAACAATAATAAAGAAATTTAAACATAAAAACATCTCCCCACAATGGTTCCCATTGTGAGGGAAGGCACAAAGTCCAGTCCTCATCCCCATGTCCACCCATACTCGGGCCTATTGAGGCCTCCCGATGTTCCAGGCCCTTCTCGCTGGATGATGGTGCTCCGGCATTGGGAGAATCCTCTCAGCGGCTTGGGATACCTGGAATGGCCGCTTCCTTACTTGAGACCGCGGCTTCCGAAGCTGACAGGCCGCGCTGGATGGAGCTCCACCACTGGCGATCTCAGCGAGAGATCCCCGGCTCCTGATGTAAAGTTCAGCGCTGCCGCCCGCAGCTGGCCGCTCCACAGACCCGCAGCATCGCGATGTTTTTTATCGGCGGTCCCAGAGTACCGGAGTTCCAGCGCGGCGACCCGGGCAAGGGGGACTGATGCATAATGTCACCCCCCAAAAAAGCACTGGTTATGGATATCTACAATGTGTTGTAGAAATCACAAGTTTACAATGAAGTCAACCTGGTATCTCGAGCTACTGAACAGATTCCTACAAGGGCAGAAGAGAGAAGGTTCTCCTCACCAGGAAAGAAGGCCACACAATTATTCTACCACATCCATCTTATCCAGAGTGAAATAGTGTCATTACCACATTACCTGAAATCCGTGACTGCAGTGAAATGCAAACAATGAAACATCATTTCACCTCCCCATTCCACAATTACGTACCATGTACAATCTGTGATCTTCCCGAAACCAACTCGTCAGCTTGGCCTCTTGCCCATTAATGGAGTAGAAGAATATCAAGGTCATCTTCTACCTTGGCCACTTGTTTGCTCTGCATGATGGTAGTGGTGAAAATGAACGAATGTTTTAGTTAGCTCTCTCCATTACGATTCTAAAATAATGCAGAGAATGGTATAAAGTACGTTAAAACTTGATGTAGTCTAATCAGATCTGCCTATGAATATTTAAACAGGTTTTGCTCAAATATGCTCCATTGAACTTGAATACAAAGCATGTCCTTTAAGAGAGGGCAACTAGTGTGGTCGAGGACAAAGACACTAAACATGTGGGTGTGGGATTGTGATCGTTCACAACCTATATATCAACTAAAGTTGGGAAGTGACCATTTTCTGCTAAGGTTGGATCAGTGGTGATTGCAATGATGCATCACTTGCAGAATCATTCTGTTCAGTTCCTTCACCCTGGCATCATTTGCAGCAACATACACCAGAGGCAAGAAAAGACTCACCGATATGCACTTTTCCCTAAATGCTTGTGCATTTAAAGGGCAAGTTACTGACAGTGGAAATGCTCCTGTCAAAAAAGGTTGAGTAGGGCGGCATGGTGGTGCAGCGGTAGAATTGTTGCCTTACAGCGCCAGGGACCCGGGTTCGATCCTGACTACGGGTGTTGTCTGTATGGAGTTTGTACGTTCTTCCCATGACCTGCGTGGGTTTTCTCCGGGATCTCTGGTTTCCTCCCACACTACAAAGACGTACAGGTTTGTAGGTTAGTTACCTTGGTATAATTGTAAATTGTCCCTAGAGTGTGTAGGATAGTGTTAATGTGTAGGGATCGCTGGTCGGCGCTGACTTGGTGGGCCGAAGCCCCTGATTCCCCACTGTATCTCTAAAATAAATCGAGGATTTAACTGAATAGGCAGACAAGAATCTCACCCCAATTATAGATTTTGTTCTGGGCTTCCATGCACTATCAAATACACACTGACAATACTTTTCTATAGTAGTATAAGATTAAACTTCATATTTCTCGTACACATACCCAGCATATAAAAGTTACGTAACCTTTTGAATTTTATCTTATGATAATTCGACTTAAAGTTTAGTTTAGTTTATTGTCACCTGTACCAAGGTACAGTGAAAAGCTTTTGTTGCGTGCTAACCAGTCAGCGGAAAGACGATACATGATTACAATAGAGCCATCGACGGTGTACAGATACATAATGAAGGGAATAAAGTTTAGTGCAAGATAAAGTCCAGTAGTGTAGGAAGGAACTGCAGATGCTGTTTTACACTGAAGATGGACACAAAATCCAAGAGTGACTCAGCGGGTCAGGCAGCATCTCTGGAGAAAAGGAAAAGGTGACGTTTTGGGTCAAGACCCTACTTCCTACTTTCTGGGTGGAGACCCGAAGAAGGACTTTACTGGACTTTAGACAAAAAATGCTGAAGTAACTCAGCGCGTCAGGCAGCATCTTTGGAGAGAAGGAACGTCACCTATTCCTTTTCAGCAGAGATGCCGCATGACCTGCTGAGCTACTCCAACGTTTGGTGTCTAAAGTCCAGATTAAAGATAGTCCGAGTATCTCCGATAAGGTAGATAGTAGCTTGCTAGTTGTCGACTATATCAAATTATTTGATTGTGAAAGACAGTAACTGAATGATTACAATTTATTCTTCTGCCTTTAGTGACAAGCACTTTGCAGGGACGTGGAGTTTACCTTGTTAAACTTTCTAATTTGCAAGGCAGAAAATCCTAATAGAAGGTTTGGCGTGAAGTGATTATTTATGGTAGGGATCAAGGGCTTTGATTGCTTCAGGGCCCCCTGTGACAAAAGTAAATTCCACCGGAAAATTAATTCATCCCACATGACCAAATGCCAAAATAAAACATCTAACACCATAGTGTGACACAGTTGTAAGATGCAAAAGGCAACTGTTGCTTCCTGTCTAATTAGTGTAAGGCCAGGCTTTTTTGCTGTTAATAAATTGCTTTCATTATAAAGGTTTGGGAAGACAAAGGAGAATTGTTGAAAGTTTCTCCAGCAATTTTGTGTACCTTTGTTGAAATGATTGTTTGAGCACTGACGGGGAGGAAATGTCCCTAATCCTTTCTCTTTCTGCAGAGATCCCTGGTGATTGTGATTTACTTGCTTCACCCACCAGACAAGGTGTGAAAGTTGACAAAATGTTGTGAGCCTCTACAGTTTGTACTGTGTTATTCTTGCCTGGTTATTGTTAAGCGCTTCAACCCGTCCTTGCACAATGGACTGTGAACAACGTTTGAACTTCCAATCTGAAGAGCGCTGCAAAAAAAAAAAAAATTTGATGCATCACTGATTACTAAGTTCACCGTGAAGTCCTTCAATTAAATATTCAAGTGCCACATTTCCCATAAGTTCAATACACAGAAATATCATCTTTCACAAACTGTCTATAAGCTGTTGCCTTAAGTTTACTAACCATTGAAAATTACGAGCTTGAATAAAAGGCATTCTGTTAAGCTGTGCATTAATAATAAGTCTGCTCAACATCTGCACAGATTACGTGTGGCTCGATAAAGCACTGGTCAGACCGCATTTGGAGTATTGTGAGCAATTCTGGGCGCTGGAGGGGTCCAGACCTTTACAAGAATGATGCCAGGAATGAGTGGGTTAACTTATGATGAGCGTTTCTCGGCACTGGGCCTCTACTCCCTGGGGTTTACGATGCGGGCTCTGAAACTTACCGAATAGTGAAAGGACTGGATAGAGTGGATCTAATCAAATCAGATAACAGTATACATAAATACAATTAAGTGCAATAGGTAGGGCAAAGGGAAAGATACAGAGTGGAGAATATAGTTCTCAGCATTGTCGAGCACCAGTTGCAGGGCCAAAGTCCAACTTGATGTGAAAGCAGCACATCCAAAAACAGTTCTAGGCAAGATAAACACAAATATCTGGAGTAACTCAATGGGTCAGATGCCATTTCTGGAGAAAAGGAATAAGTGACAGAGGTGACATAAGAAACAGTTAGACAGGTACATGGATAGGACAGGTTTGGAACGATAGAAACATAGAAATTAGGTGCAGGAGTAGGCCATTCGGCCCTTCAAGCCTGCACCGCCATTCAATATGATCATGGCTGATCATCCAACTCAGTATCCCGTACCTGCCTTCTCTCCATACCCTCTGATCCCCTTAGCCACAAGGGCCACATCTAACTCCCTCTTAAATATAGCCAATGAACTGGCCTCAACTAACCTCTGTGGCAGAGAGTTCCAGAGATTCACCACTCTCTGTGTGAAAAAAGTTTTTCTCATCTCGGTTTTAAAGGATTTCCCCCTTATCCTTAAGCTGTGACCCCTTGTCCTGGACTTCCCCAACATCGGGAACAATCTTCCTGCATCTAGCCTGTCCAACCCCTTAAGAATTTTGTAAGTTTCTATAAGATCCCCTCTCAATCTCCTAAATTCTAGAGAGTATAAACCAAGTCTATCCAGTCTTTCTTCATAAGACAGTCCTGACATCCCAGGAATCAGTCTGGTGAACCTTCTCTGCACCCCCTCTATGGCAATAATGTCCTTCCTCAGATTTGGAGACCAAAACTGTACGCAATACTCCAGGTGTGGTCTCACCAAGACCCTGTACAACTGCAGTAGAACCTCCCTGCTCCTATACTCAAATCCTTTTGCTATGAAAGCTAACATACCATTCGCTTTCTTCACTGCCTGCTGCACCTGCATGCCTACTTTCAATGACTGGTGTACCATGACACCCAGGTCTCGCTGCATCTCCCCTTTTCCTAATCGGCCACCATTTAGATAATAGTCTGCTTTCCTGTTTTTGCCACCAAAATGGATAACCTCACATTTATCCACATTATACTGCATCTGCCAAACATTTGCCCACTCACCCAGCCTATCCAAGTCACCTTGCAGTCTCCTAGCATCCTCCTCAAAGCTAACACTGCCCCCCAGCTTAGTGTCATCCGCAAACTTGGAGATATTGCCTTCAATTCCCTCATCCAGATCATTAATATATATTGTAAATAGCTGGGGTCCCAGCACTGAGCCTTGCGGTACCCCACTAGTCACTGCCCGCCATTGTGAAAAGGACCCGTTTACTCCTACTCTTTGCTTCCTGTTTGCCAGCCAGTTCTCTATCCACATCAATACTGAACCCCCAATGCCGTGTGCTTTAAGTTTGTATACTAATCTCTTAAGTGGGACCTTGTCAAAAGCCTTCTGGAAGTCCAGATACACCACATCCACTGGTTCTCCCCTATCCACGCTACTAGTTACATTCTCGAAAAATTCTATAAGATTCGTCAGACATGATTTACCTTTTGTAAATCCATGCTGACTTTGTCCAATGATTTCACCACTTTCCAAATGTGCTGCTATCCCATCATTAATAACTGACTCTAGCTGTTTCCCCACTACCGATGTTAGACTAACTGGTCTGTAATTCCCCGTTTTCTCTCTCCCTCCCTTCTTAAAATTGGATATGTACCAAATGCGGGCAGGCGGGACTAATGTAGCTGGGACATGTTGGCCAGTGTGGGCAGTTTTGGCCGAGGGGCCTGTTTCCACACTGTATCACTCTTTGACTATGACATTTCAGGTCGAGACCCTTCTTCAGGGGAAAGGAAGACAAGAGATATAGACTGTGATATAGAGAGAGATATAGAACAAATGAGTGAAAGATAAAGGAAACAAGCCATTGTTAGCTAAGGGCTTAGTGAAAACAGGTTAAGACAATGCCAAACACCAAGACGACTTTGACACTAGTACAACAACTAGGCTGGGGGAGGGACAGAGAAAGAGGGAATGCAAGAGTTAATTGAAGTTATATAAATCAATGTTCATACCCCTGGGTTGTAAGCTGCCCAAGCGAAATATGAGGTGCTGTTCCTCCAATCTGTGTTAGGCCTGAATCTGACAATGGAGGAGGCCCAGGACAGAAAGATCAGTGTGGGAATGGAAAGGGGGAATTAAATCTTATATAGGGGTCATAATGCAGGATTAATTAACAGTAATTTTGTCCAATGCAGAGAACAGAATAACGTTGTTGCTCCCTGTGCTTAATTCACTGATTGCTGCCTGGAGCTAGTGCTAGCCATGTGTCTCATTGGCTTTTTTTTCCATAAGAATATTTTATTCGTAATATCGGCAGTAAAAGCAATTGGCTCATGCCTTTCTCTGTATTCAATTCCTTTGCAATGTGTCATTAGATCATAAGATCATAAGAGACAGTAGAATTCAGTCATTCGGCCCATCAAGTTAATGTATCAATTGTATCATGGCTGACCTATCTCTCCCTCCTACTCTCATTCTCCTGCCTTCTCCCCATAACCTCTGACACCCGTACTAATCAAGAATCTATCTACCTATCTCTGCCTTAAATGTATCCACTGAATTTGCCTCCACAGCCTTCTGTGGCAAAGAATTCCGCATTCACCACCCTGTTACATGAAGTATTTGTGAGGCCCAGTAATTCAGTGTCCAGTGGCAGCAGAATCCTAGATGCTTCCCCACCCCTCACCATGGAATGTATCAGTGGGCAGTATTCACTTGCGGACATCTGCTTACACAGACACATAATGCAGGAATAATTCAGCGGGTCAGGCAGCAACTCTGGCGAAAATGAATAGGCGACCTTTCTGGCACAAACCTCACCGATTCCTTTTCTCCAGAGATGCTGCCTGACCTGCTGAGTTACTCCAGCTTTTTGTGCCTATCCAACATATTTTGGGCAGACCGAAGTGCATATTTCACTGGTGGTATCTTCAATCAGCAGTTGATGTTTGTCTTAGAATATGTCTCCAGAGGAAGGAATCCTCCATTATGTTTATGGGGCAGCACGGTGGCTCAGCTGCTAGAGCTGCAGCCTCACAGAGCCAGGGACCCGGGTTCCATCTGACTATGGGTGCTGTCGGTACGGAGTTTGTACGTGTTCTCTGAGACCACTGAGTTTTCTCCGGGTTCTCCGGTTTCCCCTCACACTCCAAAGACATACAAGTTTGTAGGTTAATTGGCTTCCGTACATTGTAAATGACCTCTAATGTGTAGGATAGTGCTTGTGTACGTGCTAATCGCTGGTCGGCGCGGACTCGGTGGACCAAAGGGCCTGTTTCCACGCTAAAATCTCGAAAGTAACATATTGGAGGGAATAGGTGTGAATAAAGACTGAGTGTCTCCTTTTCGTGTTATTAAAGTAACAGCAGGAAAGAGTTACAAAAACCTATAAACTTCAAATTGTGAGGCCGATTCACTGAGAAGTTTGTGCTCAAGTTTTCTTTTACAATCAGAAACAACTGTTCAGTTAAGGGCCATGATTTACATGACACTCCCTATGGATCAAACGCACCATTCTGCTGTTTTTCACCCGTTATTGTACAAATGCTATTGTTTATCAATACTCACCAATATTTACAGTGAACAAGGAATTTCATTGCACTTCGGTGTATATGATAACAAAGGGGCAGCAAGCACGGTGGCACAGTGGTAGCATTGCAACCTTACAGCGCCAGAGACCCAGGTTCCATCCCGACTACGGGTTCTGTCTGAACGGAATTTGTACATTCTCCCCGTGACAATGTGGGTTTTCCCCAGGGTGCTCCGGTTTCCTCCCACACTCGATAGGTGTATATGTTTTTATGCTAATTTTGCTTCGGTATTAAGAATTGTAAATTTTCGCTAGTGTGTAGGATAGTACTGTTGGTTGGCGCGGACTGGGCGGGCTGAATGGCCTGTTTCCCCGCTGTATCTCTAAACTAAAGTAAACTCATCTGAATCGGGATCACCTTCGAGTTTCTATCCCACTTGTGACAAGATTGCAATTGAAATGAAAACTTACACGACCAATTTGTCAGTCCAAATGCAGAATATCGGACAACAAAATATCAAGCAAACAATGGGAAGGAAACTGAGTAATGGAAATATTTTTCACTGGTTGTTCTTGATATGAAGTGGTTCCCATAAACAGTGCCAAATTGGCAGAGCTCGTAAACAGAATCAAACTCCCTGCCCTATGATTAGCAGGAGTATAATGAGCATGAATATAAATATAATCAACGAGAGAGGGTGGCATTACATTTTTAGCAAGATTATACATTTAAAATATATTAAGTGTTATGCTTATAGGAGGCACCAATGGTTGAATAAAAAGCATAAAAGTGTACTGGACAGCTTGGTAGTTAAGTTACAAGAATATCAGCCAAAAACCTGAAACCCTGATCTATTGACATGAGTTCAACTCCCACTATGGCAGCTGCAAAACTTAATTTCAAGTTAAGCAATTAAACCAATTTTGTTTTAAATGCTAGTTTCAGTCACAGTAACTATGAAACTAATGGACTGTTGGAACAAGCCAGCTTGCCTCATTAATGCTCTTACCCAATCTGGCCCATTAAATAACCCCAGGTACAAAGCGTATGGTTCATAAAAGGACACAAAGTGCTGGAGTAATTCAGCAGGTCAGGCAGCATCCATGGGGAACGTGGACAGGTGGCGTTTTGGGTTGAGACACTTCTTCACACCCAACCTAACGGTCTTTGCAACCCAGGTGTAGTTAGGGATGGATAATCAATGCCAGTGGAGTCTATGATGCCATTAAAAGACTGGAGATGGCACAGTGGTACCTGGTAGACATGCTCCACAGACACAGGTTAAATCCTGACCGATGCTGTGTGTAGAGTTTGCACCTTCTCCCTGTGACCTGGTGGGTTTCCTCCAGGTGCACCGGTTTCTTCCCACACCCCAAAGACGTGCTGGTCGAGATGTTAATTGACCTCTGTAAATAGCCCATGGCATGTCGGGAGCGGATGCGAAAGCAGGATCGCTCAGAACTAGTGTGAACGGGTGATCGATGGTCGGCGTGGACTCGGTAGTCCGAAGGACCTCTTTCCACGCTGCATCTCTTAATCAATCATTCAAGCCAAGAATGGCACAAAGTGCTGGAGTAAGTCAACCGGTCAGGCAGCATCTCTGGAGAACATGGACCAGACAAAAATAAGCATTTTAATTTGCAGGTACTTGTGGATCAGCAGGCAACAATTTGACTTGGTATGAGCAAAGGAATGAGCAGCAAAGTGTTAAATGAACAGGATTTAATGGTGGGAACAGAGCCACCAACACATGAAGTGCATTTCCTCCTGTTGCCTCTTCTTTTTATCCCAATCAGCTTAGATTTGCACCATCTGGTTTTTGACCATTCAGTCGTAAGAAATAGTTTGGCCTGAAATCTCCATCCCACAGGGCCAATAGTCTGTCCTTCTTTTCAATTAGCTGTTAATTTGCTCCTGGATTATTGTTTCAAAAGCCTTTTCCCACCATATATTAAGCTGACTGACCAATAACTCCCAGATTTATTCTTCTTTTTGAAGCACGGTGTTATATTTTGCAGCTCTCCGATTCTCTGGCAGCATTCCTAACTTTAAATCATATTGGAAGATCGCAATAGGCACCTTCACAATAGTTGCACCATATCTACTCTAACCCCCTCAGTTGTTCTGGATGCATCCCACGCACTATAACACCCCAAGTCTTTCCAAGTCATCCATCTTCGTTCTATGATATTCAATGCCATGGCAACCTTTTCATTTATTGCAGTTGTAGCAAAATTCCCTTCATTTCAAGCAATAAGACAAAGCATTGGTTTGATACTGGGCACAGCAGCAAAGTTGCTGCCTTACAGCGCCACAGATCCAGGCTCTGTCCTGACCACGGGTGCTGTCTGTGCAGGTTTTGTACGTTCTTCCTGTGACCGCATGGGTTTTCTCCGGGTGCTCCGGTTTCCTCCCACGCTCCAAAGACGTACAGGTTTGTACGTTGATTGGCTTCGATAAAAATTGTAAATTGTCCCTAGTGTGTGTGTTGGATATTGCTAGTGTCGCTAATCACCGTGGACTCAGTGGGCTGAAGGGCCTGTTTCATGCTGTATTTCTGAAGTAAAGCCTAAAAGGCATCACCTGTCCTCTGTCAATACTTTTAGCATTAACATCCCTATGGTCAACCTTCATATTTTATTTTATGTCAGCTACCAATCAGTTTCACAATACTCCGTTTTTGCCTCTTCCTTCCATTATCAGCCAAAGTCGCCTGTGGTTTATTCAGGTCTCCTCTGCTTCTACTAATACAGAGTCCTACAGCACAACAACAGGCCCTTTGGACCAAAACGTCAATGCCAACCATGATGTGTCATCTATCCACGTTTGGCCCATATTTCTCTAAACTTGATGATGCCAGAGATCTTTGCATGCTCTTCCCAAGGAGATAGATAGATTCTTGATTCGTACAGGTGGCAGAGGTTATGGGGAGAAGGCAGGAGAATGGGGTTAGGAGGGAGAGATAGATCCGCCATGATTGAATGGCAGAGTAGACTTGATGGGCCGAATGACCTAATTCTACTCCTATCACATGATCTTATGATCTACTGCCATCCGATACAATCGTTCTACTCTTTGAAAACTCTTTCCTATAATCTGCACTCTGTATCTTCCCCTTTGTTCCATCTATTGTACTTGAGTTTGACTTGATTGTATGGAATATCTGATCTGTTTGAACAGCATGCAAAACACAGCTTCTCACTGTACATTAGTACACGTGACAATAATGAACCTAAACCTATCCATGGACCTCGAGGGAAGCTCTACATTGGAATTCACCTTTGTTACCCTGAAATAAACTGTATCCAGACTGTACTTACACCATCCCTGTAAACCCCCCATTACCCTGTGGTGGATAAGCACCAAGAGTAGGGAACCCCTTGCTGTTTTTTTAAATTAGAAGTAAGTACAATAATGTAGTAAATAAGTATCTAATACATAATGAGATAATACAGTTCGTGTACAAAATAGAACAGTAAATGAGAGAAGTCAAGATAGAGGAGAAAAGAATATCATAAGCCATAGTGTTAGTTCGTGAGGTAGTAAAGAAAGCCCAAAGAAAAGGTAGAAGGAGATAGAGTAGAAAAAAGAGAAGTAAAAGAAAAAGACACAGACACACAGAAAGGAAATAAAAATAAAGAGATTGAGAGAGATATACCTATTTAATCTCTTTATTCACCCGGTTCTGAAACGTTTAATTTCTAAGGTTGTGTTGCACCATATGCTTGTAAAAAGTCGATAAAAGAAGACCAAATCCTTTGCTGTGAAGGTTTACACCCTTGCTTGAAGTTCCTGGGTCTTGTAGCTGTGATTGATATCTGCAATTCACCAATATCACCAAGGATACATTAAACTTCACAGATGCAAAGATAATTTAGAGTTTGGAAGAATATTTACACCCAATGCCGTTCTTTAGACTTTATAGGTACAGCGTGGAAACAGGCCCTTCAGTCCACCGAGTCCGCGTCTGCCAGCCATCACCCCATACACTAGCACCATCCTACACACACTAGGGACAATTTCCAATATACACAAGCCAATTAACCTACAAACCTGCACCTCTTTGGGGTGTGGGAGGAAACCGTAGCACCCGGAGAAAACCCAGTGGGTCACAGGGAGAACGTACAAACTCTGTATAGACAACACCCATACTTAGGATCGAACCCGGGTCTCTGGCGCTGTAAGGCAGCAACTCTACCATTGCGCTACTGTGCTGCCCTGAGCTATAACTTTAAATGTAAATCACGGAGCTATAAATTTAGCAAAAGGCAGCAGAAATTGTGGAGACTTTGGAGAGTTCTTAGATCGTGCACTCAGAGACAGCGTTGTGTGTGGTCTGAGTGGTGAGGCTGTTCGGCACCAAAATGTCTGACATTTGATTTGGCATGTGGTTTGAGATTTCCTTGGAGATAGCAGACAAGAGTGCCAGGGAATTCCATCCCGTGCCAGCTACAACATAATGGCAGCTCACAATCAAAATACTACGGCCAGAGCAGGCCCAGAGAGACACAGAGCTTCACGTAATTGTGAATGGCATTAGACACTGTTATAGATGTACCGGCAGTCATTGCCCAGGCAACTATTCTTTTAAAGAGTCTTAGTGCTTTTACATGACCAAAGAAAGATTGCATGGCATGTAACTTGTAAAATGAAACGTAACATTTAAGTGTGTAATGTTGAACGCCACATCAGAACAGAACGAACAAGCTTTGCGTAATTCACAGAAGGAATCTACACTGTGATCGCAGTTACTGCAGATGAAACAGAATTCACATTATGTGGTACATACACGGCAAGCCACAATATGATGAAGCAACTGGACTTTAAGGTTTTGATAGAAACATAGAAACATAGAAAATAGGTGCAGGAGTAGGCCATTCGGCCCTTCAAGCCTGCACCGCCATTCAATATGATCATGGCTGATCATCCAACTCAGTATCCTGTACCTGCGTTCTCTCCATACCCCCTGATCCCTTTAGCCACAAGGGCCACATCTAACTCCCTCTTAAATATAGCCAATGAACTAGCCTCAACTACCTTCTGTGGCAGAGAATTCCAGAGATTCACCACTCTCTGTGTGAAAAAAGTTTTTCTCATCTCGGTTTTAAAGGATTTCCCCCTTATCCTTAAGCTGTGACCCCTTGTCCTGGACTTCCCCAACATCGGGAGCAATCTTCCTGCATCTAGCCTGTCCAACCCCTTAAGAATTTTGTAAGTTTCTATAAGATCCCCCCTCAATCTTGTAAATTCTTGCGAGTACAAGCCGAGTCTATCCAGTCTTTCTTCATATGAAAGTCCTGACATCCCAGGAATCAGTGATGTATGATCCTGATGTATGAAGGAGAAACTGCAGACTGCTCCCTTATGGAGAAGGACATCAAAGACAACCTGCTTGCCCATCTATCCGTAGTAAGTACCAAGATAGTCTTAAGGGCCCCAATCATGTTCTGAAAGTCTTTGGACTGATGCAATGCACATTATGCTTCACCATCTCAATTTGTGTAGTTATAGGGTCATAGAATCATGGTCATGAAGCGTGGAAACAGGCCCTTTGGCCCAACTTGCCCACACCGACCAACATGTCCCATCTACACTCGTCCTACCTGCCTGCGTTTGGCCAATATCCCTCTAAACTTGTCCTATCCATGTACGCCTAATTATTTCTTAATCGTTGTGATACCACATGCCTCAACTGCCTCCTCCAGCAGCTCGTTCCTTACACCCACCAGCCTTTGTGTGAAAAAATTACGCCTCAGATTCCTATTAAATCTTTCCCCCTTCACCTTAAACCTATGTCCTCTGGTTCTCGATTCCTCTACTCTGGGCAAGTGCGTCTACTTAAACTATTCCTCTCATGATTTTATACACCACTATAAGATCACCCTTCATCCTCCTGTGCTCCAAGGAATAGAGTCCCAGCCTGCTCAACCTCTCCCTATAACTCAGACCCTCGAGTCCTGGCAACATCCTTGTAAATATTCTCTGTGACCTTGTCAACTTGACAGCATCTTTCCTATAACATGGTGCCCAGAACTGAACACAATACAGTAAATGTGGCCTCGCCAACGCAAGTTGAGGCAGACGTCACCAAACATCTGATGCTGATGAGCAAAACCTGGCTCATAAAATTGAAACTGTTTGATTAATGCAAGCCTGGTTAGGGACATAAATCTCCACGGTTCACTAAGACAAACAAGAACATTAAAGCGAGCATGTTCTAGTCTGGTTCTGGTCTTGCAGAACTGTATGAGATTTGTTGTTTCGGCAAAGGGGCGACAGGGTGGCGCATCGGTAGAGTTGCTGCCTTTCAGCGCTTAGCAGCGCCCGAGCGAGGTTTGATCCTGACTGCGGATGCTTGTCTGTATGGAGTTTGTATGTTCGTCCCGTGACCGCATGGATTTTCTCCGAGATCTTCCAAAGACGTACACGTTTGTAGGTTAATTGGCTTGGTATAAATGTAAAATGTTCCCTTGTGTGTGTGTGGGGTTGTGTAGGGTAGTGTTAATGTGCGCGGATCGCTGGTCTGGTCCTGTTTCCACGCTGTATCTCTAAATGAAACTAAACTAATGTTGTTGAACTTGGTACAGTCAAATGTAGAGAAGCAATGCGAGGCAGCAACTGAAATAGAAGGTGCGTTAATACAAATAAATGCATTTCAAATGAGTGGGAGAGTTATAAGATCATAAGGAATAGGAATAGAATTAACCCATTCAGCCCATCAAGTCTACTCCGCCATTCAATCATGGCTGATCTATCTCTCTCTCTCTCCGAACCCCATAACCTCTGACACTTGTACTAATCATGAATCTATCTGTTTCTGCCTTAAAAATATCCACTGACTTGGCTTCCACAGCCTTCTGTGGCAAATTCCACAGATTCACCACCCTCTGACTAATTTCTGCCTATCTCCTTCCTAAAAGAACGTCCTTTAATTCTGAGGCTATGACCTCTAGTCCTAGACTCTCCCACTTGTGGAAACATCCTCTCCACATCCACTCTAACCAAGCCTTACAAATCAACAGCACATTGGGCAAGTACAAGGTTCGACAATATGATGTTGATAATACAATACAAATCTATATCGATGGAAAGATACGACATGGAAACAGGCCCTTCGGCCCACCGAGTCCATGCTGCCCATCAATCACCCATTCACATGGGTTCTATGTTATCCCACTTTCACACCAACTCCCCCCTACACACTAGGGGCAATTCACAGCCACCAATTAAACTACAACCCCACACGCCTTTGGGATAGGCGAGGAAACCGGAGCACCTGGAGAAAACCCATGTGGTCACAGGGAGAACGTGCAAACTCCACACATACATCACATTAGGATCCAAGAAGTCATTTGGTTTATATTGGATAAAATGTCAAAAATGTACGCAGATTACATAATCATGGCTTTAATAAAACATGAACATGCATATACTCTTGATATTAACACAAAGTGAAATGTTATTCAACATTCACAGAGTAGCAGTGAATTGAGAGGCTGCAATGTCCTTACATCCAGGATTAAGTGCAAAGTCAGAAACGAAATGCATATTTGAGCAGTCAAACCAATAAAATCAGTCAGCAGCGTCTAGTGTAATCCAGAGCAATGGATCACTTGCAGGCAGATTAGTTTTACTATGTTCAGCATAGACATCGTGGGCTAATATTCTTGTTCCTATGATGTGTTAGATGTGGCCCTTGTGGCTAAAGGGATCAGGGGGTATGGAGAGAAGGCAGGTACGGGATACTGAGTTAGATGATCAGCCATGATCATATTGAATGGCGGTGTAGGCTCAAAGGGCTGAATGGCCTACTCCATCTAATTTCTCTGTTTCTATGCTGCACTTTTCAATGTTGTATGTTCACACTGTGGCTTGGAGGTTCCCGTGTCCTGTAACTATTACTGTAAATGGAACTGACCAGCCATGTAGCGCTATTAAAACTCAAGTTTGGGCGCATTTCGCTGCCTTTGTTTGACACAAGTTCACCTTGTAACATACCCGCTACATTCCCATCAACACCAGCTCACCTCCAGCCACCCCAGATTGTGAGCTGTCATTACTTAGCTGGCACGGGATCCAATTCCCTGGCACTCTTGTCTGCCATCTCCAAGGAAATCTCAATCCACATGCCAAATCAAACGTCAGGCTGACATACAGTGAGGGCAACATCGTGTGGCCAAGTGCTAGGCCTTTGGGATGTGGAAGGAAAATGAAGCACCAGAAGCGACAGAGAGAACTTGCAAACTCCACACAGACAGCACAGGATGTCAGGATTGAACCTAGATCTCTGGAGCTGGAAGGCAGCTACTCTACCAGGTTCAATACAGGTGCCGTCTGTTTTAGAAGGAGGCCGCTTGACCCATCAAGACTTTGAATGCTATCGGGGGAATAACCCACTCAGTCCCCTATTTCTTTGCAACTTTATCTCTCTCACATCTACACATCGTTTCCCGTTTTTGATATTAACTACACTAAGTCAGCTCTGTGTTGTCTATATTACACTAAATTCCCACATGGCTCATTACATCTTCATCTCACCATCTTCATTAACCACTCACAGTGCATTTGCTCATCTCCTCTCCAAACCTTCCTTACACCTATCTACATTTTCTGTGATGTATTATTCCTTAGCCTTCACCATTTGCCTACTCAGTTAATATATCAAGGTTTCCTTGTCATTTTATCCTCCTAGTTGCACTACACATTATTGCATTAATTTTTGAGCCATCTGCAAACCTGGATAAATGGCTCCCTGTTGGATTTTATTAATCTGTAGTGAAATACCAGAAGCTTTGTACAAAATACTTCAATAGTACTTTATTGTCACATGTACCTAGGTACAGATAAATTTCTTTTTTGCATGCAGTTCAGTGAAAAAAAATCTATGCATCGGCACTTTAATTCCCCTTTCCATTCCCACACTGACCTTTCTGCCCTGGGCCTCCCCCATTGTCAGAGTGAGGCCAAACACAAATTAGAGGAACAGCACCTCATATTTTGCTTGGGCAACTTACAGCCCAGTGGTGTGAATATTGAATTCCTTAACTTCAAGAAACCCTTGCATCCCCTCTCTCTCCATCCCTCCCCCACCCTAGATGTTGTACTAGTTTCACTGTCGGCCAGGTGAGGTTCATTGTCTGTAACTCATTTCCACCTAGCCCACAGCTAACAATATCCTGTTTATTTTATCATATAACCATATAATATAACCATATAACAATTACAGCACGGAAACAGGCCATCTCGACCCTTCTAGTCCGTGCCGAACACGTATTCTCCCCTAGTCCCATATACCTGCGCTCAGACCATAACCCTCCATTCCTTTCCCGTCCATATAACTATCCAATTTATTTTTAAATGATAAAAACGAACCTGCCTCCACCACCTTCCCTGGAAGCTCATTCCACACAGCCACCACTCTCTGAGTAAAGAAGTTCCCCCTCATGTTACCCCTAAACTTCTGTCCCTTAATTCGCTCATCGTTACTTTTTTGCATATCTTTCATTCATTTGTTCTATATCTCTCCATATCACCATCCAGATCTCTTGTTTCCTTTCCCCCTGATGCTCAGTCCAAAGAAGGGTCCTATTCTCCAGAGATGCAGTCTGTCCCGCTGACTTAGTCCAGCTTTTTGTGTCTATATTCAGCACAATCATACTTGGGTAAGAGTGTAAGAATAGTAGAATATATTGAGATAGCACACAAGGGACGCCACGTTTCCGGTGCCATTTAATGCGATTCAGTCCAATGTTATTAACAAGTAGAGTCTTAACTTTACCATAAAGGTGATACATGTCTTCTTCAGGAAGCAACTATAACCCATTCCTTTGCCTCTTGTATAAAGTTACATAATTTCTGGAGAGGAATTTTTGAAGATTTTTCAAAAACACTTAAAATAAAATGGGATCCCGACACGGAACTGATCACTCTAGGTACTTCAGAAGCCTGTTCTGAGCTATCAATATTTCAAAGACATTTCCTTAATTATGGCCCGATAACGGCAAGAAAACTAATATTTAAATTTTGGAGACACACATCAGTCCCTACTTTTAAGATGTGGATTATAAACATGTCCGAGACACGGATTATAAACATGTCCGAGACACGGATTATAAACATGTCCGAGACACTACATCTTGAAAAGATTCAACTTGTCTTGGCAGAAAAACCAGATCATTTTTCCAAGGCATGGACACCATTCATTGATTTCTTACAAGGATAGTATGGTACAACACAACTTTGGATTTAAATCTAATTATGGGTTGGGTGAGGTGGGTGGGGAGGGATGTGAGGCAGGTATATCACCACTTTTCTTTCTTTTTTTCTTTTTGTCCTTTTATTTTTTTCTATTCCTCTCTTCTTTCTTTCAAAGGGGTTGGACAGGCTAGATGCAGGAAGATTGCTCCCGATGTTGGGGAAGTCCAGGACAAGGGGTCACAGCTTAAGGATAAGGGGGAAATCCTTTAAAACCGAGATGAGAAGAACTTTTTTCACACAGAGAGTGGTGAATCTCTGGAACTCTCTGCCACAGAGGGTAGTCGAGGCCAGTTCATTGGCTATATTTAAGAGGGAGTTAGATGTGGCCCTTGTGGCTAAGGGGATCAGAGGGTATGGAGAGAAGGCAGGTACGGGATACTGAGTTGGATGATCAGCCATGATCATATTGAATGGCGGTGCAGGCTCGAAGGGCCGAATGGCCTACTCCTGCACCTAATTTCTATGTTTCTATGTTTATGTTTCTTTAATTCACTCTTTGGCGGCACTACTCTGGTAGTTTAGGGGCTCTATCTTTGTACATCTCACTTTTTCTCTTTCTTGCTTTTTCTCCTTACTTTTCTTCTAATTCAAAGCTAAAAAGTTAAGATTGAATCTGTACAATAACTGTGTATTTTTATATGCCGTTTGTTCTATTTTTGTACATTTGCTTCTAATAAATTAAAAGAAAAATAAACTTTATCCTAAAGGTCCATTTTCCTGGTAGCTGCATTGAGTTGGAGGAGCAGGGTCGGCCTGGCCTGGTGATACAGTTGGCGTACTCCACCACTGCTCCACCTCTCCGAGACTGAGCCCGATCTGTGCACTTGTCCACCTGATGCGGCGCCTGATCTAATCGAATTACAACTGAATGGCACCTCCAGGGCAGCATGGTGGCGCAGCGGTAGAGTTACTGCCTTACAGCGCTTTCAACGCCAGAGACATGGGTTCGATCCCGACTATAGGTGCTGTCTGTACGGAGTTTGTACGTTATAACCCTGACCGTGTGAGATTTCTCCGGGATCTTCGGTTTCCTCCCACACTACAAAGGCGTACAGGTTTGTAAGTTAATTGGCTTTGGTATAAATGTAAATTGTCCCTGGTGTGTGTGTGTAGGGCAGTGTTAATGTGCGGGGATCGCTGGTCACTGCGGACACAGTGGGACGAAGGGTCTGTTTCCGGGTTGTAATCTCTAAACTAAACTAAACCTGAGATGAAGGATCAATCTCAAGGATAAATAAATTAAGGAAAGTATGTAGATTGTGCAAGGCTCTCAGAGGAGGACCTCATGGATAAGATGATGGGGAGAAATATTTGAAGAAAGCTGTGGGTTTAACAGATGATTCATTGACTAATTGATAATTTATTAACACATGTGAGATGTCACAGTGAAATAGTTTGTTTTGCTTTCACAAAGTATGCAAAGAGTCGCCACGTATCGGGCGCTGACTAAGTCCCAGTGTGATCACCAGAGGTCCCTCTCGGTTCTCAACTATGAATTGGAGGAAATGTCTTCATGTTAAAATGGACCCAGCTACATAAAGCCAAATATTGAACAGGATGAATGAGGATGACTGATCACTGATACTTCATCCTTTGTGGAAAAGTTTGCAGATGTTGCATTAAAAATCTCTGTTGGTTTAGTTTAAGATAAGTCCGATTATAGATGCATGCATCATGAAAATGTGACCGTGGAAAACAGAAGCACCAGACAAAGCCATTCACAGTTGGAAACATGTACGACAGTATGCTTATTTGGTCATTCAGGAATCGTGTGGCACCAAGTCAGCTCTGTTGAGTGGAAAAATCAGATTTATGAAACATTAATACTGATCTGCATCTAATTCAACCGTCTCCAAAAATGGTCACAGGATTTGCATCAGGCCATTAACACACCCCAATTCATTGTGATTCAGGTTCCATGCCAACCTCCTACGACCTGTTAATTAAAATGATTGCTGCATCCAGTCAAAGCTCAGCATGGTGTCCATTCAGCTGGAGCCTTCAGCTGGGGATTAGCAGGAGGAGGTGGGCAGAAGTATCAAGAGTGGCAAGTCATAGTTAATTCAACCTGAGCTGCATAAAGTGGAGATGAACGGAGGCTACGGTAGCTGCCCCTTCCCAGCAGATGCAAAGGGAGCACATGAAGAAAAGTACGATGCAACGAAGACACATCTTTATCATCTTTAAGTGTTGCCTTATTGGGAGATGTGGAAGATGAAGGAATGTCATGAGTTGAGGAGATCCTAATCCAGGAGTCCTAATCCCATCTCTGCAATGGAACGCCACGGATCACTTCTTGCATGGAACACTTCAAGTAATGTGGAGGAAGGAACTGCAGATGCTGGTTTACACCAAAGAGAGACACAAAATGCTGGAGTAACTCAGTGGGGCAGGCAGCATCTCTGGAGAGAAGGAATGGTTTGAAGAAGGGTCTCAACCCGAAACGTCACCCACTCCTTCTCTCCAGAGATGCTGCCTGTCCCACTGAGACACTTCAAGTAACCCTTGCATTCCCTCTCTCCCCATCCCTGTCCCAACCTAGTCATCTTGCTAGTTTCACTGTTTGTATCCCTTCATTATCCCTTCACTATTACCCCTTCCACAGCCAACAATGGACCATTGTGGGCTCCACCTTTCTTGAGTCATCGGTGCCGGCTGTGATTTGTTCTGAACCTTTTCATACCTCTAGTTTTCTTCCCCCCTGACACTCAGCCTGAAGAGGGGACTCGACCCGAATGTCACCTGTTCTCCAGAGATGCTGCCTGACCCGCTGAGTTTTACTCCAGCTTTTCGTGTCTAACTTCTTGCACTACCATACACTTGTTTTTTTCTAATTGTGTTTATTTTTTGGCATGGACTTTTTCTTTTCTGTGTCATAAAATAGCCAAGGGTCAAGAAGCGTTTAATTGTTATATGAACCAAAAAATGAAACAATGAACATAGAACATAGGAAAGTACAGCACAGCAACAGGCCCTTTGGCCCACGATGTCTGTGCCGAACATGATGCCTAGATAAACTCATCTCATCTGCCCGCATATAATCAATATACAATATACGATCACAAGACATAGGAGTAGAATTAGGCCATTCGGCCTGTTGAGTCTGCTTCACCATTTGATAATGGCTGATCGATTTTCACCCTCTGGTCCGAAACACTTCCACTACTGGAAATATCCTCTCTACATCCACTCTATCAGGCCCTATCCCTCCATTCCCTGCACACTTACCCACACTCTTAGAAACTTACAAAATTCTTAAGGGATTGGACAGACTAGATGCAGGAAGGTTGTTCCCGATGTTGGGGAAGTCCAGGACAAGGGGCCACAGCTTAAGGATAGAGGGGAAATCCTTTAGAACCGAGATGAGAAGAACTTTTTTCACGCAGAGAGTGGTGAATCTCTGGAACTCTCTGCCACAGAAGGTAGTTGAGGCCAGTTCATTGGCTGTATTTAAGAGGGAGTTAGATGTGGTCCTTGTGGCTAGAGGGATCAGGGGGTATGGAGAGAAGGCAGGTACAGGATACTGAGTTGGATGATCAGCCATGAACATATTGAATGGCGGTGCAGGCTCGAAGGGCCGAATGGCCTACTCCTGCACCTATTTTCTATGTTTCTATCGAAAACCTTTTATCATATCTGCTTCTACTACTTCCCCTGGCAGCATCTTGT
This sequence comes from Amblyraja radiata, assembly GCF_010909765.2. Classification (NCBI taxonomy): domain Eukaryota; kingdom Metazoa; phylum Chordata; class Chondrichthyes; order Rajiformes; family Rajidae; genus Amblyraja; species Amblyraja radiata. Next base: position 4,378,404 of record NC_045968.1, on the reverse strand, counting down.
AGGATTTATGTGTGATTAATCTATAATTTATGTTTAGCTTTAGAGATGGAGTATGGAACCAGGCCATTCGGCTAAACTAAACCAAATGGAAGTAATGTATTGAAAAACGTTTAAAAAAAAAGACAAATGAGAGCAGCATAAAATGTTCATATACTGAGATGGGCAGAGGAACAGAAGAATCTTGGAGCACACGTCCATCGACCCCTGAAGGTAGTAAAACAGCTGGATAAAAAGATTACGATGGTATAATGGATGAGTTGAATTAACTGACCGTAGCATATGTACTTGAGGTTATGGTTTTAATGCTAGAATAATCTTTCAATTGTCTGAAGTACAACATTCAGTTTTAGGATTATTCTAGCACATAACATTACTTCTTAAATCCATGCTTTGGTCCATAAAGTCAGGAGGCAAATGTTTCTGAATGAGTTAAATACCTTGTTGTGCCTGGAATCCAGTAGAAGACAAACTATGTAGAGATAGCAGAATTCCTTCTCTGAAGAACTATAATGAAGCAGAGAGTTTTTTACAAGCTATAGATTTTTGTGATTACACGCTCCAGATTTATTCAATTATTTGAATTTAAATTCCATTCCAACTGCCATTGTGGGGCGGTGGATCAATGGTCCAAAATGTCGGCTGCTATTTCTGCAACAGAACTCGTCTTCTTGTGTCAGTGATTTCCTTATTAAATGGGCACGGCAAAAAATGAGGTAGTGAATGTCCAGATCCAATCTGGAAGAACCCAGGTACAATTAACCTGTTTAATTGTCCCATCTGAACAATGAAATTAAAACATACCTGCAAACACAACACTCATAGATAACATATCCGGTGGCGCAGCGGTAGAGTTGCTGCGCTTGTGGTGCCCGAGACCTGGGTTCGATCCCGACTACGGATGCTGCCTGTACGGAATTTGTACGTTCTCCCGTGACCGCGTGGGTTTTCTCCGAGATCTTCGGTTTCCTCCCACACTCCAAAGACGTACAAGTTTGTAGGTTAATTGGCTTAGTATAAGTGTAAATTGTCTCCAGTGTGTAGGGTAGCGTTAATGTGCGGGGATCGCTGGTTGGCGTGACCTCGGTGGGCCGAAGTGCCTGTTTCCACATTGCATTTCTAAACTAAACTAAAATAAATTCAATAAATTTATAATCCTAACAATCGTGCAAGAAATATAATATTTACACACACACACACACACACACACACACACACACACACACACACATATATGTTATATGTGTGTGTGTGTGTGTGTGTGTGTGTGTGTGTGTGTGTATATATATATATATATATATATATACATGTAAACACAAAATGCTAGAGTAGCTCAGCGGGACAGGCCGCATCTCTGGAGAGAAGGAATGGGTGACGTTTTGTGTCATGACCCTTCTTCGGACATATATATATATACTAGACTAAGTGGGACCCGTTGGGTCCCATGTTCACACGGGAGGGCTGGTCCCCGACACAATATTCCACCTCTCCACCAATTCCAATATTGGTGGCCAGTGGGGGGGGGGGGGGTGCTTTCTGGAGTGCTGGTATGGGTTCTTGGGGTGGCAGTTCAGTCCCTCAAGCCTGATCTGCTGGCAGCTCACTCACGGCTGGTGGGCTGGCAGTTGACTCATGGCTATTCCTTGAAATTCCATTTCAAGCAGGGTGCAAGGCCACCAAATTCAAATCCATTTTCCTACCATTTCAAGCAGGGTGCAAGGCCACCGCATTCAAGTGCAGTTTCCTACCATTTCAAGCAGGGTGCAAGGCCACCGAATTCAAGTGCAGTTTCCAACCACCAAGCAGGGTGCAAGGCAACCAAATTCTAGTGCAGTTTCATACCACTTCAAGTTGGATCCAAGGCCACCAAATTCAAATGCAGCTTCATACAATTTAATGCAGGGTGAAACCACCAGAAAACCACACAAAACACCAAACTCACAATTCAGTAGTCATTCAGTATGTTCAGTTGATTCACAGCTCAGACAGAGTCGTGGCCTCTCCCTCCCCCATCATGCAGAGACTGAGCCACACCTACACTTCCGGGTTTTATAACCCCTCCCCCTCTCACCGGAAAAGGTGTGGCCTTCATGGCGTGATTGACAGGAGAGAGATTCTCAACATTTTTTAAACACTAATAACACTTTTATTTTTCATTGATGGGAAGAATTTTCTGCACTTGCTGAGCAGAGGGGGGCTGAGTAAGAAGGCCAAAAATCACAACCGTAAGTGGTAGCGTTTTATCTAAAATCAATATACAGTGCAAACAGGAAGTAAGTGCATTTGCAGTAGTGCCTTTCCACTTCAAGCCAAAGAACCCAAGCCACCATTTGCAGTAAGTAGTACCTTTCAACTTCAAGCCAAAGCACCCAATCATCCATTTGCAGTAAGTAGTGCTTTTCAACTTCAAGCCAAAGCACCCAAGCCACCATTTGCAATAAATAGTACCTTTCAACTTCACGCCAAAGCACCCAAGCTACCATTTGCAGTAAGTAGTGTCTTTCAATGCGGAGGGGGGCTCTGAGCGAGGTGGCCAAAAATGACGGCCGTAGGTGGCGGCGTTCTGTCGGAAATCGCAGCAGTTGGCCAAAAACGGTCAAGATCAGAGTTTTAGTAATATAGATACACACACACACACACACATGCCCACAAGTCTACATAGTTCAGAGCCTAAGGTTGTATTCTTATACCATATTGTATCCTTATACACACATATATATGCACAAACATGTGTGTGTGTGTGTGTGTGTGTGTGTGTGTGTGTGTGTGTGTGTGTGTGTGTGTGTGTGTGTGTGTGTGTGTGTGTGTGTGTGTGTGTGTGTGTGTGTGTGTGTGTGTGTGTGCGCATATATATATGTGCGTATAAGGATACAATATGGTATAAGAATATGGTATATCTATATATGTGTGTGTGTATATATATGTATGCGTGTATATTAGAAATATATATATATATGTGTGTGTGTGTGAAAAATAAATGCCCCAAAGTCTATGTAATTCTGAGCCTATTTGGAGGTTTTCTACTTATATAATTTGCAATGTTCTTTGCATGTTCGGTGGAAAGAACAAACTAATATTGGAGATTATTGGGGATTATCATTCTTAAACACTTGACAATCATGCAATTGCAAGCTTGCGAATGTTTGCTTTGTGGATTTTACAACTTGTAGTGCATTGGTTCACTGGAGGACAAAGAGCGGAATTCTCCAAAGATGTAATCAGGGATACTTTTCAAATGAGACCACCAGGAGGCAATTTGACGTGGTTGGGGAAGCCAGCTCACGTACCGAGATCCCCTTGCGGAGGGAAAATTAGTGAATCTCGCCCTCTATTGGAAACCCAGGCTTATATAGCAATTCCACACCGCAATTAATGGCAGTTCTTTTGTGAACTTCTTACTCTCGTTGAGGTCCAAAAGTTCAGCTGCACTTTCTGCAAAAAAGCTAACGTTTGTTCTACTCATTCTGTTCTGATTAAATTGGAAAAGCGCTGGCAGGCTGACTGCTAATAATACTGTGGGGGGTGGCAGATAAAAACAGGAATTTAAAAAAATCCAATCATATGTATGGTTACAGTTAATGTCAGTTGCAAGTTAATCAAATATACAGTAAATACATTTCCCTTGTGTTATATGAAGAAGGCTGTAAAATTGAAAATACGTTTTGGGATTATTTGGTGAATATTCCAATCCTTCAATATTTTAAATTATTAGTTGTAAAGCCACATGAATATCAGATTAATTTTTGATACTTCTTGTGCATCATTTTGCTTTAAAATGACTTTAAGGTTGCAATGACTGTGGCACAGTGGAGCAGCAGTGGAGTTGGTGCCATTCAATGCCAGAGACACGGGTTCGATCCTGATTATGACTGTTTACTGTATGGAGTTTGTATGTTCTCCCTGTGACCACGTGGATTTTCTCCAGGATCTCCGATTTCCTCCTACACTCCAAAGATGTACAGTAATTGACTTCGGTAAAAATTGTAAATTATCCCTAGTATGTGTTGTAGTGTTAGTGTACGGGGTGATCCCTGGTTGGTGCCGACTTGGTGGGCCAGAGGCCTAGTTTCCATGCGAATCTCTAAAGTCTAAAGTTTAAAGTCCAAAGATTACAAAGTAAATACAGTATATTGGATAAAGGAGTGTCTATCAGATTAAAACCACATTCTTACAGAATAATGAATGAGAAAGGGAAATTCCAAAGCAAAAATCTGTAACAACTTTTGATAGAAAATGTAACTTAGCTTTTTCAGTTACTGTCTGCTTAAAACAGGAACAGAAAGTGCCAAAAGCGCACACTTCACACAAAGGATGGTGGGTGTATGGAACAAGCTGCCAGATGAGGTGGTTGAGGCTGGGACTATCCCAATGTATCAGAAACATTTAGACAGTTACATGGATAGGGCAGGTTTGGAGGGATATGGACCAAATGCTGGCAGGTAGGACTGGTATAGCTCGGACATGTTGGCAGGGGTGGACAAGTTGGGCCGAAGGGCCTGGTTTCACATTGTATCACTCTACGATTCTATGACTCTGAGGGGAAAAGCACCAGCATTTCAATTTTAGTTTTAGTTTTAGAGATACAGTGGGGAAACAGGCCCTTCAGCCCATCGAGTCTACGCCGACCATCAATCACTAGTTCTTTCCTGCTCAAAGGGACAATTTACAAAAGTCAATTAACCTACAAACCTGCACATCTTTGGAATGTGGGAGGAAACCAGAGCACCCAGAGAAAACCCGCGTGATCACAGGGAGAACGTACAAACTCCGTACAGACAGTACCTGAGGTCAGGCTCAATCCAGGCTCCCTGTCGCTGTAAAGGGCCTGTCCCACGAGTATGCGACTGCATGCGGCAAGCACGACCAAACCGGAGGCGGGGGCCGCGTGGAGGTCGAGCGATCCCGTACGAGTTGACGTGAAGTTCGAGCGAAGTCCGCGGGATATTCGCGCTAGGCGTATGCCGTCAAGACACTGCGTACGGCGTTGAGACGCTGTGAACGCCCGTCGAGGCGCTGCGTACGGCTTCAATGTGGCTGCGGGCCAGCAGGCCGTTGCCACGCGGAATATTTGGACAGTGTCAGTTATTCGGAGCCCCGCGCGATGTCGGGACCAGCTCCGCAAAACTCCATACGGCTCCGGCGATCGAAGTGGGATCGGCCCCGCGAGGCCGTATGGCTCAAGCGATCACGTTAGGTCGCGCTTGCCGCATGCAGTCGCATGCTCGTGGGACAGGCCCTTAAGGCAGCAACTCTCCCTCTATGCCAATGTGCCCCCTCCCCCACCACAGAGAGGTTCACTTTCACTTCCCACTCAGCTTTTACTTGATCTGCTGAATGATTCAGGGATAGATGTTTCAGTTTTCAATCATCATTAGCTTTTTTCACCTCCAATTACTGTAAACCTGAGGGTGTGATATTTGTCTTGTCTGGAATGGTAAACAGGAATGCGTAGGCAGGAACTGCAGGTGTACATTGAAGATAGGCACAAAATGTTGGAGTAACTCAGCGGGACATGTAGCATCTCTGGAGGGAAGGAATGGGTGACTTTTCGGGTCGAGACCCTTCGTCAGATTTAGAACCAGGGGAGGGGGAGATAGAGAGATTGGGAAGGGTAAGGCATGAAAACACAGATCCAATGGGTCAATGATGAAGGAAATGTAGAACAGTACATTTGACAGTGAGGCATGCAATCAGTAATGTTTAATCATGAGGACAATGAAACTAGTCAGAGAACTAGGATGGGGGAGGGATGGAGGTATATGTTCTAATATAGAATCCACTGACTCAGCATAATCTACTCATATTTTTAAAATGCATTATTATGGAGGAGTTGGTGAAATATTCCATTTGTTCTGAAATATTATATATAGAAACCAAACAGCTCGACCTTGGTTCCCTTGACAATGACTCTTACATACCAGTGGAATTATTATCAAGAGAGTGAAATAAGGATTGCCATTAAAACTGGAAATGGTAGTGCAACAATTAGACCAACATTAACTATGGAATAATCAGATGTGAACATCGGCAGCATTTACAGGGTGGCACAGTGGTAGAGTTGCTGCCTTACAGTGCCGGAGACCCGGGTTAGACCCTGACGGCGGGTGCTCTCGGTATGGAGTTTGCACGTTCTCTCTGTGACCTGCGTGGGTTTTCTCCGGAAGCTCAGTTCTTTCCCCCAAACTCCAAAGGGTGTACAGGTTTGTAGTTTACTTGGCTTCGGTAAAGATTGTAAATTGTCCCTATTGTGTAAGATAGTGATAATTTACGGGGATCACTGGTCTGCGCGGACTCATGGTCCGAATGGCCTGTTTTCACACTTTACCTCTAAACTAATCTAACATAATATATCAAGCCGAAAGATACCCCACAATTGCAAACTACCCCAAATTGCCAACTAGCTTCCAACAATTCATGGTTAGTTTCACAAAATTGATATTTCTCAGCTAACACGTTTCCAAATTCTCTGTGTCAAGTTGTCAAGTAATTAACAATGCCGTACTATTAAGTAATTTAGACTGTAGACTTTAGAGATGCAATGCAGAAACTGGCCCTATGGCCCACCGAGTCTGTCCCAACATCAATCACCCCCGACACTAGCACAATCCTACACAGTCCCACTTAGGAAACCTGAACGGAAACCTCTGGAGACTTGGCGCCCCACCCAATGTTTCCGTGTGGTTCCCGGAAGTTGCAGGTGGTTGCTGGAGGTTGCAGGTAGTGGAAGCAGGTAGGGAGACTGACAAAAACCTCCGGGAACCGCACGGAAACCTTGGGTGGGGCGCAAAGTCTCCAGAGGTTTCCTTTCAGGTTTCCTAAGTGGGACAGGGGCATTAGAGACAGTTTACAATTTTACCAAAGCCAATAAACCTAAAGACCTGAATGTCTTTGGAGTGTGGGAGAAAACCGGAGCACCCAGAGAAAACCCACGTAGCCACAGGGAGAAAACGTACAAACTCTGTACAGACAGCACCCATAGTCAGGATCGAACCCAGGTCTCTGGCGCTGTAAGGCAGCAACTCTACCGCCCGTGCCGCCCAACAATGAAGACACCAATGTGAAAAATATAATTGATTTAGAGTTTCGTGCAGTCCTTTTTTGATATGGACCAAGTGGCTAGTTATGTCTGAAGAAGGGTTTCGGCCCGAAACGTTGCCTATTTCCTTCGCTCCATAGATGCTGCTGCACCCGCTGAGTTTCCCCAGCAATTTTGTGTACCTTGGCTAGTTATTTCTGTTGGATTTCAAACAAGAAGGCCCGCGCTCACAATATGGAGCTCAGACTCAGCTCTCTGGCACTGAAATGCTTTTGCTACTGAACTAACGAACAAAAACGTCAAAATGAACCCAACATGTGTTTCATTAGAGCAAACCACATCCACTCACATTTAATACCAACAATGGCCGGGTTCCCGGGGGAAAACTCCCCGGACTCAGTTAGTTCTTAAAATATTGAAAATGCAGTAACTCGCATTAGAATTCGGTAATTATCTCATTACAAACATTGTTAGCAAGGAACGACTTTCTGACAGACTCACTCCACGCTGAGCCCATGTGTACAGTAGGGATAAGCAAACCTTTTGTCCACACATAAAGTCTGAATATTACAGCTGTCAAAGATCGACACCTGCCAAACCATTCTCCTGTATCTCTCAATATATGCCTTTATTATGTATATGAAGGTCTGCCCAAGAGTTGGGATGGAATTAAAATCAGACCCCACATGTTATGTTTAGTGTATGCACGCCAAGGGAGTAATTGCTTCAGCTGAGCAGTTCCACCCAAGAACTCGTGCTCATTATTAATAGAATAAGGACGCAGTTAATGGGGGATCATTCAAGATGTTCTTCAAACGTGCAAATAATTTTCAAAAACCCTGCATGTGCTGCTGGCTACATTGATTTGACTGAATCAGCAACCAACCAACAGCAACCAAAATGGGGGGGGGGGGGGGGGGGGGGGGGAGGGGGATTGTCTTTCAAAACACATTTCAAGCATGATTATTTGATTTGACTAATTTATATTCCTAATCAGAGTGGTTAAAATGAATGACAGTGTAATCCTGCCGTCATCAGCCTCCCAAGTCAGAGTGTATTAATTACGTTGGTGGCACCGTGGCACAGCGGTGGGGTTGCTGCCTTTACAGTGCCAGAGACCTGGGTTCGATCCTGACTGCAGGTGCAAACTCTATACAGCCAACAACCATAGTTAGGATCGAACCAGGGTCTCTGGTGCTGCCAGGCACCAACTTGATTGGACATAGGAGGTATGCTATATGCAAATTTAACTCAAAAATCAGTGTAAATAAATTTGGGCCGTGCACTTAGGGGGATGCACGGTGGCACAATGGATAGAGTTGCCGCCTTACAGCGCCAGCGACCCGGGTTTGGTCCTGACTGCTCTGCGGGTGCATGTCTGTACGGAGTTTGTACGTGACCTGCATGGGTTTTCTCCGGGTGCTCCGCTTTCCTCCCACACTCCAAAGATGTAGAGATTTATAGGCTAATTGGCTTGGTGTAATTGCAAATTATCCCTAGTGTGCAGGAGAGAGCTAGTATGCTGGAATCGCTGGTCGGTGCAGACCCGGTGGGCCGAGTGGCCTGTTTCCACGCTGTATCTCTAAACTAAACTAAATCTAGGCACTGCTCCTGATATATCACCCTGCTGTTTTTGGTATGGCCATGCACTTATCTCCCCGCTACCTTCAGGTAGAAGGTACAGGAGCCTGAAGACTGCAACGACCAGGTTCAGGAATAGCTACTTCCCCACAGTCATCAGGCTATTAAACTTAGCTCAGACAAAACTCTGAACATTGATAGCCCATTATCTGTTATTTGCACTTCATCAGTTTATTTATTCACGTGTGTATATATTTATATAATGGTATATGGACACACTGATCTGTTCTGTCTTCATGCCTACTATGTTCTGTTGTGCTGAAGCAAAGCAAGAATTTCATTGTCCTATCAGGGACACATGACAATAAATTCTCTTGATCTTGAACAGAGTAAAGGGCCTGTCCCACGAGCATGCGACTGCATGCAGCAAGCGCAACCTAACGTGGTCGCTTGAGCCGTACGGCCTCGTGGGGCCGGTCCCCCTTTGATCGCCAGAGCCGTATGGAGTAGTGGGGAGCTGGTCCCGACATCGCGCGGGGCTCCGAAAAACTGACCGTGTTCAAAAATTCCGCGCGCCAACGGCCTGCCAGCCCGCAGCCGCCTCGACGCCATACGCACCGCCTCGACGGGCGTGCGCAGCGTCTCGACGTCGTACGCAGCATCTTGACGCCGTGCATGCAGGCGCGTGCTGGTGGGACCGGCCCCTGTACGGGGATCACTCGACCTCCGTGCGGCCCCCGCTCCCGGTTTGGTCGCGCTTGCCGCATGCAGGTTGCATGCTCGTGGGATAGGCCCTTTATACCCTTTGCCTGGCTGTAGCTTCAATCCATTTCAAGTATAGAAGCACAGTTTGGTTGAGGTCCCACTCACCTCATTCATTTCACCTTCACAGTTTGTGAGCATTGACACATTTATGTAGTAAGGAAATTAACTTTAATAACATTTACTGCAATTCCAACAAACAGAGGAATTGGGTAGATTCTGCTTGATTCAGCACCTAAAATCACAGTCGGAAGGAACTGCAGACACTGGTTTAAACCGAAGATAGATACAAAAAGCTGGAGTAAATCAACAGGTCAGGGGCAGCATCTCTGGAGAAAAGGAATAGGTGATGTTTCGGGTCGAGACCCTTCTTCAGACCTTGCTGTTCAGCTTTCCCATTTCCCTGCACTAAGTTTAGTTTAGTTTAGAGATACAGCATGGCAACAGGCCCTTTGGCCCATTGAATCCATGCTGATCTTTGATGACCTGTTCACACAAACTCTATGCTATCCCACTATCGTATCCACTCCCTACACATTAGGGACAATTTTGCAGAAGCTATTTAACCTACATTCCCACACGTCTTCGGGATGTAGGAGGAAACCAGGGCACCGACATGGTCACAGGGAGATCATGCAAACTCCACACAGAGATTAGGATTGAACCTTGGTCTCTGGCACTACCCAGCACTACCCAGAAGACCAAACCTGTGGACCAGGAGCACCGTGGTCACAACCAGTGCCGCTCTGAGCAACATTACTGCATTGGTTGACAAACTCAGGCCACACGGGTGTAGTGGGCATATGTGCAATGGCACCTTTACGAAGCAAGTGCACTGTGTGATATGATCTTGATATGTTGCACAGACTTTGCAATAAGGGACGTTCTGTTTATAGCTCTACATCTGTTGCTTCATCAACACTAAGATCGAGAAGCCCGTGGACATCTCAGTGGACAGGCCACCACAAAAGCTCACCCATCAAGGGGTGTGGGAAGAAAGCAGGAACGGGGTACTGAGTTTGGATGATCATGTTGAATGGCTGTGCTGGCTCATAGGGCCAAATGACCTACTCCTGCACCCATTTGCCATGTTTCTATGTTTCACTGAAACAGCTGAGCACACCTTTGTCAGATGCCAAGGTCATTTCCCAGCTTAATGACCTTATGGCAATCTGACCTATTCAGAAGAGATCAAAAACAAATATAATGAAATAAGTTTTAAAAAATTCCAAAGTGATTGAACTTTTTTTTTGATAATCGCCTAAGAGCACTTAAAAATATTACTACTAACAAGATTAGAAAATATATAACTTACCTTGTTCTTATCGTCCTCCCCTGCTGCTGTGACTTACATACTGCAACGAATGAGCTGATGGATTTTAGCAGAGGTACTGGATCCATGCACAGATTCACTAGACAAAGCACAGGGGAATCTCGGCAACTTTACAGAGTCCAGTAGCAGATCATACTGAGCCGGAACCTGTACAAGATGTTTATATCTACATGCGCTGCAGTCCCCCAGTTGCTGGCTGGTCACGGTGGATAAAAACAGCAAGGTTCAGCCCAATTAATAAATTCAATGAAAAAGGGTCCCGGCCCGAAACGTCACCTATCCATGTTCTCCACAGGCAATGCCTGACCTGTTGAGTTACTCCAGCACTTTGTGAAGTCCTTTTCTGTAAAGCGGCATCTGCAGTTCCTTGTTTCTACTTCCAAATGAATTCACTCCACAGGTGCAAGAGTTCTGGAGTGAAGTACTCCAGAATGGAGTGAAGTACTCCAGAACGGAGTGAAGTGCTCCAGAACGGAGTGAAGTGCTCCAGAACGGAGTGAAGTGCTCCAGAACGGAGTGAAGTGCTCCAGAGCGGAGTGAAGTACTGCTGCTTTTAAGTAGCCCAGCTGAGTTTTCAATGCACGGTGGCTACTGATGCCTCTGGCATCTTCATCTTGTGGGAAGAATGCTGGCTTCAGAGTTTTATAGTAAATATGTCATCTCCAAGATCTATATAAAGAGTGACATCTTGGAGATTTGCAGAGAAGTATGGCACATCAGAATGTAGTGAAGCCAGCAGATGTATCGATTATTCAAGTATGCATTATGTTTGGATGCTTAATAATTTAGATTGAAATGCAATTGATTTATGTTTCTGTGAATTACGAGAGAAGGATTTAGGATGTCTCAGCCATACAAATTACAAGGCCATTTGTAGTAACTAAAATTTAACCCCCTGGTCGACCAACATTACAGGCTTGAGCTGCAACAAATGTTTCCTAACGGTAAGACTTATTCAGAAATGTTAGTTAATGGCACGGTGGCGCAGCGGTAGAGTTGCTACCTTACTGCTCCTGAGACCCGAGTTCGATCCTGACTATGGGTGCTGTCTCTACGGAGTTTGTACGTTCCTGCTGTGATGACATGGATTTTCTCTGGGTGCTCCGGTTTCCTCCCACACTCCAAAGACGTACATAGACAAATAGACATAGAATATAGGTGCAGGAGTAGGCCATTTGGCCCTTCTAGTCAGCACCGCCATTTAGTAGTAAGATTAAACGAGAACTTACCAGTTTGAAGTTTGATCTGTATTTTATGAGGAGTTACGATGAGGGATTACGTGAAGAACCCCGCCACGACGCATGCGTGTCATTCTTCAAAGCAGCGGTGTGAAATCACAGATAACTGTAATGACTAAACATAATAAGATTAGAGAAGAGATACCAGTTAAGTATATGATCAAGGGTGGGAGCGGAGGGCACGTAATCCCTCATCGTAACTCCTCATAAAATACAGATCAAACTTCAAACTGGTAAGTTCTCGTTTAATCTTACTATTTTACTTCGGAGTCACGTGAGTGACTATGTGAAGATATTAAAGCTCTGTGATTTCATGCCGTGGAAACGAGTCCATGCATCACGTCTGCCTTGATGACTGTAGGAGGAATTGTGTTAACATAATTTGGACATAAATTCGACATTGAAATCATAACATTTATTAACACAAATTTATAACCCCTTTTTATGGGTTTAAATTAATTTACAGAACTTAAAATTGTTTCTGCAAACGTTCCAGGTTTCATTACTGGTTTATTGTAAAATAATTTGAATGTTTTTTCCCCAGACCATCCTGCTGCCTTGAGGATTTGGTCCATTGGTACATCCAACTGTATCGCTGCCGATGTAGCTGCAGCCCTGGTGGAATGAGATTTTAAAATATTAGTATCCACCCCAGCCTGTGTTAGCACCTGTTTCAGCCATCTTGAGATGATCTGGACCGTCACTCTTTTGTGTGGTTGCTAGTGGCTGACCAAAAAGTGCCTTCTCATTGCCTCTTAGGATTTTCGTTTTCTCCATGTATAACGACAGATGTCTTACTATACACAGACGGTCATCTGTTGTGTATGACCTAAATTGTATATTGAGGCCTGCTGATCCCTGTCTGTTCTGTTTACTAACCCATAGATATGAAACGTAATATTTTCTGTTGAGGAAGTCACGTTGTCCAGTCGTAGTTTATGCAGTGACTGTACCCTCTGTGCCGTGACCAATGCCATTAGCATGACTGTTTTTAATGTCAGTCTGTGTAGGGACAGAGCTGTTGCTGGAGAGCAATTCCTGAGCATCTTCAGGATAATACTTACATCCCATATTTGGGAGTACCTGGTTCTTGGGGGATTAGTATTAAAATTCCCCTCATAAGTTTTGTTACCAGTGGGTGAGTCCCAACAGAGTAACGCTCTGTCCCCTGCCATGGGTAAGTCGATAGGGCACTTCTGGCGCAGTTGATGGCACTGTGACTGAGCCCCTCATCATAGTGGAGGCCTGCCAGATATTCCAGAACAGACGGGAGTTCATGTCTCTGTAGGTGATGTTGTTTTTATGGCAGTGCATCGCCCACTTCCTGATATAGACCAGATACTGTTTTTTGGTTGACTGTCTTTGGGCCGCCGAGATTATGTTCACTGTTCGGTCCGTCAGTCCCAGTTGTAGTAATGGTGTTTTTAAAACTCTACAAATTAATGTTCAAATGTTTATGGCATGGGTGGCTATCCCTTGTTATGGGATGTAGCAATAAATCTGGTCTATGTGGGATGGTGATACATGGTTCTAATACCATGTTTAATACCACTGGGAACCATGGTTGAGTAGGCCAATCGGGTACTACCAATACCAGACGCAGAGTCTTGTTGTATTTTCCTTAATACCCGACTGATGAGGCAGGAAGGAGGGAATGCGTAAATAAACAATTTCCCCCCAATGCAGCGAAAATGCATCTGTCCCCCGCTGCCCCAGGGTCTGGTTCCCATGAAACATAATTTGATAACTGGTGGTTAAGTCTGGATGCGAATAGATCGATATCTGGTGTTCCATATTTTGCTGTAATATCAGCAAATACTTTTTTATTCAACATCCATTCGGTGTTTTCATTAAATTTGCGTGACCTGGTGTCTGCCACTAAATTTAGTCTTCCTGGTAGGTAAGTGGCTGATATCCAAATATCTCTCTGGATACACCATTGCCAAATTGTATTAGCCAGATTGTCACATGATGTCGATTTGTTTCCACCCATGTGGTTAATGTATGCTACCACGGTGGTATTGTCTATCTGTAGTCTAACATGCTGGTGATATGATCCAGTACAATGTGACTTTAGGCCATGGAATGCACCCAACATTTCCAGGTAGTTTATGCCCAGTGTGAGTAATAATGATGCCTCCTGAGCAGTCCATCTACCTCCACAGCTGGTGATGGTATTGGTGGCTCCCCACCCAAGTGCACTGGCATCAGTTTGTAGTACCATGGAAGGGTTACTGACAATGATTGGATTGGAACAAAGCCAGATGTTATCTATCCACCATTTTATTCCATTTTAGCTTGATTGGTAGTTTCATAGGTCTGTCAAAGTGACCTGCATTAATTTAGAGTGCTTGTATTTTTGCTCTCTGTAAGTTTTGGTAATGTAGAGGTCCAAATTGTGTGGCTGGCAAGGCAGCCACCATTTGCCAATTGCATTTGCTACCAATCTGATGGATGGTTTGCTGATGTCAATGAGGTTATTGCAAGCCTCTATTAAATCTCTAGCCTTTCCCTTAGGCAGAGTCACCGACATGTGAACTGAGTCAATGGTGAAACCCCCAAATAGTCCATAGTAGTGGAAGGCGTTAGTTTAGATTTAACTGAATGGATAATAAATCCCAGTTTTTCAAATAACTGTTTTGTGGCTGTTACAGTTTGTTTGGGCAATTCCAAAGTTTTGCCCACAATGAGTATGTCATCTAAATATGCCATGACCATGTGTTTACGTTTCCGTAGAAATGCTAGGGCTGGTTTCAAAATTTTTGTGAACAGCCTGGGGCTGAAGACCCATTTGGCAGTGCTTATACTGCCAGAGTTGCCCATCTAGTTGAATTTTAAGTAACATCTGTGGTCACCTCGTATAGGCACTGAATAGTAAGCATCTTTTAAATCGATGCTGGCCATGAAGTAACCTTTGGAAATTAATTGTTTAGCAGTAACAAAGGTATCCATTTTGTCAGATCTATGGTGATGCGACAACCACCATCTTTTTTGTTTTTGATAAATATATTGGACACGAATTCTAATGGTTCGTGTTGAGTTTTCTCAATTACACCTTTTACGTAAAGCCGCTCCAGTTCAGCTTGTGCTTTTGATTTTTCTTTATCAGAAGGCACGAACATTCGGTTCGGTATATGTTGAACTGGAGGGCTGTACTTGTGTATAAACTCTATTGTATATCCCTGGATACTGCTTAAGATGTAAGTATCGGTTGTTAACATGCTCCATGCATTCAGAAAATAGTGTAATCTCCCCCCAACCTCCATGCTCCCTGTATTTTGTAGGGAACCAGACCAACCTACCTCCATAGTTACCAGTGGCAGGTTTACTTCTTTTTGTAGGTTCTTCGCTGCTGTTGTTGCGCTGGTGTCTGGATTTTTGGTTTGGTTGGCATTGGAGGTCCCCGCATCTTCCAAGAAGGCCGGCCTGGGCCATGGCCTAAAAAGACTCATGTTTTGAATACCGGGCCTTCGAGCTTTCACCAGTTCTGCTGGTGGGTGCGTAGGGGTGCTGTCTTTTGGCTGTAGTGTTTGTTGGAGTCCATTTTATTAGTCCAGTAGGTTCTCTTGTTCCTGCACCTCTTGCACACTTGTCTTTCCTTCTGCGGACCACTCTTCCAGGTCAGCCCAGAACTGACCCGCAGTGCTCCCCTCTGATGAGGTAGAAGCACTGTGCAGCCCTTCAAGAGGTACTGCTGTGGGTTTATCATAGGGCCCACAGTGACCCGACTCCATCTCCCGGAGTCTGTCACATTGGAGCAAATGCTCCACACACCGCTCCATCCGGCTCCAGCGCTCTCGGTTGTTCAAAGTCGGACTCCTCTGAGTCCACGACCTTGTTTGTTTTTGTGTCTAGCCTTTCCGCCCGGCTGCGTGGATCTGGCCGGTGCGGAGGCGACATCGGGCACAGCTGATCCCACTATCGGTGATCCGAGTGCCGCTGGCTGCTGCTGGCTGCTAGCCCACCAGCTTTGTCGCAGCCCGTTGGTTTCTCCACCTGTAATTAGCATGGTAAAAACACAAAAAAGACCGCAGCTCTTACCTGCAGGTCCAGGTTAAAATTGTCGCTACGGGGAAACGTCGTTCCACCCCGTCTCCTGCCGTTTTCGACGTCCAAAAAGTCGACGGCCCCATTTGAATAGTCTCCCGCCCGGCCGTGGTGTTCTGGCCGGCGCGGGACCAAAAGTCGGCACAGCTGATCCCTTACGGGGCTTGTGCCTTCAGCTGCTGCTGGCTCCCGCAACTTCGCGGTCCTCCCCAGCCAGCTTCACTCGCAGCACTTGTGGACACTATTTTGTCCAGCTTCCCCCCCTGTGTAAAAACAGCGCGGGGACAAAAACTACCGCAGAGTAAACCACTTACCTGCAGGTCGCGGTTTCAAACTTACCGCTGCGGGGGAACGCTCCCCCCCCCCCCCCCCCCACCTGTCGTTTTGCAAGCGTGAAGCTATATGCCACGCATGCGTCGTGGCGGGGTTCTTCACGTAGTCACTCACGTGACTCCAAAGTAAAATATGATGATGGCTGATCATCCAAAATCAGTACCCCGTTCCTGTTTATCCTCCATATCATTGATTTTGTTAGTGCTAAGAGCTATATCTAACTCTCTCTTGAATACATCTCTCTCTTGAATACAGGTTTGTAGGTTAATTGACTTTGGTAAAAATTGTAAAGTGTCCCTGGTGTATAGCATAGTGCTAACGTGTATGGGGTGACCGCCGGTCGGCGCGGACCCGGTGTGCCAAACGGCCTGTTTCCACGCTATATCTCAAAAGCCTAAATTCTAAAGTAAAATAATGTAATCCATCTTAAAGAGACAGAGCATCACTGAATAACTTCATTTTCAATGCTGCATTGTCTTAATTCTTTGTGCTCTTGCCAGTGCAAAGACCCATGGCCTCTGGAACAACATTTTATCCGGTATGGGTGGCATTGGGTGGCATTGATGCCAGGAATATCTTATTTGATGTCAGCACCAACTTCTGTGGAAATACCCACACCACTTTCAACTTTGCTAATGGGTGATTAGGTTGGAGCTTCAGGGTAAGAGAATGTGATGGTCAGCAGTTTCTAGTCGAATCATTGACTCACTGATCCTCATGGCTTCATTTTTAAAAATCACAATACCATGTCATTGTCAAGCAACATTGAGAAAAGATGCATCTATGCAATGCCAGCTGGCAGATCCTAAAAATACAGCACAAGACAAATTCACACAAGCACATCAACAATAACCTTTGAGGAAATAGTTCAATGCAGTTTGGCTTTTCACCGATGCCAATATAATTCCAGTTCAAAAACCTATTTTTCAATGTTGTCAAAAGTTCTGCTGTTGATAAAAGCTAATGGATAGTGAGTTCTTCACAAAGATTAGAAATGGTTGCCAACAGGGTGATGCTGGTTAATACTGTGTACTAACATTCCTTCTCTCCAGAGATGCTGCCTGATTTAAGGGGCTGTCCCACTGTACGAGCTAATTCAAGAGCTCTCCCGAGTTTAAAGAAAAAATCAAACTCGTGGTAAGCCTGTAGCGGGTACGTCGGAGCTCGGGACGTCTCTTAGCGGCTCGTAACGCTAACGGCAGGTACTCGGGAAACGCGGTAAGCTCGGGAAGACTCGTGAAGATTTTTCAACATGTTGAAAAATGTCCACGAGAGCCCCGAGTACCTATGAGCGGCCATTACCGTAATTCTCCGAGTACGAATTAGGGGAAACTCGGGAGAACTCTTGAATTAGCTCATAGTGGGACAGCCCCATTACTCCAGCTTTGTTTCTATCCTCGGTTTAAACCAGCATCTGCAGTTCCTTCTTACATACTAACTTTCCATGATCTTTTGATACATTTATGCTTAGAGTCATATATAGTCATAGATACAGCGTGGAAATAGGCCCTTCTGCCAAACTTACCCAGATCGACCAACATGTCCCATCTACACTAATCTCATCTGCCTTCCATCACAGTGAGGAATGTGGAATCTACTGTGATGGATATTTATGTTGACTGTTATGTGGTTGTGTGTCTTGTTGCTTTTCACTTAGTATAGCTGTATGGTATCTGAAAATGTCACTGCACCTTAATTGGCACATGTGACAACAAACTGACATTGAAACCCTTGACCTTGCCTGCATTTGGTTAATTTCCCTCTAAGCCTGTCCTATCCATGTACCTGTTTAATAGTTTCGTAAACATTACAATAGTCTCTGCCTCAAATACCTCCTCTGGCAGTTCGTCCCATACACGCACCACCTTTGTGTGTAGGAGATTAGTGTACATATTTCATTTTGAGCTGAATTTCAAATTCTCAAATTCTCACTGTGGAATTTAATTCTGGAGATTATTAGTTTCATGTCTGGACCTCTATTCCAGATATTTGCATAATGTCATATATCTTATTTCCTTGATGTCATACATACCGGACATTCAGCCCATCAAGCCTATGCCAGTACACAGGACAATTCAAACAATCCCAGTGCCCCACTTACTTCCTGGTAACATATTCTCTCACATTTCCATCAATTCCTGCCACGAGATCCTCCTGCAACCCACCTACAGGAGATTAATACACAACTGTTATTTAACCTACCATCCAGCCATGTTTGAGATGCGGGAATAAACTGGAGGGCCTGAGAGACCTGGGGCGGCACACTGGCGCAGCAGTAGAGTTGCTGCCTTCCAGCTCAAGAGACCCAGGTTCAATCCTGACTAAGGACACTGTCTGTACGGAGTTTATATGTTCTCTCCGAGACCGTGTGCGTTTCCTCCCACACTCCAAAGATGTACAGGTTCGTAGGTGAATTGGCTTCTGTAGATTGTCGCTAGTGTGTAGGATGGTGTAAGTGTATGGGTTGATCGCTGGTCGGAGTGGACGAAAGAGCCCGTTTCTGTACTACATCTCTCAAGTCTAAAGTCTAAAGAAACCCACATGGTCACAGGGGGGGACTTGCAATCTCCAGGTCAGAGGGTAATCAACATTGCACCCAGGTTGCTGGAGTTGCTAGCTTGCAACTCTACCTGCTGCACCACTGTGCCTCATATACTTCCAAAACTTTATTGTTAGAATGACAAAAATGGGATAACATTTTAATAAAGCTAATTGGTCCATATTGAATTCCTGTTCATATATAATTTCACAACAGCTTAATAGCTTCACCATAATGTTAAATGTGAACTAAGAACAGGAATGTAAAATTAACAAAAGCACAGAACAAGGGAGTTAAAAAGTCGTCTATCCTTCTCATTGTTTGCCGAACAATCAAATGTTAATGTATTGAAAGTAAACTGCAGATGCCGGTTTATATGAAAGATAGACACAAAGTGCTGGAGTAACTCAGCGAGTCAGGCAGCATCTCTGGAGAAAATGAATAGGTGACCTTCTAGGTCGGGATCCTTCTTCAGACTGATCAAATGCTAATGTTAGTTATGAATCAAGAGGTAACTAAACTTGATGTTGTTCCTAATTTACTGAAGAGACATATTCACTCAACAAAAGTTATTGCAACAAATATAATCACCTGACCAACATAGTGAAGTTTCGTCAAGAAAACCTCAGTGACATTCATTCAATTTTTCCTTTTAAAAAAAAATTGATTCTGGTAATAAATTGTGTTACTACCAGACATCCATGCGATATCTAGCATTATATTTGTCTTGCAAAATCTCAGAAGCAAACCGATCTAAGGCCAGCCATTAATAATGTACTTTATTAATGAAGTGGTATAAATAAGTTGCTGCTTTTAACTTTTGAACTAACAGCCGACCACTTGCTGAACTAAAGCAATTAACTAATGTCAAGACTTTACAGCCAAAGATCTCAAGGGGAGCTCGGGTAAACAGTAGATCATTGTTACATTAATATCACTTAATCCTCTGTCATTATTATAAATTATTAAATGCTACCAGATTAAGACAGCAATTTGATTTAAGGCATGAAGGTGATGGAAGCTTTAGAGATGAAAGTCACTCCACAGATCCCAATCTCTGTAAATGGCATTACAAGACACAATCTGTCAACTGCAAATATCAGGGGAATGCAAAGAAAGGAGAATCAATCAGACATTAGGTTTGATACTGATCAAAGGAGTGCTACTGCCATGCTGCTGCAAAAACAGAAGGGGATCCTGTGTTGATAAGATACCCGGATAAGGCCCAATAAATTATTTGTTTAAAAACTAGTAGCTGTTGGCAACTTCACTTACACATGCTTGCTTATTTTATCAGTTGTTTTACTTAGGCCATCTCCTCTGGCAGATTCTGGAAGAGTTATGTGATTTTCAGTACAAGGTGTGGTTGTGTCATAAAGTACAGGGGCCTGGTAAGCGGATTTTTTATCAGGATCGTTTTCACGTGTTGGATGGTGCAATATTGAGCGACAATTCTTTTGCAGCTTGATCTAGGACTTGCAGTTCAGTTTAGTTTATTGTCACTTGTACCGAGGTACAGCCAACAGAAAGACAATGCATGATTACAATCGAGCCATTTACAGTGTAGGGATACATGATAAGGGAATAATGTTTAGTTCAAGGTAAGGCCAGTAAAGTCCAATCAAAAATAATCCGAGGTCACCAATGAGGTAGATAGTAGTTCAGGACTGCTCTCTAGTTGTGGTAGGATGATTCAGTGCCTGATAGCAGCTGGGAAGAAATTGTCCCTAAATCTGTACCATACAATCCATGATATTCGTTCAAACACCTCTCTCACTTAAATGCAAAAGTGTCCACATATGATTTATATGCACGCATTATTAGCTCATGCCATCCATTGGCACTTGTGCAGAGGGGCATTTTCATGTCATATTTTGATCCTGCTTTGCCATAACTTGAAGGAGACTTGCCTGGTGTCACTAAATTGTTCCCTGGTGCAGATAATGAGTTGAGTCCAAGGATAAATTGTACTCTCGAACATTGGCTTGAGTTTCTGAATGAGGGGAAGTGACTTAGAATTGGCTCCCAGTGAATTTCACTGTGGGGGAAAATAAAACAATGTTCAGTTGGATAACAGTGCAGTAACAATGTAGTGTCTTTAAATTTAAATCTGACCATTACTGCATTGCTCTTTGTGTGTACTTGCTTTGCAAATGTAAATAACACTGCCTCTCTCCATTTTTATTTACGTGGCAATCACAGAATAAATAGTCCTTGCGTCATAAATGTACCCCACCCTCTGACTTTATGGTGCCCTCCAGATTACGAGTGTGGGAATTAGATAATCTGCTGTGTGGATTCATTGGACTCCAGACTGCTATTTCCTCAACATGATACCACTGAATTTACCCTATTTGAAGGGAGTTCTGGTCAAACTCCTTTACTCATTTTTTTTATTGAAATGCTCGCAATAATCACAAACATGACTCATAAACTTCCAAACTACTGCAAACTGCCCTTATTTGGAGCAATGAAAACTGTAATTAACTCATAAATTATCCCCGGCCACCAGAATTCAGGTCTAAAGTGGCTTTTTCACGGGGCGACTTGACGCAAGAGTGAACCAGAGTTTAACATCGTGGGAACCTCGTGCGATAACAGTACAGCATTCGTGGACCACCGTGGACCACCGTGGCGCTAACGGCAGGTAGTCGTGTAACTTGGTCACTCGGGAGAAAATTCAAGAAAGTTTGAATTTCTCCAAGAGTGACTTGTACACTTGTGGTTGAGCATTGCAACATTATATGAACATAGTGGCCAGTGCGATATCCGTGCGATATCCGTAATAACTCTTGCGGGTACCGTGGGAACTCCTGCGAACGGTGAGTAACTGAGCAGTTTGATTGTCAGTGCTTGTTTTACCTCATTGTTAAATAAATATATTTTTTACTATCAGATTGATGTCTGCAATTCTTCATTAACACATCACTACAAGATGAATGTCTCTAATGTTATAATCCCTCTCATGCTGAAACACAAAATAGTTGAAGGGAGGTGAAATAATCACATTTTCATTCTTTTTCATTTTTGAGTGTTCAGGTACCTCACTTGCTGAGCTATTTTACTCCAGCAGTTTGTGTCTCTTTTTGTCTAAAGCAGTTTCTAAGACTGTAGGAACTTCGCGGGCCAGGCAGCATCTACGGAGGGAAATGGACAGGCGACCCTTTCTTCAGGCTGCCTTATCTCCCCCCCCCCCCAACTCCCACCCCCACACACAAATGCTGGAGAAACTCAGTGGGTGCAGCAGCATCTATGGCACGAAGGAAATAGGCAACGTTTCGGCCCGAAACGTTGCCTACTTCCTTCGCTCCATAGATGCTGCTGCACCCGCTGAATTTCTCCAGCATTATTGTGTACGTTCGATTTTCCAGCATCTGCAGTTCCTTCTTAAACACAAATGCACCGAGTTCCTCCAGCATTTCGTGTTTTGCTCAGTATTCCAGCATCCGCTGTCTCCCGCGTCTCCAATAAAACAAAACTACTGTCAAAAGGGTGAAGAATAGGGGCAGAGATAGATACATTCCTGATTAGTGCGGCTGTCAGGAGGTTATGGGGAGAAGGCAAGAGAATGTGGTTGAGAGGGAGAGACAGATCAGCCGCGATTGAATGGCGGAGTGGACTTAATGGACCGAATGGCCTAATTTTGCTCCTATAACTAACAAAGATAGTAATTGTTAGGGAAATGTAGTTATTAAAGACGAGGGGGAGCAGAAATGGGCAGTCTGGGATGGCTCGCGAGATACTTGCATAGAGGCACAAACGTTAAAGAAAGGGCAGATAAACAGAGAGGGGGGGGGGGGGACTTCCCTCAGTGCCCATCTATTACCATTAATTGGACAGTTCGGTCTGTGAAACGCAACACGCCAGCCCCGACATCCAGCCTGGTGGTCAGTCGTTTGAAGATAGACACCAGTTGCTTGGAGCAACTCAGCCGGACAGGCAGCAACTCTGGAGAGAAGGAACTGGTAGCGTTTCGGGTCGAGAGCCTTCTTCAGACTGAGGTCAATCCCCTGCATGGATAACAGGAGTCCCAGCCAACACGACAATCGCCCGCTGCACAGTCTCGGAGCTTCCACTGCGAAAACGGTGCCTACATTTGAGCACTTATGTAACTGAACCATCCTAACACCAACCACAGAGCATTCCTGAACTACTACCTACCTCATTCGAGACCCTCGGACTATCTTAGATCGTATACTCACTGGCTTTATCGAGTTACAGTGTGGAAACCGGCCCTTCGGCTCAACTTGCCCATACCGGCCAAAATGTCCCATCAAAACAAGTCCCATCTGCCTGCGTCTGGTCCATATCCCTCCCAACCTGTCTTATCCATGTACCTGTCTAAATGTTTCTTAAATGTATGGATGGACCCAGCCTCAACTACCTCCTCTGGCAGCTTGTTCCATACACCCACCACCCTTTGTGCGAAAATGTTACCCCTCACTCAGATTCCTATTAGATCTTCCCCCCTCACCTTGAACCTATGCCCTCTGGTCCTCAAATCCCCTCTGTGGGCAAAGGACATATATTACTCTGGACTCTGTCTATTTCCGTGCCTGTTCGTCTCATTGTTTTGTACACCTCTCAGCCCCTGTCCCCAGTGTGGAGTTAAGGGCTTGTTTATGGGCGCCCTGGGCTGAGAACTCTGGAGGATGGGTTTATCGGGAATCGAGATAGACCCCGTAATGCAGGAGCAAAGAATCGCAGACGCTAATCTGCATTGGAAAGACACAATATGCGGGAGTAACTCAGCGCTGAAGAAGAGTCCCGACCCGAAACATCATCTCTCCATGTTGTCTAGCGATGCTGCCTGACCCGCTGAGTTGCTCCAGCGCTTTGTGTCTTTCCACTAGACCTGTAATAAGTCTCGGCTGGGTGTTTACTGGGATCTCTGGTGTTTAATAGACGTCCTGATGTTGTTTTTGATCGGGTTTACTACTGACAGTATTTAATCAGATCCATATTAAATCATTTCCCCTTCACCTTAAACCTATGTAATCTGGTCCTCGATTCGCCTACTCTGGGCAAGAGACTGTGCATCTACCCGATCGATTCCTCGCATGATTTTAAACATTATCTTGCACACAGCGTTGTTCCCTTCACCTTGTATACACCATTTATGGCTCGATTGTTACTATTTATTGTCTGTCTACTGACTGGTTAAACGTTTGAAAGTTTCACCTCTCAGTAGATAATAAAATAAGACAACCATCACGGTCAATGTGAGACAAAGTCTTTATTCCTATTTGACAAAATAAAAAGACGACTTCTTGCACATATTGAGAGAAGGTGCATCACACCAAACAACATTTGTCTAAAAAAACCCAGATTATTCTTCAGCTCATTAAAGAGCTCGGGTGAAATTCTGACAAAGTTTGTGAATGCACTTTTATCCTCTTCGCACAGAACATTAAGCAGCTGATCATATTGTCCAAATTGAGGTCTCCGTTGAAAGATGGGCTTCACCCAGTGAGACTTCCTCTTAATTCTCTTTTTAATTAATCTCACCCTTCTGCCTTCACGCAAGCGTTCTCGATGCACATAGTGGGCTACTGCATACAGCGCGTCAATGAAAATAACCACCATCCTGTACTCGAAAATACTTAGTATAGGCATGTCTCCAAATGAGCCAATTCAACCAAGGGAGGAATATAGTGTGTGAAAAAAACCAATATAGTGTGTGAAAACAAAGTAACATCATTTGTGCCACGTGATTAACAACACTACAGTTCACGATGTTCATTCAAGATTAACGGGAAAGCTCGGGAGACGGACAAGTCACTCGCACAAATAACAGAAATGCCGAGTACCGTGGGAACTCTTTATCTACCCCCCGTTACATCGTGCGAAACTCGTGCTGGACCACGACCACTTCACTCTGGTGACATCTTGCGTCAACTCGCCCCGTGAAAAAGCCCCATGAAGCATGATTTCCAAACAGAATATCAACCATTCTGTGGATGACCTAAAGGTCCTGTCCCACTTGGCCGTCATTTGCGCCTCATTGACGCGTCATATGTAAAATAGGTCGATGCGTCGTGATGCGTGGGGTGCGCGAGGGTGACGCACGCATTGCGCATGGTGAGGCGTGGAATCGCATGCGATGGCGCGCAGTATCATACGGTGCTCCAGGATTCCGTAGAGTAACAAAATCCTCTCACGCCATCTGCATCACGTGTCGCGTACGTGCACTAATGCAACGGCGTCGCACGCTGGCATCCTGACGTCTCACGTGTATCGCGTGGTGACGCATGGTTACATCACCGTGCGTGAACGTCCGTAACCATGTGTCGCTGCGCGCCGCAGGGTATTCTAATGATGTCACGTGCATGAGACGGCTGTGCTGACGCGTGATTTGCGGGCGACGTCGCGCATCACGTGCGTCTACCTATTTTACATATGACGCGTAAATGAGATGCAAATAACGGCCCTTTACCGGTCATGTAATGCCTGTCTGAAAATCTGCTTTGACCATTGATGAAGCATTTCAATGAATCAATGATACTTTATTGTCACGTGTACCTAGGTATAGTGAAATGCCTTGTTTTGCAGACAACCAAGTAAAATCATATACCAGACCTCACCTAGGCAGTGCACAAGTGTCGCCACGTTTTTGCACCGACATAGTTACATATGTTCACCAAACATATAACAATATGTTGAGCATTTCTGATGCACCTGGGACTATAAATTGTAAAAAAAATGGGCACATTTCCTTCACCACCTTTGTTAGAATTTCTATACTATTTGGACTACAGTTGCTCTGAACACTTTCATTCTTCTAAGTATCTGGTCTCTCGCACTTGTACATTTTTAGTTTAGTTTAGAGGTACAGCGCAGAAACAGGCCCTTCAGCTCACCGAGTCCACGCTGACCAGTGAACCCTGCACCTTAACACTAGCCTACACACACTAGGGACAATTTACATTGTTACACCAAGCCAATTAACCTACAAACCTGTACGTCTTTGGAGTGCGGGAGGAAACCGAAGATCTCAGAGAAAACCCACGCAGGTCTAGGGGAGAACGTACAAACTGCATACAGACAGCACCCGTAGTCAGGATCGTACCCTGGACTCTGGCGCTGTTATCGATGCGCCACTGTACCGCCCACTTCATGTGAGTGTTGATAGGCAACTTGAGTGAGTTTGTTTCTTTACCTTTTTTTGCTCCAGGCATGGTGTAGTGAGTATCAATGGAAAGGCCAACATAATGGATCAAATCGCATTACCAGATCTGATGTTATTGTACCACATGATTAGAACTGCAATGATATTGGGTTTCAAGCCAAGGCAAAAGCATACCTTGTGCAAGCTCTAATATAATTATCAATGTAGCTGAAAACATAAGCTGTAATATATCTTTTCCATCATTGACCAGTTTATTAGATTTTGGTGGAATTTAGGGAACACAATATAAAAACCATGTTGAAGGGAGATAAGATCAACCTTGAGCAATGTGTGCCAAAATACACACAAATACCTCAGGAAAGAGGCCTTGCAAGGAAATCAAAATACATTTCTCCCTGGTTGAAAGGTGCTTCATTAAAAAGGTTAAAAATATATATGCAGGTCCCGTGCAGGTTATGGACGCCTGACATGTGTACAACACATACACACGATTGAATGTTTGGGAGACCAATGGGATGGATTTGCCAGCTGCTGCTGGGCCACAGGCACCTTCTGCCATGTGGGAACTCAGCTTGCAACAATATCTGAATAGTTGAGATAAATCCCTTGGTTTAACTACACGTTACCCTTGGTTGGCTTATGTTTTGATATAATTATATCACCAGGAGGCCACATTTCCGACTTGCAAACGGGCCTGGATAGAGTGGATGCGGAGAGGATGTTTCCACTGGTGGGAGAGTCCAGGACCAGAGGTGATAGACTCAGAATTAAATGACATTCCTTTAGGAAGGAGATGAGGAGGAACTTCTTTAGTCAGAGGGTGGTGAATCTGTGGAATTCATTGCGACAGAAGGCAGTGGAGGCCATATCAATGGATATTTTTAAGGCAGAGATAGATAGATTCTTGATTAGTACGGGTGTCAGGGGTTATGGGGAGAAGGCAGGAGAATGGGGTTCGGAAGGAGAGATGGGTCAGCCACGATTGAATGGGGGAGTAGACTTGATGGGCTGAATGGCCTAATTCTGCTCCTATCACTCATGAACCTATGAACCTCAGGAACGGAAGGCTATTGGAGACTGGGGAAGATTTGGTATTTGAGCTGTAGAATCAGTGACTCGTACAGTATGGAAACAGGCCATTTGGCCCACCCTGTCTTTGCTAACCAATGGGCAACCATCCATATCAATCCCATCTGCCATCCATTGGCCCATAGCCTTCAATGCCCAGGAATTTCTAATGCTCATTCTGTCGATGTCAATGCCTCTGCCTCCTTCAATCTCTCTAGTTAGTATATTTCAAGTACTCACCATTCTTTAGATTAAAAAAAGGTCCCACTCAGATTAGTTTACTTTAGAGATCCAGCGTGGAAACAGGCCCTTTGGCCCACCAAGTCCGTGCTGACCAGCGATCATTTGTATGCTACACACTCGGGGCAATTTTGCAGAGGCCAATTAACCAAGAAACCTGCGCGTCTTTGGAATGTGAAAGAAACCGAAGAAAACCCACACGGTCACAGGGAGAAAGTGCAAACTCCCCGATTCCCAGACACTGCAAGGCAGCAACTCAAACGCTGCACCACAGTGCCGCCCTCATAATATTCCCAGAGGTTTGTTCCTCGGTTACTATGGACTTGCACCTAGTTCTTTATTGTAAGTCTGACAAGATCCCATCTAAATCTCAATCATGTCCCATCTGAACCTTTAAGAAAGAACTGCAGATGCTGGAACAATCGAAGCTGGGCTAAAAATAATGGAGAAACTCAGCGGGTGAGGCAGCATCTGTAAAGAGCTGCAATAACGCACTGTTGTCTTTACTACATTTATTGGTAATACACAAACGTTGCTGCCCTAGCTGTACGTGGTCTGTCACAGGAGCTAGAGAGAGATCAATGGGTGGGGAGGTTACATTTATACTTCTGATATGGGGAGTGGTTAGTAGTGGTGAGGTCACTATGTTAAAGGCACATGCACATATCATCTACATCCTTCCCCTTGGAAACAAAGCAATACAGTAGTGACGGGGCGACCACGTCTCATGCGCTACGAGCAGGTAGGCAAACAGTTAAACGAACAGAGGAGCATACAGCTAAGAAAATTCACCATAACGGACAGGCGGCTTAACCAGTCGGCCGGACCGGGTACGCAGCTCGCCATCTCCTCCCTCTGCAGGAAGAGCAGGAGCCGGAGCGGTGGACGGAACCGGGGAACCCGGAGGAGAAAGAGCCGGCGGAGGCAGAGGAGGGGACGTAGGTGCAGCAGCGGGTGGACGGGCAGGCGAGCCAGGGCTGGCTGGTGGCGAGTGAGGCTGGAAGAGCTGAGAGGGCAGGGACCGAGGCATGCGCGGGGCGGCAGGTAGCGTGGCGGACAAGGGAGGGGAGAAAGGGACGGCAGGCGGCGGAGGAGGCTCGTTGACAGGCCGAAGATGTTGGAGGGTCCGGCGGTAAATGGTGCCGTCGTGGTCGACCAGGTAGGAACGTGGCGAGCCAGCTTCACCGACAACGGTGGCAAGCTTGGAGGGACCGGAGGGGGACTGCATCCGGACGACTTGGCCGGGGAACAGACGCGGTAGGGGACGGCAGGACTGGTCGTGGGAGCGCTTTTGCACTTCGTGCTTGTGTGCAATGCGCTCCTGGACAGCAGCTGGCTGGAGGGGAGAGGGCACGAGGGACCGCTGGGTCACAGGGAGTGGAGGTCTCGTGGTGCGAGACATCAGCCGCTGTGCTGGCGAGCCCAGGGCAGCGTCGCGGGAGATGTTACGAAGATTGAGGAGGGCCAGGTAAAAATCGGATTCGGACAGTCTACAATGTTCCAGCAAGTCCTTGGCACTGCGGACAGCGCGCTCCGCCAGGCCGTTACTCTGCGGGTACTCTGGACTGCTGGTGAAATGTCGGAAGTTCCAGCTGGCGGCGAAACCCCGAAACTCGGCACTGGTGAACTGGCTGCCGTTGTCAGATTGGAGGGTCGCCGGGGAGCCGAAGGTTGCGAAGTGGCGGCGCAGCTTCCCGATGACGGCCGAAGAGGAGAGGGAGTGCAGCTGATCAACTTCGAACCAGCTGGAATAAGAGTCAACAAGGACCAGGAAGTGCTTGCCACGCCACTCGAAAATGTCAGTGGCGAGGGCCATCCAGGGCAGTTCAGGGGCAGGCTGTTGCAGAAGCGGCTGGCGTTGCGGACGGGGAGCGAGGTTGTTGCAGGTAGCGCAGGCGGAGACCCTGTCCCGGATGTCTTGGGCCATGCCGGGCCAGTAGAACTGACTCTGGGCGTGTGACAGAGTGGCCTCGGCCCCAGGATGACCGCGGTGGGCGGACTGGAAATAGTGGTCGTGCAGCGCAGCGGGCACAACCACCTTGTGTCCCTTCACCACCACGCCGTCGTGCAGCACGAGCTCGTCACGGACCAGGAAGTAGGGCTCGGCACCGGCCGGCAAGGATGAACGTCGGTCTGGCCAGCCCTGCCGGATGACGTCGGCAAGCTGCTGCAGGGCAGGATCCAGGGCAGTGTGCTTGACCAGGGACTGCATCTGCTGTGAAGGCACAATGTTAACGTTAAGCACCATCAGGTCGGACGACTCGTACGGGTGTTGGGCAGTGGATGTCAGCGGTGCGCGGGACAGCGTGTCGGCCACAAACATGTCCTTGCCCTTGCGGTACACAATTTGAAAGGTGAAACGCTGGAGCTGCAGCATCATACGCTGCAGGCGGGATGAGGCGGCGTGTATCGGCTTATTCAGGATGGTGACCAGCGGCTGGTGGTCGGTCTCAATAGTGAAGTTGTTACCTAGGATGTAATCCTTGAACTTCGAGCAGGCAAACACCACGGCAAGGAGCTCCTTCTCGATCTGAGCGTAACGCTGCTCAGCAGAGGTCATGGTGCGGGAAGCGTAGGAGACGGGCAGCTGCAGCCTGTCGTAGAGCTGCAGGCAGGCGGCACCGAGGCCGAACTTCGAGGCATCGAAAAATTTGAGAGTGGGGGCGCGGACCAACTGGGACTTCAGGGCTTCGAAAGCCGACTGATGGTGTGGGAACCAAACCCAGGCGGCGTCCTTCTTGGTCAGTTCCCTCAAGGGCGCAATCAGCTCGCTGAGGTCGGGGATGAACTTCCCCAGGTAATTAACCATGCCCAGGAAACGCTGCAGGCTGGGCACGTCGGTAGACATCAGCCGTTTTTTGCGGGTCAGGCTTCAGACCCGATGCAGTGAAAACGTGACCCACGTACGTGACCTCCGGGACGCGGAAACGGCACTTCTTGGGGTTGAGCTTGAGGTTTATATCACGGGCCCGGTCCAGGACTTGACGGAGGTGGAGGTCATGCTCAGCTACGTCCTTCCCGTAGACCAGGATGTCGTCCACGACAATGGCACACGGCAGACCGGCAAACAGGTGCTCCATGGTCCGCTGGAATACCTCGCTGGCAGAGTTGATCCCGAATGGCATGCGGAGGAAGCGGAACCGTCCGAAAGGCGTGCTGAAGGTGGTCAGGTAGGAGGATCGCTCGTCCAGCGGTATCTGCCAGAAAGAGCTTTTGGCGTCAAGGACCGAAAAGACAGTGGCCGGGCCAACCTGTGCAGCGACGTCCTCTACTGTTCGCATTGGGTAGTGCGGGTGTTTGATCGCAAGGTTCAGGTCCTTGGGGTTGATGCAAATGCGAATTTCACTTTTGTCCTTTTTCGCGGCAACGACCATGGTGGAGACCCACCGGGTGGGATCGCTCACCTCTTTGAGGATGCCCCAGGTGACCATGTCACGCAGCGTTGATTCCACCTTGTCCTTCATGACGAAGGAGACGCGGTGTGGCGGGCGGATCACAGGTTCGACATCGGGGTCGACAGCAATTTTGTAACAGCTGGGCAGCTTGCCCAGCTTGTCGTCGAAACGGTCGGGGTATTCGCGCAGGGGGTCCATGAGGGTCCGCACCTGGCGGATATCACGGTGGAAGGAGACCAGGCCGAGGTCTTGGCACGCCTGGGCACCCAGCAAGGTAACGTTGTCAGAGTCTAGCAGGTAGAAAGTGAGGGGCCGAGAGGCCTGCAGAACCTTGCAGTGCAGGGGTGCCTTTCCCACGGGAACGAGCACTCCTCCCCCGTAGGCATGTAGGCGGGAGTTGTCAACAGTCACTCTTTCATCGGCTCTAATCTTTTTGAAAAGGCTTATTGACATTACATTTGTTACTGCCCCCGTGTCTAGTTTCGCGGAGAAGGTCGAACCATTGACAGTAACTCTAACCGAAGGGTTCGCTATCAGGGCATGTGCATCTAAGAGGCGTCGGTTCGAATCCCACTTCTGACACCATGTAAAGATTAGCAATAACGCACTGTTGTCTTTACTACATTTATTGGTAATACACAAACATTGCTGCACTAGCGGTACGTGGTCTGTCACAGGAGCTAGAGAGAGATCAATGGGTGGGGAGGTTGCAATTATACTTCTGATATGGGGAGTGGTTAGTAGTGGTGAGGTCACTATGTTAAAGGCACATGCACATGTCATCTACAGCATCTATGGAGAGAAGGATTATGAAGAGACCCTCTGAGCCTTCTCCACTCCATGGGAAGTAGACCTAGCTTCTTGGTTCTCCACATAACAGAAGTGCTCCATCCCTGGTGACATTCTGGTCAATTTCTTCTGAACTTTATTTATGAACTTCTGCATCCATCCCATAGTGTGGTGAGCAGAACTGCAACCAGTACTCCAGCTGAGGTCCTTACTAAGGGCTTATATAGTTGGAGTATAAGAAACATAGAAACATAGAAATTAGGTGCAGGAGTAGGCCATTCGGCCCTTCGAGCCTGCACCGCCATTCAATATGATCATGGCTGATCATCCAACTCAGTATCCCGTACCTGCCTTCTCTCCATACCCTCTGATCCCCTTAGCCACAAGGGCCACATCTAACTCCCTCTTAAATATAGCCAATGAACTGGCCTCAACTACCCTCTGTGGCAGAGAGTTCCAGAGATTCACCACTCTCTGTGTGAAAAAAGTTCTTCTCATCTCGGTTTTAAAGGATTTCCCCCTTATCCTTAAGCTGTGACCCCTTGTCCTGGACTTCCCCAACATTGGGAGCAATCTTCCTGCATATAGCCTGTCCAACCCCTTAAGAATTTTGTACGTTTCTATAAGATCCCCTCTCAATCTCCTAAATTCTAGAGAGTATAAACCAAGTCTATCCAGTCTTTCTTCATAAGACAGTCCTGACATCCCAGGAATCAGTCTGGTGAACCTTCTCTGCACTCCCTCTATGGCAATAATGTCCTTCCTCAGATTTGGAGACCAAAACTGTACGCAATACTCCAGGTGTGGTCTCACCAAGACCCTGTACAACTGTACAACTGTACTCCCTGCTCCTATACTCAAATCCTTTTGCTATGAAAGCTAACATACCATTCGCTTTCTTCACTGCCTGCTGCACCTGCATGCCTACTTTCAATGACTGGTGTACCATGACACCCAAGTCTCGCTGCATCTCCCCTTTTCCTAGTCGGCCACCATTTAGATAATAAGCTCCTTGCCCTTGTATTCAATGCCTGATTAAATGAAGGCCAGTATCCCGGATGCCTTCTAAACCATGTTATGTACC
Source organism: Amblyraja radiata (assembly GCF_010909765.2). Lineage (NCBI taxonomy): Eukaryota > Metazoa > Chordata > Chondrichthyes > Rajiformes > Rajidae > Amblyraja > Amblyraja radiata. The sequence continues at coordinate 4,345,833 of NC_045968.1, read as the reverse complement.
TGCACCGCCACCTTCAAGGATCTTTGGACTTGTACACCATGGTCCTTCTGTTCCTTAATAGGGACCTACTACTCATAGCGTATGTCCTAGGCTCAATAGTCATCACCTCACATTTATTCAGCGAAAATAAGTCCACTAATCTTCGGGTCATCTATGAATTTACTGGTCATGCCACTTCTAAACCACTCACACATATTACAATTGGTCACCGCTAGTTACTGGCATTCAATCACAAAAACAAACTTCTACAATCACCCTCTGTCTCTTTTTGTAAAGCTAATTTTGGATCCTATTTATCAATTTGCCCTGGATCCCATGAGCCTTATATTCTTGCATCCCTCACCCATATTGAACGCTGTCAAAGGCCTTCCTGAAGTCCATGTGAACCATATCTACAACAGTGCCCTCATTAATACACTTTGTTACCTCTTCAAAAATGGTGGCCTGATTGCTCAGATAACATATGTAGGAAGGAACTGCAGATGCTGGTTTTCATCGAAGATAGACACAAAGTGCTGGAGTAACTCAGCGGGTCAGGCAGCATCTCTAGAGAAAAGGAATAGGTGACGTTTCGGGTCGAGACCCCTCGTCAGACATAGACTCAGGGGAGAAGGGAACTAGAGATATGATAAGGGTACATAACAAACCAGAGCCGGCACCAATGACCCAGGAAATACGGAGCCCACAATGGTCCATTGTTGGCCGTGGAAGAGGAGATCTGTTCTGCCCTTGCCTTTAATCATCAATACTGTCGCTCAGAATTATTTTCAGTAGCCTCCTCACTATTGATGTATGGCTCACAGGTCTGCAATTATCAGGATTGTCCCATTGCCCCTCTTCAAATGGGGGGGGGGGGGAAATCACCTTATTGGCTTAAGGGAAAAAGATTTAATAGGAATCTGAAGGGTAACATTTTCACACAAAGGGTGGTGGGGTATGGAATAAGCTGCCAGGAGATAGCTGAGGCTAGGACTATCCCAACATTTAAGCAGCAATTATACAGGTACAAGGATAGGACAGGTTTGGAGGGATATGGACCAAATGTAGGAAGGTGGGACTGGTGTAGCTGGGGCATGTTGGTTGATGTGGACAAGTTGGGCTGAAGGGCCTGTTTCCATGCTGTTTGTCTCTATGAGTCTATGTATTTACCATTCTATGTGTGGAATGTGGACCTGTCTATATATGAACTGGTAGAAGTGACCATGGTCATTACTGAGACAATGTCCTATTTTCATGGCAACGTCACCATCAATAATGTAGCAGGGACATGTTGGCCGGTGTGGGCAAGTTGGGTCGAAGGCCCTGTTTCCACACTGTATCTCTCTATGACTAACCACATTAGCCATCCTCCTTTCATCTGGTATCTCATTTGTGGGCAATGAAGATTTTAAAACTCTGTGCCAATAGACAATAGGTGCAGGAGTAGGCCATTCGGCCCTTCAAGCCAGCACCGCCATCCAATGTGATCATGGCTGATCATCCCCAATCAGTACCCCGTTCATGCCTTCTCCCCATATCCCCTGACTCCGCTATTTTTAGCCAAAGGCCCAGCAATCTCTTCCATTTTCTGCCACGTCAGCTGGGATAAGTCTCAATGGTGCCTGGGGATTCTGTTACTTGGCCTTCATTATTCATTCAGAAATTGCTTTTATGAGTTTTTAAAAAAAGTTAATAAGTCTGCTTATTAGTAACGGCAGTCCCTGGGGTCGGCCAAGGTTCCATTCCCGTCAATTGTGAACCAGCTGATTCCTCCATATGTCAGAAATGTCTGTTTTCTATTGTATTCCACATTATATCACTCCATATACACGTACGATAATTACTTCATATAATTGAATAATCACCCAACACCAACCATAATTACACTAATATTCTTTCCAGTCATTAATGAATACCATGAAACATTTTATTAATGTTATTATTAGCTTGAAAAATCCAATAAAAATGTTTCGTTTAGTTTAGTTTAGTTTAGAGCGCGTAAACAGGCCCTTCGGCCCACCAAGTCCGCGTGGACCAACGATCCCTACACGCACTAGAGACGATTTACAATTGTACCAAGCCAATTAACCTACACTTTGGAGTGAGGGAGGAAACGTACAAACTCCGTACAGACAAGCACGCAGTCAGGATCGAATTTGGGCCTATGGGGCTGTAAGGCAGCAAATCTACCGCTGTGCAGAGGTCCAACATGGAAACAGGCCCTTCAGCCCTCTGAATCCATGCCGGCCATTGATCACGCATTCACACTAGTTCTATATTATCCCACTTTCCCTACACAGAGGCCAATTACCCTACAGACTCGCACGTCTTTTGGATGTGGGAAGAAACCAATGCGCCCGGAGGAAACCCACGCAGTCACAGGTTGAACGTGCAAACTCCCCATAGATATCAGCCGAGGTCAGGAGCAAAGGAGTTATTCGGTTTATATAGGAAACTAGACTGTGGGACCCATTGGGTCCCAGCATCACATGGGAGGGCTGGTCCCCCAATGCAATATTCCACCTCTCCACCAATTCCAATATTGCTCACTCACAGCTGGTGGGCTGGCAGTTGACTCACGGCTATTCCTTGAAATTCCATTTTCTTACCACTTCAAGCAGGGTACAAGGCCACCAAATTCAAGTGCAGTTTCATACCATTTCAAGCAGGGTGCAAGGCCACTAAAGACAGCGAGTGACCTCTCCCTCCTCCATCTTGCAGAGACCGAGCCATGCCCACACTTCTGGGTTTTATAGTCCCTCCCCCCTCCCTCCAGAAGGGGCATGGCCTTCATGACGTGATTGACAGGAGAGAGAATCTCAACATTTTTTAAACACTAATAACTCTTTTATTTATCATCGATGGGAAAAATCCTCGACACCTGATGAGTGGAGGGGGACTGAGTAAGATGGTCAAAAATCACAGCCGTACGTGGGAGCGTTTATTCTAAAATCAATATAAAGCGCAAACAGGAAGTGGTCAAGATTAGACTTTTAATTATAATGAAGGCAAGGGAACTTTAATTAGGCAAGGCAACTTTAATTAGGCAAGGCAACTTTAATTGGGCAAGGCAACTTTAATTAGGCAAGGCAACTTTAATTAGGCAAGGCAACTTTAATTAGGCAAGGCAACTTTAATTAGGCAAGACAACTTTAATTAGGCAACACAGCTTTGGCATTTCCAAACCAAAGACAATACAGCTTTAGCATTTCCAAACCAAAGGCAACACAGCTTTAGCATTTCCAAACTATATTTTCAAACTACATTAAGGGCACTGACAGGTCAGTAAAACCACTCACAGTTTAGTAGACATGTGTTCAGTGTTATTCACAGCTCAGACTGAGAGATGTGACCCTCCCATCTTGCAGAGACTGACTGAAGCACTCAACACTTCCAGGTTTTATAGTCCCTCCAGAAGGGGCGTGGCCTTCAGGAGAGAGAATCTCAAATGTGGGGGGTGGGGTGTTGGTGAAAGCTTTTTCTCATCTCTTACCTCAACGGAGATGCAATTCTTTTCCGTATCTTATCTCCGTCCGTACTGCGGCCTAACATCAAGGCATTGACGGCCTTCGCTGGAGACCGACTTTTGAGAGCTCCACCGCGGGTGCCTACGGGACTTTAACATCGTGGAGCCGTGATCCCTTTGTCAGGGATCGATCTCGGAGCTCCAACCGTGGGTGCTTGCAGACTTAACATCGCGTAGCTCGCGGTCTCTGGTCAGAGTCCGACTTCGGGAACTCCAAGCCGTAGGAGCTTCGACCGCCCCGACGTGGGAACTTTGATCACCGGCTGCGGGAGCTTTGATCGCTCCGATGGATGGTTCGACTGACCTAACCGCGGGAGAATAAAGAGGAAGAAGGTTGGACTTTATTGCCTTCTGTCACAGTGAGGAACGTGGGGAATCCGCTGTGGTGGATGTTTATGTTAACTTTTATGTAGTTGTGTGTCTTGTTGCTTTTTTTTCGTATGGCTGTATGATAATTTACATACCACTGTACTTTAATTGGTACATGTGACAATAAAAGACCTTTGAAACCTTTGAAGTGACCATGGTCCTTACAGAGGCAACGTTCTATTTTCATGGCAACGTCAGCATCCATAATGTCGCAGGGCACTACAAACCTACCGAGTGGGACACGCTGGGATTCCATGAACTCTGGAAGCTGCAGAAATGTGCACCACCTCAACCTGTAACTTCATGCCTTAGCACATGCTTCAATCCACTATACTATCAATTCAGAGGATCTACCTGAGTTTCAATGAGGTGAACAGAAGAATATCCCAGCACCAGCACTGGGCCTTAAGGAAATAATTAGGCCCCAGCTCATGACACTGTGAAACAGGACTACATACAGGGTTAACAGCCCAGTTAATGGCTCAGTGTATCTGCAAGCACAAAAACGCCTGGCTTCGGCTCCTGATCACCTTTGACTTGTATTGAAATTCTGACTGTCAATGTCAGCCCCGAGAGTGATTGTTTGTATATTATTATTAAAATTTTAAAGAAAGTAAAAACTAACAGTTGTACACACAAGGACATTTCTAGACATTTAAATTAAATCAAATATAAAGCTACACCCTCCAATGAAGGGTTAACAGTAAATGATGATCGCTGGTCGGTACGGCCTCATAAGTTCATGTTCTCGGAACAGAATTATGCTATTCGGCCCATCAGGTCTGCTCTGCCGTTTAATCATGGCTGATCTATTTTTCCCTATTAACCTCATTCTCCCGCCTTCTCCCCATAAATCCTGACACCCGTACAAATCAAGAAACTATCTATCTCTGCCTTAAAGATATCCATTGACTTGGCCTCCACAGCCTTCTGTGACTCGGTGGGCCAAAGGGCATCTTTCCAGGCTGTATCTCTCAACTCAACTCAACTCAACTCAACTAAACGGTGCTCTCAACTGTTTAGGTCAAGTGATGTCAGTACTTCACAAGAATCTGAACTAAGCCTATGTCCAGAGTGATTGACAAGCTGAGGCAATATCTAAACTGGCCCATGATATTCATCACTGAGTCTGTTGATAGTGGCAAGAAGGGGCGGCACAATGGCGCAGCGGTAGAGTTGCTGCCTCACAGCGCCAGAGACCCGGGTTCAATCCTGACTATGGGTGCTGTCTCCACGGAGTTTGTACGTTCTCCCCGTGACCTGCGTGGGTTTTCTCCAGGATCTCTGGTTTCCTCCCGCATTCCAAAGACGTACAGATTTGGAGGTTAATCGGCTTGGTATAGTTGTAAATTGTCCCCAGCGTGTGTAGGATAGCGTTAATGTGTGGGGTAATCGCTGGTCGGTGTGGACTCGGTGGGCCGAAGGGCCTATTTCCGCGCTGTATCTCTAAACTAAACTAAACGAGCTAATCTTTTCTGAGAATTCCCATTTATCATTAGATTATTCAAAGTCCAAGCCTAAATTCAAACATCGATGCATCGAAACACCCCACCCCCTAAAAAACCTGACAATGGATGTTGAACAGCTGCTGTTAGATATCTTATTCTGGCAAAGAGCAAATCCTGTCCCATGCAGCCTAAAGCTGATCATTTGTATGCTAATCACACTTCAAATTATACTCAATGTCTCTTGCAATGAACCCATGAGAATGGCTCACGTTTATAACTGAGCTACTGTGGATCCTCCCCTGGATAACATCAAATCTAAGATACATGCTTAAAACTTTGTTGGATATTGTGCAGTTGGAAACAGGGCCCATTCCCATTAGCAAACTAATTAGTGGAAGAATCCAGCTCTTCTCAGTGTCAGAGATAGATTCTTTGAAGCATCGTCTTAATTTAGGCACAAAATCGTAATCCTTGTTTGTTTCTCTTTTTATTATGTTAGGCTCAATGGACAAGATGACACAATGGGCAAAAACTGTAAATAAAGCATGAAATCAATTTGAACTAATAGATTTGGCGTTAACCAGGATGACTATAATCTTTCCCCTGGTGATTATAACGGTGAACCAAGGCACAACAAAAGGCCTCCCTCGGAGTATTTCTTTCCACGAAACAGAGCCGTGAATGGCATCCCAGGAATCAAAAGGACTGCAAGGAACAAGACTTCTCTGTGTGAAAAGGTTGCTCACAATAGACTGATCCTGGTTCACCTTTATAAAGCTGCTGTCACCTCGAGAGTGATTTATCACATTTTTCTCTATATTTTTATAGCTCACTAGAATTTTTTTTAAACCCTATCCGCCACAGTTTTTTCCCATGAAACCGCGATTATTGATAATTAATGTTGACAAACATCCCTACACTAATGCTTTTAGGTTGGGCCTGTGTCATAAAAGAACTGTTGTTAATGAGTAGACAACAAAATGCTGGAGTGACTCAGTGGGACAGGCAGCATCTCTGGAGAGAAGGAATGGGTGATGCTTAGGGTCGAGACCCTTCTTCAGACACGAAAGTCAGGGGAGAGGGAGTCTAGAGATGTGGAAGGGTGAGGTGTGAAAACCACAGATCAAAGCAGACGATAATAAGTAAATGTAAAATGGTTTTCATTTTGGCACAACTTATTTTAGTTTGGTATAGAGATACAGCACAGAAACAGGCCGTCCGGCCCACCGAGTCCGCGCCGACCAGTGATCCCCGCACACTAAAACTATCCTACACACACTAGGGACAACTTACAATTCTTACCAAGCCTATTAACCGACAAACCTGTATGTCTTTGGAGTGTGGGAGGAAACCCGAGATTCCAGAGAAAACCCACGCAGGTCATAAGGTCATAAGGGTTAGGAGCAGAATCAGTCTGAAGAAGGGTCTTGACCCAAAATGTCACCAATTCCTTCTCTCCATAGATGCTGCCTCACCCGCTGAGTTACTCCAGCACTCCTTCAATTTACCAGCATCTGCAGTTCTTTCTTAAGCCAAATTAGGCCATTCGGCCCATCAAGTCCACTCCGCCATTCAATCATGGCTGACCTATCTATCCCTCCCAACCCCATTCTACTCATAACCCCTGACATCCATAATCATCCTTGACTTCCACACGTCCTTCCTTTCTCCTTTTCCAGCTGCCTTCCACCCACCCCCGGCCCCACCATGACAATCAGTCTGAAGAAGGGTCTCCATACGAAACATCCCCTGTCCATTTTCTCCAGAAATGCCACTCGATTTGCTGAGTTATTCACTGATCTCACGGGGAGAAGGTGCAAACTCCGTACAGACAGCACCCGTAGTCAGGATCGAACCCGGGTCTCTGGGATTTGCTAATGTTACATTGACTGGACGTCAGGCAAGTTGACATCACAGTGTAATTAACTAACTGTGCTAGAGTAAATATTCCTTCCTTCACATACAGATTTCTAATACTTATTCTGAGAACTATTCTGTACCACGGGCCGAGTAGATTGCAAATTTTGTGTGGCATGGTGGTGCAGCGGTAGATTTGCTGACTTACCGGGTTCGATCCAGTCGACAGGTGTTTGTACTGAGTTTGTACGTTCTCCCCGTGGCCTGCAGCGGTTTTCACAGGGATCTCTGGTTTCCTCCCACACTCCAAAGTTGTGCAGGTTTGTACATAAATCGGCTTGTTATAATTGGTATAATTTTCCCTAGTGTGTGTAGGATAGTGCGAGTGAGCAGTGGTCGCTGGTCAGTGTGGACTTGATGGGCTGAAGGGCCTGTAACTCTGAACTAAACTAAACTAAAGTGATTCGCAATGCATTAATATGAAGCTGTTTTCCTCTTGGTGTCAATATGCACTATTGGCATGAACTTCATTTAGTCATAATAAATCATTCTAAAGACTCGTAGCTGCAATAGACAGTAATGATTGTCAGATGTTTTCCCATTTGGACTTGTGTTATAATCTCACTCTTGTGTTTCCGCCAGGCCTCCTGCACAAACACCAAGCCACATTGTTCCTGCTTTGCTCGGAACTAATCCTGCCACTGCAGTACAAATCACTAGAGTTTACTTCAGAAGAAACATAATCCCAAATTAAGATTCCAACAAACTCATAACCCAGTCAGGCTTTTCCACTTGGCCCCTTTACCTTTCTGTTCTCTGCGGTCTTAACAGGAACAAAAAAAAACCCCAGAAAGAGAGAAGGGAAGGTAGGAACACATGCATGAGTACTTCCAAACTGTGCTTGTTAACAAAGTGGAAAATAACTGCAGCAGAACGGTACATTTGGTCAATTGATAAAAAATTGCAATCTGCTGCAGGATGGTTTTAAATTGCTGATGGAGAAATCTATTGAATACGTTCATAAATTCATTGGAGACCCTCAGACTATCCTTAATCGGACTTAACTGGACTTTATCTTGCACTAAACATTATTCACTTAATTGTGTATCTGTGCACTGTAGATGGCTTGATTACAATCATGTATCATCTTGCTGCTGACTGGACAGCACGCAACAACTACAAACAATATTCACTGTAGCTCGGTACACATGACAATAATCTAAACTAACCTTCGCTCCACTGTTTCACTTATGCCCCTGTCCCACTTAGGAAACCTGAACGGAAACCTCTGGAGACTTTGCGCCCCACCCAAGGTTTCCGTGCGGTTCCCGGAGGTTGCAGGTGGTTGCCGGATGTTGCAGGTAGTGGAAGCAGGTAGGGAGACTGACAAAAACCTCCGGGAACCGCATAGAAACCTTGGGTGGGGCGCAAGTCTCCTGAGGTTTCCGTTCAGGTTTCCTAAGTGGGACAGGGGCATAACACTCCCTTTGTTCCCGTCTGAAGAAGGGTCTCGATCCGAAACGTCGCCTATTTCCTTCGCTCCATAGATGCTGCCTCACCCGCTGAGTTTCTCCAGCATTTTTGTCTACCTTCCCTTTGTTCTCTGCACCTTTTCTCTGACATTCCTCAGCTCCACCCTCAGTCTCACCCCAGTCACACCCCTCTTCTCCCCTCTCCCATCAGGAAAGAGGTACAGAAGTTTGAAAACGCATACCTCCAGATTCAGGGAGATTTTATCCCTAGTAGTTATCAGGCAATTGAACGGTCCTCTCACCAGCTAGAAAACGGTCCTGACCTCCCATCTACCTCACTGGAGACCTTTGAACTATCATTAATCAGACATAATTGGACTTTATCTTGCACCCTTTATACCCTTGATCCTGTCTCTGAACACTGCGGACAGCTTGATTGTAAGCAGGTAAAGACTTTTCAACAAAAAGCTTTTCACTGTACCTTGGTACATTTGACAATAATAAGCTAAACTAAAAACTAGGAGAAGGGAGTAGCAGAGGGGCCTAAGATATGGAGACGCAATGAACTACAGATGCTGGAATCTTGAGCAAAACACAGCAGGCCAGGTAGCATATGTGGAGGGAATGGACAGGTGACATTTTGGGTCGGTACCCTTCTTCTGGCTGAAGTCAAAAAACGGTTCTTTCATCAGCACCTGAAATGTCACTAATCCGTTCCCTCCACAGATCCTGCCTGGCCCTCTGAGCTACTCCGACACTTTGCATAGAGCTCAAATAGGCTTGCTTTTGAGTCGTGGATGTTACAGCGACCAAATACACTTGGTGTATCAATGAATTGTGCTGCAGCATTGCAGAATACAAATTCCTGCCCAAAATCGTTAGCATCGTGGGTTCAAAGCAGACAAGCTGTCATGGGGAAGCACAAAATACTGCAGGATGGTGAGAGGCATGGAGGTAACAAAATAGAATCAGAGTTGGCCAACCTGAATTATTTATGTAGACTTCCTAATAAATCCCTTAGTGGGACTGTTGTTGGCAAAGGGAACAGAAGGGAAGCTGGTGTGAGCTGTTTCAAATATAAAGAACCTGAGTTTTATGCAAAAGTGGAACATTGCTGCTGATGCTGGAAATCTGAAATGAGAACAAAAAGTGGTCCTTTCATCAGTGAGTCATTGACCCGAAGAATTACTCCTCCCCAGATACTGCCTGACTTGCTGAATAGTTCCAGTACTCTGTGCTTGTGTTTATTTGGAGAAATCACTTCCTCTGGATTTTTTTTCCCCAAAATATATTTCAAAACTGGTTCACTATACAGGCTGTCACTGGGTTACATAAAGGCACAGTTCTTGAAAACTGCCCGATCATTGAATCAGAAATGAAACATTTTCTCCAAAACCATGATATGAGAAGAAAGGACTGGACAAGCTAGATGCAGGAAAAATGTTCCCAATGTTGGGCGAGTCCAGAACCAGGGGCCACAGTCTTAGAATAAAGGGGAGGTCATTTAAGACTGAGGTGAGAAAAAAAAGTTTTCACCCAGAGAGTTGTGAATTTATGGAATTCCCTGCCACAGAGGGCAGTGGAGGCCAAGTCAATGGATGGATTTAAGACAGAGTTAGATAGAGCTCTAGGGGCTATTGGAGTCAAGGGATATGGGGAGAAGGCAGGCACGGGTTATTGATAGGGGACGATCAGCCATGATCACAATGAATGGCGGTGCTGGCTCGAAGGGCCGAATGGCCTCCTCCTGCACCTATTTTCTATGTTTCTATTGTTTAAGTTTAAGATTAATTAAGTTTGTTGTCAAGTTTGCCGAGGTACAGGGAAAAGCTTTTTGTTGCCTGCTATCCAGTGAGCGGAAAGACTATACATGATTACAATCAGGCCATTTACTGTGTACAGATACATGTTAAGGGAATGGCGATTAGTGCATGGTAAAGCCAGCAAAGTCAGATCAAGGATTTTTCACAATCTGATGTACAGATTTAGAACAAATACCTTGGCAGCAGTCTGGTAGCAAATATTATTTGAAGACTGTGTAGGAAGAAACTGCAGATGCTGGTTTAAACTGAAGGTAGACACAAAAAACTGGAGTAATTCAATGGGTCGGGCAGCAGTTTGGAGAAAAGGAATAGGTGACACTTCGGGTGGAGACCCTTCTTCAGACTGAGAGTCAGGGGAAAGGGAGAACGAGAGTGATATATATGGCACATAGAACAAATGAATGAAAGATATGTGAATAAAGCAACGTTGATCAAGGAAAGGTGGAGCCCACAATGGTCCATTGCTGCTTGTGGGGTAAGACTTTTGTTAATAATAGATTAACAATCTATTTAGGAGAAATAGTCCTTAGAAAGAAACAATAGACAATAGACAATAGACAATAGGTGCAGGAGGAGGCCATTTAGCCCTTCGAGCCAGCACCGCCTTTCAATGTGATCATGGCTGATCATCCCCAATCAGTACCCCGTTCCTGCCTTCTCCCCATATCCCCTGACTCCGCTATTTTTAAGAGCCCTATCTAGCTCTCTCTTGAAAGCATCCAAAGCACCTGCCACCACCACCCTCTGAGGCAGAGAATTCCACAGACTCACCACTCTCTGTGAGAAAAAATGTTTCCTCGTCTCTGTTCTAAATGGCTTACCCCTTATTCTTGAACTGTGGCCCCTGGTTCTGGACTCCCCCAACATCGGGAACATGTTTCCTGCCTCTAGCGTGTCCAAGCCCTTAACAATCTTATATGTTTCAATGAGATGCCCTCTCATCCTTCAAAACTCCAGAGTGTACAAGCCCAGCTGCTCCATTCTCTCAGCATATGACAGCCCAGCCATCCCGGGAATGAACCTTATAAACCTACGCTGCATTCCCTCAATCGCAAGAATGTCCTTCCTCAAATTAGGGGACCAAAACTGCACACAATACTCTAGTGTCCCTGAATCTGGAGGTGTGCGTTTTCTCACTCCTGTACCTCTTGCTTGATGGGAATCTGCGATCAATATGGCCCAACCATTGGAGACAACTGGTTCATCAGAGTTGGACATGTCTACATTAAGGATGTTATGCAACGCTGGAGGTTTTGACATGCTATCAAGGAAGAACAGATGAATTATCCTAGCCACTTTAGTCAATAGTTTTACATCAGCAAACATTATTCAAGGGGTTATCAAATCATTAATACGTGTAGGCGCACACGGGAGCTTGTTAAATTAGCCACTACTTTCCTATTTTATTACAGCAGCTGCACTGCAAATGCTCTGAGTCTTTAACTTCACCTGGCAGTGCCGCTTTCTGTAGGCTAGACGACCTCCTGAAACTCTCTATGTGAAGGTTTGTTTCTCCATGAGAGGGTGACACAATAGTGAGGCATAGAGACGGACATCATGGAACCAGGCACTTCAGCCCTTTGAGTCCGCACTGACCATCGCATTTACTTTAGTAAAGTAAAGTAAAGTAAAGTAAAGTAGCCTTTATTGTCATTCAGACCTTGCGGTCTGAACGAAATGTTGTTGCCTTGCAGTCCTACATATAGTAAAAAATGGCAAAAACACACACAAAAAACACAAATTAACATCCACCACAGTGAGTTGAATACTCCTCACTGTGATGGAAGGCAAAAGTTTTAAGTTTTTGTCTCTTTCCTTCTTATTCTCCCTCTGCGCCGAGGCGATCCAGGCTTCCGATGTTGTGACCCCGCCGGGCGATGGTAAGTAATGTCAGTCCCGCGGCTGAATCCAAGCTCCGCGAACGGGCCGGTTCAGCTCCGCGGCCCGGGGTGGTCGAAGCCGCCGAAGCTGCGGCCCTCCAGTCCAGAGGACACGGCTGTTGTCGCGGGAGCGCCGGAGAACAGGTCACCAACCTGCGAGCTCCCGACGATGTCGTCCACCGGGCCCGCGGCCGGTCCTCCGAGGTCGGATCGCTGCTGCCGCTGCCGCTGCCCGCTCCGAGGTCTGGTGGCTGCTGCCGCAGTCGCTGCCCGCTCCGGGGTCGGGTCGCCACTGCCGCTGCCCGCTCCGGGGTCGGGTCGCCACTGCCCGCTCCGGGGTCGGGTCGCCACTGCCCCAGCTCCGAGGCCGCCAGCTCCACTATTGGGCCTCGGCGCAGGCGGAGACGGAGACGGGGGATACGACAAGAGAAGTCGCATCCCCCCAAAATAAGAGACCAAAACCATGTTTACTCCCCCCCACCCACACACATACACAATAAACCAAAAATGAACTCAAACAGGACAAAAGAACACAAAAAAGAAAAAAAAAAGACGGACTGCAGGCGAGCCGCAGCTGCTAAGGCAGCGCCGCCATCTTGACAGATACAGCTCAGAAACAGGCTCTTTGGCCCACTAGGCACGCGCCAACCAGCGCACTAACCTACACACATCAGGGACCATTTTACAACTTACCGAAGCCAATTGACCTACGTCTTTGGAGTGTGGGAGGAAACCGGAGCACCAGGAGAAAACCCACACAGTCACTGGGAGAGCGTATAAAATCCATACAGAGAGCACCTGTAGTCAGGATCAAACCCAGGTCTCTGGCGCTGTAATGCAGTAACTCTACCGTTGCGCCACTGTTTGGAGGAAAATGCATGAGAGGAACAGGAAAGCAAGTGAAAAAAGTTCCCCGAACTCACGGAATAATTATTCCCGAATGGGGGCTTTATGAATCAAATTAAAATATCAGAACCATCTGGGAATGGTACAGCAGTGCAGAGATAATTATTATGTACATCATCGTACAATGTACCTATTCTCAGGCCGTCGGGGAGTTCATACACGTTCAAGCTTGCCAATGCAAAAATAAAAACGCATTTCGAAGGTATCCTCATGACCCAGAAGTGTCCACTCCAGCGCCGAGGAATGCATTTTAAACAGCTGTTTTCTGAATTAAAATTTTACGATCAAGTCATCGTCCTGCTGCACTTCATATGGCGGTTGTCTTCAAACTGGTGTAAGATAAATGTGGCACTGAGTGATGTGGGGGGGGGGGGGGCAGCAGTTGCACATTAGTGAGACACCACTCGGGGGACTGAGCTATAGGGAGAGGTTGAGCAGGCTGGGACTCCATTCCTTGGAGCGCAGGAGGATGAGGGGCGATCTTATAGAGGGGTAGAAATCACCAGAGGAATAGATTGGGTAGATGCACAGAGACTCTTGCCTGGAGTTAGGGGAATTGAGAACCAGAGGACATAGGTTTAAGGTGAGGGGGGGGGAAGATTTAATAGGGAACTGAGGGGTAACTTTTTCACACAAAGAGTGCCAGGTGTATGGTTTGAGCTGCCGGTGAAGATAGTTGAGGCAGGGACTATTGCAATATTTGGGAAATATTTAGGCAGGTACATGGATAGGACAGGTTTGGAAGGATTTGGGCCAAACGCAGGCAGGTGGTACTAGTGTAGAAGGGATATGTTGGTCGGTGTGGGCAAGTTGGGCTGAAGGGCCTGTTTCCACACTGTATCACTCTATGACTGTATGATACATCTTTTAGGATATGTCCATGCTGTTATTTTCTTTATTATGTCAATGTATCGGCAACCAGAGTCGTTGAATTCTCAAGCAAACCAGTGAAGCCTGTTTCTCCACGTTTAGGTTCCCTCTAATGGTCAGATATGTAATTGCTTTCAACCTCAACATTTAACAGCTTTGGACAATCTGCTTTAACATAATGAATGGCACCACACTCAGTCTTAGAGCTTGGCATTGATTGATTGAAACATGCAGCATGGAAACAGGCCCACCGAGTCCATGCCGACCATTGATTGCCTGTTCATGCTATCCCTCTTTTCCATCCACTCCCTGCACGTTAAGGGCAACTTACAGAGGCCTGTTAACCCAGAAACCTGCATGTCTTTGGGATGTGGGTGGAAACTGGAGCAAACTGAGGACATCCACGTTGTCACAGGGAGAACGTACAAAGACAACACAGACAGCACCCGAGGTCAGGATTGAACCAGGGTCTCTGGCTCTGTGAGGCAGCAACTATACTAGCCTTGCCACTGAAAAGTTACAGTATGGAAGCAGGCCTGAGGCCTACTGAGTACACACTGACCATCGATCAACCATTCACACTAGTTCCACCCAATCCGACTTTCGCATCCGCTCCCTACATATTAAGGACAATTTATAGAGGCCAATTAACCTACAAACAAACAAAGCTCCTGGTCTCACTCACCCAGACCTGCAATGGTCCGCAGCTAAGAAAATTCTGCAATAACCTACAAACCCTCATGTCTTTGAGATGTGGGAGGAAACAGGAGCACCAGAGGAAACCCACGTGGTCACAGGGAGAACGTGCAAACTCTACACAGACAGCGCCTGATGTCAGGATCATACCTGGGTCTCTGGTGCTGCGAGGCAGCAAATCTACCAGCTGCTCCAGTGTGCTGCCCATTGACGATACCACCGCAACAAGATACTTTCACTTAAGTTCCACAAGGCGATTATGCCATGGCGTGTATTTGCAGAAGTCCAGACCAAGGTGGTGAATTGTAAGCTCATACAGACATCGGACGAGAAGCCAAAACACATAAAATATATGAAAGGTATTTCCTAAAAAAGAGAGGAGGAAAAGCAGACAGCAGGAAATACACTAATTGGTTCCCTTTGCATATTCGTGCTTCCCAAAGTACTACACTGCTGCACCTGTACAATTAGACACAACTCTTGGCATTCACTACAAGGGAGCTACATGCATCTCCTTCAGCTTTGAATTGACATGGGAGAATTGGGAGAAAAAATAATATAAAGATTATTACAATTTAAACAATGGAGCACAGATTAAGGCTGTACTTTAACATCTGTTGACTGTCATTATGTTTTTATAATAATTCTTCAGAACCTTTTCTGAAGGTCGAATCCTTTTTCCCCAGGGTGGAAATATCAAATATTAGAGGGCATTGTTTTACAGTGACAGGAACACATTTTAAAGGGGATATGTAACAAAGCAGTGACCAAGAAATTTAAGGCTTAGAAAAAAATTGGTCATCAGCAGATCTGTTTCTTTATGAAACATCTTTCCCCCACCACATAGCATATCTATGATACATTCTTCCTTGAAAGTGGCATCAGAGGTGTATAGGGTGGTCAAAAGGCTTTTGGCACAATGGCTGGCCTACATTTGACAGAGTATTGAGGATGGGAGTAGGCAGGTCATGCTGCAGTTATATACAATGTTTGTGAGGCCACATTTAGAGAATTGTGTTCAGTTATGGTCACCATGTTATAGGAAAAATGTTGTCAATCTGGAAAGGGTGCAGAGACGATTTATGAGGATGTTGCCAGGACCCAAGGGCCTGAGCTACAGGGAGAGGTTGAGCAGGCCAGGACTCTATTCCTTGGAGCGCAAGCGGATGAGTAGTGATCTTGTAGAGGTGAACAAAATCATGAGAAGAATAGATCGGGTAATCAAGGGTAATCAAGAACCAGTGAATAAAGGCTTAAGGTGAGGAGGGAAAGATTTAATAGGAACCTGAGGGGTAACTTTTTTACACAAAGGGTGGTGGGTGTATGGGATGAGCTGCCAGAGGAGGTAGTTGAGGCTGGGACTATCGCAGCATTTAAGAAACTATGAAACAAGTGCATGGATAGGACCGGTTTAGAGGGATATGGGCCAAATGCAGGCAGGTGCAACTAGTGTAAATGGTCGGCTTAGGCAAATTGGGCGGAATGGCCTGTTTCCATGCTGTTTGACTCTATGACTATTGTAAATTATTGTAAATGTAAATTGGATAGTAAATTAAAGGTTGTTTTTTAACCTAGAATTGTCCCCCAATCTAAAAAAAAGTATTTATAAAATGCAGGATTTTATATTAATCCTTTGCAATCTGCTGATTTATTTTATGGTGTGATACACCTAAATGAAGAAAGATGAAAATATTCTCTAGCTTTGTAGAAGTATGTAGTAGCATTTCCATAACAAACAATGGCGATCTTTGAAGGATAATGCTATATTTGTTTTAATATGTACCATTATATATTTTTTAAATAAACAAATAGGGCAAGTTATATTCATTGCTTTTTAACGATGGCTTGCTGGCCATTATTTTCTCAGCACATTTCTCTTTTTGGGCAGGAGGGGGGTGGATGGGTCTAACCAACAGTAAAGGGCCTGTGCCACGAGCATGTGACCTGCATGCGGCAAGCGCGACCAAACCGCAGGCGGGGGCCGCGTGGAGGTCGAGTGAGTGACGTTCGAGCGAAATCCGCGGGAAGTTCGCGCATGACGTAAGGCGTCGAGACGCTGCGTCCGGCGTCGAGCCGGCTGCGGGCCGGCAGGCCGTTGCCGCGCGGAATTTTTGAACACGGTCAGTTTTTCGGAGCCCCGCGCGATGTCGGGACCAGCTCCGCACAACTCCATACGGCTCTGGCGATCGAAGTGGGACCGGCCCCGCGAGGTCGCGCTTGCCGCATGGAGTCACATGCTCGTGGGACAGGCCCTTAACTCTTTGCACACTATAAATGAGAGGTCAGAAACCTGTTAAAAACCCAGGAGCTGTGGAAGATACCAATTCCCACCGACTTTAAAGCAACTGCTGATAATCGATTATCGATATACATTATCAGAACAGAATTAGGCCATTCGGTCCATTGAGTCTACTCCGCCATTCAATCATGGCTGATCTATCTTTCCCTCTCCACCTCATTCTCCTGCCTTCTCCTCATAACCATTGACACTGGTGTTAATCAAAAATCTGTCAATCTCGGCCTTAAAATTACCCAATGACTTGCCTCCACAGCCATCTGTGGCAATGAATTCCACAGATTCACCACCCCCCAGGTAAAAATAAATGACTTCTCATCAGAGTAGTGTTAATTTGCAGGGATAAGTGATCGGTGTGGACTCGGTGGGCAGAAGGCCCTGTTTCCATCCTGTGTCCCCAAACTAAACTAAACTAAACTATTAGATTTTAGAGTTACAGCGTGGACACAGACACTTCGACCTACCGAATCGGTGCCGACAAGTGATCACCCTGTGCACTAGCACCATCCTACGCACTAGGGACAATATACAAAATTACTGCACACAATCAACCAACAAACCTGCAGGTCTTTGGAGTATGGGAGGAAACCAGGGAACCCGGAGAAAACCCACGCAGTCACAGGGAGAATGCACAAATTCCATACAAACAGCACCTGTAGTTAGGATCGAACCCCCCATGACCACTCTCGGACTCGTGCCACCAACCCAATTTTGTATCCAATTAGCTAGCTCACCCTGGATCCCATGCGATCTAACCTTCTGGACCTGTTGCCTTGGATCACCTTGTAACTAAAACATAGAGGATAGATTTTCAACATGGCTGTTTCTACTCAGCCATTTTGTCTTCTCGTGAAGAAATCATTTTAAGCAAGTTAACAAGGCTGTGTCGCCAGAACAAGTTACAGGAGCTTTTTATCCTGTGTGCCATCTTAATGTACAATCCCCACAGTGTATAACATATTGATTTTCTTAGTAAATCTTACATATCCTCATGTCAATTAAACTAATTATTGAGTACTTTTCAGGGCAGTTGATGATTAAACAAGCATTTTTTTAATGATATAATATAAAACTAAAACATTTGTTACGGTTTAAACTTGCAGCATTCATGTATAGAACACACACTGCTGGAAAGACCTGTTTTCTAACATATTCATTCTTTCCAGTACAGGAAATTCCTGGCAAATTGAAAGAAAATATACTTCAGAGTCAATTGCCAGTCAAAATTGATCCACATTTTGGTTACTTTTTATCTTGGGAAAATTAATGTACCAAGGCGCGGTGGAACAGTGGTAGAGTTGCTGCCTTACAGCGCCAGAGACCCCAGGTTCGATCCCGACTACCGATGCTGTCTGTACAGAGTTTGTACGTTCTCCCTGTGACCTGCGTAGATTTTCTCCGAGATCTTCGGTTTCCTCACATTCTCCAAAAACGTACGGGTTTGTAGGTTAATTGGCCTGGTATAAATGTAAATTGTCCTAATGTAGGATCGTGTTAATGTGCGGGGATCGCTGGCCGGTGCGGAATCAGTGGGCCGAAGGGCCTGTTTCCGTGCTGTATCTCTAAACTAAACTAAAAGATTTCATAACGTCAGTCGGTAACTCAAGTCTTCTGAACCTCATTGCAAAATATCTTGGAATGCAGTGAAAAGCAGTCAAGCCACAAAATTACATGAGTTTAATCAAAAGCAGAATTGTTTTGTGTAGGTCTACTGTTCGGGATATCTAGGTATCAGAATACTGCAGTAGTTATATCACCAGCTATGTATAAAACTGTCTGCTCAATCTACAAATGATATATATAACAATACATTTACCGTCAGTGTTTTATCTTCGAATAGTAGCCTCCATAAATACTACTTGATCCTTGAATATTATCACGGTAAACTCAAGGGTATTTATCTAACATGTATTAGTGATTAAATGAAGATATATTCTTCCAGTTCCATGGCCCAAAAGGCACAACTGTTTTTTTGTTCATCTCATTCATCTCAGTTTATACAGAGATTGAGTTTGAAATTGGAAAAGCAATTGACCTTGACAGACACATTTATAAATACATATACAAAGGTTATAGTCTCAAATAGTTAAGGCCATCTGAAAACCGGGCTAAGAACTACCTTGACCTTGATTCATACAGATTGATTTATTATGAAATGCTGCCTCATTTCCTTTTGGACACATTGCAGATAGTTGGGCCTATGAGCTGAGCTGAATAATTGCACACATCCAATGAAAAGTTTTGTTAACTTTCATTACGAATAGTGAAAGGCTTGGATAGAGTGGATATGGAGAGGATGTTCCCATTAGTGTGAGATTAGCAGTCATAGCCTCAGAATTAAAGGATGTTCCTTTATGATGAGGAATTTCTTTAAGCAGAGGGTGGTGAATCTGTGGAATTCATTGCCATATAAGGATATTTCAAAGGCAGAGATGGATAGATTCTCGATTAGTATGAGTGTCAGGGGTTATGGGGAGACAGCAGAAGAATGGGGTTAGGAGGGAGAGATAGATCAGCCATGATTGAATGGCCGAGCTGACTTGATGGGCCGAATGGCTAATTCTGCTCCTATCACTAATAACCTTACAACACAAGATCTTTAACAAAAGATGTTGGCATTTTTCAAATAGTCAAAATTCAAAAATTCTTGCTTTGAGAACGTTGTAAAATTATGACATGTTTGTTGGTTTTCAAAATATGGATATGTGCTCACTTCACCTCCTCAAAAACATTATTTCCACCGTATCTCCTTATCAGCACCAGTGAAGGGAATATTTCTAATAGAATGCAAAATCTTACAATTTTTTATTCCACTTTATCTAGGGCTCTCCACATTAGGTTAATTCATTGCTTTTGTCCATGTTACATATTGAATCATGTTCCAAAACATAACAGTTCTCTAAGTATTTTACATCAAGACAATGATTCTTAAATTAGGATTGTTTCTTTCCAAACATTTTCAATGTCATTCATTTTTTAAATGTTTAAATCAATAGCATTTCTCATGATTTCAGTCATCTGTTCATGATTTGTCTTAGGTTTTATGGCTAGGAGCATGCTCAGGGTGACACCTGATTTTAAACTATTTCCCTTGAGTTAAACTAAACTAAAAACTAAACTGTCTCCATTTCATCTCTAGCCTTTGTCCACCCATCTGCCAATCAAGGCCACTTAACGTGTAGGTAGACTCAAGACTGGAGTATCTCAGCGGGACAGGCAGCATCTCTGGAGAGAAGGAATGGGTGGCGTTTCGGGTCAAGACCCTTCTTCAGACTGAACTTTCTTTCCTACCACTTAACCTGTATCCGCCTATCATTCGACCCGAAACATCACCCATTCCTTCTCTCCAGAGATGCTGCCTGTCCCGCTGAGTTACTCCAGCATTTTGTGTCTATCTTCCACCTATCACTTGTCAGGCTTTGGCCCACCCCCACCTCTTTTCCAGCTTTCTCCAACTTCTCTACAATCAGTCGGAAGAAGGGTCCCGACCTGAAACATTGCCTGCCTGTCCCCTCCATAGATGATGCCTAAAGGGCCAATCCCACTTGAGCGTCATTTGCGCGTCACGCAGGTGGCGAGCGAGGATTTTGAGATTCCCAAAATCCTGGGGCGCCGCGTGCTACCGTGCACCACTGCCTATGCCGCCATGCCTCACCACACGCCATGCGCGAGTAATGCACGCCATGCGTGTGTCACGCGCGCGTCATGACTCGTGCATCGTGACACGTAAATTATGTTGCGTAAATGACGTGCAAATGACGCCCAAGTGGGACCGGCCCTTTACACGCTAAATTACTTCAGTGCTTCGTGTTTTATGCAAGAAACTAGGAGATTGACTAAACAGGAACAGAAGCAGCCACGTGGCAGTGGTGAAAGAGTGGAGAAGGTGAGAAGGTCATAAGTGATAGGAGTAGAATTAGGCCATTCAGCTCCGCCATTCAATCATGACTGATCTATCTCTCCCTCCGAACTCCATTTTCCTGCCTTCTCCCCATAACCTCTGACATCTGCACTAATCAAGAATCTATCTATCTCTGCCTTAGAAATATCCACTGACTTGGCCTCCACAGCCGTCTGTGAGAAATGTGAGTCGTGATCAATGGCACTGACGCTACAAGGGAACAAAGTCAGATTGAGGAGATTTGAGGAATGTGACAGCTGCAGGCATATATTGCATTAGAAGCAGTTGACATGATAATTTCCAGGGTAGCCAAAACTCAGTGGGTGAGGCAGCATCTACGGAGAGAAGGAATAGGCGACAATTCGGGTCGAGACCCAAAACGTTGCCTATTCCTTCTCTCCATAGATGCTGCCTCATCCTCTGAGTTTCTCCAGCAGTGTTTGTCTATATTCGATTTTTCCAGCATCTGCTGTTCTTTCATAAACATGATACTTTCCAGAATCTGTTAGGTTGTGAATTGGAAGAAGCAGGAACATATTATCCACAAAAAAACTTGTGCAAAATATTGTCATCTTGGAACAAATTATGGTTTCACGGTGAGAAATTACAACGTAAATGTGACAGAGATTTAGAAACGAGAAGTGTTAAGAATAGTTGTTGAAAGCAAAGTACATACAGTTTCAATTGACAGGAATGCTATCAACTAGAGCTGTGACTATCATTCCTCTAGTGTTGATAAATGCAATGCAATACAACACGAGCATGAACATTCAAAACAAATGAGCTACTTGGAGCAACTCCAGATGAAAATCAGCAAGATGGGCAAAGGTGTTATACTGATCTAAGGCTGGAACCAAAATGTATGCAGTAACCCAACAGAGAGAAGCAAGACCCAGAGTGCTGGAGTAATTCAGCAGGTCAGGCAACATCTCTGGAGAAAAAGGATGGGTGACGTTTTGGGTCGGGACCCTTCTTCTGACTGGGAAGGGTCCCAGCGCAGGGAGAAAAAAGGGTCTGAAGAAGGGTCCCGCCCGGAAATGTCACCCATCCTTTTTCTCCAGAGATGCTACCTGACCCACTGAGTTGCGGCAGCATTTTGTGTCCCTCGTTGGTATAATCTAGCGTCTGCAGTTCTCCGTTTCCACAGAGTGAAGCAAGGTTTCCAACTTTTAGAACGGAGTGATGGGTTCCTGGAACGTGCTGCCAGGGGTGGCGGAAAGGCAGATGTGCAAATGCCATTTAAGAGGAATTTGTATAAGCTCCTGGATGCCAAGGGAATAAAGGGAATAGATCACATGCAGACAGAGGAGGTTAATTTAACTTGGCCTCATATTTGGCACAGACATTGTGGGCTGAAGGGCCTGTAACTGTGCTGTACTGTGCTATGTTCTGTGTTCTAAGATTGGACAATGGATATCAAAAAAACCCTTGCTATAACTGACCGCGTGGGGGGAGATGGTGTCAGTTGTTACCCGTTGTCCACTATAACAGAATAAGCGGGGAGTTAGTATGTGTAGTACTATTGGAAAAACAGACAATAAATATACACTACACAATAAACAGTGAAGGACACAAAATACACAATACCTAGAGACAGCACAGTGGCAACACGCTGATGTAGCTGCCTTACATAGCCTTAGAATAAAAGAATGGACATAAGGCGGAATTTCTTCAGTCAGAGGGTGGTGAATCTGCGGAATTCATTGACACGGGGGCTGCTCTGGAGGCCAAAACAATGGATATTTTTTTTTTTTTTTTTAATATTTTATTTTATTAGAAGTAAGTACAGTCATATGGCACCAAAGTGCCTAATATATATTTTCATAATACATTTTATGTACAACTTCTTTTTTTTTTTTGTTACACTGAAAAAAGATTAGAATAAGAAAAAGAAGTTAGATAGTATAGGATAGAAAGATGTGAAATATATAGTGTGTGAAAAAAGAAAACGAGTAAATGAAGAAAGTTGAGAGAGAAAATATTGAAAATAAAATAAAATAAAAAAGAAAAGGAGATCATTATTTATAATCTTGACCAACCCTCGTCCAGTCCTGAAACAGTTATTTTTTACAATTGTGTTGCACCATATGATTCCAAAAAAACGACGAATGGAGACCAACTCGTTATGAATTGGTCTGATTTATCCATTAGGAGGAATCGCATTTCCTCAAGATGAGCGGTCCAACATACTTGCAATCCACATTTTAAGCGTTGGTATTGATGTACCCTTCCAAAATTTAAGAATTAATTTTTTTGCTATTATTAAACCATAGTTAAAGAATAAATTTTGAGATGTGTTCAATATATTCCCATCTTCCATTACACCAAATATAATCGTTTCAGTATTAGGTTCCATTCTTGTCTTGAATAATTTTGTAAATATTTCAAAAATATCATTCCAAAATCTATAAAATGTTATGCAGGAAACTAAGGAGTGTGTTATAGTTGCCTTTTGGGCTAGACATTTATCACAAGTGGCAGATATATTTGGATAAAATTTGTTCAATCTTGTTTTTGAATAATATAATCTATGTACAATTTTAAATTAAATTAGATTATGTCTTACATTAATTGAACATTTGTGAATATATATCAGGTATTTTTCCCATTTAACCTTCGTAATTTTTATCATTAGTTCCCGTTCCCACTCTTCTCTAAGTACCTCTGTCGATGGTAGGTCTATATTTAGAATACTATTATATAAATATGATATTAATTTTTGTGAGTCAGCTTCAATATTCATTGCTTCTTCCAATAAGTCAGGAGTTACTTTTTGATATCCTTGTATATATTTTTTCACGAAATCGCAAATCTGAAGATATTTAAAATATTGATTGTTTTTCAATTTAAATTTTAATTGTAGTTGTTTGAATGATAGTAGGTTTCCCATTTCGTACATATCCCCGATCCTTCTAATTCCGAGACTTTCCCATTGGTTATATGTCTTATCAATAAGAGATGGTTTAAATAAAGGGTTATTCGCTATTGGCATTAACAGTGATAGATTTCTTAATTTTAAAGATAATTTTATTTGTTTCCAAATTCTTATTGTACCATATATAATTGGGTTCTTCTTATATATTGTGTTATCCAGTTTTTTTGGGGAGAAGAGGATCGTTCCTATATTACAAGGATGGCAATCCTCCTTCTCCATTTTTATCCATTCTGTCTGTTGGGTAGAACTATCCAACCAATAAATCATATTCTTAATATGCACTGCCCAGTAATAATACATAAAATTCGGAAGCAATGGATATTTCTAAGGCGGAGATTTACATATTCTTGATTAGAACGAGTGTCAGGGATTATGGGGAGAAGCTGGAGATTGGGAATGAGCGGGAAAGATAGATCAGCCATTATTGGATGGTGGAATGGACTTGATGGGCCAAATGGCCTAATTCTGCTCCAATAACATATGACCCGCTGAACTACTCCAGCATTTTGTGTCCATCTCAGCTGTGAAACATAGAAACATAGAAACATAGAAAATAGGTGCAGGAGGAGGCCATTCGGCCCTTCGAGCCAGCACCGCCATTCATTGTGATCATGGCTGATCAACCCCTATCAATAACCCGTGCCTGCCTTCTCCCCATATCCCTCGACTCCACTAGCCCCTAGAGCTCTATCTAACTCTCTCTTAAATCCATCCAGTGACTTGGCCTCCACTGCCCTCTGTGGCAGGGAATTCCATAAATTCACAACTCTCTGGGTGAAAAAGTTATTTCTCACCTCAGTCTTAAATGACCTCCCCCCCTTTATTCTAAGACTGTGGCCCCTGGTTCTGGACTCGTCCAACATTGGGAACATTTTTCCTGCATCTAGCCTGTCCAGTCCTTTTATAATTTTATATCCTTCTATACTCGAGTGAATACAAGCCTAGTCCTTTCAATCTTTCCTCATATGACAGTCCCGCCATACTGGTTGAAATAAATAATACGGCAACAATCGGAAAACAGATAGCAAAAGAGGAAAAGGACAAGGACACAGCAAGAGGAGACAAGACAGATGGCATCTATACAGACAAGTAAAAGCCAGCCCATGATTCAACATCTAGACAGATGCAGAAGGTCTCAAATGTCAAGGAACTAAAGTGTTTAGATTTGGCTGTAAGGGATATTTCCACAGGCTAAAAAAGCGCTTGCAATTTTAAAAGGTGATCCAAATGTTTATAGGCTCTCGTGGCTTGTACCAATTGGATTATGCTTAATCTGCCATGTGTACAATTAAAAGTTAACTCTTTAAAACTCATATTTGCGAATGTTCAGTGTAATGTATCCAGCTATAGAGACAGATATTGGCAGGTTAACACAGGCCTCTGTAAATTGCTCCTAGTGTGTCGGGAGTGGAGGTGAAAGTGGGATAACACAGAACTAATAGCATAGTATAGTATAGTATAGTATAGTATAGTATAGTATAGTATAGTATAGTATAGTATATAGTTTATCTTTATTGTCATTTTCCTGAGTACTCACATACCCAGAGGAAACAAAAAAACGTTGCTCAACCAGTGTCCATTCAGTGTGCAGTAAAAAATAAATAGAAATAAAAATACATATATCATGAACAAATTAAACACTCTACTCTCTACTAAACATCAACAGGCGTTCCGATCGGCAGCGGCACGACAGTGGCTCTGCTGCAGTGTGTCCAGGTTGGTGGTTGGTGCGCGATATTTTTGCAGGGGGCAAAGTCCGTTTATCAGTCTTATAGCCTGCGGGAAGAAGCTGAGGAGCATCCTGCTGGTTTTGCAGCTAATGCTCCTGTACCTCTTCCCAGGTGGCAGGATGGAGAGTATGTGATGCGATGGGTGGTAGGGGTCTTTGATGATGGAGATGGCTCTGCTGATACATCTCTTTCTGTATATGTCCAGCAGGAAAGGGAGTGGAGCACCAATAATCCTGCTGGCGGTCTTCACAATCCTGTCTAGTTGGTGCCGTTCGTACGCCTTGCAGCTCCCGAACCAGGAAGTGATGCCGTAGGTTAATGTGCTCTCGATTGTCCCCCTATAAAAAGTTCGTAGGTGTGTAGTGGGGAGACCTGCTTTTCGTAGTCTTCGGAGAGGGTGTAGTCGCTGCTGGGCTCTCTTGACCAGTGCTGTGGTGTTGGTCGTGGACGTCAGGTCATCTGACAGGTGGAGTCCTAGGAACTTCACGCTGCTGACCCTTTCCACATCAGCTCCATCGATGTGCAGAGGTGTATGGTGTTGTTTTCCCGCCCTCCTGAAGTCAACCACCATCTCCTTAGTTTTTCCCACGTTGAGAATGAGGTTGTGGGATTTGCACCATCCTGTGAGCAGCTCCACCTCCATCCTGTACGCCGACTCATCATTGTCACTGATGAGACCCACCACTGTTGTGTCATCAGCGAACTTGTTGATGAAGTTGTTGTTGAGTCTAGCAGTGCAGTCCTGTGTAATAGGAACAGATGATCAATGGTTGGCAAGGAGTTAGTTGTCTGCAGGACCTATTTGAGAATAAAGGGGAGGCCATTTAAAACTGAGACGAGAAAGAACATTTTCACCCAGAGGGTTGTGAATTTGTGGAATTCTCTGCCAAAGAAAGCAGTGGAGGCCAATTCACTGGAGGAAATTAAAGGAGAGTTTGATAGAGCTCTAGGGGCTAGCGGAATTAAGGGGTATGGGGAGAAGGCAGGCACGAATTACTGATTGTGGACGATCAGCCATGATCACAATGAATGGCGGTGCATGATCGAAGGGCCAAATGGCCTCCTCCTGCAACTATTTTCTATGTTCCTATGTTTCCATGTTGTATCTCTCAGTTCAATCAATTTGATTATTAGTGCTATTATTGTTATGCTTTAATTTTAATTTTTAAATAATTAAAAATAAAATGAATGCAGCAAACAGGGCCTCATTCAATACAAAGGAAGCATGGGAAACCAACACTGGGTACTCTGATGATGGGTCTTGATGAGACTGAGGATGAGACTGATACTTGGTCTGATGAAGGGTCTCGACCTGATACGTTACCCATTCCTTTTCTGCATAGATGCTGCCTGACCTGCTGAGTTACTCCACCATCCTGTGTCTATTTACTAGATACTCAAATGCTGAATCATGGGAATATCTGAACAATCAGGAACTGGATGATTGGAGTATTACTGTACGCTAGTTTCTCAAAGAAGTGCTACTATAATGAATGAATGATACTTTATTGTCACATGTGACATGCCACAGTGACATTCTTTGCTTTGCAGGGTATGCAAAGAGTCACCACATAAAGGGCACCGACAATAGTTACAAGTATTCCATTTCAACATATACCACTTTTAACTCAATCCATTTGTGGTCCCCCCTTAATTAAACATAGAAACATAGAAAATAGGTGCAGGAGGAGGCCATTCGGCCCTTCGAGCCAGCACTGTCATTCATTGTGATCATGGCTGATTGTCCCCTATCAATAACCCATGCCTGCCTTCTCCCCATATCCCTTGACTCCACTAGCCCCTAGAGCTCTATCTAACTCTCTCTTAAATCCATCCAATGACTTGGCCTCCACTGCCCTCTGTGGCAGGGAATTCCATAAATTCACAACTCTCTGGGTGAAAAAGTTTGTTCTCACCTCAGTCTTAAATGACCTCCCCTTTATTCTAAGACTGTGGCCCCTGGTTCTGGATTCGCCCAACATTGGGAACATTTTTCCTGCATCTAGCTTGTCCAGTCCTTTTATAATTTTGGCACTTGGTAGTCCCACCACGCCAGGTCACCCTTTGTAAGGAAGGTGGGTTGTTACTGCCGTAAGAGTATGGCATCAAAAAAATCATTATTTCTTGCAACATTAATTGCACCAGCTGAAGACTGCCTGCCATCGAAATGCTCGAGTTCATTTAATGTTCTCACTCATATTGTGGTTACACAGGGCTCAGTTGTAGAATATAAGGAGAGAAAGACACACAAAATTCATCACTTCTCGGCAACACTTCACATGAAAAAATGCCATGGGTTTTGCCGATCCTGGCTTTGATATTTCATAATCAGTCAATGGTCAATTATAAAAACCATGCTTGTGAATCAGTGATATTCACCTCATGTTCATTTGCACAAAGTGATTCAAATTCTATATCTCACTAAGTGGCTGATTTCTCCTATTGATTTTCTTTTTATGTGACATTTTACAATCTGCTACAAGAACCTGAACTAATTAGGGTAAGACACCTATGCGTAGACCCAAGGAGTGCGTGAACTGTGACTAGCACAAATACACTAAATCTCAATGATAGATCAATCTATAATAATAAAAAGGTCCCTGACCATCGAAGTTAGTGACAATTCACTGGTAGATTCCATTGTTGAGGGGACTACAGAGAAAAACATTACATTGACTACTTTTTAAAATTAATTCTGAGCAATTACTCCGAGACACTTGTGAACTGATTTATTAAGGGGCACGAGGGAGAGACTTGGAAACTTGTCATTTGTTTCAGCTATGAAAGAATTAAATTAAGTGGATAAACCTCACGCTGCTCAGCCAATAAAATGAATATCAGTAAGAAGAATCATCATCCAAAAATCTGGTGACAATTTTTTTTTAAATGCTATTAGTGCCAGATAGGATCCAATGTGATGTCCAAAATGTATATCCTGAGCCATAATAAAGTTGAAGATCTCAGTGCCTAGACTTATAAAATTATTGTAAAGTACTGGTTTAGGCTTAAGTTTATTATTGTCACATGCACCGAGGTACAGTGAAAAGCTTTGATTTGCATGCTGTCCAAACACATCAGGTATACTATACATAAACACAATCAAGTCAAACTCAAGTACAGTATATGGTATGAGGAGGATATCCAGAATGCACATGTAGATAGATAGATAGATAGATAGATATAATTTATTGCCACACAACCAGGGTTGGTGGAAATTTGGGTTGTCAGCAGCAGTACAATAATAAAGAACACACAATAAAACTGTAACACAAACATCCACCACAGCATTCATCACTGTGGTGGAAGGCACAAAAATTTGGCCAGTCCTCCTCCATTTCCCCCCCCGTGTACAGGACCAGAGTCCAGTCAGTCCAGGATCGGCTCTTCCCCACCGGAGACCGCGGCTTTAGATTGGTGTAGGCCGCAGGCCAGCGGTCGAGATTTAAAGTCCCCGCCGCAGCCAGAAGCACTGTAGACTGCAGGGCCGGCGGTCGAAGCTCCCCTCCAGGGGCGATGGTAAGTCCATGCCGCACCTGGGGTAGAAGTTGGCCGCGGGCCGGCAGTGATGGCTTCTTCTTCCCCCGGGTCCCCAACGTGAGATCCCGGGCTGTAGACGCCGCACCAGCTGGAGCTCTGCAGACCGCGGCTTCAGGCTGCGACTTCAGGCTGCCGGCTGTCCCGGGTCAGCGAAACGGAGCGCTCCCCTCGAACCAGGGGTGCTGGGTGTATGGAACAAGCTGCCAGAGGAGGTAGTTGAGGCAGAGACTATCCCAACATTTAAGAAGCAGTTAGACTTATACATGGATAGGACAGGTTTGGAGGGATATGGACCAAATGCTGGCAGTTGAGACTGGTGTAGCAATGCAATCAACTCGACGTGCACAAACGAAAGATCAAATGGAACAAGTTGTCCAACAACTTTAGGCTGTGCACCCCACACGAAAGAAGAAGAAACAGTACCGTAGCTTATGGGAGGGCAGCTCAGAAACCGGACAACAGAGGGGATGAAGCTGTTTCTGAGATTAGTATTGTGCACTTCCATGCTTCTGTACCTTCTGCCCGACTGCAGTGGGGAGGAGGATTGACCAGAGTGGGACAAGTCTTTGGTTATGTTGGTTACGTCTTGTAGCTCTTCCATGGCCTCTCCCTCAACTCAAATAGTTCAACTTCCTCATTGAGCAGCCCAAGTTGCCAAATGTAACCTGAATTTTCATAAACTCTCCCACTGAACAAGTAGGAAGGATTCCTCCACCTGCAATATTTATTGAGCTCATTCACTGCTTCTCAGTTGCTGCCTCTATCATCCACAGCTAGTTTTAAAAGCATTTTATCTCTACAGATATCTTTCAAGTAATTGAACTCTTGAGGGATAATGTATTAGATGTTGGAGGACTTCTTGCAGGCTCAGGAGTGCTGGTGACCATTACCCTTGAGATAAAACATAAATGGGTGAATAAGCAAGGGATATATAAAGAGAAAAGAAAGCTGCTAGGGAGATGCTGCCTGTCCCGCTGAGTTTCTCTGGCATTTTGGGTCCATCTTCGGAAGAAGGCCCAGGTTGATATGGAGATAGGGATTCAATATTAACTCACTTAGATTGGAGACCAATTAATTTATCAATAAGAATGGTCTATGAAGTGTGTTCATTTCAGTTACAATATCTTGACCAAATGCATTTTCATACATGGAAGGGTGGTCCTTATCGAACCAGGGGTTCAAGTTCAAGTTCAAGTGTTCAAGTGAGTTTATTGTCATGTGTCCCTGTATAGGACAATGAAATTCTTGCTTTGCTTAAGCACACAGAAAATAGTAGGCATTTACTACAAAACAGATAAATGTGTCCATATACCATGATATAAATATATACACACATGAATAAATAAACTGGTAGTGCAAATAACAGAAAATGGTTGCTAATAATCAGAGTTTTGTCCGAGCCAGGTTTAATAGCCTGATGGCTGAGGGGAAGTAGCTATTCCTGAACCTGGTTGTTGCAGTCTTCAGGCTCCTGTACCTTCTACCTGAAGGTACAGAAGGTGCTGGGTGTATGGAACAAGCTGCCAGAGGAGGTAGTTGAGGCAGAGACTATCCCAACATTTAAGAAGCAGTTAGACTGATACATGGATAGGACAGGTTTGGAGGGATATGGACCAAATGCTGGCAGTTGAGAATGGTGTAGCTTTGACATGTTGCCCAGTGTGGGCATGTTGGGCTGAACGGCCTGTTTCCACACTGTATCACTTTATGACTCTAACTGGAGGCTGCACTCTCTGCCACATTATATGCTGCATCATCCTTGTGCCTGGATTACCATAAGGTACCTCATCTCCTGGATACAAGTCCAGGCTCTTCATTTCATTGCAGCATCGTGGGTGGCATGGCGACGCGGCGTTATGTTGCTGCTTTACTGTGCCAGAGACCCGGGTTCGATCCTGACTACAGGTGCTGTCTGTACGGAGATTGTACCTGCGTGGGTTTTCTCCGGGTGCTCCAGTTTCCTCCCGCACTCCAAAGACTTACAGGTTTGTAGACAATTGGCTTCAGTAAAATTGTAAATTGTCCCTAGTGTGTAGGGTAGTGTTAGTATACAGGGATCGCTAGTCTGCATGGATTCGATGGATTGAAGGGCCTGTTTCCACACTGTATCTCTAACTAAACTAAACTAAAAGTCCTATCAGGTTCAAGGTTAGAAATGGAGCAGCAGTTCCCTTTTTATGTGCACAATTCCCATATAAATGTTGTAATGTGTGTGGTTCATCTTTGCACAGGCATTTCTACATTACTTATCCTTGTACAACCCGAAACGTCGCCTATTCCTTCGCTCCATAGATGCTGCCTCACCCGCTGAGTTTCTCCAGGTTTTTTGCCCACCTTCGATTTTTCCAGCATCTGTAGTTCTTTCTTAAACACACTAATTTACGATGTGCCTTTTTAAAAATATTTTTGTAATACTGTCTGGATTGGAGATACACACTTGGACATGGAATTTTAGCTTTCTGCTCCTCCTTTCCAGTTTCCAATGAAAATTGTTTCAGGCTGCAAGTGAAAAAAATAGCCTTGGAAAAGCATTAATGATAAACTGGACTGAAGTATTTGATGAATAACTGAATGATAATAATTTGAAAAGTCTGCCTGAGGAAATGTTGCGATGGTTATTCTGGATAGAAATTTTGAAGACCTATTTCAATTTGCTTTATTCAACTCCACAGCCATTCATTAATACCCAATTAAAAATGTGCGGGGATCTCAAAAACCCATGAATGTAAGAGTCACGGAGCACGGCTTGCTTTCAAAGTCATTTACTGACCTCACGTTGCTTATCAGAGGTATTCAGAGCACTAATGCACTCTGCAGGCTCTACAGGGTTATGTACCTGTGGGGCTATTCACAGCTTGGGAGGATCTTGGTAGTGGAAGAGAGAGTGAGAAGTCGAGCCACAAGTCCTGCACCACTAATCCCCCAAAGACCACCTTGTGTGCACGACTGTTTCTATGTTACTACAGCATAGAGAACTGTGTTGAAATTTGGGGAAATGTATATAAAACAAATATAGACCCTATAATTAAACTCCAGAAAAGAGCTATTAGAATAATACGTAAAGTTTCTTACCGTGAAACTACAAATCCATTATTCATAAAGTCTGGTACCTTAAAATTTTTGGATATTGTGCATGTAAAGACATTAGAAATACTTTTCCGAGTTAGGAATAAAAGCCTGCCTGTTAGTATTCAAAACAATTTTAAATTAAGAGAAGGACATTATAATTTAAGAGGGTTGTGTATTTTTGAAACATGTAAAGTGAGAACCAACATAAAACATAGATGTGTCTCAGTTTTGGGAGTCAAATTATGGAACGGGCTTAGTGATGAGTTGAAATTTTGTAGCTCTCTGTCGAGTTTCAAAAAAGCCTTAAAATGTAAAATAATTAAGGATTATAATGTAAAATGATTAAAATGTAAAATAAGTAAGGATTGCAATTTAGAGTAAATTTTATTTTTTTCCTTTCCTTTGTAATGCTGATATTCTGGGTTATCTTATGGATTGTATAGGATAGGCAAAAATAAGTTTTGTGGCTTCAGCCTATTCCTTTTTCGGTCATTGATTATGTGAACGTTGTGTGAAATGGATACAGTGTTAGTTCATATTCACACAGATTGTAAAGTCTTGTTCTTTTTAATGTATGACCGAAATAAACTATTCATATTCATATTCATATAGAACAACTCCAAGGATCTGATTCACTTCACAAGAATCAGCATTCAAATGATACGGTGACTGCAAGCTCTAAATACAACGGCTAATTTCCTTCGTAGCTTCATGAAGCAAATTTCCTTCGTAGCTCTTTGTTCCCAGGATACTAATACTGCGAGCATGACCATTATTCAGGATGAAACATCGTAAAGGTGCGTTACCCAGAATGTTATTTTTCATTGGGGCTTTCTAAAATATATCATGACAATTATGTTGTTATGAATGATGAAATAGATTATCATGATTGATGGAACCTAAGGATTTGATCTTTTTATTTTCTAAACAACAAAAGGAGCGCAAAGCTAATTCAATTCATCTGAAAAATACAGAAACTTTCTTGCTGCTTTTCCTCAGGGAGCCATACAAAACTGCATGTGAAGGAGGACTGTTTTTGCCTACTTGCCTTATTAATAAGAGATATAAATAATGCATTTAATTTTGGAGGACATGGTATAGCAGGGTGTGCTTCAGCAAATGATGACTGAATCATGCAGGTTTAGTTTTTAGTTTAATTTAATTTAGAGATACAGTGCGGAACGATGCCCTTCAGCCCAAAGAGTTTGCATCGACTAGCGATCCCTGCATATTAACCCTACCCTATACACACCGGGGACAATTTTTACATTTACACCAAGCCAATTAATCTACAAACCAGTACGTCTTTGGAGTGTGGGAGGCGTGGAACCCTCTCCAAGACAGACGAGAAGCTCACCGTTTGACCTGTTTTTACAAAATGTTAAATGGTCAGCTCGACAGAGATTACAAGACCTACACCAAACCCAAACCAATTAGGAGCAGACGAGGGCATTCGATGCAATTTGTGATCCCAGCTACAAAGACAGATGTGTACAGCAATTCGTTCTTCCCCCGCACAATTAAAGCATGGAATACTCTCCACCCAACTATAGTTACCCAACCAGATGCAACTAAATTTAAAGTAGCTCTTTCCTCCCAATAACCCTTTCTGGCTTAACCCCTCCCTCCACCACCTCCAGTTTAAATTCCATTTGGAATATTTTGGAGGACCAAGAAACCTAGAACCAAGAACCGAAGATCTCGGAGGAAACCCACGCAGGTCACGGGGAGAACGTACAAACTCCATACAGACAGCGCCCATAGTCAGGATCGAACCTGGGTGTCTGGCGCTGCAAGGCAGTAGCTCTACCGCTGTGCCATCGTGTCGCACAAAATCAATTTCATCGCTGATGTTCTTTTGCAACATAGCAAAGATGGCGGCGCTGGCTTAACAGCTGCGGCCCACCTGCAGTCCGTCTGTTTTTTTTCTTTCGTTTTGTTCCTTGTCATGTTTTAGTTAATTTTGTTTTATTAAGTTGTGTATGTATGTGTGTGGGTGGGAGAAACATGCTTTGGTCTCTTCCTTCGGGGGATGCGACTTTTTCTTCGGTCTTATTCCCCGTCCCCGTCTCCGTCTGCGCCGAGGCCTAATGGCGGAGCTGGCAGCATCGGAGCTGTAGCAGCGGCAGCAGCAGCGGAGACCCGACTCGGTCCTGGAGCTGTGGCGGAGGCAGCGGCAGCAGCAGCGGTAGCGGAGACCCGACTCGGCCCCGAAGCTGTGGCGGAGGCAGCAGCAGCGGAGACCCGACTCGGCCCCGAAGCTGTAGCGGCGGCAACGGCTGCAGCAGAGGTAGCAGAGACCCGACTTGGCCCCGAAGCTGTGGCGGAGGTAGCGGCAGCGGGGACCCGACTGGGCCTCGGAGCTGTGGCGGAGGCAGCGACCACCCGCGGAGTTTGAACCGTCGCCTCGGCACAGAGGGAGAACAAAGAGGGAAGAGACAGAGACTTTAAGATTTTGCCTTCCACCACAGTGAGGAGGTGTTTGGTGAACTCACTGTGGTGGATGTTAAATTTGTGTTGATTGTGTGTTTTTGTCATTTTTTAAATTATATGTATGACTGCAGGGAAACAACATTTCGTTCAGACCGAAAGGTCTGAATGACAATAAACGAATCTAATCTAATCTAATCTAAAACTGCAGAGATCTCTTTGTGATAAGTTTTACGCGATATTATGTTAGACGCTGAAGAAATAGCTTTCTTTATAAATTTGGCTGGTTGACTAATCTTGCCATTTCAGTGCAGTTAATGCAATGAAAGTTGTTTCAGGCTGCGAGTTAAAAATAGCCTTGGAAAAGCATTAATGATAAACTGGACAGATATTTGATGAATAACTGAATAATAATAATTTGAAAAATCTGCCTTGAAGAAATGTTGTCTCGTGACGATTAGAATGTGGTTAAGGCAACAACAATGCCTTTAATTATTTAAAATAATCCCCAAATTCAGTTCCCAAAAACTAATTGAATAACTAACAATAAAGATGCTTATTAAATCTGGTTAGAATTTTTTAAGACCCATTTCAATTTGCTTTATTAAACTCCTCGGTCATTAATACCCAATTAAAAATATGTGAAGGTCTCAAAACTCCATGAATTACAATACAGTTTATTTGACATAAAGTTGTGGAGAAATATGTTTTAATCAAAAAAACTTTAGTTAGATTCATGTGCATCAATCTGCTGCAGTTATTGTCCCAATAAGCATCAATGGTGCCAATGTTAACCAGTTACAAGTTCCTTGTCATTAATATTTCCATTGATCTGGTTCAGTTGTGAATCAGTGGAATTCTCTGCCACGGAGGGCAGTGGCAGCCAATTCACTGGATATATTCAAGAGAGAATTAGATACAGGTCTCAGGGCTAATGGAATCAAGGGATATGGGGAGAAAGCAGGAACGAGCCATTGATTTTGGATGATCAGCCATGATCATATTGAATGGCGGTGCTGGCTCAAAGGGCAAAATGGCTTACTCCTGCGCCTATTTTCTATATTTCTATGTTTCTATCTGTTGTGGACCAGCCACATTGAAGCAACAGCCAAGAAGGTATGTAATGCCCCTACTTCCTTCGGACATTGAGGAAATTCAGCATGTCCTCAAAGTCTCTCACACACTTCTACACTTGCACTATAAACAGCAGGCTGTCACGGTACACCACAGCTTGGTTTGGGAACAGCTCTGCCCAAGATCACAAGAAATTACAGAGAGTTGTCAATGTAGCCCAGTCCATCACACAGACCAGACTTCCCACCATTGATTCCATCTGCGCTCCACACCGTCTCGGAGAAGCAGCCAACATAATCAAAGACTTAAGATAATCATAATCAAAGGTTTGAAGAAGGGTCTCAATCCGAAACGTCACCCATTCCTTCTCTCCAGAGATGCTGCCTGTCTCGCTGAGTTACTCCGGCATTTTGTGTCTACCTTCGATTTTAAAAAGCACCTGCAGTTCTTTCCCACACGTAATCAAAGACTTGTCCCACCTCGGTCATTCCTTCTTCTCCCAACTCCCGTCCGGCAGAGGGTACAGAGTTTGAAAGCCTGCACCACCAGACTCAGGAACAGCTTTTCCCCCTCTGTTATCAGGCTTCTGAACAGTCCCTCCAATAGCCAGGAAACTATCCATTTCATCTCTATCCCATTGTTGACGTGGACTTTGTCTATAGAACTAATGCACTACGATGCTGAGAAGTTTATTTTGTGCTCAATAGCTTCCCCTTTGTTCTACCGTCCTGGAGTTTAGCATGATTGTATTTACATATAAGAATGACCTTATCTGATTAGATAGCATGCAAAACAAAGTTTCTCGCCGTACCTCAGTGCGTGTGGCAATAATAAACATGAACAGAAATTTTTTTTAAATATCCAAATAACCAAACAACAGCAAATTGCAATGGGAAAATGTAAATGATTAAATGGAAAAAAGCAAATAATTAAATAAATTGCTTGGGAAAATGCCAGAACTTGCAAATAGATATTTAGGAGGAGTAAAGGGGCACTAATCCTTGCCATTTGATGAGATACTGTCTGATCTTATTGTAACCTCAATTCCACATTACCAGCTACCCTCTTAACCTTGTCAATTATGTATCTGTAACTGCGCGGGGCGGCACAGTGGCGTAGCGGTAGAGTTGATGCCTTACAGCGCCAGAGTCCCGGGTTCGATCCTGACTACGGGCGCTGTCTGTACGGAGTTTGTACGTTCTCCCCGTGACCTGCGTGGGTTTTCTCCGAGACCTTCGGTTTCCTCCCACACTCCAAAGATGTACAGATTTGTAGATTAAGTGTAAAAATTGTCCCTCGTGTATGTAGGGCAGTGTTTGTGTGTGGGGATCGCTCGCTGGTCGGTGCGGATTCGGTGGGCTGAAGGGTCTGCTTCTGCACCCTATCTCTAAACTACACTAAGCTGCCTTAAAAATATGCAAACACTCTGCCCCCACTGCTCTCTGAAGAAGAGTTTAAAACATTTGTAACCTTCAGAGATTCTTTTTTCACTCATCTTTGCCTTAATTTGGGGGCCCCCAGTTATAAATTCTCCTGAAAGAGAGAACATCCCCTCCACAGCCATCCTGTTGAGACCCCTTTATTTTCCACTCTAACCTTCAATGCAGCATCTAAATAGATTACAGCCACCAATTCCCCTTCTTTCACAGTGTATGGTGCTACTTTAAATTTCTAATAAATTATAGATTTAGATTTCTAATAAATTAATCAAACATGATTTCCATTTTACCAAACCACATTGACACTGCCTGATTAGCTTGAAGTGCCGATGTAAAACATCTTCAAAAATAGCTTCTTACATTTCCCTCTGACTGTTCCTAAGCTCTGTGTCCTGTAGTTTCCTGCTTGCTGAACCTATCTTTGCAGATATTGGAAAAATATGAAGTGGGTGACAGTGGTGCAGCAGTAGAGCTGCCTCCTCACAGCGCCAGAGACCCGGGTTCGATCCTGACTACGGGTGCTGTCTGTATGGAGTTTGTACAGAAAGTGTGGGTTTCCGAAGGGTGCTCCGGTTTCCTCCGACACTTCAAAGACATCCAGGTTTGTAGGTTAATTGGCTTCAGTAAAATTGTAAGTTGTTCCTAGTGTGTAGGATAGTGCTAGTGCATAGGGTGATGCTGGTTGGCATGGACTCAGTGGGCCGAAGGGCCTGTTTCCACACTGTATCTCTAAAGTCTAAAGCAAAACAGATAACCGTATAAAGTACCTCAAACCTTACAAAGGACTAGTAAGCAAATATATTGATTTCACTCATCCATCCCCAATAAATGTAGATAGGATTAACTGCTTGATGTTTGATCTATTTATGTCAAGGGCATTGTAACCCACATACCTGCTTGCAATGCTACACAGGGAAAGCTGAGGCAGGCCTTTTTAAAGGAAAGTCAAAATTGTTTAATTAAAATCCTGGAATCGTACTAATTTGCCACACAGAAGGAGGCCTGTTTGACAGCTCTTTGAAAAAGCAGCCATGCTTAGACCGACACTTCTCCTGTTTGTCTATTAGCGTGCAGATTCTCCTCCTCCGGCACCACAACCATATACTTTTCAACATTTGGTATTACATCGCATTTCACCATCTTTTTTTTACAAGAGGTTCCAGATTCTAATAATATCTGGTGATATCTCATGTCTAGATCTCTTGTGACCTGCAGTACCACTTGCCAGAGGGGAAGTTTTTTTTTGCTGTAGATTCTTAAATCTGCAGAAAATCATTTAATAGCAAGGGAGAATATTTTTTTAAAAAGAGATGATTCCTGAGAAATTAAGATCAATGCTGATCCATGCTATAACGAGTTACAGAGCTCTCGGGAATGAAATTAAATAAAATCAAATGCAGGCACATTCATTCTGCAGGGCAGTTTCTGCAGAAAAGGATGAAAGTGAAACCATCCTCGAGGTACAGTCATTGACTTGTGACTGAATCTATCTACCTCAATTGTTAAAAATTCTATTTTAGCTAAGGTGTAACATAGAAACATAGAAACATTGAAAATAGGTGCAGGTTGAGGCCATTAGATAGCATGCAAAACAAAGCTTTGGCCCTTCGAGATAGCACCGCCATTCATTGTGATCATGGCTGATCGTCCCCTATCAATAACCCGTACCTGCCTTCTCCCCATATCCCTTGACTCCACTAGCCCCTAGAGCTCTATCTAACTCTCTCTTAAATCCATCCCGTGACTTGGCCTCCACTGCCCTCTGTGGCAGGGAATTCCATAAATTCACAACTCTCTGGGTGAAAACGTTTTTTTCTCACCTCAGTCTTAAATGGCCTCCCCATTATTCTAAGAAGTAAACCAAATAATTACTGGTGTGTAGATTAATTGGCTTGGTGTAAGTGTAAATTGTCCCTAGTATGTGGAGGATAGTATTGATGTGCGGGAACTGCTGGTCAGTGTGGACTCGGTGGGCTGAAGGGCCTGTTTCTGTGCTGTATTTCTAAACTAAACTAAAATAAAATGACCGATGGAAACACAAGAAAAGGCAGATGTTGGGAACTTGAGCAAATCACAAAGTGCTGGAATAATTAAGCGGGTCAGGCAACATCTCTGGAGATAAAAGATTGGTGACGTTTCGGGTCACAGGTTTACAAGTTACAGGTATAGAATTAGGCCATTCGGCCCATCGATTCTACTCCACCATTCAGCCATGACTGATCTCTGCCTCCTAATCCCAATGTCCTGCCTTCTCCCCATAACCCTTGACACCCATTCTAATCAGGAATTTGTCTATCTCTGCCTTAAAAATATCCACTGACTTGGCCTCCGCAGCCCTCTGTGGCAATGAGTTCCACAGGTTAACTGCCCTCTGACTAAAAAAGTTCCTCCTTTAGAAAAAGTTTCTAAAATAATTCTTAATTCTGAGGCGATGAGCTCTGGTCCTAGACTCTCCCACCAATGGAAACATCCTTTCCACATTTACTCTCTCTATGCCTTTCATTATTCTGTAAGTTTCAAAGAGGTCCCCACTAAACCTTCTAAACTCCAGTGAGTAGAGGCCCAGTGCTGTCAAGCAGGGTCAGACTGATGAAGGGTCCCGACCTGAAGCGTCACCCATCCTTTTTCTCCAGAGAAGCTGAGTTACTCCAGCACTGTATGTCTATCTTCTGTATAAACCAGCATCTGCAGTTCCTTTCTATAAATCACCTGTATACTAGTTCTATCTATACACTGGGGACAATTTACAGAAGCCAATTGACCTACAAACCTGCACGTCTTTGGAATATGGGAGGTAACCTGAGAACCCGGAGAAAACCCACTTGGCCACAGGGAGAACGTACAAACTCCATACAGACAGTACCAGTAGTCAGGATCGACCCTGGGTCTCTTGCCGTAAGGCAGCAACTCTACTGCTGTGCCATCGTGCTGCTCATTGGAGATCATATCAATTGACTCTGTTGCCCGACGGGCTGCCAATGCACAGACACACACAAATATAGAGAAAACAGAATAACCCAGGCTTAAAGATCATCAGTAAGTGTGCTAACAGCAAGATAAAGTGAAACTTCTATTATTAGCTCTCCTTGAATCTTGTGGGTATACAAGCTTGCAAATGTCTATTTATAAAAACAAAGATCAAAACAAAATGTGGACACTGTCTCAGAATTTAAATGGAATGACCTCACTAATACTGGTTCTGGCAGAATAAATCTACACCCCGGAGGAGTTGTACA
Source organism: Amblyraja radiata (assembly GCF_010909765.2). Classification (NCBI taxonomy): domain Eukaryota; kingdom Metazoa; phylum Chordata; class Chondrichthyes; order Rajiformes; family Rajidae; genus Amblyraja; species Amblyraja radiata. The sequence goes on along the minus strand of NC_045968.1, from coordinate 4,305,360 downwards.
ATGCAAATGCAACATCCACTTGTACACGAAGATAGGCACAAAGTGCTGGAGTAACCCAACGGGTCAGGCAGCATCTCTGGGTGACATTTCGGGGTCAGAACTCTTCTTCAAAGTGAAGGGTCCCGACTCGAAACGTCATCCATCCTTTTTCTCCAGAGATGCTGCCTGACCCGCTGAGTTACTCCAGCACCTTGTGTCTATCTTCGGTGTATACCAGCATCTGCAGTTTCTTTCTACACGTTCTCTTGCACACACCAGAAACCCGAGTGTACACTCACATTTTGTGTGTGTTTTGACCTTGATCTATTACATAAAATGGGAGAATGCTTGGTGGTCTTAGAAACGGTTCCCTTATGTCAAATAATGATTCAGGAAATAGCTATTTTATATTTGGCAAATCCCAGTCCCTTCCTTCTCATTGTCCATCCACCTGCAAACCAATAAAAGGCACACTGTGCTGTTCAACATCTAAATTCCCAAAGTCCAACAAGCATGTATTTAAACTTAAGAAAACAAATTCTTATCCATTAAAGCAGCTTTACAATATACATTTTAAACAAATATTCTAGTCACAGTTTAATAAGGGTTCGGCCATTTAGGACTGCGATGAGGAAAAACTCACCCAGAGAGTTGTGAATCTGTGGAATTCTCTCCCATAGAAGGCAGTGGAGGACAATTCACTGGATGTTTTCAAGAGAGAGTTAGATTTAGCTCTTCAGGCAAAAGGATTCAAGGGATATGGGGGAAAAAGCCAGAACGGGGTATTGATTTTAGATGATCAGCCATGATCATATTGAATGGCGGTGCTAGCTCAAAGGGCCTGAATGACCTACTCCTGCACCTAATTTTCTATGTTTCTATGTTCTATGTTTCTAATGTACTATAAGACATTGTAGATTCTGATATGTCATAAATATTTTAATTACTTTTTTCACTTTTTTCTTTATATACTAAACAAAAAATTGTGTAAGTTTTTTTATTAGGCCCATCTAATCAATCATTAAATGTATTTCTTATAAAATAGTGATATTGTATATTTAGTGATACTAAGGTGTTTTTCCCATTACCTTTTTTGTTTGATATAATTTCATTATTACAGTCTCCAGATGTGTCCCGGCCTATCCATGGTCTCCAGAGATGCTGCCTGACCCGCTGAATTATTCCAGCAGTTTGAGTCCTTTTATTGCCTGCCGTTCTTTGTGTCTTCGTTATTGCATTAATTAATTAGTTATTGTTTTCTGTACTAAAAATGGAAACATGCATATATTCGAAGCAAAGTTGAGAAAGCACCTCATAGACTGGAAATTATAGAAACATAGAAACATAGAAAATAGGTGCAGGAGGAGGTCATTTGGCCCTTCAAGCCAGCACCACCATTCATTGTGATCATGGCTGATCGTCCCCTATCAATAACCCGTGCCTGCCTTCTCCCCATATCCCTTGACTCCACTAGCCCCTAGAGTTCTATCTAACTCTCTCTTAAATCCATCCAGTGACTTGGCCTCCACTGCCCTCTGTGGCAGGGAATTCCATAAATTCACAACTCTCTGGGTGAAAAAGTTTTTTCTCACCTCAGTCTTAAATGACCTCCCCTTTATTCTAAGACTGTGGCCCCTGGTTCTGGACTCGCCCAACATTGGGAACATTTTTCCTGCATCTAGCTTGTCCAGTCCTTTTATAGAGTAGGGGGATCAAGAACCAGAGGACAAAGGTTTAAAGTTAGAGGGGAAAGATTTAATAGGAACCTGCGAAGCAAGTTTTAAACACAAACGGTGGCAGGCATATGGAACAGGCTACCAGAGGATGTAGCTGAGGAAGGTACTAAAACAACAGGTAAAAGATATTTGGGCAGGTACATGTATAGGAAAGATTTAGAGGATTATGGGCCAAACACGGGCTGGTGGGACTGGTGTAGATGGTCGGCATCAAAGATCTTGTAGCGGAGCAAGATGGCCTACTCCTACGCAAAACATGTAGTACGGCCTTGGGCAGATTCATGGGTGATTATAGGACCCATTTTAGCAACCAGCCTCCGCCATCTTGTTCCGCCATCTTGTTCCGCCATCTTGTTCCACCATCTTGCTTCCGGCCAAAGATCGGATCTTTGCTTCCGCCTCCGCTCCCGTATTTTCACTTTGGTCCAAAGATATAGCTCAGCTATAAGATCTTTGGTCGGCATTGGCAAATTGGGCTGATGAGCCTATTTCCGTGCTGTATAACTCTATGACTTGTGCTTCTGGAATGTATAAATGTCCAAAAAGATAGGCTTTGTATCAGTGAATGGTGTCAGGCAGGCAAGTGCATAGGACAAGAAGGCCTGGAAGGACATTTTGATTGAATGCTACAGGGTGGTTTGAGAAAGTGCTTGTATGGAGCTGAATAACCTGTTTCAGTGCTACACATGTAATTCTAGGAGACATGCAGCTGACATTAACCACAACAGCAAATTCTGACTACTTTATAACAGAGATCAACTAAAAACTAGATATCCAACTCGCTTGTTTGTTAATGATTAACACTCTAAATGATATATCCACACTGGTTTTGAGTCAGATCTCGCATCGGCATAAGCCATGGTGGTGCAGCGGTAGAGTTGCTGCCTTATAACGCCAGGGACCCAGGTTCGATCCTGGCTATTGGCGCTTGTCTCCACAGAGTTTGTACGTTCTCCCCGTGATCTGAGAGGGTTTTCTCCGAGTACATTGGTTTCCTCCCACACTCCAAAGATGTACTGGTTTGTAGGTTTGTAAAAATTTGTCCCCAGTGTAGGATAGTGTTAATGTTGAGTTGAGTTGAGTTGAGTTGTGCGGGGATCGCTGGTCAGCCCGGACTCAGTGGGCCGAGGGGCCTGTTTCCACGCTCTATCTCTAAACTAAACTAACGATGTCCGTGTTTTCCACAGTCTCAGTGACTGATGGGCCTTCGAGTCAGATAATAAATTATAGAGACATAATTATTGCAAGTTATTGAGCAAATAGCTGCAGCTAATTACAGGGTAATTCTACATCCGCTTTATAGAGTGAACCTGTTAATCATAACATGTTAATCATAATCCTGTCACAGGTCTGAGAAAAAATGGAACCACAATCCGGACAGCAGAACATTTGAATATGATTGGTATCTTATGCACACCACCTATTCGCATCCTGTCCACAGTCAAAGTTATCTGATTTTTGTAAACTTAATTTACATAGAGAAGATTCTGGTCATTTCAGTGTGATCTAAATTACATGCCCCAGGGTTCAATTACCCTGCCAGAAATGAAACATGTCACAATTTACACGAGGGAGCCATTGACCTACTGAACCAGGCTTGAGACATGATGGCACGGTGGCAGTGCAGCGTAGGTTCACGAGATTGATCCCTGGGATGGCGGGACTGTCATATGAGGAAAGATTGAAAAGACTAGGCTTGTATTCACTGGAGTTTAGAAGGATGAGGGGCAATCTTATAGAAACATATAAAATTATAAAAGGACTTGACAAGCTAGATGCAGGAAAAATGTTCCCAATGTTGGGCGAGTCCAGAACCAGGGGCCACAGTCTTAAAATAAAGGGGAGGTCATTTAAGACTGAGGTGCGAAAAAACGTTTTCACCCAGAGAGTTGTGAATTTATGGAATTCCCTGCCACAGAGGGCAGTGGAGGCCAAGTCACTGGATGGATTTAAGAGAGAGTTAGATAGAGCTCTAGGGGCTAGTGGAGTCAAGGGATATGGGGAGAAGGCAGGCACGGGTTATTGATAGGGGACGATCAGCCATGATCACAATGAATGGCGGTGCTGGCTCGAAGGGCCGAATGGCCTCCTCCTGCACCTATTTTCTATGTTTCTATTAAAATGAATTAGAAATTATCTGGATTTGTAGAAAAATGCACTGCAGAAGTTGGTTTATACCAAAGATAGACACTAAGTGCTGGAGTAACTCAGTGGGTCAGGCAGCACCTCTGGAGAAAAAGGACGTGTGACATTTCGGGTCTATCTTCCATGTGGAGGGCGGCACAGTGGCACAACGGTAGATAACGGCAGAGACCTGGTTTCAATCCTGACTACAGGTGTTATCTGTATGGAGTTTTACCTTTTCCCCGTCACCGCGTGGGTTTTTTTCGGGTATTCCAGTTTCCTCTCACACTCCAAAGAATTACAGGTTTGTAGGTTAATTGGCTTCGGTAAAAATGCTGTAACATCATCAAGTTCGCTGACGACACCACTGTTGTGGGACGTATCACTGATGGAGACGAGTCAGAGTATAGAAGAGAGATCGACCGACTGACCAAATGGTGCCAGCACAATAACCTGGCCCTCAACACCAGCAAAACCAAAGAACTGATTGTGGACGTTGGAAGGGGTAGGATGGGGACCCACAGTCCTGTTTATATCAACGGGTTGATGGTGGAAAGGGTCAAGAGCTTCAAATTCCTGGGCGTGCATATTTCCCAAGATCTGTCCTGGTCTGAGAACATTGATGCAATTATAAAGAAAGCACATCAGCGCCTCTACTTCCTGAGAAGATTACGGAGAGTCGGTATGTCAAGGAGGGCTCTCTCGAACTTCTACAGGTGCACAGTAGAGAGCATGCTGACCGGTTGCATCATGGTTTGGTTCGGCAACTTGTGCGCCCAGGAGTGGAAAAGACTGCAAAAAGTTGTAAACACTGCCCAGTCCATCTTCGGCTCTGACCTCCCCACCATCGAGGGGATCTACCACAGTCGCTGCCTCAAAAAGGCTGGCCGCATCATCAAGGACCCACACCATCCTGGCCACACACTCATCTCTCCGCTGCCTTCAGGTAGAAGGTACAGGAGCCTGAAGTCTGCAACATCCAGGTTCAGGAATAGCTACTTCCCCACAGCCATCAGACTATTAAACTCAACTCAAACAAAAATCTGAACTTTAATAACCTATTGCACTTTATATGCTTATTTATGTGTGAATTTATATGGCATATGGACACACTGATCTGTTCTCTATTTATTTATGCCTACAATACTCTGTTGTGCTGAAGCAAAGCAAGAATTTCATTGTCCTACCTGGGACACATGACTATAAACTCTCTCTTGAATCTAACATCTCAACAGGTCAGGCTGCATCTGTGGAAAGAGAACCAGTAAATGATGTAACTCTAAACTGCTTACCTCTTACTTAAACCCATACCTTCTAATAAGGGAAGAAGCTTCTCATCATCTACCTTATCAATATACCTCACACAAGCTTTAAACTCTCAACCAAATTTACACGTGAGCTCTAAATGAACCACATTGAACAAATTGCCAATTAATAACAAAACAAAAGAACTCTGAAGAGATCATTTCATCTGAAGAAGGGTTTCGGCCCGAAACGTTGCATATTTCCTTCGCTCCATAGATGCTGCTGCACCCGCTGAGTTTCTCCATCATTTTTGTCTACCTTCTGAAGAGACCATGGTTGCAATTTGGAACTGCATTTAACAACAGCTGATATCTTTACAACTGATACCAATGACAATAGACAATAGACAATCGACAATAGACAATAGACAATAGACAATAGGTGTAGGAGTAGGCTATTTGGCCATTCGAGCCAGCACCGCCATTCAATGTGGTCATGGCTGATCATCCCCAATCAGTACCCCGTTCCTGCCTTCTCCCCATATCCCCTGACTGCTATTTTTAAGAGCCCTTTCTAGCTCTCTCTTGAAAGCATCCAGAGAACCTGCCTCCACCGCCCTCTGAGGCAGAGAATTCCACATGACAAAGTTAAAAGCAAAAATAAGCTTTAATACCAGCTAATCGAGCAAACACTAAGCTAATTTTCTTCATGGCTACATTGAGAAACAGAAGATAGACACAAAAAAGCTGGAGTAACTCAGCGGGTCAGGCATGATCTCCAGAGATGCAGAAGATGCTGAATTTGTGACCCGACACATCATCTATTCTTTCTCTCCAGAGATGCTGCCTGATCCGTTGAGTTTACTCCAGCTTTTTGTGTCTATCTTCGGTTTGAACAGCATCTGCAGTTCCTTCCTCCACATTGAGGAGTTGAAGTCATGTAAAGGAATTTGTTGCAGGGAAAGGCGAACAACACTGACAGCGTGATGCTGTTGCACATCATATGGTATTGATTTTATCCGAGGTCAAACTTGGGCTAACTCTTGAAGTGTCAAGTTCAAAACAAATAGGTTGATTGTATTGTTAGATCAGGTCACAGTGGACTTGTGTGCCACCTCTTGTGCTATGAATCCTTTTGAATTGCCCATCTGACACATCTAATGCTTTTACATTTAACCAAACATCAGACATGTGACTCGGTCTCACTCCAAGTGGACACTTGAAAATGTCAAATCCAAATAATCACCTCACTCACCTGTACTTCATTTAAAGCGTGTATGTGAGTTGGACGCAATCCAACATCTTTTCAAAATTATTTTGAAGTAAGTGTTCAATTTTGAGTCAGGTCTGAAGCTTCAATGATTGATTTAAATTGTACAGAAAAAATAGACATTGATCAAATTGTAAAAAAGATTCCTCCACCCACCTGCGCATCAATGTTTCATTTGCCAAATGATCAAACTGTTCAACTCCCTCAAATCACCAGTGGTATTTTTTAGTTAGTTTGGCATTGGTTATGAGATTTGACGTTATTCATTCAAATACTGGCTACAAAGTCACTCAGGTTCAACTAAACAGCTTCAATGTGGGACTCTGGTGCAATGTTGCCTTACGTACATGCTTCCTGGCTTATGATCAGTGTCATGTTTAGTTTAGAGATTCAGCGCCCTTTGGCCCACGAGTTCTTGCTGACCAGCGACCCCCACACATTAACACAATCTACAAGAACAAGGGACAATTTACAATTGTACCTCGCCAATTAACCTTTATGTCTTTGGAGTGTGGGAGGAAACAGGAGATCCCAGGGAAAACCCAAGCAGGTCACGGGGAGAAACATTTTCTGAGACGCAACTTTCATCATTGTTCAACTTCTGTCAAGGAGAAGCTATACTTCACCCTCGTTAGACCTCATTTGGACTACACAGTTGCAGCATACACAAATAAAAAAAATTCTTCCATCGAACGTGTCCAAAGACAGGCAGCTCGATTTGTTACTAACACCTATGAGAGAGAAGCCAGTGTAACCAAACTTCTGAATTCTCTGGGGTGGAACCCTCTCCAAGACAGACGTGAAGCTCACCGTTTGACCTGTTTTTACAAAATGTTAAATGGTCAGCTCAACATAGATTACAAAACCTACACCAAACCCAAACCAACTAGGAGCAGACGAGGGCATTCGATCCAATTTGAGATTCCAGCTACCAAGACAGATGTGTGCAGCAATTCGTTCTTCCCCCGCACAATTAAAGCATGGAATAGTCTTCACCCTACCTTAGTTACCCAACCGGATGCAACTAAATTTAAGGTAGCTCTTTCTTCCCAAAAACCCTTAAGTCCCTCCCTCCACCACCTCCAGTTTAAATTCCATTGGAATATTTTGGAGGTCCAAGAAACCAAGAACAAGAACGTACAAACTCCATACAGACAGCAGCCATTGCGAGGAACGATGCCGGGTCTCTGCCGCTGTAGGTCAGCAACTTTACTGCTGCGCCACTGTGCTGCCTTGATAATACAAATGACAATAATATCATAAGAATACTTCATATCTGGTTGTTCAAGAAGGAACTGCAGATGCTGGAAAATCGAAGGTAGACAAAATTGCTGGAGAAACTCAGCGGGTGCAGCAGCATCTATAGATGAGCCCGCTGAGTTTCTCCAGCAATTTTGTCTACCTTCATATCTGGAATCTTTTTCCAAAGACCATTACTGCAAAATCTATAGGCATGAGGCTGAAGATTGTATGTCGTATAGATTGGGCTTTGCACAATTAACAGAGGGAAAGGCCAAAGCTCTGTATGTGAAGTAAGGCAGGCAATTAGTGCCATCAATTTGCAGGTCATGAAAGAGAGAGGCTAATGAGTGGGATGCAACCAAGAGAAAATCAGGGCATTCGTTAAGAATTGCAGAAGTATGTGACAGTCAGAATTTAATAGTTGGGTCAGGCCATTAGATTACTTATTGGGGTTGAATGTCAGAGTTAGGGCCAATGTTCAGACACACATAAGGCGAGGATTGGAGGAGTGTGAAAGCCAGGCTAGGGGTAGGATTCACGGGTTGAGTTACAACAGAAGGAGCAAGTGACGTGATTGAGATTGGGGATCCAAAAGGTCAGGTTGGCAATGGGATTGGCGGGGCTAGGCCTAAAATAGGACGTTGAAGAGATAGATTTATCCGCAATAACCTACCTGAACTCCCGGTGGCTCAGCACTTCAACTCCCTCTCCCATACCCAATCCGACCTCTCTGTCCTGGGTCTCCTCCATTGCCAGAGTGAGCAACAGCGGAAATTGGAGGAACAGCACCTCATATTCCGTCTGGGGACCTTGCGTCCGTATGGCATTAACATTGAATTCTCCCAATTTTGCTAGCCCTTGCTGTCTCCTCCCCTTCCTTAACCCTCTAGCTGTCTCCTCCCACCCTCCCATCCGCCCGCCCTCGGGCTCCTCCTCCTCCTCTCCTTATCCTTCTTTCTCCCCCCCCACCCCCCATCAGTCTGAAGAAGGGTTTCGGCCCGAAACGTCGCCTATTTCCTTCGCTCCATAGATGCTGCTGCACCCGCTGAGTTTCCCCAGCAATTTTGTGTACCTTAGATTTATTGATTGATTGAATTGATTGAAAGATGCAGCATGGACACAGCCCCTTCGACCCACCAAGTCCATGCCAACCATTGATCACCCATTCACATTAGTTCTACGTAATCCCACTTTTTCATCCACTCCCTACACACAAGGGACAATGTACAGAGGCCAATACACCCTATAAACCCATATGTCTTTGGGATGTGAGAGGAAACCGGAGCACCCAGAGGAATCCCACATGGACACAGTGAGAACGTGCAAATTCCACACAGAGAGCACCCGAGCTCAGGATCGAACCTGTGACTTTGGCACTGTGATGCAGCAGTTCTACCAGCTGTGCTGCCATCAAGGAACTGAAAGGGTTGTAGAGCCTGAAGAAGGGCCATTGTGGGTAGTAATTAAGTAAGTTAAATAGTTCCCAGCGTCTCTCTACACTTGACCACCAGCACCAAAGCATCAACAGATAGACAATAGACAATAGGTGCAGGAGTAGGCCATTCGGCCCTTCGAGCCAGCACCGCCATTCAATGTGATCAGTACCCCAATCAGTACCCCGTTCCTGCCTTCTCCTCATATCCCCTGACTCCGCTATTTTTAAGAGCCCTATCTAGCTCTCTCTAGAAAGCATCCAGAGAACCTGCCTCCACCACCCTCTGAGGCAGAGAATTCCACAGACTCACCACTCTCTGTGAGAAAATGTGTTTCCTCGTCTCCGTTCCAAATGGCTTACTCCTAATTCTTAAAATATGTTGGTAAGTCATAGGAGCAGAATTAGGCCATTCGGCCCATCAATTCAACTCTGCCATTCAATCATGGCTGAGTTACCTTTTCCACTCAACCCCATTCTCCTGCCTTATCCCCATAACCATTGACATGCTTGCTAATCAAGAATCTGTCAATCTCTGCTTTAAAAAATACCCAAAGACTCCACAGGCATCTGTGGCAGTGAATTCCGCAGATTCACCACCACCAGGCAAAATAAATTAATTCTCATCTCCTTTCTAAAGGTTTGTCCTTTTAGTCTGAGGCTGTGCTCTCTGGGCCTAGGCACTCCCACGTGGAAACATATCCTTCAATCAAGTGAGCTAGGGCTTCAGCGAAGTTGGCCTCACATGTGCTGTGAAACCTTCCCTGATCACAGGCCTTTCAGTGGCAAAAAATAGGGAATATTTTGCATATTCCTGATAGCTACTAAGCTTGATGTCACCTCAGGGGGGCACGGTAAAGTTGCTGCCTTACAGTGCTTACTGCGCCAGAGACTTGGGTCCGATCCCAACTACGGGTGCTGTCTGTACGGAGTTTGTACGTTCTCTTCGTGACCGCATGGGTTTTCTCCGAGGTCTATGGTTTCCTCCCACACCCCAAAGACGTACATGTTTGTAGGTTAATTGGCTCGGTATAAAAGTAAATTGGTCCTAGTGTGTGTAGGATAGTGTTAAGGGCCTGTCCCACGAGCATGCGACCTGCATGCGGCGAGCGCGACCAAACCGGAAGCGGGGGCTGCGCGGCGGTCGAGTGAGTGACGTGAAGTTCGAGCGAAGTCCACGTGTGATGTACGGCGTCGAGGCGGTGCATACGGCGTCGAGGCGTCTGCGGGCCGGCAAGCCGTTCCCGCGCGGAATTTTTGAACACGGTCAGTTTTTTGGAGCCCCGCGCGATGTCGGGACCAGCTCCGCACAACTCCATACGGCTCCGGCGATCGAAGTGGGACCGGCCCCACGAGACCGTACGGCTCAAGCGACCACGTTAGGACACACTTGCCGCATGGAATCGCATGCTCGTGGGACAGGCCCTTTAGTGTGCAGGGATCGCTGGTCGGTGCAGACTCAGTGGGCCGAAGGGCCTGTTTCCGCGCAGTATCTCTAAACTAAACTAAACCTCAGAAAAAAAGTGGACACCAATGGTCCATAGGAGACTTGGCAGTCTGACTTACTCTAAGAACTTCTTGTAATATGTAGAAGGCTAATTACTCAACAGAATTTTTAAGCCGTTGCTTTGAAAGTGACTAATCAGTCGTCATTATAAATGGTGAAAATCGAGACTTCATTTAGTTTACCTTGCTGAGGCACTTGACTATTTGGACTGAAAAGGAATGTTGTAGGAGTAAGGGGAGTTAATCCCCATCAGAGATATGCATGACCACTTCTAGTCATTTCCATATGTGGTTTTGGAGATTAACTGACTCTGCTTTGTGTCAGATATCAAAGGGGAAACTGCTATATCTGGCAACATGTAACTACTCACCATTAGCGCTGAGAATGATGATTGCTGGCCATCTCAAACAATTAAAAGAAAGGGTGAGCCCTTCTCCTCTTATCTTGCGGAGTGACTACACAAGACAGAACGCTGTTGTCCACATTGAAATTCCTGCGGTCGTTCCTAGATTGGACGAATCTACCCAGAGGTTTCAGCTTTGTGTCCCATATCTTTACCAAAGAAACACTCAATGCTGTCAATGTTTCCATTGGGCAGTATTATTAGCAATCTTTGTAAACCACAGCCACACTATTTACTGATAGGAAACCAAAAAATGAAAAGATGAGGGAGGAATATATGAACCAAAAAGTAAAAGTGAAAACAGATGCTTAACACCTGCATTACTTAATAGTTTAATCATTTTGAGATGCTGCATCGAAACAGGCCCTTTGGCCCACTAAGTCAGTGCCGACCAATGCCGACCAAGTCAGTGTCGACCAACTAAACCTGTTTAGTTTAGTTTAGTTTAGTTTAGAGCCACATGTACAGAGGCACAGTCAAAAACATTTTGGTGCATGCCAACCAGTTAATGGATAGACCGTTCATGATTACAATTGAGCCATCCACAGTGTAGAAACACATGATAAAGGGAGTAACGTTTAGTGTAAGATAAAGTCTACCAAAGTCCAATAAAGATAATCCGAGGGTCTTCAATTCACCCTTACCCACTTTCTCAGCCACTCCCGACACATGGGATTTACAGGAGCCAATTAACCTAAAAACAGGCACATCTTTGGGATGTGGAAGGAAACCAGAGCACCCGAAGGACACCCATCTGGCACAGTGAGAATGTGCAAACTCCACGCAGACAGCACCCGAGGTCAGTATCGAACCCCCGTCTCTGGCGATGTGAGGCAGCAGTTCCAACAGCTATGTTACAGTGCTGCCCTTGTTTTAAAGTAACTTCAAGCAGCAGTATTGTCCTAACAAAAATATAAATAGGCTGAAAATGTCAAGGCCCCACCTTGATGGTTTCAAACTGATCCAGAAAAATAATGCATTCTTCAATGTTAACACCGTCAGAATGTTCGTTTGTGTCAGAACCACACAGCATTGGAAACGAGGACTCCAGCTGACCTAACTCTCACTCATCATCAAGTTCCTGTTTCCACTCATCCAACAATTAATAGTATTTTATTCTCCCCACATTCCCATTAACCCCGTAGATGCTGCCAGACACAACCACACCAGGAGCAATATACCAATTAGCCTGCCAACTTGAACATCTTTTTTTTAAATCAAAAAATGTATTCCAATGCAAAAATAATAATTTAATGTAAAAATAATATTTACAATACAATAAAACAAAACAGAAACCACCACCATAACATAAGAGAAACAAATGTACTAAATAAACTACTATACAACTATGTTACAATCAAGGATGCATTCAACACCCCCCCCCCCCTCCCCACCTTCCCCCCAGTCCCCCCTCTTCCGTCTGGCGCCGTGACTCACGGATGGCCAGCTTGGCCAGGCCCAGGGGCAACCCAACCAGGACATCTTCGGCCGTTCCCACTCCCCTACGCACAGGGTGTCCAATGATGAGGATGGTGGGTGAGAAATGCAGCCAGAAGGCAAGGAGCAGCCCCTTTAGATAATGTAACAGGGGCTGCAGCCTCACGCACTCCATATACACGTGCTACACAGACTCTTCCAGCCCGCAAACGTGGCAGGCGGCTGGCGAGTGTGAACCGCGAGAGAAACAGGTTGCAGGAGAACTTGAACATCTCTGGGTCGTGGGAGGAAACAAGGTGGCACGGTGGCGCAGCGGTAGAGTTGCTGCCTTACAGCACCTGCAGCTCCGGAGACCCGGATTCGAACACGACTACGGGTGCTGTCTGTATGGAGTTTGCACGTTCTCCCTGTGACTGTGTGGGTTTTCGCCGAGATCTTCGGTTTCCTCCCACACTCCAAAGAGGGGCACAGGTTTATAGGTAAATTGGCTTGGTAAATGTAAAAATTGTCCCTAGTGTGTGTAGGATAGTGTTAATATGCCGGTGATCGCTGGTCGGCGCGGACCCGGTGGGACGAAAGGCCTGTTTCCGCACTGTATCTCTAAAATAAACTAAGTTGCAAATGGTGAAGCCAGAGGAGGAAATGGAGGATGAGGGGGAGGGGAAAATAGATGTGAGTTTAATTCATTTCCAGATCAAAGGTGTTGAAAAGGGAAAAATAGATTAGATTACGTGGCAGATAAAGGGCAAAAACAACGAGTAAAATTGGCTCAATTAACGCCTAAAATGCTCAGAGCTCATTCCTGTCAAGCTTAGCATTTAGTAACGTTGGAAAGTAATTAAAACCTGACATGGTTAAAGATTTAAGTATCCTGGAATTACGTCCCAACTCCTTTTAGTGAGTTTAATGAGTTTCCTTCAGTGGCACAGATCCTCATTTCAAGTTTACAATTGTGTTCTCGTTAGCCTTGTGACATTTACTCTGGAGTATTTTGGTAGGTGTCTGGTAGGTGTTTTGCATTTCCATGGTTACTAAATGAAAAAGTTATTCGGAGGCTACTTCAACATTGTAGATAATAATTTTGTGTCTATCCTTGGTATGAGCCAGCATCCTCTTTATTACCTAAAGGGTTTTTAGCCTCAACTGTATGTAGCCCTCTGAGAATCGTAGTGAATTTTGGAAATCTACATTATTTAGTTCAGTTTAGTTTATTGTCATGTGTACCGAGGTACAGTGAAAAGCATTTGTTGCGTACTAACCAGTCAGCGGAAAGACAATGCATGATTACAATCGGGCCATTCACAGTGTACACACACATGATAAGGGAATGACGCTTAGTGCAAGATAAAGCCAGTAATGTCCGATTGAAGATAGTCCGAGGGTCACCAATGAGGTAGATAGTCCTGAACTATTTCCAACCCATAGCCTTGACCACCCAAGAAAGACAAAGCCAAAGGGCTCATCTGAACACCATCTTTTCCCAATCGCTCACCAGTCTGACTTGGAAAGATGTCACCATTCCTTCATTATGGCTGGTGTGGTGAGACTATGTTTGTGAGCAGGCTTCAGTGTGCTGTGATTGCATCTTGCCACTTATCATTCCAAGTCCAGGCAGTGCCAAGACCTGCCTGTGTTCAAACAATAACTATTTCTGCTCTGCTGGTGGGGTGGGAACTGCACAGAAATCCCAGGCTATAGTATGCAGCCTGACAACAGGTTTTTACAGTAGTTTTATGACCCTGTCCCACGGTACGAGTTCATTCCAAGAGCTCTCCTGAGTTAAAAAAAAATCAAACTCGTGGTAAGCATGGAGAATGTACGTAGCGGGTATGTCGGAGCTCGGGAACTTCTCTTAGCGGCTCGTAACGCTAACGGCAGGTACTCGGGAAGACTCGCTAACGGCAGGTAAGCACGGGAAGACTCGTGAAGATTTTCAACATGTTGAAAAATGTCCACGAGAGCCCCGAGTACCGACGAGCGGCCATTACCGTAAATCTCCGAGTTCGAATCAGGGCAAACTCGGGAGAGCTCTTGGAATGAACTTGTACCATGGGACAGGGCCATAAGTTTGTTTAGAGATGCAGCGTGGAAACAGGCCTGTGTGCACAATCAAATTAGATCAAATAAAACAAGTTGTCCTACAACTTTAGGCTGTGCACGCCATACGCAAGAAGAAGACCTCTATACAAACTAATGCTGTTCACACTAGTCCTTTCCTACACACTAGGGATAATTTGCAGAAGCCAATTAGCCTACAAACCTGAACGTCTTTGGAGTATGGGAGGAAACCGGAGCACCCGGAGCAAACCCATACGGTCACATGAACGTCCAAACTCCGTACAGATAGCACCCGTAGTCAGGATCGAACCCAGGTCTCTGGCGATGTAAGGCAGCAGCTCTACCGCTGAACCACCGTGCCAGTCTAGAGAAGGATGCACATTGCATAGCATCTCCCTCCTCCTCCTCTGCCTCACACCACTGTTCATCTTCATCCATTGACAGTGTGAATTAAGACATGGGCAGAAAAGATTTGGATGATCTCAGGTTTACTCAGAATAAAACAATGGAGACTGCCATTGGAATCGGCAATTCTTAACGGGACCAGGAAAATTAGCAACAATCCTTAGTGTCAGTGAACTCAATGAAATCGGGTTGAGTTTTATCTCATCGCATGAGAATAAGCTCCAGGAATTCTATCACTCAAAGGATAAAATATCACAAGTGGCAGAAGCAAAGTCGTGTCAACTATTTGTATTCACGGGTTCTAATTAATTATTTTAAGTAGTGTCAGGTTCACCATCTCGTATGCTCCACACTTATTGTCCACGAGATGTTATATCCCCAGGACAGTCTTTCAGATACATAATGGATTGGGTAAAGACAGCATACAGCTGTAGGAGAAGATAATCAAGATTGCCACCTCAATCGCAAGAGTCACGAGCGTTTTATTGTCACATGTCCCAGACAGAACAATAACATTCTTACTTGCAGCAGCACAACAGAATCTGTAAACATAGTACCCTGTAAACAATATAATAAACGATTTAAAAAAAAGATCAGTGCACATACACACATACACATAATCACATAATCACAAACAAACAAACAACAATAGTGCAAAAAGACAAAATCAATGTCCCCCAAGTCTTGTAGTTCAGAGCTTATTTGGAAGTTGTAGTGTTGTAGCACGAAATTTCGTTCAGACCGTAAGGTCTGAATGACAATAAAGGTATTCAATTCAATCAATTCAATTGATAGCCCAAAGAAGCTGTTCTTGAACCTGAACATTACATTTTTCCGGCTCCTGTACCTCTCTTTTCACCCAGAAGGTTATGAATCTGTGGAATTCTCTGCCACAGAATGCAGTGGTGGCCAATTCACTGGATGTTTTCAAGATATAGCTCTTAGTGCTAACGGAATCAAGGGACATGGGGAGAAAGCAGGAACGGGGCACCGATTTAGGATGATCAGCCACGATTATATTGAATGGCAGTGCTGGCTCGAAGGGCCGAATGGCCTACTCATGTACCTATTTTCTATGTTTCTATGTTATTTCCCCGATAGCAGGAGTGAAATGAGAGTGTATCCAGGGTGACGTGGGTCTCCGATGATGCTGGCTGCCTTTGTGAGGCAGCAACTCCTGTAAATCCCTTCGACAGTGGGGGAGGTCTGTCCCCATAATGGACTGGGCATTTTGACCTATGCGGAGAGCACAAAGAGCCTTGGAAAAACTTCAGCAACTTTTAAAAGGGGGTGAAGTCAAAGTTTTCCCATGGCTTAACACTTGTCCTAGAAATACAAGATCACAAACGAGTATTAAGTAAGAGGCAACTGAATGCCAGGTGACAACAATGACTTGGAGGGTTCAGAGGTGAAGGAATGCAGCCAAGTTCTTCTGCTGATGCTGTGACTTGAAGCTTTTTGAATTGGTGCCAAGCTGGAGCAAGATGCACTTGCTGTGGTACTTGTATACTAGGCATTGACTTGAAACTGGCTGCATGCCCAATAATTCTTCTGGTACCAGCTCAAACATCAATGTGACATTTTCCGTAGTTTCACTGCCACACAGTACTCAGTATAATACACATATTGACTCGGTAAAGATTATTATCCATATGTACAGGCTGTCAAGGACTGCTTCTATCGAAAGCTATACAGCAACCGAGAGCAAAATAAAGACAGCAAATTAGATACATCATACGATAACGACACGATTAAATTGAGGAAATATTTCCATTAAATACTTCAGTTTATTTGCTGAAGAGATGAAAGAATTCCTAACGTGTTTTAACAAGAATGCCTCCAAGATGGCGCCCACCTCAAGCGAGTATTCGTGGGCTGGTCGCAGAAACAGATCTGCAATCATACATTACAATCACTCCACACCTTTAGATCTCTACTCCGACAGTTGCCCACTGCGAACGGCTCGATTGTGATCATGTATTGTCTTTCCGCTGACTGGTTGGCACGCAACAAAAGCTATCCACTGTGGTTTCAGTTTAGTTTATTGTCACGGGCACTGGGGCACAGTGAAAAGCTTTTGTTGCGTGCTAACCAGCCAGCAGAAAGACAACACATGATTACAATCGATCCATTTACAGTAGATAGATACATGATAAGGGAATAACATTTAGTGCAAGGTAAATCAACAAAGTCCGATCAAAGGATAGTCCGAGGATCACCAAAGTGGTAGATCGTAGTTCAGCACTGCTCTCTGGTTGTGGTAGGATGATTCAGTTGCCTGATAACAGCTGGGAAGAAACTGTCCCTGAATCTGGAGGTGTGCGTTTTCACACTGCTATACCTTTTGCCTGATAGAAACACAGAAACATAGAAAAATAGGTTCAGGAGTAGGCCATTCAGCCCTTCGAGCCTGCACCGCCAATCAATATGATCATGGCTGATCATCCAACTCAGTATCCTGTACCTGCCTTCTCTCCATACCCCCTGATCCCTTTAGCCACAAGGGTCACATCTAACTCCCTCTTAAATATAGTCAATGAACTGGTCTCAACTATTTTCTGTGGCAGAGAATTCCACAGATTCACCACTCTCTGTGTGAAAAAAAAAATCTCATCTCGGTCCTAAATGACTTCCCTCTTATCCTTAAACTATGACCCCTTGTTCTGGACTTCCCAAACATCGGGAACAATCTTCCTGCATCTAGCCTGTCCAACCCCTTAAGAATTTTGTAAGTTTCTATAAGATCCCCCCTCAATCTTCTAAATTCCTAGCAAGTACAAGCCGAGTCTATCCAATCTTTCTTCATATGAAAGTCCTGCCATCCTAGGAATCAGTCTGGTGAACCTTCTCTGTACTCCCTCTATGGCAAGAGGGGATAAACAGGGAGTGGCCAGGATGCAAGTTCTCCCTGATTACCACAGAACACATGACAATAAACTAAACTCATAAACTAAACTTGAAAACTGAACTAACCTGCAAGAATCTGATGTGTGAAATAGTCGTCCAGGACTACCTTGAATAGACACAAAAAGAATGGAAATTCATGTAACATTCAACCCGCATCTTCCAATAATAGCTCTGACCTGCCGTTCAATTGCACAGATGTAACACTGATGAGGATGGGTTGTTAGGTGCTGACAGAGGAAGTTAAACTCTATTAATGGCCATTTAATGTGAGGAAACACCACATAAACAAAAATACATTTGCGATCAAGGGAAATGCTGAGAATCTTTCAAAGCATGCAAACAAAATGACAATCAAACAACTGGCTCACACTAATGGCATGAAATTGATGAAAGCAACGAGGATACTTGTCTGATTTTTGACCAGATTGGAAACATTAGCGCTGTAATGAATTGGGATTTTTAGATTGCGTTCTGGTTCAAATTTAGCCCAAATTCTCAAAATCAGAAACACATTGATTGAAATGGTTAGAAAAATGTAAATAAATGACAGATCCATGTCCCTCATCAAAACAAAGGAAACGTGCATTGTGTCAGTCAAGTCAAGTTTATTGTCGTATACAGTGAGGTAGAGGTTTAGTTTAGTTCAGAGATACAACGCAGAAACAGGCCCTTCGGCCCACTGGGTCCATGCTGACCAGCAATCCCCCTAGTCAGGATCGAACCCGGGTCTCAGGCGCTGTAAGGCAGCGACTCTACTCCTGCACCACCGTGCCACCCTAAGTCTAATGAAAATATTGTTTACAGTGCTATAGCGGGTGCATAGAATCAGGAGTTACACTAAAAAATCTACATAAATGATGCAACACAGTGTACCAGGCTATGATGCAACCAGTCAGAATACTTCCTATAGTGCATCCGTAAATGTTGTATGAATTGTTGGAGACATGCCAAATCTATTTAAACTTCGAAGTTTATAGGAGCAAAGAGGTCCTTCTGCTGTTGTACAGAGCCCGAGTGAGACCACACCTGGAGTATTGTGTGCAGTTTTGGTCCCCTAATTGGAGGAAGGACATTCTTCCTATTGAGGGAGTGCAGTGTAGGTTTACAAGGTTAATTCCCGGGATGGCGGGACTGTCATTTGCTGAGAGAATGGAGCAGCTGGGCTTGTACACTCTGGAGTTTAGAAGGATGAGGGGTATCTCATTGAAACATATAAGATTGTTAAGGGCTTGGACACGCTAGAGGCAGGAAACATGTTCCCGATGTTGGGGGAGTCCAGAACCAGGGGCCACAGTTTAAGAATAAGGAGCAAGCCATTTAGAACGGAGACGAGGAAACTCTTTTTCTCACAGAGAGTGGTGAGTCTGTGGAATTCTCTGCCTCAGAGGGCGGTGGAGGCAGGTTCTCTGGATGCGTTCAAGAGAGAGCTAGATAGGGTTCTTAAAAATAGCGGAGTCAGGGGGTATGGGGAGAAGGCAGGAACGGGGTACTGATTGGGGATGATCAGCCATGATCACATTGAATGGCAGTGCTGGCTCGAAGGGCCGAATGGCCTACTCCTGCACCTATTGTCTATTGTCTATTGAAGAAGATAATACCGCTGGTGCATCATCTTTGCCGTTACATCGAGGTGTTGGGACAAGGACAAGTCATCTGAGATGTTAATACCCAGGAATTTGAAGCTTCTAACTCCATCATCAAACCAGCAATGAAAGCTGGAGTTTGTGCTCTCTTCACGTCCCTGGTTGGATCCTGACCTTGGGTGCTGTCTGTATGAAATTTGTATCTTCTTCCTGCGACCCTGTGGACTTTCCTTGACCACTTCAGTTACTTCCCGCTTTCAAAAAAAAGTACTGGTTTGTTTAGTTTAGTTTGGAGATACAGCGTGGAAAGAGGCCCTACAGCACTCCGAGTCCACGCCCACCAGCCATCCCCATACACTAGCACTATCCTTCACACACTAGGCATACAATCTTCACCAAAACCACTTAACATACTAACCTGTACATCTTTGGAGTGCAGGAGGAAACCGGAGCACCTGGTTGAAAACCCACGAGCTCACAGGGAGAATGTACAAACTCTGTACAGACAACCTCCTTAGGTGGGTGACAACAAACTTAGGCCAATACAGTACAGGAACAGGCCCTTCAGCCCACAATGTCTGTGTCATGATACTAAGACCAAGTCTTATATGTCTGTACATAATCCCTATCCCTCCATTCCCTACATATCCATATGCCTATCCAAAAGTCTCTTAAATGCCACTAATGTATCTGTCTCAACCATTGCCCAGGAGAATTGGAAGCAGTGGATGTCCATGAGAGACAGAACAAGTCATAGGGATATATGTGAGGAAACGGGACTGATGTGAATGTTTTGAGAGCAACATTGACTTGTCGGGCTGAACTTTCTTCTCTGTTAGGAGAAGGTACAAGCAAGTCATTTCTTAAATGTGTAGAAACAAAGAACTTGTAGATGTTGCTTTACACCAAAGATAGACACAACATTCTGAAGTAGCTCAGCGGGTCAGGCAACATCACTGGAGAAAATGGACAGGTGACATTTCAGGTCTTCTTGTTTAAAGGTGGTTTGCTAATGACCTTGCAAAAAGACACCTATCCCCACAGCCAACAATGACCTATTGTGGGCCCTATATTTCCCTGACTATCGTTGCTTTTTGCATACCTTTCATTCATTTATTCTAAGTACCGTCTATATCCCTCGTTCCCCTTTCACCTGACTCTCAGTCTGAAGTAGGGTCTCAACCCGACACGTCACCTATTCATTTCTCCAGTGATGTTGCCTGACCCGCTGAGTTATTCCAGCCTTTTGCGTCTATCTTCATTCTAATGTCTGGTCTCTTGCTCCAACATTCTACACACTACTAAATAATACGACAGATTTACCTCATCACTGCCTTTCGTAATCTTGTTTTTTCAGTAATGATCCATTCTAAATGTATTAATTCTAATGCATAAAAGGCCAAGGATATTCTCTCACAACTCTGTACTCTGTTGAACATAATTAACTTTTGTAGTTGTAATCTGCACCTCCTTCATATTCCAATAAGTGAAACTAGACTGAATCCAAAATGCACTCTGGCCAGAATACTAATTGGGATGTTTTATCATGACAAGTTACACTTTGACTCAACAGACCAATGACAATAATTAACTTCATTTGTTTCACTGTAGAGAGGATCAAATCCAGATACTCATTTATTTTTCTTTTAGTTAATTCAATGGGATAAATCTTTCTTGGCAAATTGCACATCAGTGATGACTATCCTTGTAGGAATTCATGTAAAATAGGTTGCATTCAGGAACCTAGGCACCTCACGTCTCATTAACTATGGTCCGTCTAAAGAAACTGAAAGATAGTTTTAAATGTCATCAGTGCCAGACTAAAATCTTTGGCAGTGTGAATTGCGACCAGATTTAAGGGGATGTAGACAGGGCAAGGACAACAAGGATATGTCAAGATATGGGATCTTACGTGGCTGGATAGGCAGGGACTTTGCTATCGCTGGGGCGGAGTAGGCTTTTTAGAAGAAATAGACTAAGTGGGACCTTGGTCTTGCCCCGCCCTACCTATCTGAGCTTCTACACCCTTATACACCCGCCCGCTCTCTCAGGTCAGATAATCAGCTGCTCCTGAGTGGGCCTAAAACTAAGCGGAAGCTCAGAGGGGACCGTGCCTTTGCTGTGTCGGCACCCAAATTATGGAACGATCTGCCTCTCCACATTAAACAGGCCTCTTCTCTGTCTGTTTTTAAATCTCTTCTTAAAACCCATCTCTTCTCCGTGGCCTTTGATACCCAGTAAGGTGTCGACTTTATTTGCTTGATTGGTTTCTTATTTTGATTGCTTATTGCATGGCTATTATTTTTACTCATGTTTTATGTCTTTTAATTTATTGTTGTATTTCATATGTGATTTATGCGCCTTATGTGAGCTGTTATGTTATGTTCTGTTATGTTGTCTGTTTATGATGTCTTGTTTTTTCTTCTGTACAGCACTTTGGTCAACATTGGTTGTCTTAAAGTGCTTAACAAATAAAGTTGGATTGGATTGGATTGGACCTGTTGGGTCCTAGTTTCACATGGGAAGGCTGGTCCCCCAACAAAATATTCCACCTCTCTACCAATTCCAATATACACATACTTGACACACAGACTCACACACACACACACACACACACTCACTCACAAACACACATACACACAAGCTCCACCTCACACACACACACACACACACACTCACACATACACTCACACTCACACATACACTCACACTCACACACACTCACACACACACTCACACACACTCACACACATACACTCACACACACACTCCACCTCACACATACACTCACACAGACTCAAACACACACATAAAGTCACACACACTCACACACACATACACTCACGCACACACACATACACTCTCACACACACTGACTCACACTCACACACATAGACTCACACATACACATACTCACACACACTCACACACATTCACATACTCACACACACTCCCACATATTCACACTCACACACATGCACACTCACACTCACTCACACACACTCACACTCACTCACACTCACACTCACTCACACACACTCACACACACTCACACACACTCACACTCACACACACTCACACACACTGACTCACACACCATATATATGATAGTGAACTTTCTCGAATCTACTCACACGGCTGAGCGCGGCCTCTCCACTTCAGGGCTTCCGCAGTCAGCGGCACTTCCGCAATCAGCGTAACCTCCTCACTCACCGGAAAATACGCAATCAGCGCGACCTGTTCACTAAGCAGAAGTCGCAAAATGAGCGGGACTTTTGGACTAAACACAGTTGGACCTAATAAAGAATGTATTCCTTCCAAACACACTCGGACCTAATAAAGCATTTATTCCTTCCAAACACACTCGGACCTAATAAAGTAATGCAGTTTCAAGCACAGGCAGGGCAGCAGGCCAAATAACTCATGGCATTATCATTTCATTTCATTTCCAATTAAGCATTGCACTTTCAAGCACAGGCAGGGCAGCGGGCCAAACATGGAATTGTCATAAGGCTAACAAATCATTAATGTCAAGTACATTGCAGACTCACAGTTCAGTTGATTCACAGCATAGAATGACAGTCGTGGCCTCTCCCTCGCAATCTTGCAGAATTACTGGCTCATGTCCAGGCATCCGGGGTTATATAGTCCTGCCCCTCCTGGAAGGGGCGTTACCTTCATCGCAGTGTTTGACAGGTGAGAGGACAAATCAGCTGATCTCAAGGTTTTTTAAACACTCATAACTTTGTTATTTTTCATGGATGGGAAAAAATCCTCGGAGCTGGCTCAGCGGAGAAGGTCTGTGAGTAAGATGGCCAAAAATCACAGTGATACAGGGAAGCGTTTTTTCTAAAATCAATTTACAGCGCAGACAGGAAGTGGTCAAGATGAGACTTTTAATTATATAGATGCAAAATCATGAGAGGCGAATGGTCTGGTGAATGGTCTGTTTCCCAAGTTAGAAGAGACCAAGGGTCAAGAGAGTTTTATCATCATGGGTCCCACACAGAACAATGAAATTCTTACTTGCAGCAGCACAACAGAATATGTAAACATAGTGTTTAAGAAGGAACTGCAGATGCTGGAAAATCGAAGGTACACAAAAAAAGCTGGAGAAACTCAGCGGGTGCAGCAGCATCTATGGAGCGAAGGAAATAGGCAACGTTTCGGGCCGAAACCCTTCTTCAGACAGGTTTTGGCCCGAAACGTTGCCTATTTCCTTCGCTCCATAGATGCTGCTGCACCCGCTGAGTTTCTCCAGCTTTTTTGTGTACCTATGTAAACATAGTACTCTGTAAACAATATAATAAACAAAAACAAAAAAAATCAGCACATAACCATAGGTTTAGCTGGGAAGGAAAAGATTTAAAAGATATCTGAGGGTAAATTTCTTCACGGAGGGTGGTGATTTTTGTAGGCCGAGCTGCCATAGGACATTTTAGAGTTGGGTACAGCAGCAAAATGTAATAGACTAATAAGACAGATACATTGATAGGAAAGTGCTGGACTTGCATGATTCAAACGCAGGCAAATGCGACTCCTCGGTTATAAATCCTGGTCGCAAAGAATGTTTTAGTTTAGTTTAGTTTAGTTTAGAGGTACAACGCAGAAACAGGCCCTACGGCGCACCAAGTCCGTACCGACCAGTGACCCCCACACGCTAATACTACCCTACACGCACAAGGGACATTTTGTACATTTACATTTACTCTGCAGGGGTTGATGCGTTTGGATATTGGGGAAATCAAGAAAATGGGTTAGTGCAGGAAAGTAGAACAAAGGTCAAAGATGAGCCGGGATCTTGTTGAATGTTGGAGCAATCTCAAGGGGCCGAATGGTCTGCTTTCCCTTCTATCCTTACAGAACATTTCACTTTCAGTGACGTGTCGATTTTACAAATGTTGGGAAATTAAATCCAAACCATCATGTTCACGGTAGGAGAATTAATTAATTCTTATGAATCTTTTGATCTGTAAAATGCTGCAGGGAATCAGGTATTTCTTTGCAGCTTAATTAGAAATGATGAAAAGCTTCCCACCACATTGGAAGCTCTTTTATTTGCTGAAATTAAATGAACCCGTAAAAATGATTTTTTCTTTTATCTAGACTGGTAATTGGAGAATGGTTTTAAAAAACTGATAATTACTTAATCAGTGGAAATGAGGATATTAATCCCCCGAGATTTAGTCATGTGGCACTGTTTTTCCTCGTTTTGTTTAGGGCAACACAGTGGCACAGCAGTAGGGTTGCCAACCTCATCAATTATGTATCTATAGTTGCACGGGGCGACACAGTGACACAGCGGTAGAGCTACTGCCTTACAGCGCCAGGGACCTGGGTTTGATACTGACTGCGGGTGCTGTCTGTGTGGAGTTTGTACGTTCCCACGGTGACCTGGGTTGGTTTTCTCAGAAAACTTTGGTTTCCTCCCACACTACAAAGACTTACAGGTTTGTAGGTTAAATGGCTTGGTATGAATGTAAACATTGTCCCTAGTGTAGAGGATCGTGTTAGTATGCCTGGATTGCTGGTCGGTGCTTGCTTGGTGGGCCGAAGGGCCTGTTTCCGCGCTGTATCTCGGAACTAAAATTAAAACTATATATACAGGTCAGTGTTTATCAGATTATGTGATTAGGCAGCACTTCTTGTCAAATTTTGCTTGAATGAATGAGCTGTTTACCTTGCAGGATACAAATATAATGAGTAGGAAGGAACTGCAGATGCTGGTTTACACAGAAGATAGACACAAATTGCTGGAGTAACTCAGCGGGACAGGCAGCATCGCGGGAGAGAAGAGTGGGTGACATTTCTGGTCAAGACCTTCTTCATATTTCTAGTGTGTTACACAGAGAAATGTATATCACATTGTTCCTATTAGCATGGGGCAGATACAACAGTGGCATTTAAGAGGCTTTTGAAAGGCACACAGGTGGCCGCGGACTTGCTAGCGC
Organism: Amblyraja radiata; assembly: GCF_010909765.2. NCBI lineage: Eukaryota > Metazoa > Chordata > Chondrichthyes > Rajiformes > Rajidae > Amblyraja > Amblyraja radiata. The sequence goes on along the minus strand of NC_045968.1, from coordinate 4,280,082 downwards.
CCGCCGGGGGCTTTGACTTTGACTTCGGGAGAGGAATGGAGAGCAGGGGAGAGACAAGACTTTGCCTTCCATCACAGTGAGGAGGAGATTCACTGTGATGGATGTTTGTGTGAATTGTGTTGGTGTGTGTCTTGGTTCTTTTCTTGTATGGCTGCAGAAACCAAATTTCGTTTGAACCTCATGTGAGGTTCAAATGACAAATAAATGGTATTGTATTGTATTGTATTGTATTGTATTGTATTGTATTGTATGTGCACAGATATGCAGGGAATGGAGGGATATGGATCAGATGCAGGCAGAGTTGATTAGATTACCTTGGCATCTTGTTCAGCATGGACAATGTGGGTAAGAAAGAACTGCAGATGCTGGTAAAATCGAAGGTAGACACAAAAAGCTGGAGTAACTCAGCGGGTGAGGCAGCATCTATGGAGAGAAGGAATGGGCAACGCCCGCTGAGTTACTCCAGCTTTTTGTGCCTACCCTGGACAATGTGGACCCTAGGGCTGTTCCTGTACTGTATTGTTCTTTGTTCTATGTTCTAAGCACATTAGATATTGGTCTCTGACAACCCAACCAGCCTTCACACTTCTGTTTTTTTCTGCGGTTGCATGATTTAAAGGATTTCTTCTTTCTTTAAACAGTGCCGGAGACCTGGGTTCAATCCTGACTAACGACACTGTCTGTATGGAGTTTGTACGTTCTCCCTCACGTGCGTGGGTTTTCTCCGATACCTTCGGTTTCCTCCCACACTCCAAAGATCTACAGGTATGTAGGTTAATTGGCTGTGTTGTAGGATCGTGTTAATGTGCGGGGATTGTTGGCCGCTGGGTCAAAGGGCCTGTTTCCACGCTGTATCTCTAAACTAAACTTAAAAAATAATATAAAAAAAGAATGCCAGATAGTGGTTTTTAGTTTTAGTTTTAGTTTTAGAGTTACGGCGTGGAAACAGGCCCTTCGGCCCACCGTGTCGGCGCTGGCCAGCGATCCCCGCACATTAACACTATCCTACACCCATTAGGGACATTTTTTTTTAACATTTACCAAGCCAATTAATCTACAAACCTGCGCGTCTTTGGAATGTGGGAGGAAACCGAAGATCTCGGAGAAAACCCACGCAGGTCACGGGGAGAACATGCAAACTCCCTACAGGCAGCACACGTAGTCGGGATCGAACCAGGGTCTCCGGCGATGCATAGGCTGTAAGGTAACAACTCTACCGCTGCTCCACCATGACCGCACTGAGCCAGTATTTAAGAGTCGCCTGTTAGAGGTGCCATCTTGTTGTAGAATGATGTTTAAGCTGAAGCTAGTTCCAGGCGGGTGTCCCACTTACCTGTACAGAAGGCAGGGACTTGTGTGGGTTGGTGAAGAGTGAATCCCAAAGGCATCTTCTATTCCTGCCCACCCTGTTTCCATCAAACTAACCAAGTTAAAAGTACAGCAATCATCTCGTTGTAGTTTGGAGATCTCATTTCCAGCCTGGAATTACAACATTACCTCCAGGATTAAGTGTCCTTTGATGGATCCAGATCTAACCACATCATTGAGTATTAAACATGACAAAATGCTGAAGCACAAAAAGATTCTGCTCTCCATATAATTACCCGAATTGTGCTTCTCCATTCTTCCTCTCTGCATTTACTTATTTGAGTTACTCTGCTTGCAATGATGAACATTTTGTTATTAATTATGAAAAAAATTCCAATTTATGAATAAACCATGCAATCAAAGCTCCATTTCTTCTGCGTAAAACTTGCCTCTGACAGTCATGATTTCATCGCTGACAGAGAACGTCAATTCTTTATGCGGGTGTTAAGGCTATGAAACCGGCGATGAGGATGGTAATGGGGGATAATTACTTGTCAGAATTAAATGGAATTAATGTCATGTGGACATTTAAAATTACCATCTCTTGTATAGCCACTGGATTTAAGGCCGCATGGGTAACTGACATAAACCTTGTTAAAAATCCAATATCAAGGTCAGCAGAAATAAAAACAATTAACATCAATCGGGTGCTTCAACTCATCAACTCAGTAATATTCACCTTTCTACTGTATAAATAATTTGGATTCAAGAATCAGAAATACAATTTCAAAATTTAGGGGCATAACACACCAGAGACCCGGGTTCAATCCTAACTATGGGTGCTGTCTGTAAGGAGTTTGTACGTTTTTCCTATGATGAAGTGGGTTTTCTCTGGGTTCTCCGATTTCCTCCCATACACCTAAAATGTGCAGGTTTGTAGGTTAATTGGTCTTCTAGTATGTAGACTGGATAGACTCGGCTTGTACTCGCTAGAATTTAGAAGATTGAGGGGGGATCTTATAGAAACTTACAAAAATTCTTAAGGGGTTGGACAGGCTAGATGCAGGAAGATTGTTTCCGATGTTGGGGAAGTCCAGAACAAGGGGTCACAGTTTAAGGATAAGGGGGAAATCTTATAGGACCAAGATGAGAACAACTTTTTTCACACAGAGAGTGGTGAATGTGTGGAACTCTCTGCCACAGAGGGTAGTTGAGGCCAGTTCATTGGCTGTATTTAAAGGGGAGTTAGATGTGGCCCTTGTGGCTAAAGGGATCAGGGGGTATGGAGAGAAGGCAGGTACAGGATACTGAGTTGGATGATCAGCCATGATCATATTGAATGGCGGTGCAGGCTCGAAGGGCCGAATGGCCTACTCCTGCACCAATTTTCTATGTTTCTATGTTTCTATGATCCTAACTATGGGTGCTGTCTGTAAGGAGTTTGTACGCTTTTCCTATGATGATGTGGGTTTTCTCTGGATGCTCCGGTTTCCTCCCACACTCCTAAAATGTGCAGGTTTGTAGGTTAATTGGCTTCTGTAAATTGTCCCTAGTATGTAGGATAGAGCTAGTGTACGGGTGATCATTGGTCGGCGTGGACTTGGTGGGCCGACGCGGCTGTTTCCAAGCTGTACCTCTAAACTAAACTAAACTAACCTGCACACATTATTACAATTAGAATCAATTATTAATACTCAGCTAGACTGTAAGAAGACACAATAAGATATTAATATGGTTACCAGATGGACATAATCGCATATTAATTTAATTCCATGCAAAGATGATGTGCAATATTATGATTACAAATAATAAGGAAAGTGTGTTCTACGTTGAAAACAAAATTTTAAACTCAGAGCAAAGGAGAATACACATTGCTGATATAGGATTTACTTTAAGTAGCAAAATAGATTGTTTAGGCCATAACAAGCTAAAACACAGGGGCTATATTTCTAAGGAAACAGAATTGAAATGCAGAGACAATATCTTAAACACATGAAGGTTGGTTACACCAAACTCTGCAGGGTTCTGGCTCCAGATTTTGTTCAAGATATTTGGCGTGCAATGCCTGAAGCTTACACGATGGGAACACACGGAGGCTATTTGCAAACAGCAGAAGCAAATTACCTATTCACTCAGCCCATCAACCTCCATTTCCCTCACCTGAGCCAGTGTCTGTGGATCCTACATTTGACTCCTCAGTTGTCAATCTGGAGATCGGTTTCCACAAAGAAAGGCAAGAGGAGACGTTCGTCAAGTGTAGAAGCTGCCTCTGCACAAATAGCCACATAGGCCAATGGTGCAATTGTTCTTTATTGTCACGTGGACACGGTGAGGTTGCCAACTGTCCCGTATTAGCCGGGACATCCCGTATTTTATTGGGCTAAATTGGTTTGTCCCATTCAGCACCGCCCTTGTCCTGTGTTTGACTGCTACTACTCGGGTCGAGGGAACTGTCGGATCAGAGCGCCACGTCCGGCCCAGCCTCACCCGTCCTGACGTAGTGCAGCCCATGGAGTGCAGCAGCAGCGCCTCGTCCGTGGCCCCATCGGTCGCCAGCTGTCCGACCTTCGGACCTTCGCTTACCTCCTTCACCGTCACCCCCTCCTTCTCATGGCCGATCTTGGTTAATGAGTTGGATGGGCTGACGGACTTTGCACACGACATCGAGCACCCCCGACGATCGGGCCAAAACTCCTCAGCTTTATGTGCCCGGGCCAACTCATCATTCACCCGGCCACGGCCGAGTCGGTCAACGAATTGCCGATGGGAATTTGTTCCTTATTTTGACCTTTGGTCCCTTGTTTGGGAGTGAGAACGTTGGCGACCCTAATGCACGGTGCAGTGAAATTCTTTTGCACAACCCACAAATGCACAGTCGCCATATTTTGGCTCCGTTTACAAAGAAAAGTCCCAAGCCAATTTTAGTTTAGGTTAGAGATTCCACACGGAAACAGGCCCTCTGAGCCACCGAGTCCGCGTGAACCAGTAATCCCAGCACACTAACACTATCCTACCCACACGAGGGACAATTTACAATTTTACAAAAGCCAATTAACCTACGGACCTGTCCTTCTTTGGAGTGTGGGAGGAAACTGGAGCACCCGGAGAGAACCCAGGCAGGTCATAGGGAGAAAGTACAAACTCTGTACAGACAGCACCCATAGTCAGGATCGAACCCCGGTCTCACCTGCTGTAAGGCAGCAACTCTACCGCTGTGCCACCGTGCCACTCTGATGATCACTCATTTTGCATCAATCTTCTTGCGACTGGCGTGCACAGCCTAAAGTTGTAGGTCAACTTGTTCTATTTGATCTAATTGTTTGTGCACGTCGGGTTGATTGCATCAGTCGAATCAGGGTGGACCATGTGAAGGTTGCAATCTCCCACGCCTTCACATCAATAGAATAATTCAACAAATTTCAGCTGATGTTGGAAGATACTATTTAAACTTTCTCTGATGTTCTTGCATTAAATGAGGTGTTTATGATTTATGAAATGACAAATTAATAAGCCTTTGTGGCCTTTAGGCCTTTGCAATTAATGGCATAAATTGGAAGGTGAATCATTAGAATAATGCAGAAAGCGCCACAATTCTATAAAGAACATGATATGCTCAATTTCATTTCACAATTTAAATGCATAATCTGTTTCCCAACTGAATAAACAATAAAGAGACTGGAGAGGCTGAGAATCAAAGATGAATTTCTTCCTCTTCTGGAATCATGCCTGAGGTCATGAAAATGGTAATTGGCTATGAGTGAAGTTAAGGCTGAATTCTTGGATAGGGCAAAGGTTACTGCAAAATGTTCTGACACACGTACAGCTTGTTCATTTTGACCAAGTGCCCTGTTTTGTACATGTACTTTCATATCCCACCAATACTGTGCATTCATGTTTAAGCTTTAAGTTGGTTAGAAATGATTAACAGGTCAGAGGGTTAAAAACAACAAGAGACGTCTAAATTGCTGCCTGTGTCTGTTCCATTAGATTATTCTAATCTATACACTGGTCTGATGATAATGTATCCTTGGCAAGCATTTATAGTCTGGCTCTGGCTAGTATGTCTGAGGTGTCAGGTTTTGTAATAGTTTTCAAGTGTTTCCAATGCCATTACATCTCTTAATTTCTTTTAATAAGTATTTCATTCGATTTTTCATCACTTTAACTTTAAAGCAGTGCCTACCATGTAACTTAAGCAAAAGGAATTCACTGGTAAATATATCGTGATCTGCAGGAGTGCTTCGTTGATAAAGGCAGAATGACTAATAAATTGTGAAACACTGTTAAGTATTGTGTTATTAATTTGGGTTATTAGGAATCAGTTAAGAGCCCTGGTCGTGTGCCAAAAGAGATGGCAAAATATGAATCGAAGTGGAAGTAAAGTAGAATATTCCAAAATTAGATGGCAGTCAGCAAACTAATAGGATGGGCGGCACGGTGGAACAGCTGTAGATTTGCTGCCTAATGCCCCTGTCCCACTTAGGAAACCTGAACGGAAACCTCTGGAGACTTTGCGCCCCACCCAAGGTTTCCGTGCGGTTCCCGGAGGTTTTTGTCAGTCTCCCTACCTGCTTCCGCTACCTGCAACCTCCGGCAACCACCTGCAACCTCCGGGAACCGCACGGAAACCTTGGGTGGGGCGCAAAGTCTCCAGAGGTTTCCGTTCAGGTTTCCTAAGTGGGACAGGGGCAGTGCAGAGACCAGGGTTTGATCCTGACTGTGGGTGCTGTCTGTACGGAGTTTGTACGTTCTCCCCGTGACCGGCGTGGGTCTTCTTCCGGGATCTCCGGTTTCCTCCCACACTCCAAAGAAGTACAGGTTTGTAGGTTAATTGCCTTTGGTGAAAGTGTTAATTGTTGCTGATGCGTGTAGGATAGCGCCAGTGTGCGGGGATCGCTGGTCGGCGCGGACACGCTGGGCCAGTGAGGCCTGTTTCCGTGCTGTATCTGTATCTCGAAAGTGAAAAACTCAATTAAATTAAACAGGCATCATTAAAATTCACGAGAAGTTGCTGTCCATTTAATGAAAAATAACGTGGAGTAGGAATTGAACCATGAAGCATGACTTTGGTACATTGCTATTTCCGTGTGCTACCCAAAGCAATTTTATCAAAAATACGATTGTCAAATGCCATAAGGTAAATGTCTTGGCTGACACGAGTAACTAAATGGTTCTGGGTTTTCCATTTGTCTGATGCACTTACACATGGAAGCACTGGACATATGCGCTGGTGTCAAATGGCATTTTGACACCACATTCATCAAACCCCTCGGTACACATGTCACACAGGCAGCAGCAGCTACTCACAACACAATCAAAGCCCACGTCAACATCACTTAGAGACAAGCTGTCCGGGTGGGTCTGAATGTGTAGGAAGGAAACTGCAGATGCTGCTTTAAACCGAAGATAGACACAAAAAGCTGTAGGACAGACAGCATCTCTGGAGAGATGGAATGAGGGACCTTTTCGGGTCTGAAGAAGGGTCTCGGCCCGAAACGTTATTCCCAGCTTTCTGTGCCTATCTTCGAGTAGGTCTGAAGTTGTGGTGTTCTTCACTTAGAACCATTAAAAAAACAGGTTCCTCTGTCATAAGATCATAAGATCATAAGGGATAGGAGCAGAATTAGGCCATTCAGCTCATCAAGTCTACTCTGCCATTGAATCCCTCCAAACTCCATTCTCATGCCTTCCCCTCACAACCTCTGACACCTGTACTAATCAAGAATCAATCTCGCTCTGATTTAAATATATCCACTGACTTGGCCTCCACAGCCTTCCGTGGCAAAGAATTCCATAGATTCACCACTCTGTAGTTCTGTTCTTACCTATGACATCAATCCTACCCAATAAAGTCCCCCAAGGGTTCTGCATTCGCGATTCCCAGCCCATTATCTGCAAGTAACTCGTTCAACGGTTGGGAGAAGAGGTGGGGTATTCCGGTTGATAAAGGATGACATCGGCTTTTAAGGCCAAGTTAAGACTCTAACATTTTTAACAACTCTGAACTTGAAGGGTACAAGATGGCGCTGAACACGTGGTGACTCTGGTGTACTATCTCAATGTAATCTACTATTCTTAGTACCTACTTACAACCTACGACAGCACCTATGACAGGAGGAGACAAGCTACGTCAAGCTATGTTAAGTCCACAGTCTCTGAAAAGTTTTGAACATTTCAAAATCCAGCGGTGACCAGAAAAATGTTACGACTCTCTAGGCAACTTGAGGAGACTACTCACGACCATACAGGTGTCACCCTGCGACCATGTGGGAACAGCCTAGTCACCTGTTGTTGCCGAAAACATTGCTTAAGTGGGACAGGGGTTTAAGTATGATTGTGCCTATGTATAGTGAGATGTTTCCTGAACTATATGTAAAATAAAATGTCACTGTACCCAGGTACATGAGACAGTAAAGTACCATTGAACCATTGGGTAGTCAAGGATAAAGGAAAGGCAACAATTCTGTATGCATAAACAATGCAAGACTAATTCTATGACACACAGCACCTTGGATCGTATGTACAATTGGACCATGTAAAAGGTGACCTGAGGTACAGGTTATACCTTGCCCCAGCATTGATTTAACACACCTTTCCTGGCATAACAGATTCTAGGCTAAATGGAAGTTTATGGCACTATAATTTTGTAAATAAATGTTTAGTTTAGTTTAGTTTAGTTTAGAGATGCAGCGCGGAAACAGACCCTTCAACCCAGCGAGGCCTCCGCCGACCAGCGATCCCCGTACACTAGCACTACCCTACGCACTGGCGACAATTTTACCAAGCCTATTAACCTACAAACCTGCAAGTCTTTGGTGTGTGGGAGCAAACCAGAGCTCCCGGAGAAACCCACGCAAGGCAGAACATACAAACTCCGTACATATAGTGCCCATAGTCAGGATCAAACTCGGGTCTCTGGCGCTGTAAGGCAACAACTCCACCGTTGCGCCACCGTGACACTTCTGGCACTTTTGAGTATGAATGTTACATTCGTTTTACATCTATGTGCACTCTTGTGAATTGTCTAACATTAAATTCATATTTGCAGTTTTCAAATAAAATCCTTTTTAAATCCTGTTTTTAATGAAAAGCTGTTTAATGTGTTTTTACGTGATTTGCAGTTCACTTGGCAATTTTAATTTACTAGTCAGTACATGTGTTGCAAAGCAATCTGTGTAATTTTAACCGAGTTCACAAATAGGCAAAGCGTAATATGTTCTCACAACAATTGCCTTTATGTTTTAGTGAAAATGGAGAAGTGTTGAATCCAGAGAAATTTATGGTGATAACTGTATTATTCCATATTTGAACTGCTGAGATTTTAAACAAATTCTTTGAATAAATAGCCAAGCCATTTTAGTTGTGCAATCACCTTGAACTCAAGACGTTTATCTCTGATTTCTTCACGAAACCAACTCAGTAAATACCTCCCATTCCCAGCATGTATGTATATGTAGTGCTGCCCTTTTGCCCTGGTCACTGTGTGGACATTCTTCTCCCCTCTCCCATCAGGCAACTGGTCTAGGAGTGTGAAAACGCACACCTCCAGATTCAGGGACAGTTTCTTTCCAGCTGTTATCAGGCAACTGAACCATCCTACCACCATCCTACCAAGATTAGCAGTCCTGAGCTATTATCTACTTCATTGGAGACCATCGGATGATTTTTGAACGGACTTTACTGAGCTTTATCTTGCCCTAAACGTTAAGAATTCCCTTTATAGTGCATCTGTAAAATGCACTACAAAATACAAAGTGGTGTCAGGAAAGGAAAATGGACGAAGGGTGAACTGAAAGGCCGAAAGGAGTGATATGGGTGGAAGGGGACAGGGAGAGGGGAAAGAGGAATGAGGAGGAATGAAAAGGAAATATGGGACTCAGGAATGGGAGATGAGCACACAAACGAGGGGAAAGAAGCACGGTGGATCGAACGTAACAGTAAGGTGGTAGAAATGTGCAGGCAAATGGGTTGAGTAGGAGGGGTATGAATTAAAATTGGACAATTCAATGTTCATACCATTGGGTTGCAAGCTAACCAAGTGGAATATGAGGTGTTTAGTTTAGTTTAGTTGGGTTTAGAGATACAGGACGGAAACAGGCCCTTTGGCCCACTGAGTCCACACCGAGCAGCGATCCCCGCACATTAACACAACTCTGGGGACAATTTACACTTATACCAATTAAACCAATTAACCTACAAACCAGTGTTTAAGAAGGAACTGCAGATGTTGGAAAATCGAAGGTAGACAAAAATGCTGGAGAAACTCGGCGGGTGAGGCAGCATCTGTGGATATTTCCTTTGCTCCATAGATGCTGCCTCACCCGCTGAGTTTCTCCGACATTTTTCTCAACCTACAAACTAGTACGTCTTTGGAGTGTTGTCCATCCATTTGGCGTGTAGCCTCACTCTGGCAATGGAGGAGGTCAAGGACAGAAAGGTCAATATTGGCGTAGGAAAAGGAGTTAAAATATTTGGCATCCGGGAGCACCAGCAGGCCCTGATGGACAGAGCGCAAATATTTGGCGAACACGGTCACCTAGTCTATGCCAGTCACGGTCTCTTTACAGCATCTTTGATCCCAATTTGTTCCCAATTGTACTCTTGCATTTGCTGTTTCACCGTTCCTTATTTGAGGAAGGACATTCTTGCTATTGGGGGAGTGCAGCGTAGGTTTACAAGGTTAATTCCCGGGATGGCGGGACTGTCATATGCTGAGAGAATGGAGCGGCCCGGCTTGTACACTCTGGAGTTTAGAAGGATGAGAGAGGATCTCATTGAAACATATCAGATTGTTAAAGGTTTGGACACGCTAGAGGCAGGAAACATGTTCCCGATGTTGGGGGAGTCCAGAACCAGGGGCCACAGTTTAAGAATAAGGAGTAAGACATTTAGAACTGAGACGAGGAAACACTTTTTCTCACAGAGAGTTGTGAGTCTGTGGATTTCTCTGCCTCAGAGGGCGGTGGAGGCAGGTTCTCTGGATGTTTTCAAGAGAGAGCTAGATAGGGCTCTTAAAGATAGCGGAGTCAGGGGATATGGGGAGAAGGCAGGAACGGGGTACTGATTGGGGATGATCAGCCATGATCACATTGAATGGTGGTGCTGGATCGGAGGGCCGAATGGCCTACTCCTGCACATATTGTCTGTTGTTTATTGTCTATTGTCTATTGTTGGCTTAAAAGGCACTAATTACATTATCTACAGTATTGTCATCATAGAGACCTTTAGGCTGGGCCGACATGTATTCAAAGAGATAATGATTTATATGCACGGCAGCACTGACATCATTACCATGCTGAGTCTCAGATCTATTGGTGAAGTCTGATCTTGTCAACGTCACCTTGTTAACAAGCAAGAATGTCACACAGTATCCTATCTAATCAGGAACATAGTATAAATAGACACATGGATACAGAGAGAGTGCACATCTCCAGGTTTAGAAACACATTACATTGTGCTTTTGATTTTTAAAAAAAGCTTTGAGAATTGGCACAGCAGTAGTTACTGCTTTATAATACCCGAGGCCCGGGTTCGATCCTGAATATGGGTGCTGTCTGTACAGGGTTTTGTACGCTCTCCCTGTGACCATGTGGGTTTTCTCAGGATGCTCCGGTTTCCTCCCACGTTCCAAAGACGTGCAGGTTTGAAGGTTAATTTGTCTTCCGTGAATTGCTCCTTGTGTGTAGGATGTGAAACTGTGATCGCATATACCTAGTGTATGGGTGATCATTGGTTGGTGTGGGCTTGGTGGGCCGATGGGAGCAGATTGATCAAGTCTACGACCAGGTGTTTGACCCTTCAAATAATAATACAATTTCAGGAAAATAAACGCTTGCATGATTTTAGCAGTTTGTCATCAGCCAAGAGGCACAGAAGTGTGAAAACACACATCTCCAGATTCAGGGACAGTTTCTTCCCAGCTGTTATCAGGCAACTGAACCCATCCTATCAACAACTAGAGAACAGTCCTGAGCTACTATCTACCTCACTGGAGACCCATGAACAATATTCAATCAGAATATACTGGACTTTATCTTGCACTAAACATTATTCCCTTTGAAGAGGTCCTTTTCCAGTCTGAAGAAGGGTCTCGACTGGAAACATCACCCATTCCTTCTCTCCAGAGATGCTGCCTGTCCCACTGAGTTACTCCAGCATTTTGTGTCTATCTTCAGTTTAAACCAGCATCTGCAGGTTGAAACTCAGGCTAGGGTGCTTAGTCTAAATAAGGGGGATTATGAAGGTATGAGGACTGAGCTGATCAAAGTTGACTGGGATAGCAGACTCAAGAATAAGACGGTACATGAGCAGTGGTGTACGTTTAAGGGTCTACTGTATAACCTTCAAGAAAAATTTATTCCTATGAAGAAAAAAAGGGGTAAGGGTAAGAACAGTCAGCCATGGCTCAGTAAAACTATAAAGGATAGTATTCGGCTGAAGGCAAGGGCATATAAGGTAGCCAGAGATAGTGGGAGGGTAGAGGATTGGGAAGCATTTAAAGGTCAGCAAAAAATAACTAAGAGATTAATTAAGACGGGGAAAATAGACTATGAAAGGAATTTAGCGAACAACATAAAAACTAATAGTAAGAGTTTTTATAGCTATATAAAAAGAAAAAGGGTGGCTAAGGTGAACGTTGGTCCATTGGAGGGTGAGACTGGAGAGTTGTTGGTGGGGAACATGGAAATGGCAAAGGCATTAAACGAGTATTTTGTATCAGTCTTCACCATAGAAGACACAAAAAATATTCCAACGCTGGATAAACAGGGGGCGGTAGGAATGGAGGAGCTAAATACTATTAAGATCACCAAGGAGGTGGTATTAGGGAAATTAATGAGACTGAAGGAGGATAAATCCCCTGGGCCTGATGGATTACATCCAAGGGTCTTGAGGGAGATAGCGGTGGGGATTGTGGATGCATTGGTGATAATTTTCCAAAACTCCCTGGAGGCAGGAACGGTCCCAGTGGATTGGAAAATGGCCAATGTAACACCTATATTTAAAAAAGGAAGTAAACAGAAGGCGGGTAACTATAGACCGGTTAGTCTAACATCGGTGGTGGGTAAAATGTTAGAGACAATTATTAAAGAAACACTAACGGGGCACTTGGATAAACATGACTTCATCGGACAGAACCAGCATGGTTTTGTGAAGGGGAAGTCCTGTTTAACGAATCTGCTCGAATTCTTTGAGGAAGTAACAACCCGGGTGGATAAAGGGGAACCGGTGGATGTGGTATACTTGGACTTCCAAAAGGCTTTTGACAAGGTGCCACATAAGAGACTATTGCTAAAAATAAAAAATTATGGGATTGGGGGTAATATATTAGCATGGGTAGAGGATTGGCTAACAAATAGGAAGCAGAGAGTGGGGATAAATGGTTCATACTCGGGATGGCAACCGGTAACTAGCGGGGTTCCGCAAGGGTCGGTGCTGGGACCCCAGTTGTTCACAATTTATATAAATGATTTGGAGGAGGGAACCAAGTGTAATATATCAAAATTTGCGGACGATGCAAAAATGGGAGGAAAAGTAGGGGATGAGGAGGATAGGAAGAGTCTGCAAAAGGATATAGATAAGCTAGGTGAGTGGGCAACAACTTGGCAGATGAAATTTAATACTAATAAATGTGAAGTCATTCACTTTGGGAAAAAAAATGATAGGGCAAGTTATTTTCTAAATGAGGAGGAGCTGCGTTGTAATGCAACGCAAAGGGATCTAGGGATATTAGTACATGAATCACTAAAAGTTAGTATGCAGGTGCAGCAAGCAATCAGGAAGGCCAATGGAGTTTTGGCCTTTATTGCTAGGGGGATTGAGTATAAAAACACGGAGGTCTTGCTGCAGCTGTACACAGTATTAGTGAGACCACATTTGGAATACTGTGTACAGTTCTGGGGTCCATACTTAAGAAAGGATGTACTAGCCCTGGAGGCAGTGCAGCGAAGGTTTACAAGATTAATTCCTGCAATGAGGGGATTGACATATGAGGAAAGGTTAAGTAGGCTGGAACTCTACTCTTTGGAGTTTAGAAGAATGAGAGGCGATCTCATTGAAACATATAAGATCGTGAGGGGCCTTGATCGGGTGGATGCACCGAGGATGTTCCCAATGATCGGGGAAACTAGAACTAGGGGACATAGTTGCAGAATAAGGGGGGGCTCTTTTAAAACTGAGATGAGGAAGAACTTCTTCACCCAGAGGGTGGTTAATTTATGGAATTCACTGCCCCAGGGAGCAGTGGAAGCAGAAACGTTAAATATATTTAAGACTAAAATAGATGTTTTTTTAGCTGCCAAGGGGATAAGGGGCTACGGGGAGAGGGCAGGGATATGGACCTAGGTATGGTTAGTATAGTAAGACCTGAGTGATCTCCTGGACAAGTGTCGATCGCCTGGATTGGGGTCGGAGAGGAATTTCCCGGATTTTTTTCCCGAATTGGACCTGGGTTTTTATCCGGTTTTTTGCCTCCCCCAGGAGATCACGAGGTTCTTGGGGTGGAGAGGGGTGATAGCGGTATAAAGGGGAGGGTAGTGTCTTGTGTTCTGTGTCTTGTGTCTACTGTTTGTGGGTAAGTGTGTCTGTTTAGTGTTCAGCCATGAGCGAATGGCGGTGCGGGCTCGACGGACCTGGTGGTCTACTCTCGCACCTACTTTCTATGTTTCTATGTTTCTATATGCAGTTCCTTCCTACATGTTATTCCCTTTATCTAGTATCTGTGCACTGTGGACGGCTTGGTTGCAAACATGTACAGTCTTTCCGCTGACTGGTTAGCATGCAACAATAGCTTTTCACTGCACATCAGTAGAGGAGAAAATAAACTAAACTAAGATATCACTTGGGAGATTTCTACATTAGGAATAGGTGCAGGAAAATGAGCAAATCAATATTGTTCTGACGGGTCAGCGGTAATATGTCCTGACTGGTGGTGAAAGGGCCAGAAATGCACCCAAACTTGTTAAAGGCGACTGTTGCAGAAGTGAAAGCTCAAGCCTGTATCTGTGTTTCAGTCTTTTAAATATGTTTTCAAGAGTTCAAAATGTTTAAAATTTTTAATTACTTTAGAATTACATTTTACTGTTTCTGAAATATTCAGTCATAGACAGATCGGGATAAGCCGGGTGATGTGGCTTAGCTAGCTGTCTATTTTTTTCTTCTCAGGTTTTATGAGTGGGGCTAGCTTTGGACACCTGATGTTATGGATCATTCACATCCTGACACAACGATGGTCCTCGAGAGATCAGACCAGATGGTCCCTGCTACCTCCTGCCGTGAGGATTGTGTCAGGGAAGTCCAGGTGTGTGTGTGAGATCAGAGGCAGATGAAGGCAGCTATCCGCTGATGCAGAAGTCTGCCCTTTTATATTCATGATAATACTCGTCAGCTTGAATGGATAATGAACTGTAATTTCCAGATTTTCATGCAGTTTCAATGTTGCTACAATTTTTCCATTTCTTTAGCTTAGAGATACAGCGCGGAAACAGGCCCTTCGACCCACCACATACATGGTGTACATGGTGTACATGGTGTACATGGTGTACGTGTTGGGTCGAAGGGCCTGTTTCTGCCCTGTATCCATAACTGTAGCAGCATTGAAACAAGGGACAATATTTACCATTTTAATTTGCCAAATTAACCTACAAACCTGTACGTTTTTGGAGTGAGTGAGGATATCAGAAGATCTTGGAGAAAACCCACGGGGAGCACGTACAACCTCCATACAGACAAGCTCCCGTAGTCAGGATCGAACCCGGATCTCTGGTGCTGTAAGGCAGTAGCTCTACCATTTTATGATATTATTGAAAGTTATATTATATATCCATTATATATGATTAAAAGTTACCCTTAAATCAAGCACCAAATTATGCTTACATTCATTCACCTATCATGTAAAGCAAAGTCTGAAGGGAATTGTTTTTTTTAAATATTCTGATCTATAATGAATCCACAGGTTCACAAGTTTTAGGAATAGAATTAGGCCATTCAGCCCATCGAGTTTACTCCGCCATTCAATCATGGTCGATCTCTGCCTCCTAATCAGAGATCAGCCATGATTGGATGGCGGAGTAGACTCGATGGGCCAAATGGCCTAATTCCATTCCTATAACTTGTGAACATGTGGATTCATTATCGATCAGAATATTTTTTTTAATCCAGGCACTCCACGACTTGCATAATAGGCGACTTGTGTAAAGTTGCACTTGCGTACAGCATTCTTTAAGCCTACTGCTTCCCCCAATCCCCCCCCCCCCCCCCCCCCCCCGCATACGCCCAACCCCCCACACCCCCCTGTGATCTCCATGTTGAAGCTCCCTCCTCCCCAAGGTCTCCATGCTGGAGCCACCCCCCTCCCCCAATGGTCTTCACCGGTTGAACATCAGCCAACCGGTGAAAATAACCGACAACATTGCATTGGGTTAGTCCAACCCCAACATCATTGATCTAGTGCTGGCCAGGACACTGGGCTTCAAAGTGAGGAAACAAGAAATCCTTCTCTTCTTAGGCCTAGATCATAGTCATAGGATCATACAGCATGGAAACAGGCCCTTCGGCCCAACTTGTCCACACCGACCAACATGTCTCATCTACACTAATCCCACCTGTCTGCGTTTGGTCCATATATCTCCAAACCTGTCCTATCCGTGTACTGAAGTTAGACACAAAAAGCCGGAGTAACTCAGCAGGACCGGCAGCATCTCTGGAGAGTAGGAATGGGTGACGTTTTGGGTCGAGACCCTCCTAAATGTTTCTGAAACAATGTGAAGGTATATCGGACGTGATGTTTTCGGTGACTTGAGATTTGAAAGTTGCAAGATAGCACCAGAACGTGGAGACTCTTTGCGTGTTGCCCCAGAACATAATCCACTATTACCTACTGTTTTACTTGTGTATAATTATGTCTGTATGTAGTATGATTTAACCGGTTAGCACACACAAACCAAGCTTCACTGTATCTCAGTACACGTGACAACTATGAACTTAACGATACAATGGTAAAATAACAAGCAATGATTAAATTATATATTTTTAATTCCTATTAGCTTGTGTGACCAGATAGGTCGGTAACATTCATTTCTCCCTGTGATTGCGTTATATTGAAACTTCATTTATAGCTCGTGAAGGAGTAACAGCTGAAGCAAATGCTCCACTCAAAGGATTATACCTCATTAAAGTTGCTTATAATGTGAAAACTGCTAACACCATTGCTTCCAATGGTCCTATGCATCAGTAACATGCTCTCAGTATGTAGGAGGTCAAATAAGATTAGACACAATTTCAAATCAAATTATGCAGATGCTGTGTCTCCATTAATGTTATAGTGCGTGATTTTTGGTAGACAAGAGCTCTCACATCTTAATCTAAAAAAAAACCTTTTATGCTCCTTCAAGTAAATCAAAGAGATAATCAATTCAAAATATGCCATAATCAGAAAGACTGGGCTACAAGCCAGTGAAGGAGCATTAGTCTGTCGTCAACTAAAAGATGCTAAGACAAGTTTATTATAGAACAACATACATTTAATAAATCTCTTCTTCAATTTGTTTTGCTCAGGGATTTCTTTAGAAGTAACTATGCATCATTTTAAACATATATTGTATTGGCATTGAGTTGTTTTAAATAATATTTTAATTAGAAGCAGTGTATATACTGCGGCATATGACAAAATACATTTATTGTACATCTTCCATTTAAATTTTGACAAAAATGAAATAGAAAGAAAGAAAAAGAGCAAGAAAGAAAGAGAGTGAGAGCTAGTGAATGTGTAAAACCCTAAACTACCAAAGAATGTAGTCGCAGAGAGAATAAGTAAAAACTTGAAAAAAAAATTAAAAAGGCATAAACGAAAAATAATAAAAAGAAAATTTTAAAAAAGGACCAAAACGTGTTGATATACCTACTTCGTTTCTCACCATACCCACCACCCTGTTCGTAAATCGGTTTAATTCCAAAGTTGTGTTGCACTATATTATGCTTGTAATGAATCAATGAAAGGAGACCATATCTTTAAAGATTGCTCGGAGTATTGGCATTGAGTTGAAGGACGTTACAAAACAATAAACATAAAATATATTATAGTATCATTAGCTGTTGTGAAGGCAGGAAATCTTTACAAAATCTTGTTCTTCATTTATTAGTTCATTCGTAATCGGAGCAGAATTAGGCCACCCGTCCCATCAGATCTACTCCGCTATTTAATCATGGCTGGTCTATCCTTCCCTCTCAACCCCATTCTCCTGCCTTCTCCCCATAATCCCTGACACCCTTACAAATCTAGAATCTGTCAATCTCCGCCATAAAACTATCCATCGACTTGGTCCCCACAGCCTTCAGTGGCAATGAATTCCACAGATTCACCAATCTCTGATTAAATAAATTCCTACTCATCTCTTTTCTAAACGTATGTCTTTTTATTCTAAAGCCCCTGTCCCACTTACGTGTCCTTGGCACGCTAATTACGCGACCTCATGGTCGCGTTGAGGCGCGACGGTCCAGCGAAGGTCGCGCGCGACTTCATTTGCCTGCACAGCCGTCTGGAGCGGGTGATGTCATTTGAAGAGGGACACAAAGCTGGAGTAACTCAGCGGGACCGGCAGCATCTCTGGAGAGAAGCAATGGGTGATGTTTCGTGTCGAGATTCTTCTTCAGTCTGAAAAGAAGGGTCTTGATCCAAAACGTCGCCCACTGCTTCTCTCCAGAGATGCTGCCGGTCCCACTGAGTTACTCCAGCATTTTGTGTCCATCTTCAATTTTCATGGCCCCGCTCTGGGAGTAGAAGTGGGGGCGGATCCGGACCGCAACGGCCGTGAGTCTCAGGCCGAGCTCGGCAATCGTTTGCCTGCTTCTGCTGCTGTTG
Organism: Amblyraja radiata; assembly: GCF_010909765.2. Classification (NCBI taxonomy): domain Eukaryota; kingdom Metazoa; phylum Chordata; class Chondrichthyes; order Rajiformes; family Rajidae; genus Amblyraja; species Amblyraja radiata. The sequence goes on along the minus strand of NC_045968.1, from coordinate 4,261,919 downwards.
AAGATGAGACATTGCGTCGTGCCAGGGTCTTGGGCCTGTCCCACTTTGGCCGTCAGTTCCGCGACAAGCTGTTGGCGCGAAAAGATTTCGTTCACTACAAACATTTCAGAGCCCCGCGCGATGTCGCACACAACTACATACCCCTCCGCGCTTCCAAGTGGGACCGGCCCCGCGAGGCCACACGATGCCCGTGCACCTCAACGCGACCGCGAGGTCGCGTAATTTGCGTGCCACGGATACGTAAGTGGGACAGGCCCTTAAGGCTGCGCCCTCTATTCCTAGACTCTCCCGCTAGTGGAAACATCCTCTCCACATCCCACACTTACAACGTTTTGAGAAGCCAAAGCGCAGAGAACTTACTTAATTTAATTATCATCCATGGAGCTGCGATAATATTTTTCATGTTAAGATGCCCATATATTTATATTGTTATTGCGCCTGCTGGGAATCCTTAAATTAAAAATACGGAAATACATCCTTCAAATTAATAACACTCCGGAGGTGGCAGCCTTGCCCAAGCAGCTGCGGCTCGCCTGCAGTTTGTCTGTCTTTTTTTTTGTTTTTGTTTTCTTTTGTCTTGTTGGACGTATGTTTTAGTTTATTTTTAGTTGTGTATGTGTGGGGGGGGCGGGGGAAACTTGTTTTAGTCTCTTCCTTCGGGGGGATGCGACCTTTTCTTTGTCGTATCCCCGTCTCCGTCTCCGTCTGCGCTGAGGCCCAATCGCGGAGCTGGCGGCCTCCAACTGGGACCGACCTTGAGGCTCCGGAGGCAGAGTCAGGACTCACCATCGCGAAGCTGGCCGACTTCGGGGCTGTGGTGGTGCTGCGGCGGTGGCGACCCGACTTCGGGGACTCGGAGGCTTCGGCCGCGGATCCAGGGGACGACAACATCGGGAGCTCGCAGGTCTCAGGTTGGTGACCGATTCTCCGGAGCTCTCGCAACAACAGCTTCGTCCGCTGGACTGGAGGGCGCGGAGTTTGAACCGGCCCGTTCGTGGAGCTCGGATGCGGCCGTGGGACTTACCATCACCCGGCGGGGTCACAACATCAAAAGCCTGGATCGCCTCAACGCAGAGGGAGAACAAGGAAGGAAGAGACAAGGACTTTAAGACTTTTGCCTTCCATCACAGTGAGGAGGTGCCTGGTAGACTCACTGTGGTGGATGTTAAACTGTGTTCATTGTGTGTTCTGTAGGATAGTGTTAATATGCGGGGATCGCTGGCCAGCGTTGACCTGGTGGGCCGAAGGGCCTGTTCCCGTGCTGTATCTCTAAACTAAACTAAACTGAACTACAGTAAGTTGCAAATGGTGAAGCCAGAGGAGGAATGGGAGGAGGAGGGGGAGGGGAAAAATAGATGTGAGTTTAATTAGTTACCAGATCCAAGATGTTGAAAAGGGAAAAATAGATTAGATTACGTGGCAGATAAAGGGCAAAAACAACGAGTAAAACTTGGCTGAATTAACGCCTAAAGAGCTCAGAGCTCACTCCTGTCAAGCTTAGCATTCAGTGACATTGGAAAGTAATTAAAACCTGACATGGTTAAAGATTTAAGTATCCTGGAATTACGTCCCAACTCCTTTTAGTGAGTTTAATGAGTTTCCTTCATCTAAGTATAGCAAATTCACACTTTTCTCAGAAATATATCGTTACTCCAGCACCTTTGAAATTTTGGGATATGAAGCTGTTTTTTTTAAGAACTATTCTCTCTCAGGAATATATTGCAGTAAAATCGCCATCATGTATTTGGCCTCCTTTAGTTTAGTATTTTTTAATTTTGGTTTATAAACTAGGAACCAAAGCCCTTCCACTTCACAAAATGTTGCTTGATGAAATATTTTCCAAGAATTCATTCCTTCCATAAAATGAGGAATTGTTGCTTTTAAATAGTCGGTACATTTACCTTCACCCCACCAAAGGAGTCTGTTTCAATCTTACTTACACACCACCCCTCAACACTCCTCCTGTATATCAGCGACTGTATTGATGCTGTCTCTTCTGCTCATACAGAGCATAAATTTCATTACTTTTACTGCCAATTTCTCTCAACTTCACATGATCCATCATTGGCTTTTATCCTTCCCTCTCAGGATGTCTCGGGGGAAAGGAGAGCAGCACGCATCCATTTCAAGCCTTCAGACTTTGACAGCTATCTTGACTATATTTCCTCCCATCCTGCCTCTTGTAAGGACCCCACACCATTTTTTCCCTGTTCCTCTGTCTCCTTTGCATGTGCTCCAATTCCCAGGGTCTCCGGACGGATGCCTCTGGAATCCCTTCGCTCCACCGTGTCCTACTATAGTTGGCGGCGCCTTGAATGCATCTCATCTACTGTGCACACCTCATCTCTCACCTCCTCTGCTGCGAGCAGAACAAAGCTAACGTTGTCCTGGTCTTTGCTATCCACAACTCCCAGCCCCCACGTTCAATGGATCATCCTCTCAACTTCTGCCAGCCTCTGAGAACCAGGGAACATAGGTTTAACACAGGTTTAAGGTGAAGGGGGAAAGATTTAATAGGAATCTGAGGGGTAACTTTTTCACACAAAGTGTGGTGGGTGCATGGAACGAGCTGCCGGAGGAGGAAGTTGAAGCAAGTGCTATCGCAACGTTTAAGAAACAGTTAGGGAGGTACAAGGATAGGACATGTCGGTGGGGGCGCTGCAAGAAGGCTGCCCTGCCAGCAGTGTGTTCGTTGCTTAGACTTTTTTTTTTGGTGTGTCCAAATGTTTGTTTTAGTGTCTCTTAGTATGTCTTATGTGGGGGGTGGTGGGAAGGGGAAAGGGGAGAACCGCTTTCAGTCGCCTCTTCGACAGAGAGGTGACTTTTTCCATATTGCCTCCCTCGTGGCCTAACAGCATGGATTGGAGTGGCCTTTCCCGCAGTCGGGCCCGGAGTTTCAGCAGCGGGCGCAGCGTGAACTTTCCATCGCGGAGCCGGGCGAACCCTTGCTGGGGGTCGCCAGAGAGGAGTGCTCCGATCGCTGGCCCGCAGACTGTTACATCCTGAAGCCGCGGTCTGCGGAGCTTCTAGCCGCGGGCGCGGCGTGGACTTACCGTCCGGAGCCTGGGATCCCTCGCCGGAGATCCCCGGAGAAGAGCTCCGACCGCCGGCCTGCGGCCTCTAACATCCTGAAGCCGCGGTCTCCGGTAAGAAAGTGCCGATTCGGGAACTCCAAGCCATGGACTGTGTTTGACTGTCCCGATGAGAGGGTCTGTACATCGGCTGTCCGTAGCGGCGACTACAGAGAGTTCATGGCCCCGACCACGGGTGAACAAAGGAGGAGGCCTGACTGAACTTTGTGCCTTCCACCACAGTGAAGAATGCTGTAGTGGATGTTTGTGTTGAATCTTATTGGGTATTGTGTGTTCTTTTTAAGTGTATCGCTGCTGGCAAATTCATTTCACTGCTCCTTCCGCTGTATGTGACAAATAAAGTTGACTTTGACTTTTGACTTTAAGACAGGCTTAGAGGGATATGGGCCAAATGCAGGCAGGTGGGACGAGTGTAAATGGTACATGTTGGTCAGCATGGGCAAGTCGGGCTGAAGGGCCTGTTTCTACACCGTATGACTCTCTGACTGTGAGATTCTCCCACCTGATGCACATTCAAATCCCTCTCCTCAAAATACTCATTTGAAAGCTTACAGAATAGATTGGTAAATATTAATGCCATTATATGAAAGGTGATTGAAGAATTGCACGAATTCAAAATTAATACTTCACTTGCTTTAAAAATCATAGTCTTGAAGTATTTTGGCATTCACATTTTATCCTGTCTTTCTTTGGTTAGAACGTCTGTTTTTTTCAAAAGTCATTTATGCAGTGAAAATTATCTGACAGAACACATAGAACTGAGAATTTTTCAAATTCTTTGGCTGATTAATCAAAATTAGGCTGTTGGGCAGGATCAATAACTGCAGATGGATAGCTTGGAAAGATCAATAATGCCCACAGAGACAATATTGATTTGATGCTCACATCAGCCAAAACCTTTTCATTTGATTGCTCATGCATCTGTTTAACTTTCCACATTAATAACCTTTACTAAGCTGAGGAGAGAGCTTTGCTGGTATACTGAGGAGCATGGTGCCCCATCAGATTTAAGAACTGGCTGGCTGATAGCCATTGTCAGTGGAGTCCAAGCTTGTTACTTTCAAACTTTGTCTATTGTGTGTCAGGTCTTGGCAGAAATAATGTGTGTGGCTGAAGGAAAGCAGGTGATTGCTACTCGTGAAATTTGTCCCTCTTGACCGCAATGATCTCTGTGTCATTAACAGGTTTGAATGATGGACACAGTTAAGGGCCTGTCCCACGAGCATGCGGCAAGCGCGACCTAACGTGGTCGCTTGAGCCGGACGGCCTCGCGGGGCCGTTTCCACTTCGATCGCTGGAGCCGTATGGAGTTGTGCGGTGCTGGTCCCGACATCGCGCGGGGCTTCGAAAAACTGACACTGTCCAAAAATTCCGCGCGGCAACGGCCTGCCGGCCCGCAGCCGCATTGAGGCCGTACGCACTGCCTCAACGGGCATGCGCAGCGTCTCGACGCTGTATGCAGCGTCTTGACGCCGTATGTCACGCGCGAACTTCCCGTGGACTTCGCTCGAACTTCACGTCAACTCGTACGGGATCACTCGACCTCCGCGCGGCCCCCGCTTCCGGTTTGGTCACGCTTGCCGCATGCAGTCGCATGCTCGTGGGACAGGCCCTTTAGGGTGCCACGATACCACAGCAGTGGAGTTGCTGCCTTAAGGGCATGTCCCACTTACCCGAGTTATCACAAATTCTCCCGGGTTTTCCCCTGGATTCAAACGTGTTCGTAACGGGTCTGACGGAGGCCGTAGGAGTCCGTGGATATATCGTAGCGGCTCGTTATGTCAGCCGTAGGTACTCGGGGCATCAGGTAAGTCGGGTAAAATGTCCACGAGTAAAAAAATGTCCACAAGTAAAAAAATAGATGGGAGGATGCCCCGAGTACCTACGGCTGGCATAACGAGCCGCTACGATATATCCACGGACTCCGACCGTCTCCTACGGACCCGTTACGAACATTCTGCGAGTTTGAAACAAGGGGATAACTCGGGAGAATTTGTGAATAACTCGGGAAAATTCATAGAAACATAGAAACATAGAAAATAGGTGCAGGAGTAGGCCATTCGGCCCTTCGAGCCTGCACCGCCATTCAATATGATCATGGCTGATCATCCAACTCAGTATCCTGTACCTGCCTTCTCTCCATACTCCCTGATCTCTTTAGCCACAAGGGCCACATCTAACCCCCTCTTAAATATAGCCAATGAACTGGCCTCAACTACCTTCTGTGGCAGAGAATTCCACAGATTCACCACTCTCTGTGTGAAAAATGTTTTTCTCATCTCGGTCCTAAAGCATTTCCCCCTGATCCTTAAACTGTGACCCCTTGTTCTGGACTTCCCCAACATCGGGAACAATCTTCCTGCATCTAGCCTGTCCAACCCCTTAAGTATTTTGTAAGTTTCTATAAGATCCCCCCTCAATCTTCTAAATTCTAGCGAGTACAATTCGTGAATAAGTCGGGAAAGTGGGACAGGCCCTTAAGGCAGCAACTCTACCGCTGCGCCACCGTGCTACCCTAGTAAGTACCACTACAGTATTTCAAACTTTGTACGTCGACTAAAACGATGTTCTTGCAAACGCAAACTTCAGGTTAGTGTCCTTCAATAAATGAGTGGCTCCCCAAAGTGCAAACAGTCATCTATTGTTACTTGAAATGGAAGGGAGGTACACTGAACCGCGGAATCAAATGGAGATTACAGACCTTTGCAATGACTAATAACGTGACTGCTGCTTGAAGACTAAAGTTCCTCCTGTGGCACTGACATCGAAAGCGAGAGAAACTCATGCACCACTGGGCTTTCCATTACAAGGATATGCACCAGTGTTCTGGAAACCAAACGTTAAATAACGGTTGTCTGAATATAAATCAAGTATTTGTCATGGACGCATTCCCAGAAGGTCACTGGCATGAATAATATAAATGCTTTTGATATGATTTCACAGTACCCACACATGGTCACTTTTTCTCTTTCATGGGACCATTATTTTATTGTCCACAGCGAGGCACAAACGAGTACATTCGGAGATGTGACAGGCCTTGCAATGTGTTTTGTCACAAAATGGATCGCAATTTCAATTTTTCACTTGGGAAGTTATTGATCCTTATTGTGGTTAGACATAAGTGCTGGAGAAACTCAGCGGGTGCAGCAGCATCTATGGAGCGAAGGAAATAGGCGACGTTTCGGGCCGAAACCCTTCTTCAGACTGATGGGGGGTGGGGGGGAGAAGGAAGGAAAAAGGGAGGAGGAGGGTTCGAGGGTTAAGGAAGGGTTAAGGAAGGGGAGGAGACAGCAAGGGCTAGCAAAACTGGGAGAATTCAACGTTCATGCCATCCGGACGCAAGCAACCCAGGCGGAATATGAGGTGCTGTTCCTCCAATTTCCGGTGTTGCTCACTCAGGCAATAATCTGGCAGCTGCTGCACCCGCTGAGTTTATCCAGCATTTTTGTGTACCTTCGATCTTCCAGCATCTGCAGTTCCTTCTTGAACATCTTTATTGTGGTGTTGGGTATAAACACAGTGACAGGTCATACTAACAGATGTAGAAAGTTGGGTTGCAGTCAACGTTATTAGTTTGTCCTTTAAAACTAAGTAAAGAATTGGTTAAGAATAAAGATCTAGCAGTATATTAATTTCATTTTCACCATTACTTTACCATTGGCATTTCCGAAGTGAAAACACAGAAGTTAAAAAAGGTGCAGCGTTTGTACGTTCTCCCTGTGACCTGCGTGGGTTTTCTCCGGGTGCTCCAGTTTCCTCCCACACTCCAAAGATGTACAAGTTTGTAGGTTAATTGGCTTTGGCAAAATTGTAAATTGTCCCTGTGGCGTAGGATAGTGCTAGCGTGTGGGGTAGGAATGGATTCGGTGGGCCAAAGGGCCTGTTTCTGCTCTGTATCTTTAAACGAAACTAAACTTCAAAGGTGTAATAGAGTTTAATGCTGTTCAAATGTTAGTATGTAGTCTCATTCTTACTGCTTACTGTAAATGTAGCAAGTTGAGCTGTGTAAGTTTATACAAGGTTAAACTATTGACTCTCACACATTAAACTACACGGGTACTTTCATGCTTGTGGATGTTATTAACAATTAAGTGTTTATTGATTACTACACATGAAACTCTAAGGTCTAGCGATAAAGCAAGTAATTAGGGTTATTTAAAATGCAATTAAGTCCATTATGCAATAGTGAATGGAATAAATTGAGTCAACACTTATAGAACTCCCTCTGTTGTGAGTCCAGATCTGTTTGAGACCATATCTATGCAAAATATTCCAGGTGCAGTCTCACCAGCTCTTCAAACAAGTTTAAAATACTGTTTTTGTCCTCAAACGCACACAATTTCTCAACTGTTGGGTGGATATAACAAGGGGCATAATGGGCAGCGAGGGAAGGCAATTCAGAAGTGTGACAAATCTTTCCCTTGCTTGCAGTGGGTCAACTCGATATTCATTAGGTGAGGAATTCATAGTGACCGTGAAGGTGGCGCAGCGGTAGAGTTGCTGCCTTACAGCGGTTACAGCGCCAGACACCCGTGTTCGATCCTGACTACGAGCCCGAACCGAGTTTGTACGTTCCCCCTGTGACCACGTGGGTTTCCTCCAAGATCTTCAGCTTCCTCCCGCACTCCAAAGGCGTACAGGTTTGCAGGTTAATTGGCTTGGTATAATTGTAAATTGCCCGTAGTCTGCGTAGGATAGCGTTAATGCGTGGGGATCGCAGGTAGCTGCAGACTCGGTGGGCAGAAGGGTCTGTTTCCGCTCTGTATCTCGAAACTAAACCAAACTAAATAATAAAAGGGTTAAAAGTAAAAAATGAAGATGAATTCTAATATTTCATTTGGAGTATGCAAAAAAGGACTCAAAGGTGAAGATGACAAATGGTATGAAAGCCAGCCATTTGATGTAATGGCATTTCTCTGCCCTGCAGCTACCTTTCATTACTTTCACATTTGCAAGATGATTAGGTCAGACCTGCATATGCAGATTCTAAGGGATGTCAGTTCCTTGGAGAATTACACATAAGCATCTGAACCTCTGTCACACAATGAAGGAGTATTAAGCGATTTAATACCTCCAATGCAAAATATTTTTTGAGCACAAGAATCAGTTTAATGGTTGTTTTTTTAACCAAAAATTGAAACACATTTTTTTCTGTGTTGTTAAAGCTCTGTTTTAATTTTTCTGTGCCTATAATTATGTGAGCGAAAAAAGTAGACTATTTTTCTTCAGGCAATTGTTCATTCTACATTCAGGCATTTAGACATTGGAGTTTAACAAAGCCTAAGGAATAACTTGCTAAATTTGATCAATGCTCAATTATGCTGAGTGTTATGAGATTTAATAACAAAATCCATGTCTCCAGTTGATCACCATTATTCATGAGCTGATCTGAAGGTCATCTTCTTCAGCTATCTGAGGAAGGCTACCACCCAATTATTGAAACAGCAGTGATTTTTTCACTAATCTTGTGTTGTTAGAGTGCTTAATAAGAATGGCAGGTTAATTAAAAGGTAACCTTGGGATGAGAGACTCAAAAATAACGAGAACTAATTCATCTTGAGCTTGATGAGGAAACAGCAATTTTTTTATTTGCTAATTCTAATTTATCATAGAGTCATAGAGTGATACAGTGTGGAAACAGGCAATTCGGCCCAACTTTCCCACACTGGCCAACATGTCCCAGCTACACTAGTCCCACCTGCCTGCGCCTGGTCCATATCCCTCCAAACCTGTCCTATCCATGTACCTGTCCAACTGTTTCTTAAACGATGGGATAGTCCCAGCCTCAGCTACCTCGTCTGACAGCTTGTTCCATACACCCACCACGCTTTGTGTGAAAAAGTTACTCCTCCGATCCCTACTAAATCTTTCCCCCTTCACCTTGAACCTATGTCCTCTTGTTCTCGATTCCCCTACTCTGGGCCAGAGACTCTGTGCGTCTACCCGATCTATTCCTCTCATGATTTTGTACACCTCTGTAAGATCGTTTCAACCTTAGAGATACAGTGCTGAAACTTTAGACTTCAGAGATACAGCCCACTTAGTCCGCAGTGACCAGTGATCATCCCGTACACTAGCACTATCCTACACACTATGGACAATTTTACAATTTTTAACAGTGGTTCTGGTCATCCAACTCAGTATCCTGTACCCACCCCCCCAAACCCCCCCCCCACCCCCCCAATCCCCTTCGCAAACAATCTGAAATAAGGTCCCATCCAATATGTCACCTATCCATGTTCTCCAGAGATGCTGCCCGACCTCTTCTTATTGAGTCCACACACAAGATTAGAAGTACTTCTCAACATCTGCTTACAATGGTGTCTGTCTTGTTGCTTGGAATGCCTTTTATTGTCATTCAAACAGACAAGGTTTGAAAGAAATTTCATTCCTACAGTCTCTTACATTACAAAAAACCCCAAGACCCACACTTAACACAATTTACACAAACATCCATCAGAGTGAGTCTCCAACACCTCCTCACTGTGCTGGAAGGCAAAGTCTTCTCTCTTCCCTTTGTTCTTCTCCCGCGGTCCAGCAGTCCAACTGCAGCGTCGATGCGACTGGGGTTCACGATGTTAAAGCCCCCGGCGGGCGATGGTAAGTCCCGTGGCCGTTGAAGCCGCGCAGGGCGATGTTAGGCCCCGCTCTGAGTCATTTAAAACCCGTGATTCCAGCGGGAGAAGTTGCCGTTGCGGGAGCTCCGAAAAGCGGTCTCCCACCAGGGAGCCGCGGGCTCGCGATGTTACCGTCCACCGGGCCTGCGGGCGGAGCCTCCGAAGCTCCGAAGTCAGGTCGCAGCCGCGCGTCACCACAGCTCCCCCCTTTCCGAAGACGGCCAGCTCCGCGATGGCGAGTCCGCAGGCTCCACGATGTTAGGCCCAAAGACACTGGAGACCCGACAGGGAAAAAGTTGGGTCCCCGTACAGGGAAGAGATTAAACGGGTGTCAGGGGTTATGGGGAGAATGGAGTTAGGAGGGAGAGATAGATCAGCCATGAATCTTCTTCTTCTTGCGTATGGCGTGCACAGCCTAAAGTTGTGGGACAACTTGTTCTATTTGATCTTATTTGATTGTGCACACCAGGTAGGTTGCAATCGTCGAAACAGGGCGGACCACATGAAGGTTGCAATCTCCCACCCCAGCCATGATTGAATGGTGGAGTAGACTTGATGGGCCGAATGGCCTAATTCTGCTCCTGTCAATTATGACCTCATGACTTATTCTGTCTTTCTTTCTTACACTACGTTGGCTTGAATAGCCTCCACAAATTATTCATTTTCTGAAATGCCTGGGCTGCAGTAGACGCGATTAAATGGCTTTAATTATTTCAAAAGTGATTTGATTTAATAAGGAACTGATGAATGCAACCAATGAAACTTTTAATGGTTCAATACAACTCTTAAGTCTGTTCAATAATTTAAAATGAGATTACTTACAGGAGGACGAGATACCCTTAATAAATTGATTTTTTTTAAATTGAGAATCATCTTCAACTATATTAATAAAACTGCATCAGTTTATCTTTCCTCACTGCCTGGTCATAATGCAGCTTATTAGGGCTTTGTTTTGAGGCTGCATGTGGAATACCACATGCAGTTAATGTTGCCCCATTGCAGGAACGATGTGGAGGCTTTGGAAAGGATGCAGACGAGGTTAACCAGAATGACGCCTGGATTAGAGGGTATTTGGACAGACTTGGATCGTTTCCTTAGGAACGCCGGAGGTTGGTGCATAAGCAGAGAAAGAGTATGGATTACTAGCAGGTAGATAAGAGTTGGTCTTGGTATCATTGTGACCAAAGAGCCTGTTTCTGTGCTGTACTGTTAATACATTGATGTTTAACGCTATGGTTTATGTTCTATATTGCAAATATAATAAATGCCAATTTCACTCTGTTACATTGTCTGACTGTGCTGATTCATGCAGGATTTCTGCTTGGAATTTTGCTCATTAGATTAACCATATAACCATATAACAATTACAGCACGGAAACAGGCCCTCTCGACCCTTCTAATCCGTGCCGAACACGTATTCTTCCCTAGTCCCATATACCTGCGCTCAGACCATAACCCTCCATTCCTTTCCCGTCCATATAACTATCCAATTTATTTTTAAATGATAAAAACGAACCTGCCTCCACCACCTTCACTGGAAGCTCATTCCACACAGCCACCACTCTCTGAGTAAAGAAGTTCCCCCTCATGTTACCCCTAAACTTCTGTCCCTTAATTCTCAAGAAAACTGAAGCACATCCTAATCATCAGAGTTTGTGGAATTCTCTGCCTCAGAGGGCAGTGGAGGCAGGTTCTCTGGATGCTTTCCAGAGAGAGCTAGATAGGACTCTTAGAAATAGCAGAGTCAGGGGATATGGTTAGTCTGTGATGCCATCTACCGTGACTTTAATCAGAGGGTGGTGAATCTGTGGAATTCACTGCCGCAGAAAGCTGTGCAGGAGAATGGGGTTAGGAAGGAGAGATAGAAACATAGAAACATAGAAATTAGGTGCAGGAGTAGGCCATTCGGCCCTTCGAGCCTGCACCGCCATTCAATATGATCATGGCTGAACATCCAACTCAGTATCCCGTACCTGCCTTCTCTCCATACCCTCTGATCCCCTTAGCCACAAGGGCCACATCTAACTCCCTCTTAAATATAGCCAATGAACTGGCCTCGACTACCCTCTGTGGCAGGGAGTTCCAGAGATTCACCACTCTCTGTGTGAAAAAAGTTCTTCTCATCTCGGTTTTAAAGGATTTCCCCCTTATCCTTAAGCTGTGACCCCTTGTCCTGGACTTCCCCAACATCGGGAGCAATCTTCCTGCATCTAGCCTGTCCAACCCCTTAAGAATTTTGTAAGTTTCTATAAGATCCCCTCTCAATCTCCTAAATTCTAGAGAGTATAAACCAAGTCTATCCAGTCTTTCTTCATAAGACAGTCCTGACATCCCAGGAATCAGTCTGGTGAACCTTCTCTGCACTCCCTCTATGGCAATAATGTCCTTCCTCAGATTTGGAGACCAAAACTGTACGCAATACTCCAGGTGTGGTCTCACCAAGACCCTGTACAACTGCAGTAGAACCTCCCTGCTCCTATACTCAAATCCTTTTGCTATGAAAGCTAACATACCATTCGCTTTCTTCACTGCCTGCTGCACCTGCATGCCCACTTTCAATGACTGGTGTACCATGACACCCAGGTCTCGCTGCATCTCCCCTTTTCCTAGTCGGCCACCAAGATAGATCACCAAGAAGTGCAAGCAAACAAGGTTGTGCTGTGGGGACCAACCCATGGAAGACATGACCCAATGAAGACAATGCTGAAGACGTTGATGGAAGACCCACGTGTAGAGACAAAAGAGGAGCTTGCCAGCTGCACGGAGGACAGACACGTGTGGTGCGTCCGTGACCTTGCCCGTCGGAAACCAGCACCAATGCATCGCTAATGTTTTTAACAATGATGAATGAATGAATGCTAACGGAATCAAGGGATGTGGGGAGAAAGCAGGAACGGGGTAATGATTTTAGATGATCAGCCATGATCATATTGAATGGCTCGAAGGGCCGAATGGCTTACTCCTGCACCTATTTTTTATGGGGGTTTTTCTGTTTGAATGGCGGAGTAGACTTGATGGGCCGAATGGTCTAATTCTGCTCCTATTACTTATGACCCATGAGGCACAAGCAGTTTAGAGAATACATAGTAATTCGTTGACGGACAATGTGACCAGGATTGGATTGGATTTAGTTTGCTGCCTAAACAACCTGCAGAAATTGTGGAGAATACCACAAACTGCGTGGGCTCGGCCGTTTCTGTTTAATACCTACATCCCAAGACATGATATTTATTTACTTACCTTGAAGAAAAATGAAATGCCAAATGAACCTTGCTGGAATTTGAACCCAGCCTCATTTTCTATGAATAGCACTTAGTGAACAAACTGTTCATTCTTTCAATTTAAGAATAAGACGACTGGGATCAAAATGCCTGCCTTGTGTGAAATGGACAGAATTCTATGAACAACCAATTTGTGCTCTTTATCCTGATCTAACTTTACACCAGTTCTGAGCTTATAATGTTTCGCAAAAATACTCAAAGCTTGAGTTTCACATCAAGATGAAAAGACTAGGGGAACCTCAAACTCCGAAGAACAGCTGGACAGTCTTGAAACTGTGCTGAACGTTGATTTTAAAACATTTTATTTTAAATCGGCACGGCAAAATGGAAATAGGGTCTATTTGTTAAAAGCAGCACAAAAGTATGCAATCATTGTATTGAACTGAAAAAAAACTTGCGTTGGAAGGAACTGCAGATGCTGGTTTATACCGAAGATAGACACAAAATGCTGGACTAACTCGGCAGGTCAGGCAGCATCTCAGACCATCTACCTATTGACCTCCCCCCCCCCCCCAACCTTGCCTGTGTTCACCGGGTATCTGCCATACTTTGTCCAGACTCTCCTTTCTCCCATTTTTCTTCCCCCCCCCCCCCTACAATCAGTCTAAAGAAGGGTCCCTACCCCAAATGCCACCTATCCACGTTCCCCAGAGATGCTGTCAGACCCTTTGAGTTACTCCAGCACTCTGTGTCTAACTAAGATACTGGATTGATTTCACAACGATAAATTATTTAATTGATCTCACAACGATCTCATTGAAACATATAAGATTGTTAGGGGCTTGGACACGCTAGAGGCAGGAAACAAGTTCCCGATGTTGGGGAAGTCCAGAACCAGGGGCCACAGTTTAAGAATAAGGAGTAAGCCATTTAGAACGGAGACGAGGAAACACTTTTCCTCACAGAGAGTGGTGAGTCTGTGGAATTCTCTGCCTCAGAGGGCGGTGGAGGCAGGTTCTCTGGATGCTTTCAAGAGAGAGCTAGATAGGGCTCTTAAAAATAGCGGAGTCAGTGGATATGGGGAGAAGGCAGGAACGGGGTACTGATTGGGGATGATCAGCCATGATCACATTGAATCATTCGAAGGGCCGAATGGTCTACTCCTCCACCTATTGCCTATTGTCTATTGTCTATTGAATAGCTCCAAACTTAAGCTAATTCTGTATTATCAGCTACGTTACCGTCACAACAAAAGCTCGGTATTCAGTAGTCACCATCGCTTATGCGAAATAAATCCAGAAAAGTGACAGAGGTTTGGTCAGCACAAGTCTAGACATTACTGTGCAGAAATGCATTGAGCTATGTATGGCTTCTTGACAATGTCACCGTGTTCTCCGGACAATCACCGGATTGTAATAAATGTGTGAACACAAATTCTCGTGGTAAATGTGTGGAGTGTAAGGTTAAGTTTAGATTTTAGTTTGGAGATACAATATAGAAATACTGGCCCACTGGCCCAGCGAGTCCACACCGACAATTGAACACCACTAGGGCCAATTTACAGTAGTCAATTAACCTATAAATCTGTACGTCTTTAGAATGTAGGAAGAGACCAGAGCACCTTGAGGAAACCCACGCGGTCACGGGGAGAACTTGCAAACTCCATACAGAGAGCACCTGTAGTCAGAACCGAACCCGGGTCTCTGGCGCTGTAAGGCAGCAACTCTTACCGCTGCACCACCTTGCCACTCATCTTACCACAATACTTAACAGAGTGTTAAATGTTTCTAACTGAGCAACATGTCTGATGGGGAAAATTAAGCGTTGAGACTCATTCTTGACAGTAACAGTAAGAGTGAATGTTATGAGTAGCGAGAAGGGTCTCGACCCGAAACGTCACCCATTCCTTCTCTCCTGAGATACTGCCTTTCCCGGTGAGTTACTCCAGCATTGTGTGTCTATCTTCAGTAAATTTAATGATATATTAATGTTTTGGAAGCCAATCAAAGAAATGCAGACACAATAGGCCATTGAATGCTAAAGGCACACAGAATCTGTGGAGTTCAGGTGCAAGAAGCAAACTTTGGGGCAAATTCAAAAGTTCAGACAGTGCAGGTGGAAGGCTGACGCAGAACAGTTTTGAATGTATTTAATGGCAACAAGACTGGCGATCTTACGAGGCTCTAATAGTTATCAATAGTTCATTGTAACCTCCTACATTTTTTCATGAGGTAATATTGAAGTCAAAGTATCTGTATAAAATTGAACTATGCATACCATAGCTTGGTGTCATAGACTAATCAACCGAATAGATATATCAACTTCATGTTATGATACAGTATTTGCAGTTGGCTAATAAACTGTGTCCAAAATTCCAATACCATCAGATCAATTGATATTACCACACCAGAAAATTACAATACAAATCTCAAATACTGCTGTGTAGAAAATCATTCAGATGATGTCTTATTTTATTCCAGCATTGTTTTTCCTTCATAAGTCCAGCCAGGTTAGATTTACAGTCTTGAGAGGTGCTGTGTTGATATCTAAAATTGGATTCTGAAATTGCAATTTAGTTGAGAAACTGAACACAAGACTTCAATGGAGGACTTGTGATTTTTCTTCATGTCAGGAAGATGCAGTATCATGGGCATAATGCATCCTAGAATGTATCCAAAGGACCTATTCTTTATATGGGAATGAGAGAAATCAAATGTATGATTTATGTTTATTTTTAGTTTAGAGATACAGCGCGGAAACAGGCCCTTCGGCCCACAGAGTCCGCACCGACCAGCGATCCCCACACATTAACACTATCCTACACACATTATGGACAACGTACACCAAGCCAATTAACCTACAAACCTGTACGTCTTTGGAATGTGGGAGGAAACTGAAGATCTTGGGTCACGGGGAGAAGGTACAAACTCCGTAGTCAGGATGGAATCCAGGTCTCCGACGCTGCAAGCGCTGTAAGGCAGCAACTCTACCTGTAGTTATGTTAAATGTAAATAAGGTACTCACACAGTTCCATCGTGTTGTCTGAGCATATTTAAACAAACCAATTGATGATGGTCCCATTTGCGACACTTCAACAGAATGACTAAATTCCATCTTTCTATTGTTTAATGGTTAGTGATCAACTTGCTTTATAATTTGATGAGATGCTTACAGTATGTGAATAAATAGAGCTTCCTTTAGCATTCACCTGTTTAGAATAATCAAAGCAAGAGTGCAGGGTCATGTAGATTTTACAAATACAGCTGACAATATTTCTAAGGACTTCTAATGCAATACTGGAACTTGAATTCAACTAAACACATGCTTTTGCTGAAAGCCTTATTGTTTTCACGCTGTAGCTCTATAGTCTAAAGGAGTGAATGATAGGTCTCATAGAACAGGTAGAATCTATGTACAATTGCTACATTATAGATCACTCATCCATTCTGGTGTTGGTGAAAATTCCTTGCTGATTTGTGTCTGAAACTATTCAAATTTAGTGGAGTTCTGATTTTAAATACGAGCACAATTTGGAGTTGTGTCCAGAATGTATTTGACACTGTGTCACATAAAAAGCTGCCGCACAAGGTAAGGGCTTATTATTTCGAAGAAAATGTGTTACCATAGATTGAAGACGAGTTATTACATGGAATACAGAGAGAGTGAGAATAAATGGGTCCTTTTCAATACAGAAGATGTTACGAGTGAGATTCACCGGGATAAGCTTCTGGCTTTCATTTAACGTAACCAAGTTTGCCAATGACACTGAAAATAGGTGGGAAGGCATCTTGTCATGAGGATATTTTGACTTTGCAACATCATGTTGATAATTGAGTGAGCGGGGGATAATTTGGCAAATGGAGTTTTGTGTGGGAAAGTGTGGGGTCGTGCAAGATCAAGCTCAAAGCAGATTATCACATTCATGGAAAAAGATGGCAAGCATGCAAAGTGCAGAGTGATCAGGGCGTTTTTGGCTTGTACTCGCTAGAATTTGGAAGATTGAGGGTGGATCTTATAGAAACGTACAAAATTCTTAAGGGGTTGGACAGGCTAGATGCAGGAAGATTGTTCCCGATGTTGGGGAAGTCCAGAACAAGGGGTCACAGTTTAAGGATAAGAGGGAAGTCTTTTAGGACCGAGATAAGAACATTTTTTTTCACACAGAGAGTGGTGAATCTGTGGAATTCTCTGCCACAGAGGGTGGTTGAGGCCAGTTCATTAGCTATATTTAAGAGGGAGTTAGATGTGGCCCTTGCGGCTAAAGGGATCAGAGGGTAGGTACAGGATACTAAGTTTGAAGATCAGCCATGATCATATTGAATGGCGGTGCAGGCTCGAAGGGCCGAATGGCCTACTCCTGCACCTATTTTCTATGTTTCGATGTTTCTATGTTTTTATGCATGATTCATAGTAAGTTAGCAGGCAGATGCAGCAAGTAGTTTGGATGGCTAGTGGCAGGGTGGCCTTTCTTACTAGGTCATAAATCATAGGGCCATTCGGCCCATCAAGTCTGCTCCGCCATTCAATCATGGCTGATCTATCTCTCTCCCTTAACCCCATTCTCCTGCCCATAACCGCTGACACCCGTACTAATCAAGAAGATTTAAAGGCCAGCCTTACGTGGGAGGAAATTTCAGGTCTAAATTCATAAGGTGAAGAGATTTAAAATTACAAATAGGGCTTAAATTCCCTGTCCCTTTGGTGATCAGAAGAATGAGGAATGATTTTATTGAAAAGTTAAATATACTGAGGGAGTACGACAGGATAGATGTAGAGGTGTTACCATTCGTGGCAACTTTTCAAATGAGGGGACATATTTTCACCATTAGCGAGTGGTCATTTACAAAGGAACATCTTCTTGCAGACGGTGGTGAATCCCTGGAATTGTCTATCCCACAAGCGAGCCAAGATCAATGAAGGCATTGAGAAAGGGGAGGGTAGGTTAATTCATGAGAGATCGTGGATTTGAAGACTTTGGAGAACTGGCACAGAAAAGGAAGGAGGTCGAGGACAGATCATCCTTGAATGACAAGGCAGGCATGTCTGATGGGACAAGTGGTTTAATGCTACTCCTATTTTCATATTTCACTTGGGCAGCTTACAGCCCAGAGGTATGAATATTGAGTCAGTCTACCCCACGACAGAAGGGGGAGGAGTTGTCCTGTTTGATAGCCACAGGGAAGAATGATCTCCAGTGGCGTTCTGTACTTCAACTTGGTGGAACCAGTCTGTTGTTGAAGGTACTCCTCTGGGATTTATACATCACAAGCTTCTCCTCCTATACGATCTCATAAGCACTGTAGGTGAAAGTTTTCTGAGATGAATCAAATCTGCTGGCCAGGATAAAATGACAAATACCAGGATCAGTCTGGCCTGTATTAGCTCTTAGCTTGCGTCATATAACATCGCATCACTGAAGTTATTTAATATCTTCGGTTAGTAACAGACATTGTAACACAATGTGAACATTAGAAAAACACCACTGCACAATCAGAGCCACTTTTCTTTATCAACAATGCTGCATGAGAAGTTATACGGGATCACCGTGGAGCAGGAAGCTGGCTCTGTCGAGCAGGAAGGTTGTGACAAAATGAGGAAGTGTTGCCACAATCTTTAACCTGATTGCTGAGGTTAATGTAGAGACTCTAATCAGCTGGTTAAATAAAAAGCATTTATTACTAGTGTGTTTACACAATGATCTTTATGACTATAAAATAAACATAGAAAATAGGTGCAGGAGTAAGCCATTCGGCCCTTCGAGCCTGCACCGCCATTCAATATGATCATGGCTGATCATCCAACTCAGTATCCTGTACCTGCCTTCTCTCCATACCCCCTGATCCCTTTAGCCACAAGGGCCACATCTAACTCCCTCTTAAATATAGCCAATGAACTGGCCTCAACTACCTTCTGTGGCAGAGAATTCCAGAGATTCACCACTCTCTGTGTGAAAAATGTTTTTCTCATCTCGGTCCTAAAATACTTCCCTCTTATCCTTAAACTGTGACCCCTTGTTCTGGACTTCCCCAACATCGGGAACAATCTTCCTGCATCTAGCCTGTCCAACCCCTTAAGAATTTTGTAAGTTTCTATAAGATCCCCCCTCAATCTTCTAAATTCTAGCGAGTACAAACCTTAATAAAAGAAGCAGTGGAGCTGTATGAACTCAAAAGATGGTGTGGCTAAACATCAGTGAAGTCTAACACTTATATGCAGGTACAGGATACCGAGTTGGATGAGCAGCCATGATCACATTGATTGTGGACTTTGGAAGGAGTAGGAGGGGGACCCACAGCCCCATTTATATCAACGGGTCGATGGTTGAAAGGGTCAAGAACTTCAAATTCCTGGGCGTGCACATCTCTGAAGATCTTTCCTGGTCCGAGAACACTAACGCAATTATCAAAAAAGCTTATCAGCGCCTCTACTTCCTGAGAAGATTACGGAGAGTCGGATTGTCAAGGAAGACTCTCTCTAACTTCTACAGTTGCACAGTCGAGAGCATGCTGACCGGTTGCATCGTGGCTTGGTTCAGCAATTTGAGCGCCCTGGAGAGGAAAAGACTACAAAAAGTAATAAACACTGCCCAGTCCATCATCGGCTCTGACCTTCCTTCCATCGAGAGGATTTATCGCAGTCGCTGCCTCAAAAAGGCTGGCAGTATCATCAAAGACCCACACCATCCTGGCCACACACTCATCTCCCTGCTACCTTCAGGTAGAAGGTACAGGAGCCTGAAGACTGCAACAACCAGGTTCAGGAATAGCTACTTCCCCTCAGCCATCAGGCTATTAAACCTGGCTCGGACAAAACTCTGATTATTAGCAACCACTATCTGTTATTTGCACTACCAGTTTATTTATTCATGTGTGTATATATTTATATCATGGTATATGGACACATTTATCTGTTTTGTAGTAAATGCCTACTATTTTCTGTGTGCTTAAGCAAAGCAAGAATTTCATTGTCCTATACAGGGACACATGACAATAAACTCACTTGAACTTGAACTTGAACTACAGAGGAGAGAGGCCGGGCGCTAGTTCTTCAACAGGCAAAGTTAGCTCCTTTATTTTCCTTTTCAAAAACTTTATTCGATACAATCATATAATACAACACATCAAAACATAATCAGAAATTACAGTATAACAGATAATCATTATAGTACAACAGTGCATTCATTGTTTACAATACTCTCAACCCCACGCAGTGACCAGCGTCCCACGGAAGGCCTCCAGAGTCCCCAGTGGACACCGCGTGTTCCCTCTCCAGGGACACACGCGCACGGACGTAGGCCTGAAACAGGGGCAGGCAGCCGAATCTAGCCTGACCATCGACCGCCTGCTGCCTGGACCCGCGAATGGCCACAGTTAGTCTCTCTCTCTCTCTCTCTCTCTCTCTCTCTCGCCTCTCTCTCTCTCTCATCTCTCTCTCCTCTCTCTCTCTCATCTCTCTCTCTCTCCTCTCTCCTCTCTCTCTCAGTCTCGATCTCTCTCTCATCGTCTCTCTCTCTCTCTCCTCTCTCTCTCTCTCTCTCTCTCTCTCTCTCCTCTCCCTCTCCCTCTCCCTCTCCCTCTCCCGGCTCCTTCTCCCTCCCCTCCCTCTCCCTCTCCTCTACGATCACTCTCCCTCTCCCTCCCTCTCCCTCTCCCTCTCCCTCTCCCTCTCCCTCTTCCTCTTCCTCTTCCTCTTCCTCTCTCTCTCTCTCTCTCTCCCTCAAAATCCTTACAGTCAACATGGTTCTGTACCTTTTCATACCTCTAGTTTCCCTCTCCCCTGACTCTCAGTCTGAGGGAGGGTTTCGACGCGAAACATCACCTATTTCCTTTCTCCAGAGATGCTGCCTGACCTGCTGAGTTGCTCCACCATTTTGTATTTTTCTTCAGTGTGAACCACCATCTACAGTTCCTCCCTACACGTATCACATTGATTATTATATTCCTTTACAGAAGCTGGTTCTCTCTGGTATCATCAGCATTAATTGCCACGAAAGGCTTTTTTTTTAGAATTGATTGAGATTTCGTGCATCCATCAGGATACCAAGTAAAGAAAATAATCTTGTGTGTCAAAGTTTTAAGTAATTTAATGATAAGTAGACAAAAAAATGCTGGAGAAACTGGGCGGGTGAAGCAGCATCTATGGAGAAAAGGAGTAGGTGACGTTTCGGGTCGAGACCCTTCTTCCTAATTGAATTATTGTTGGTTCCGCAACATTTGAAATGTCAAATGTGAAGACTGGAGCATGTAATATGTTAGCCTAGTCACACAGGGACACATTAAATAGATGTGGAATTGAACTGTGTTTTATAACCAAACTCAGTCAAGCTGTCACCGAATTTGTGTTTGAATGTTAGTACAGTAGTATCTGTTTAAAAGAAATGGGAAGGGAAATGATCCTTGCTATAAAATCTCATGAACTTCTTCCCAAAAAGGCTCACAGTGTAGAATTCAGTCTATTGTATTGCTGTCACCTATTGCTAAAGTTATTCAAAACTATTCCCAGTCTCCTGACATTTCCCCACAATGTTGGATCTCTGTCGACACTAATTCAGGAAATGGGTTTGAGGATCATTTTTCTTTCATTAGCACCCCAAAAACGGCACCCTCCCCAACTCTCCTCTCGCCTTCCCAAGTTCACGTTGGAGGAGAGGGAAAAAGAGTTTTAAAATTAGGAAACCAAAAGCATTATGATTTATTACCCGTTAAATCTTTTACAACAGGAGAATAACAAACATGTACATTATAATATGATTTTCTAAGACATCGTGGAAGTGATCCAAAGGAATCTCTTGTTTAGATATAAATTAGGTATGAAACAGATATGCATTAATTATTTATGCGGTAGACATCCAGTCCAGGACTCATATCGCTATGTACTTTGAAGATTAATTGAGCCCAGGCTGTCAATGTTTCCTTTGACCTAACTTATATGTTCTCGAAGAACATATGTTACTATGTTAGAAAGATTTGGATTTCAGCGAAAAACCTACCTGAAATATCCATCCCTTTTTAAGGAAAAAATGTGCTTAAATCCCTTAGGTTTTGGTTAAGAGCTTGATGTTATCGTACATATTCCTCCTGAGGTCACATCTTTTGATTCACTAAAAAATAAAATACCTCTTTTTCTCAAGCATTCTTATATTTTATTTAATAAAGTTATTTTTAAAAGTTTCCAGATGCCAATGTTCACATTTTAATTTGAAACTCTTCCATTACTCAACAACATTTGTATAATTATCTTAATATTGTTCATTGCAGCGCCAGCATTTAAAAAATATATAAACTGCATATTTGTGGTGTAGTGTTTACACAGTGAATAACTTCATGTTTTAAATGCAACCCTTTGACCTACTGGCCTAACCCCCATGGCCATTTTATAGTACGTTGAAGATTATATATGTGCAAATTTCGATTTTTTTATTGTTTCTTTCATTTTATTTTCCAATTTTACATGAGGCTTGCCTCTCTAGCTTTATTCTTGCATTATTTGAGGTATGGAAACAGGCCATTCGGCCCCCCGAGTCTATGCCCGTCATCACAGTAGTTCTACCTCTGGTGAATCTCTGGAATTCTCTGCCATAGAAGGTAGTTGGTGCCAGTTCATTGGCTATATTTAAGAGGGAGTTAGATGTGGCCCTTGTGGCTAAAGGGATCAGGGGGTATAGAGAGAAAGCAGGTACAGGATACTGAGTTGGATGATCAGCCATGATCATATTGAATGGCGGTGCAGGCTCGAAGGGCCGAATGGCCTACTCCTGCACCTATTTTCTATGTTTCTATGTTGACTTTATCCCACTTTTGCATCGATCCCCTACACACTAAGGGTCATTTACAGAGACCTATTAACCTAGAAACCCCCTTTGGGATGAGACCCAGGTTCGGTATCAACACTCAGCAGATAGATAATAGTGAAAATGAATGAGAAAGCTGCTTCTAGGATCCACAAAAAGATCTCTATGTCCAATAGATTCGCAGTGATCACATCTGTCATCCTACCACAACCAGAGAGCAACGCTCAACTACTATCCGTCTCATTGGTGACCCTCGGACTATCTTTGATCGGACTTTGCTGGCTGTACATTGCACTAAACTAAATGTAGTATATACACACTGTAAACCGCTCGATTGTAATCATGTTTTGTCTTTCTGTTGATGGTTTAACGGGCCGCGCTTTAAAGGCCGCGAGGCTTGCCATCGCCCGCCGGGGGCTCCAACATTAAGACCAGGAGCGGGGCCTTACATCGCCCAGCGTGGCCTTCACAGCCGCGGGACTTGCCATCGCCCGCCAGGGGCTTTAACATCGGGAGTAGAATGCAACACAGGGGAGAGACAAGACTTTGCCTTCCATCACAGTGAGGAGGAGATTCACTGTGATGGATGTTTGTGTAAGTTGTGTTGTTTGTGTGTCTTGTTTTTTTTCTTGTTGTATGACTGCAGAAACCAATTTCGTTTGATCTTCTTTTGAGGTTCAAATGACAATAAATTTGTATTGTATTGTATTAGCATGCAACAAAAGCTTTTTACTGTACCTCGGTACACGTGACATTAAATTAAACAAAACTAAACTCATTGCGGGGATTATATTTAGTGAATGGAATACCAATCTCCTGGCAGTGTCAATCTTCCTCATCTGATTTTACGGGCTGTTGGCTAAATTAAACTTACTTCAATATACAAAGTTGTTTTATTCCAATGGCGGTTTTTAACTCTGCATACAAGTTGTTCAAACAAAATCTTCCTGTTATTTCCAAATTATACTTGCTTCCTGGTAATGATGCATCGACAATACATTTCATTATTCGGGGGCAAAAGCTCCAGGGAGCTGTGGTTTGTGATTTATATTGCGGCACTGAAACCCTCAATAGGAACAGTTAGCAATACTTATAATAGCTCCAATTTCTTTCTCCTGACCATTTAAAACTGAAGGGTGGCAAATGTCCTTGATTTACAGCAGTTTTCTTACGCCCTGATATAAATAAACACATGGGGCGAATACTCCAATGTACAAGAGCTTACTTCAAAAGGTATTTGATTTTATTTAGTTTACTGGAATAGTGGTGCATCAGTAAAGTTGCTGCCTTACAGCGCCAGGGACCCAGGTTCCATCCCGACTATGGGTGCTGCCTTTACGGAGATTTCACATTCTCCCCGTGACCGCGTGGGTTTTCTCCGGGTGCTCCCGTTTCCTCCCACATGCCAAAGACGTGCAGATTTGTAGATCAGGTGGCTTCAGTAAAAAAATGTCCCAGGTGTTAGGATAGTGTTGGTGGACAGGGATCACAGGCTGGTGCAGACTCGGTGGGCCGAAGGGCCTGTTTCCATTCTGTATCAATCAACTAAGCTAAACCAAACTAAACTATCGATAGAGCATGGAAACACGCCTTTGACCTTGGAAACATAGAAACATAGAAAATAGGCGCAGGAGTAGGCCATTCGGCCCTTCGAGCCTGCACCGCCATTCATCAGAATCAGAATCAGAATCAGAATGCTTTATTGTCATTGCATGTGTCACATACAACGAGATTACTGTGTTCAAACATTCACACACATACTTTTTACACTCCCTCCCTCCCCAAACCCACCCATGGATTCACATTTACATAAATTAACACTGTCTCCCACCCCCCCCTCCTTCCCCATAACCCGCTCCCGAGACAGAGTTCAATTCCATGATTGCTGATGGGTAAAAGCTGTTCTTGTGTCTGGCAGTGCGTGACTTTAGCGACCTGTACCTTTTTCCTGAGGGCAGCAGTGTGAAAAGGTGGCGACAAGGATGTGTAATGTCTTACAGGTTCAATATGATCATGGCTGATCATCCAACTCAGTATCCTGTACCTGCCTTCTCTCCATACCCTCTGATCCCTTTAGCCACAAGGGCCACATCTAACTCCCTCTTAAATATAGCCAATGAACTGGCCTCAACTACCTTCTGTGGCAGAGAATTCCACAGATTCACCACTCTCTGTGTAAAAAATGATTTTCTCATCTCAGTCCTAAAAGACTTCCCCCTTATCCTTAAACTGTGACCCCTTGTTCTGGACTTCCCCAACATCGGGAACAATCTTCCTGCATCTAACCTGTCCAACCCCTTAAGAATGTTGTAAATTTCTATTAGATAGAATAGAATAGAATAGAATAGAATAGAATAGAATTACCTTTATTGTCATTCAGACCTTACGGTCTGAACGAAATTTCGTGCCTGCAGTCATACATAAAATAATACAATAATAAACAACAATAAACACAAATTAACATCCACCACAGTGAGTCCTCCAAGCACCTCCTCACTGTGGTGGAGGCAAAAATCTTAGGGTTACTGTCTCTTCCCTCCTCTTCTCCCTCTGCGCTGAGGTGATTCCCCACCGGGCGATGGTACAAACAGTCCCACGGCTCACCGAACCCCGCAAACGGGCCGGCTCAAACACCGCGGCCCGGGGTGGTCGAAGCTGCCGCCCTCCAGTCCAGTGGACGCAGCCGCCGGCCCCCGGCTGAACCCCGGACTCAGGTCACCGCCGCCAGAACGCCGTCCCAGTCACCGGAGCACCGTTCCAGCCCCGAGCCGGATCGCCCTCACGTGAGTGCCGTACCTCCCTCGAGCTGGGCTGCTCCGACGGGAGCGCCATTCCATCCTCGAGCTGGGCCACTCCGACGGGAGCGCCATTCCACCCTCGGGCTGGGCCGCTCCGACGGGAGCGCCACAGCCCCTCACGGGAGAGTCTCAGCCCCGCGCCAGGCCGCCCTCACGGGAGCGTCACAGCCCCTCACGGGAGCGCCGTTCCAGCCCCGAGCCGGACCGCCCTCACGGGAGCGAGCCCAGGGCAAGTCCTGACTGGCTCTGCCTCCGGAGTCTCGAGGTCGCCAACTCCGCCATTAGGCCTCAGCGCAGACGGAGGCAGAGAAGGGGGATACGACAAAAAAGTCGCATTCCCCCGAAGGGAGAGACAGCAAGCCCCGTTTCAACCCCCCACACCCCCCCCCCCCCCACATAAACACAACCTAAAAAAACAAAAACTTAACTAGACAAAACGAAAAAAAACAACACAAAAAAGTAAAAACAAACGGACTGCAGGCGAGCCGCAGCCGTTCACCAGCGCCGCCACTTCCGGTGATCCCCTCTCAATCTTCTAAATCCTTCGAGTCCATGCTGACCATCACTCACCCATTCACACGAGTTCCATTTTTTCATCCACTCCCAGGGACAATTTTACGAGAGACTAATTAACCTACAAACCCGCACATCTTTGGGATGTAGGTGGAAACCGAAGCACCTGGAGGAAACATGCCCGGTCACAGGGAGAACATGCAAACACCACATAGACAGCACCTGAGGTCAGGGTTGGCAAAGGATCGAGGCAGCATGTCTACCAGTTTCACCACTTCTGCTCTTTGCGTGGGAAAACACCTTGAAACTGTTGATTACAACCCATTCCACTTATGTAGATGATTATTAAACCTTTATTACAAAACAAAGCAAGGCATAGTTTTTCAATCTTGCATCTCCAGTTCAAAGCTGTGTGTTATTAAGTGTAGCGTCACATTGTATTCTGTGTCTTGGCAGCACAAGTGTCTTCATTTTGATGCCACTAAAAGATGGACAGAGCATGAGATGTGATTTGTGACAGAACTTTGCCTGGGATCGTTCCAACCGCGGCCTGCGGATTTTACCATCGAGAGCTCGCAGTCTCGGGCAGAGACTGTAGGTGTCGGGAGCTCCAAAGACGCAGGAGGTTCGACCAGCCCCGACTCAGAGTCCGATCGCCGGCGCGGGGGAGCTGTGATCCCCCCGATGCAGGAGCTTGATCGCCCCGATAGGATGGGCACGACCACCGGCTACGGGAGTGAGATCGCCCCTTCAACGGAAGGCTCGAGGCCCCTGACCGCGGGAGATCAAAGAAGGGAAGAGATTGAACTTTTTTTTCGCCTTCCATCACAGTGAGGAATGTGGAGGAGTCACTGTGGTGGATGTTTATGTTAAAATGTGTTTTGTGTGTTCTGTTGCTTTTTATTTGTATGGCTGACTTGGCAAAATGAAATTCCTCGTATGTTGCTAAACATACTTGGCTAATAAAGTATTATTGTGTTGTAACTTAAAAATAAAATGTTAGCTGGTGGAAAAATATGCACACTATTCCTTCCCGCTCACACTTATTCTATTTGTGACATGATTGAGGATGCTCGGCCGCGGGCCCAGTAGACGACATCGTCGGGAGCTCGCAGGTCACAGGTTGGTGACCTGTTTTTCGGAGCTCCCGCAGCAACAGCTTCGTCCGCTGGACTGGAGGGCGGCAGCTTCGGCAGCTTCGGCCTCCTCAGGCCGCGGAGTTTGAACCGGCCCGTTCGCGGAGATCGGAATGACAATAAAGGATACTTGGCTCTACGGTTACTTTATCATTGTATAAATAGGCCCTTCAGATCGATGTAGAACACAATTGGTTGAATTGCAAAATAGTTCAAACTATATTTAGGAAAAGTTAGAAACCTCTCTTCCTTGCCTCTAACTTTGATAAACAATAATGACGTATTAGAAATCCAGAACATCTAAGTTAGCAAACACAAAGTCAGCACTCAAAATGGCACACGCCACTAAACCTGTTGCTACAGGGAAGACTGAACTCTTGTCTCACACATCCATTGGAGATGTCACTCATCGCCCTCGGTAGAAGTGGCGGAGTTTGAATCACTCACCCTGTGGCAGACTCATCTGCTTGTCAGACACAGAGATAGAGAGAGCTTAATACTGTCAGTTCGCTGAAATGTTTTAATTTGTTCTGTAAAAATCTCATCCATTTCAAGATACAATTGAGCAAAATGTTTGTTTGTTTGTTTATGGTTTGTTTAGGGGGGCACGGTGGAGCAGCGGCAAAGTTGCTGCCTTACAGCGCCGGAGACACGGTTTGATCCCGACCACGGGCGCTGTCTGTACGGAGTTTGTACCTTCTCCCCGTGACATGCGCGAGTTTTCGCCAAGATCTTCGGTTTCCTCCCACACTCCAAAGACGTACAGGTTTAGACACATCGAAACATAGACAATAGGTGCAGGAGTAGGCCATTTGGCCCTTCGAGCCTGCACCGCCATTCAATACGATCATGGCTGATCGTTTGTAGGTTAATCGGCTTAACATAAATGTAAATTGTCCCTTGTGTTTGAAGGATAGAGTTAGTGTGCGGGGATCGCAGGTCGGTGCGGACTCGGTGGGCCGAAGGGCCTGTTTCCACGCTGTATCTATGAACCAAACTAAACTAATATGTGATTCCACCGACTGTCATCACCTGCACTGTCTGATCGATCACCCGAGGAGCCAATATGCTTGAGAAGTGCCAACGATTCTATTGTCAATCACAAAGCACAATTAAGTATATGTTCAAATCTTGCTCCAGCTGAGAGATATTATGATAGGTTTCCTCGCGTCAGGGATAAGAATTGCGGGAGGATAGAAGAACTTTGTCTAACCATCTGTTCAATGACTGGAGACAATGAGCAGAGCAGTCGAGTGTCTGACAGGAAGGCACCATTTGTAAAAGTGAAAGGAAACTGATTCACGTAATCAAACGAAAATAGTGCACAATTGATAACAAAAGCATTCAGCTGTGAGGTGTTTTGTGTTACAGCAACTTTTGTGTGCATTAGAATGGCCATGTTAAAAGATGCAGTGCTCTCTCCTCCTCACTGCAATTGATGTTGATGCTGCAAATGACCACTTTTATTGAAAACACACATTCACTACCTGATTTTCACAGTGGAATGAAGAAAATAATGCCATAGCAGGAGAATATGAAGCCCTCGCCACAATAATTTAAAAAAAAACATCTATGGAGCGAAGGAAATAGGCAACGTTTCGGGCCGAAACCCTTCTTCAGACTGAAGAAGGGTTTCGGCCCAAAATGTTGCCTATTTCCTTCGCTCCATAGATGCTGCTGCACCCACTGAGTTTCTCCAGCACTTTTGTCTACCTTCGATTTTCCAGCATCTGCAGTTCCTTCTTAAACAAGATCTATATTGTGGTGTTGGGTCTAATCATAGTGACAGATCATACCAACAGATGTAGAAAGGTGGGTTGCAGTCAACGTTATTAGTTTGTCCTTTAAAACTAAGTACAGAATTGGTTAAAAATAAAGATCTACCAGTATATTAACTTCATATTCCTTTACCATTGGCATTTCCGAAGTGAAAATGCAGAAATGCATCTGTAGTTCCTTCTTAAATTAAAAAAACCATACTGCTTGAATTTATGGATTCATTAGTTCATAAGTTATAGGAGCAGAATTAGGCCATTTGACCCATCAAGTCTACTCTGCCATTCAATTATGGCTGATCAACCTTTCCCTCTCAACCCCATTCTCCTGCCTTCACCCCATAACCCCTGACACCCATATTAATCAAGAATCTATCAATCTTCGCATTAAAAAATATCCAATGACTTGGCCATTGATTCCCCCAAATGTGTAAAGGATTATTGTGCATGGCCTACTACATTTTTGCTAATTTAAATTTCTGTGCATGGCTCTGTTTAATTCCATCAACATTTGTTTTGCATTTTATAGAATAAGATGTAGTATTCTCAAAGGGTGTACAAAGTTTAAGGATCAAAATTGAATGTATAGGGAAATAAAAAAAATTTTGGAAGAAAGAGCAGCAGGCTGATGCAGCAGTAGAGTTGCTGCCTCACAGCAACAGCGACCCAGACTCGATCCTGACTACGGGCGCTGTCTGTGCTGAGGTTGTACGGTCTCACCGTGACCTGCGTGGGTTTTGTCCGAGATCTCCAGTTTCCTCCCACTCCAAAGATGTTCAGGTTTGTATGTTAATTAGCTTGGTATAAATGTAAATTGTCCCTAGTGTGTGTCAGATTGAGTAATGGGCCTGTCCCACTTGCATGCGATTGCATGCGTTTGGCGCGTGGTCGCTTGAGGCGTATGGGCACCGTATGGCCGCGCGGGGCCGGTCCCACTTGGAAGCGCCGAGTTGTGCGGGGCTGGTCCCGACATCGCAAGGGGCTCCGAAAATCTGACAGTGTCCGAAATCTTCGCGTGCCAACGGCCTGTCGGCACACCAGGTGCATTGCGGTCATACGTAACGTCTTGACGGCGTATGTAGTGTCTTGACGGCGTACGCCTAGCACGTGGCGTTGCGCGATGACGTCACCGCCTGGTGTGGCGTTGCGTGATGACGTCACCGCCTGACGCCGTGCGACGCCCAATTTCAGTCGGCCCGCCTCCTGCCCAGCTGATTGGTAAGTATGACGCAAATGATGTCACGCGCGAACTTAACGCGAACATAGTGCGTACTTAGCGCGAACTTAGCGTGAACTCCGCTTCCGTTTGGTCGTGCCAAACGCATGCAATTGTTTAATGTGCTGGGATCGCTGGTCGGTGCGGACTCGGTGGGCCAAAGGGCCTATTTCTGTGCTGTATCGCCAAAACTAAAAGAAAAACTAAAACAATATAGATAGGCAGTTCCCAATGTCTGAACACTTTCATCACAATGCTAAGCAATATCATGGTGCAAGCAAATCTAATCCAAAATTGGGCTGAGAAAATGATAGATGTGTTTGGCAACGCTGCCAGTACTCGTGCTCTGGGCCATTTCTACCAGATCAGTTATTGGTGGCACTACTTTAAGGTAAAATTACCCCAACATAAATGTAAATAAGCCGGACGTTTCCGCCTTGCTGTTCTATTCCAGCCAAAAATCTTTTAATTAAATTAAACTCCACCCCGGAATAAACATTTATGAACTCACTACAACCACAACAAATAGTGTCTGTAATAAAGACTACATGTACACACGAAACTTCTGAGGAATCATATTAAGGCGAGGTCAACCACATCAGTATCTAATGATCTGGCTTGTAGACAAAAGTACTACCAGGCAACCCTGGGGCAGTCTTCTTTTGAACTGCAATCTTGTAGTCAGAGAGTTACAAACCACTTGAAGAGACTCCATATTATTTATATCCTTTTTATGGGAGCATGCGATGAGATCAGTGATCAGTACGGGAATTCTAACACTGCTCATTTCTAAACATCCTGACATCAAATGGCGATATTTGATGTATTGGAACCAACAGCATTGCTATCATGTCATTAGTTGCAGGACAGACTTTGAAAAAAGCATGCAGCTGAGCAGTCCTACCACTTGCAGTCCAATTACGCTCCACTGCATGCACATTGATTTTCAAGGATGGGTGTGAACAAGATGAACCAATATCCCAGATGAGTGTCATGGGAAATAACTGGTGAGGAAATAAAAGGAAATGACAAACTTTGCATCTGCATCAGCCAACTGTGTAAAGCATTCAGGAAAAATTGAATTGGTGTATTGCTGTATTGACATTGTTAGTGACGGATAGCCATTCATCATCAGTTCAGTCCAGTTTAGTTTATTGTCACGTGTACCGAGGTACAGTGGAAAGACAATACACGATTACAATCGAGCCATTTACAATGTAGAGATACATGATAAGGGAATAACGTTCAGCGCAAGGTAAAGCCAGTGAAGTCCGATCAAAGATAGTCCGAGGGTCACCGATGAGGTAGATAGTAGTTCAGCACTGTTCTCTGGTTGTGGGAGGATGATTCAGTTGCCTGATAACAGCTGGGAAGAAACTGTCCCTGAACCTGGAGGTGTACATTGTCACACTTCTGCACCTTTTGCCCGATGGGAGAGGGGAGAAGAGGGAGAGTGCAGGAGGTGACTCGTACGTGAATGGGGTGAGGCAACACGTGCTATTGTTTCTCCTGTCTTTCAAACCAGATGAATCTTTCACTATGAAGTCCGCATGCTATTCTGGATATATAATATTTCACTGAAGCTGCATCTTTTAAAACCAAATCAAAATATATCCAACAAGATCGAATTTCAGGCCACCTTAATTTGTTACGAAGAAACATTTACATTCCCATTTCTCCAGCACTGGCAGCCATTTCTGAAGCTGTCAATGCCCCAAGTTCCAAAATTCATTGTATTGCTCCTTGGCACCAGGGTAAGGAGATATCTTTTGGGTTGGAGTGGAATGGGAAGGGTGGAATTGTCATGGTGCACAAGGTACCAACAACATTAGAACCAAGAACAAAATTGTTTTGATATATGTCTACTTACTAAATAGGTAAGCTAGCACATAATAGACAGAGAAAGATGGCTCCACACACACTCGTGTTGGGATCAAAAGCAGGAATTATTTATTTCCACGTCAAAGGTCACTGACTGATTTACTGAGCATGTGCGAGAATGAGTACAGCTCATACGCATAAATTACATGGATATTGTTACATCCTTTCCTTTTTGACATTTTGGGATTACATTTCCAACGATCCAAAACAAAGCAAACCTAAACACTTTTCATAATATTACACTGTAGTAATATGGTTTAACTTAACAGAATAAAACAACTGTTCTGTCTGATTTCGCAATTTCAACCATAGCCACACTAGTGACATTTCAATAACACAAAATAATGTTCACATGCTTTCTTCTCATAAGCATGTAGGTACATCACAACAAAACATATTACTTCTTGACATACTCGCCGTACCTTTCCGGCGGTCTGATAACTCTTCCTGCCCTAGTCTTTGTGATGGTGTTTCTTTCAGAAATGTCCTTCTATTCAGTGTGTACATTCTGTGCATCACTTCTAGTTTGTTCTCTTGTGTCACTTTGTTTTTGTTTAGTTTTCTCTGTGTTG
Organism: Amblyraja radiata; assembly: GCF_010909765.2. Lineage (NCBI taxonomy): Eukaryota > Metazoa > Chordata > Chondrichthyes > Rajiformes > Rajidae > Amblyraja > Amblyraja radiata. Next base: position 4,229,308 of record NC_045968.1, on the reverse strand, counting down.
TGAGTTTCACGAGTTGCATCTTTTTCTGGTGATGCGTGTTGTGTTTCATAGCAAAATAATTTAAGTATAAGAGCAGGGAGGTTCTACTGCAGTTGTACAGGGTCTTGGTGAGACCACACCTGGAGTATTGCGTACAGTTTTGGTCTCCTAATCTGAGGAAGGACATTCTTGCCACCGAGGGAGTTCAGAGAAGGTTCATCAGACTGATTCCTGGGATGGCAGGACTTTCATATGAAGAACGACTGGATAGACTCGGCTTGCACATGCTAGAATTTAGAAGATTGAGGGGGGATCTTATAGAAACTTACAAAATTCTTAAGTGGTTGGACAGGCTAGATGCAGGAAGATTATTCCCGATGTTGGGGAAGTCCAGAACAAGGGGTCACAGTTTAAGGATAAGAGGGAAGTCTTTTAGAACCAAATGAGAAAATAATTTTTTACACAGTGAGTCTGTGGAATTCTCTGCCACAGAGGGTAGTTGAGGCCAGTTCATTGGCTAGATTTAAGAGGGAGTTAGATGTGGCCCTTGTGGCTAAAGGGATCAGGGGGGTATGGAGAGAAGGCAGGTACAGGATACTGAGTTGGATGATCAGCCATGATCATATTGAATGGTGGTGCAGGCTCGAAGGGCCGAATGGCCTACTCCTGTACTTATTTTCTATGTTTCTATGTTTCTATGTGTTGGTTTTTCCTGTGTCAGCTGAGGTTGCAAAGGTTTCTCGGTCTTCTCCACGTCTGGTGGTTTCTCTGGAGTTATGTGTGAGGGCAGTTCTCTGGTCTTCTTCAGAAGCACTTGATTAAGTCGGATTAGAAATCTTGACTCTGTCTCGACTTGATATGACCTCTCATCCAGTCGTTTCTGAACTGTTGCTCTCTGCCATCTGGTATCTCTAGTTTATAGGGTTTGGGTCTTACGACATCACCTTCTTCCAGCAATTCGTTTCTGCAGGGGACTGCCGAAGCTGAGCTGCCATGGAATATATTTAAGGAGATAAGTTTCTAGATGGAAAGGCTAAATGGAGACAGCAGGAATAAGGTAGTGAGATGAATGACGAGCCATGATGACATCATAAGGCTGAATAGGTCTTCAGGCTTAATCCTGCTTTGTGTTTCTCTAAGTTCACCTGTACTGCACTCTGTGCAATATAACATATCACGGCGAGCATTTTCAATGTGCATGCTCACTTACTAAAACACCTGATAGTGTATTACCAATGACAAATTACCTCATTTGGGATGATTTAGAAGAAAGCTTGGTAAAATTGCTGTGCTGTTTGTAATATTCTGCTGCATTCTCTTATTCACTGTAGGTCTGTTAATAGTTTGTGCATGATGTATAGAACTGTGAATTCATGTGTTAAATATCAAACAACATTGGGTGGGTTGTCTAGTTTAGTTTAGATTCGAGATACAGCACGGAAACAGGCCCTTCGGCCCACTGGGTCCGCGCCGACCTGCGATCCCCGCACATTAACACTATCCTACTACACTCACTAGGGACAATTGTTACATTTACCAAGCCAGTTAACCTACATACCTGTACGTTTTTGAAATGTGGGAGGAAATCGAAGGTCCCGGGGAGAACGTACAAACTCCACATAGACAGCATCCGTAGTCGGGATCGAACCCGGGTCTCCGGCGCTGCATTCGCTGTAAGGCAGCAACTCTACTGCTGTGCTGCTGTGAGGCATTATGCCAACATGGAGAGAATGATTTTATGTAAAATCTAAGATAAGTTCTGTGTGAAAACTGCATTTGACCATTATTTTGGCACAAAACTGCCCTACATGTGTCGGGCTGGTCTTATTGATAAAAATCAGTAAAAGGAATTGCTTATTTAAGAAAGGAGGTTTGGGATGAACATTAGAACTACTAAATTATTGGTACTAAACAATCCAGTAGGCGGCGCGACTCTCGTCTGCAGCGGCCTCTGCAGTCCGTCTGCGTTTTTATTATTTTATGTCTATGTTTTAATGTAGTTTTTGTTATTTTTTGTTGGGGTATGTGTGTGGGGGGGTGGGGGTGGTGTGGGGGGGTTGGGGGTAACTTTTAAATCTCTCCCTGCACGGGAGACCCGACCTTTTCGTTGTCGGGTCTCCGTTGTCGTTGGGGCTGCAACGAGGAGCGGCCTCCAACAGGAAGACCGGGGGCTCTGGTGCCAACTACTCACCTCACCGTCGCGGAGCTGGCCAAGTCCAGAGCGGGTGGAGCGGTGGTGGACGCTGCTGCGACCCGACCCCCGGAGATTCGGTGGCTGCAACTGCGGGTTTGGCGGACGGTAACACCAGGAGCCCGCGGGTCCCTGGAGGGAGACCGCTTTTCGGTGCTTCCGCAGCGGCGACTTCTCCCGCCCGAGTTGCGGGGTTGAAGAGCTCCTGGAGCGGGGCGTTACAGCACCACCCCGCGCGGCTTGGAATGGCCGCGGGAGTTTGCGAGCGCGCGCCGGGGGCTCTAACATCAAGACCCGGTGTGCGGCCTTGCATCACCCGGCGTGGCTTTAATGGCCATTGGACAATTCGCCATCGCCCGCCGGGGGCTTTGACTTTGACTCTGACATCGGGGGGGGAGAGTGCAGTGGAGAGATAAGTTTTTTGGCCTTCCATCACAGCAATGTGATGGATGTTTATGTAAAATATGTTGTGTCTTGGGTCTATTTGTTTGTAATGTATGGCTGCAGAAACGGCATTTCGTTTGGACCTCAAGGGGTCCAAATGACAATAAATTGAATTGTATTGTATTGTATTGTGTTTGGCTCCTACCCATTTTTGGGTGCACCAACACAAATTACAGAATTACTTTTTTTTCTAATTCAAGGATATAAAGTGTGAGAAAAAAAAATCTTCCAGAAGAAACCAAATCAGAGGAATCGTGTGAACTTTCCTGGAAATGTTTGTACTGATTTCTTTGTACTTCAGTGCATTTATTTTGTTATTTTGTGCAACATTGTTCTGTGCTTGGGTGTAACATGGCTTGGTGTGTGTGTGATCGGGTTCTCTAGATTGCCATGGCTCAGGCTGTTGGTTAAAACGGTATCTGCAAGTAAGTGAAAGAGCTATTCAACTTTTCAAAGTTGCCTCCGGAAGTCATAGTCATACAGTGTGGAAACAGGCCCTTCGGCCCAACTTCCCCACGCTGTCCAACATGTCCCATCTATTCTAGTCCCACCTGCCTGTGTTTGGTCCATACCTCCCTAAACCTGTCCTATCCATGTACATGTCCAACTGCTTCTTAAATGTTCTGATAGTATCTGCCTTAACTACATGCTCTGGCAGCTCGTTCCATACACCCACCACCCTTTATATGAACAAGTTATCCCTCAGGTTCCGACTAAAACATTCCCTCATCACCTTAAACCTATGCCCTCTGGTTCTAGATTCCCCTACTCTGGGCAAGAGACCCTTTGCATCTACCCTATCTATTCATCTCATGATTTTGTACACTTGCCCTCTCCCAAGTAGGCCCTTCCACATATTAATGATCTGGAGCAGGGAGCAAAATGGTCACCTTATTTGAGAGGTAATAGATAAGCTTTGAAAAATGAAGTCGATCACGACATCCAAAAAGTAGCTTCAGAATTTAAACTTAAATAAATCTGCAATTTATATTTTAAATTATCAGTATCGGTGACCAAGAAAAAACTAGAATGTCATTAAAAAATCGATTGGTACCCTTAAAACAGTTTAAGTTTTGGGTAATTAAATGAAAATTGTCAAATGACAATGCCTTGCAGCCATTCCTCTCCAATACAATGAATGGATCCGCTGTTCCTGAATCATGTCTAACCTGGGTTTAGTTTCAAGATTTGTCTAGTTACAAGTTTCCCCAACAAGCAGATTAGTGTCCTTACTTAATATTGCTGCAAATATTCCATCTGACATATTTTCATTTCAATGGCATTTCCAATGGTAATCAAAGAGGCCTCTCGCACATCTTATGAAAGATTAAATGAAAACATATATGCATGTCATAGAGTCATAAAGACATACAGCATGGAAACAGGCCCTTCGGCCCAACTTGTCCACACCGACATACATGTCTCAACTACACAACTCCCACCTGCCTGTGTTTGGCCCACATCCCTCCAAACCTATTCCTATCCAAGTATTCAAAAGGGAACTGCAGATGCTGGAATATCGAAGGTACACAAAATTGCTGGGGAAACTCAGCGGGTGCAGCACCATCTATGCAGCGAAGGAAATAGGCGACGTTTCGGGAGTCTGAAGAAGGGTTTCGGCCCGAAACGTCGCCTATTTCCTTCGCTCCATAGATGCTGCTGCACCCGCTGAGTTTCCCCAGCAATTTTGCCTATCCAAGTACCTGTCTAATTGTTTCTTAATCATTGCAATAGTTCCAACCTTAACTACCTCCTCTGGCAGCTTGTACTTTACACCCACCACTCATTGTGCGAAAAAGTTACCCCTCAGATTCCTATTAAATCTTTTCCTCTTCACCTTAAATATGTGCTCACAGGATGGCAAGTTCCACTTCAATAGTTTGTAATGGAGGTTATCAAATGGATACAAATACAGGCAATTGACAACAGTCTGAAGAAGGTCCTTGACCTGAAACGTCACCTATTCCTTTTCTCCAGAGATGCCATCTGACCCGCTGAGTTACTCCAGCTTTTTGAATCTACCTTCGGCAATGGACAACACTGAAGGAAAGATCCACCCTCTTGTCCTATTTTTATCTGTATCGCGATGTGTTAGCAAGTGCCAAGCAATAAACATGGTGTGCCGTGAAACATGTCATGCATTATCTGCAAAACTGCATTAGGAGCTGCCTGCAGAGGCACTTATCAAGTGCACACTGCTCTCATTACAGATATGGAAGAAGCACATAATCAGCAGCAAGCCCTTCCACACGAGAGTGTCACTGTCACTTTAAACAGGTACAGGACTGCAATGTGAGCCACTGATGTCATGCAAATTTGGAGGAAGGAGCGGCGGGTGGTCCAGATTACACAGGTGGCTAAAGGCAAAAGATGAGAGCTAAGTTTCAGTTTCGGTTTAGACCAGTGTCACTTGTACCAATAGACAATAGACAATAGGTGCAGGAGTAGGCCATTCGGCCCTTCGAACCAGCACCACCATTCAATGTGATCATCCCCAATCAGCTCCTGCCTTCTCCCCATATCCCCCGACTCCGCTATTTTTAAGAGCCCTATCTAGCTCTCTCTTGAAAGCATCCAGAGAACCTGCCTCCACCGCCCTCTGAGGCAGAGAATTCCACAGACTCACCACTCTCTGTGAGGAAAAGTGTTTCCTCGTCTCCGTTCTAAATGGCTTACTCCTTATTCTTAAACTGTGGCCCCTGGTTCTGGACTCCCCCAACATCGGGAACATGTTTCCTGCCTCTAGCATGTCCAAGCCCTTAACAATCTTGTATGTTTCAATGAGATACCCACTCATCCTTTTAAACTCCAGAGTGTACAAGCCCAGCTGCTCCATTCTCTCAGCATATGACACTGTATCGAGGTACAGTGAAAATATTTTGTTACGTGCCAACCAGTCATCGGAAAGACAACACATGATTACAATCGAGCCATTTACAGTGTACAGATACATGATAAGGGAATAACGTTTAGTGCAAGATAAAGCCAGTAAAGTTCGATCAAGGATAAGTATGGACAGATCTGAGAGGAGTTTAAGAAGATTATGGCTAAGGTAGGAAATATTGCTGTAGGAGTAGAGATTTAAAAGTGTGGAGCGATTGTAATATGTGATTGAAGATCTGCTTCTGTGGCTGACAGGCAAATAGTCGCCTGGGCTGGGCGCCATCTTGGAAGCAAGGCCCCGTGAGCTCACATTTCGTACTTGTGTACCTAACATCGCCGGCTTTCTCAAAAACCGTCAGAAACACAATAGATTCATCACCCGCCTCCTTACAGAGTTTGTTACAACTTGCTTCTTCACAGTTCAAACCCATTTGAGTAATGTCAGGTGGTTCAGATTTTCTGCTTTGACAACTGCCATTAAACAGCATGCAGCCAAGCCTTTACCAGCAAAATTGAAAGATTCCTCAGCCGTACACATTCGTTGATGCACAATATTCTGCACTCCACGCTGTGATAATGGCTCAGACCAATGACCCACAACTAACCAATTCAAAATCTAATCACTATAGTACCTGCATTTTAATGTACCCTCGTCAACAAATTGGTCGAAGGCTCTTTGGTCTGAAACATCATCTGCCTTTCCGTTTCTCTTTCCATAAATAGACATAAAATGCTGGAGTAACTCAGTGGATCGTGTGGCATGACTGGAGAAAATAAACTGGTAAAGTTGTGGGTTGTAACCCTTCTTCAGCCTGAAGGGTTCCGACTGGAAACGTCACCTATTCCTTTTCTCCACAGATGCTGCCTGACCCGCTGAGTTACTCCAGCATTTTTGTGTCTATCATCAGTATAAACCAGCATCAGCAGTTCCTTCCTACGCACTCATGCCTGCTGAGTGTTTCTTGTATTTTTGGTCTTTACTTTTTAATTTTAACCTCATTCGCCTGTTCATAAACCCTGAGAATGAATGAGACCCTGGTTTTGCCAGGTGCTAACATCAAATGGGAAATAAGCTATGGTGTGGTGTCAACTCTTGCTGTACATTCCCCATCTGGTTAAAATTCCGTTGATCCGTTAAAATTCCTTTTTTTCCAGTTTCAGCACACCCACCTCTTGTACAGAAGTGTCACGCTGAGCAGGTACATCAGGAGCACCTTGTTTAGCCTCTCCCCACATTAGCAAAAGTGGAGAACCTGCAATTCAGAACAAATGTCGTTATTACTTTGACAATAGGGTGAAAAAAAATGCTTCCAAAAATATTGGAAACGCTTAGATTAGAGTTTAGAGATACTAAAACAGACGGAAAACAGACCTCCGGCGCACCGAGTCCGCACTGACCAGTGACCTCTGCACACTAATGCCCCTGTCCCACTTAGGAAACCTGAACGGAAACCTCTGGAGACTTTGTGCCCCACCCAAGGTTTCCGTGCGGTTCCCGGAGGTTTTTGTCAGTCTCCCTACCTGCTTCCACTACCTGCAACCTCCGGCAACGACCTACAACCTCCGGGAAGCGCACGGAAACCTTGGGTGGGGCGCAAAGTCTCCAGAGGTTTCCGTTCAGGTTTCCTAAGTGGGACAGGGGCATAACACTATCCTACACACACTAGGTCTGAAGAAGGGTTTCGGCCCGAAACGTCGCCTATTTCCTTCGCTCCATAGATGCTGCTGCACCCGCTGAGTTTCTCCAGCATTTTTGTGTACCTTCGATCTTCCAGCATCTGCAGTTCCTTCTTGAACACTTTGTCTACTCCACTGCGATATCTCCTCAAGGTATGCCTACTTTGAAGAAGTTCTCCTCCTCTCTCCGGAGACAGTTTCACAACCTCCTCTCCAACTGCACACCCTCTGTGCTAGCCCTTGCTGTCTCCTCCCCTTCCTTAACCCTCGAGCTGTCTCCTCCCATCCCCCCGCCCTCGGGCTCCTCCTCCTCCCTTTTTCCTTCCTTCCAATTCCCCCCCACCCCCCATCAGTCTGAAGAAGGGTTTCGGCCCGAAACGTCGCCTATTTCCTTCGCTCCATAGATGCTGCTGCACCCGCTGAGTTTCTCCAGCATTTTTGTGTACCTAGGAAGAATTTACCATTTTCACCAAAGCCAATTAACCTACAAACCTGCTCGCCTATGGATTGTGGGAGGAAACCAGAGCACCTGGAGAAACCCATGCAGGTCACGGAATGAACATACAAACTCCATACAGAGAGCACCCGTAATCAGGATCGGACCCAGGTCTCTGGCGCTATCAGACAGCATCTCTACAGGCTGACCCAAAACAGAAGCATATCCTAACACATGGTACCAAACCAGAGCATCTCTACTGCTGTGCCACACATAGCCCCACTGTGCCACCCTTTGTGCCATTGTGCCACCCATAAAGGTAGGTTTCTCGAATCTCTGCTAAAGATGCAAGATTTTGCAATCAGCAATGGACACTGTGCCAAGCATACCTGGTGAAATATAAATCTAATAGAAGTAAACAAATGCCACCCAATCCCACTAATCATTCCATATCTGAGAGTGAATGGGACCATGTTATGTGTTGTAGATTATACAAACAGGATCAGAATAAAAGTTTCATTAGATATATTTAAAGAGATTTTTTATTTATCCAGAGTCCATGGAATTAAAGGTTATGTAACTGCCACGGATGAGGAGTTGAGGCCTGGGACATATCAACCATGATCACGTTGAACAGCGGGCTTGGCCTGAATCGGCCAGCTGACCAACTTTTCTTATTTTATGTTTGGGTTAGAAAGACGTCCAGAATTTATACCCTCGATCAAATATTGTGCTTTAGTACCCAGTGGGCCTGCCCTACAGCATAATGAACAAACATTACGTCAGTCAATGTGAAGACTGCATATCTGGTCTTCAACACACGCCGATGTCTCCATCTTGATTCCATCAAGAGTTCAGCCGCAAGAGATGCAACCGCAAGAGATGCAACACTTGTCCCTTTACCTCCCCCCTCGACACCATTCAAGGACCCAAGCAGTCGTTCCAGGTGCGACAGAGGTTCACCTGCACCTCCTCCAACCTCATCTATTGCATGAAGAAGGGTTTCGGCCCGAAACGTCGCCTATTTCCTTCGCTCCATAGATGCTGCTGCACCCGCTGAGTTTCCCCAGCAATTTTGTGTACCTTCATCTATTGCATCCGCTGCTTTAGATGTCAGCTGATCTACATCGGCGAGACCAAGCGGAGGCTGGGCGATCGTTTCGCCGAACACCTCCGCTCGGTCCGCAATAACCAACCTGTCCTCCCGGTGGCTCAGCACTTCAACTCCCCCTTCCACTCCCCATCCGACCTCTCTGTCCTGGGTCTCCTCCATGGCCAGAGCGAGCAACACCGGAAATTGGAGGAACAGCACCTCATATTCCGCCTGGGGAGTCTGCATCCTGCGGGCTTGAACATTGAATTCTCCCAATTTTGTTAGCCCTTGCTGCCTCCTCCCCTTCCTCAGCCCTCGGGCTCCTCCTCCTCCTCCTTTTTCCTTTCTTCTCCCCGCCACCCCCCATCAGTCTAAAGAAGGGTTTCGGCCTGAAACGTTGCCTATTTCCTTCGCTCCATAGATGCTGCTGCACCCGCTGAGTTTCTCCAGCATTTTTGTGTACCTAAGAGTTCAGCAAAGATAGCAGAGGATAGAGGAATGATGTGCAATCTGGCTATTAAGGCTATAAGGTCTGAAGAAGGGTCTCGACCCAAACCGTCACCCATTCCTTATGTCCAGAGTTGTTTCCTGTCCCACTGAGTTACTCCTGCATTTTGTGTCTAACATCAGTTTAAACCAGCATCTGCAGTTCCAGTTCATAGGACATAAAAGCTGTCGGTGTTGGTCAGATGACCCAGCTATAATGTTTTACACTTCATGAAAAATTTGCTCTTCGGTTATATCCTTCGTATAAAACTTCACATTGATTTGATGCTATATACAAGCAAAAAAAATTATAATTTCATTAATATATGGAGGAATATTAGTTACCTGGATCGTTAATACTGTTGTGTTAACACCACCTCCAATAACCAGTGGATTGTAGAGAACGGGATCACCAGACACTGCAGATGCTGTACAGAGCAACATAAAATGTGCAGGAGGAATTCAGTGGGTTGAGCAGCAACTGTGGAAGAAATTGGACAGTCAATGTTTAAGGTCAGGATCCATCATCCAGACTGGGAAATGGACAAGGACAAAGGACATTTATTGTCACATACACCAATTGGTGCAGTGAAAATTGAGTTACCAAGCAGCACACAAATATGATAAACACAACACTATAGAATTTAACATAAAACATAAAAACATCCCCTCACAGCGGGATCAAGGTTTCACACTGTGAGGGAAGGCAGTAAAGTTCAGTCCTCTTCCTCTTCCTCTTGAGATAGCGAGAAAAAAGAGGTGACAGAAGACTTTGGAGGCCAAGTCAATGGATATTTTTAAGGCAACAAAACAAGAATTCTCGATTAGTACGGGTGTCAGGGGTTATGGGGAGAAATGATACGATACGATAGAACTTTATTTATCCCATGAGGGATATTGATCTGCCAAGAGTCAAAAAGCACAAGATACATGAAACATGAATTTTTCATACAGAGCCTCAGCGTTCCTAGACCAGTCCAGTTGAAGGCAGTGGAGGCCAATTGCCTCAGAAGGCAGTGGAGCCCAATTCTCTGGATGATTTCAAGAGAGAGTTACACAGAGCTCTTAAAAATAGCGGAGTCAAGGAATATGGGGAGAAGACAGGAACGGGGTACTGACTGTGGATGATCAGCCATGATCACAATGAATGGTGGTTGCTGGCTAGAAGGGCCGAATGGCCTACTCCTGCACCTATTGTTTATTATCTATTGTCTGTTGACTTGGGGCAGGAGAATGTGGTTAAGAGGGAAAGATTGATCAGCCATAATTGAATGGCAGAGTAGACTTGATGGGCCGAATGGCCTAATTCTGCTCCTAGAATCAATGAAGTTGAGAAAGAAGAGGAAAGAGGCAAGAACTGACAGGCAATTGATGGATCCAGATAAGGAAGGTTGATTGGAAGATTAAGTCAGATGGGGTTGAGAAGGGGAAAGCATGACAGAGGCTAGGGATAGGTAAAGGCAACAAATGGCCACAGATGATGGAATCTGACAGGAAAGGCAGATGAATTTGGAGAGAATATCAGCATCATTACAATTGACCTGCCTGGGAACAATTAATGTGGAATTATATCTTTCTTTACATGCAGCTGGAAACCTGCAACATGTGTGGAACTAAACTCTTGGCTGAGTTATTTCTTAGAGAAGATGCGTGCAGGAAAATGAAGTTCTGGTGGGTCAGTTGTGAATTTTACTTAATGATAGTTTAACTAAAGTTAGAAATAGCAAAAACTGCAACAACAAAAAATGTAATTGGTATATAAATAACCATGCATTAGCAATATTACTCCTATCAAAGTTAATACTAAAATGCTCTGGATTCTGGAGGAGACCCAGATTGGAAAACCACATGTATAATGTCACTTTTTGAGAATGAAGAGAAATAAGAAAACCTTTATGCCAATTAAATTAAAATCTGACATCGGGAAATTGCTAGAATCCATTTAAGGAGGAACACAAAATATAGCTGGAGTTAACATCTGAAATCACATTTAGAAAATTTGCTGCCTTTCTTTGAGGATATAACAATAAGATAAATGGGAACACCTAGGTATAATGTATTTAAATTTCTGGAATGCATTCAATTAGGTGCTGCATAAAAAGGTTACAGCACAAGATTGGGTAATACATTGGGGGTTCAGTATTGATGTGGATAGACAACTGGCTGGCAAACAGGAAGCAAAGAGTAGGAGTAAACGGGTCCTTTTCACAATGGCGGGCAGTGACTAGTGGGGTACCGCAAGGCTCAGTGCTGGGACCCCAGCTATTTACAATATATATTAATGATCTGGATGAGGGAATTGAAGGCAATATCTCCAAGTTTGCGGATGACACTAAGCTGGGGGGCAGTGTTAGCTGTGAGGAGGATGCTAGGAGACTGCAAGGTGACTTGGATAGGCTGGGTGAGTGGGCAAATGTTTGGCAGATGCAGTATAATGTGGATAAATGTGAGGTTATCCATTTTGGTGGCAAAAACAGGAAAGCAGACTATTATCTAAATGGTGGCCGATTAGGAAAAGGGGAGATGCAGCGAGACCTGGGTGTCATGGTACACCAGTCATTGAAAGTAGGCATGCAGGTGCAGCAGGCAGTGAAGAAAGCGAATGGTATGTTAGCTTTCATAGCAAAAGGATTTGAGTATAGGAGCAGGGAGGTTCTACTGCAGTTGTACAGGGTCTTGGTGAGACCACATCTGGAGTATTGCGTACAGTTTTGGTCTCCAAATCTGAGGAAGGACATTATTGCCATAGAGGGAGTGCAGAGAAGGTTCACCAGACTGATTCCTGGGATGTCAGATTCAGATTCAGATTCAATTTTAATTGTCATTGTCAGTGTACAGTACAGAGACAACGAAATGCATTTAGCATCTAGCCTTATGTCATGACTGCCTTATGAAGAAAGACTGGATAGACTTGGTTTATACTCTCTAGAATTTAGGAGATTGAGAGGGGATCTTATAGAAACTTACAAAATTCATAAGGGGTTGGACAGGCTAGATGCAGGAAGATTGTTCTCGATGTTGGGGAAGTCCAGGACAAGGGGTCACAGCTTAAGGATAAGGGGGAAATCCTTTAAAACCGAGATGAGAAAAACTTTTTTCACACAGAGAGTGGTGAATCTCTGGAACTCTCTGCCACAGAGGGTAGTCGAGGCCAGTTCATTGGCTATATTTAAGAGGAAGTTAGATGTGGCCCTTGTGGCTAAGGGGATCAGAAGGTATGGAGAGAAGGCAGGTACGGGATACTGAGTTGGATGATCAGCCATGATCATATTGAATGGCGGTGCAGGCTCGAAGGGCCGAATGGCCTACTCCTGCACCTAATTTCTATGTTTCTATGTTTCTATGGTTGGAGAACTGGCTAACTAATTTCATCTGCCTGCACAAAATCGATATATACCCGCTCTCTGCACACCATATCCCTCTAAAAGCCTCAAACACCATTAACATTTCTGCCTCTGCCACCACCCCCTGCAGTACTTTCCAGGCACCCCCACCCCCTCCCCCCATCTATGTAATGAAAAACTTGTCTTGCATATCATTGCACTTTAGGGTGGCATGGTGGCGCAGTGGTAGAGTTGCTGCCTTACAATGCCAGAGACCCGACTTCAATCCTGCCTACGGGTGCTGTCTGTACAGAGTTTGTTCGTTCTCCCCGTGACCTGCGTGGGTTTTCTCCCCGATCTCAGGTTACATGTGCCGGTCGTGTTTGCAGGCCGGTCGTGAAGTATTCGTACTGTGTTTGACTTTCCACCAGTCTGTCATCGGTTGTGATATTTGCTTTGCTTAGTTGTGGGTATACATCATTATTGATTCTTTAAGAGGGGGATGTAGATTCGTGGCTCATGCTATGAGTCATGCATTTGTAGTTACGTCCACTAGCTTGTTAGCGTCGTGGTCTGCTGCATTCCCTTAGTCTTAAAGTGAACTCCCACGTGAGAACTTGTATTGCTGGAAAAACGATCGAGGAACACGACGCCAATCTGACAAAAGTAATGAAGCGTGCCGAGGCCATCCATCTCAAACTCAATCCCAAAAAATGCATGACTCATAACATGCCACTAATCTACACTCCCACACTCCAAAGACGTACAGGTTTGTAGGTTAATTGGCTTGGTATAAATGTAAATTGTCCCTAGTGGGTGTAGGATGGTGTTAATGTGCGGGGATCGCTGGTCGGTGCGGACTCGGTGGGCCAAAGGGCCTGTTTCTGCACTGCATCTCGAAACTAAAAAAACAAAAGTAAATATCATCTTTAAATTTAATCCCTGTCACCATAAATCTATGCCCTCTAGTATTTGATACCTAGGGAAAAAGGTTCTGGCTGTCTGCCCTATCCATGTTTCCCATAAGTTTATATACCTTAGTTTCCCACTCAGCCTCCGGCATTCGGGAGAAAACAATCCAAGTTTGTCCAACCTCAACCTGTAGCTAATACCTTATAATTCAAGCAGCATTCTGGTAAACGTGTTCTGCACCTTTTCGTAAGGCTTTACATCCTTCCTGTAATGGGGTGACTGGAACTGCACAAATCCTCCAAATGCAACCTAACCAAAGTCTTATGGGGCTGCTTCTTGGCTTCCAGACTCTTACACTCAATTGTTCAGTGTTGAGTCCAAACACTCAAAAAATCATTCGTTAAAAGATAAGTTGCTATTCCTGAACATACCATCATGCTTTATTAAGGGGGCAGCAAGAAAGATTACATGGAATCCTTGGGTTACTAATGACCTGAGACTCAACTCAGGAATGATTGAGTTAACAAAAGATAAGCGTTTGAAGGCACTGGGCCTGTACTGGTGGAGATTATGAAGGGGGACCTCATTGAAGCGTAACGAATAGTGAAAGGCCTGGATAGAGTGAATGTGGAAATGTTTCCACTAGTGGGAGAGACAAGGACCAGGGGCAATAGCCTCAGAATAAAAGGATATACCTTTAGAATGGAGATAAGGAATTTCTTAGTCAGAGGGTGGTAAATTTGTGGAATTCATTGCCACAGACGGCTGTGGAGGCCAAGTCAATGGATATTTTTAAGGTGTAAATTGACAGATTCTTGCTTAATAAGGGTATCAGGGGTTAAGGGGTGAAGGCAGGAGAATGGTGTTGAGAGGGAACGATAGATCAGCCACGATTGAATGGCGGAGTAGACTTGATGGGCCGAATGTCCTAATTCTGTTCCTAGAACATGACTTGAGGAAATCCAAATGTGCGCAAATTTTTCCAAACATGTTTCAAGCATTTTTCAAGATAGTAATCAAAATAATAAAATGCAGTGAATATTGTGTGTAGGGTGATCATTCAAGGAATGGAAGGATTAGACCAACAATATGCAGAACGATACGATGTGGGTTGGCAATAAATGTTGCAACCATAAAGAATAGCAGGGTGATTCTTTTTCCTACCTCTCGTCTGACTTACAGAGAGTTGGCTTATAGACAGTGGGATATGGGGAGAATGTGGATCGTGAGAGAAGCCTCCTCGTGGCGATCCTCGGAAATGTCCACACGATGCACTCTGTGACACATCGGGCGATCAATTCTGTCAACATGTTGTGTCAACGACGTCAGAAGCCAACAGCGAGCTATACATCATCTGACACACACGAGCGAACAATGGTGGAGAATAGGTCGCAGAGAAATGAGAGGGACAGTGTTGGTCTGTGAGCCAGCATTCACTCTGAACTGAAATGGCCTCTTCCTGCATCATATGGAAATTGTTGCATATTGTTTTTTCTATTTACAAGCATGTGTTCCATTTCCTTGTACATTCTGCAAGTTGAAGTGTTTTCGAACTTCATTCCTGAGAGGCACGATGGCTCTAAAGTCAGACTCCAGCCCCGATCCGTCAACCACTAGAAATAGTTTCCATGCACCCTACGTCCCCCTTAAAACTTTGAAAATTTCAATCAAATCACTCCTTAACTTTCCGATTTCCAGGGAATACAACCTCAGTTTCTGTCATCTCTCCTTGTAATTCAATCTACAGTATGAGCCATTTATCATTCTGGTAAATCTACGCTCTAAACCCTCTGTGGCCAGTATATCCGTCCTAAACTGTATTGCTTTGAGCTGCTCACATTCCTCTGGGTGTAGTCTAACTAAGGTCTTCACTATTTGCAACATGACTTTTACCCCTTGAGTTCTCCTTCACTGGTAAGAGAGGGTTGAATTAAATTTTGGCCATTTGATTATTTTCTGTTTCTTTCCGTGACATTTTAATATATATTTGGATCACAAAGTCTCTTAGGGCCCCCACTTTTCACCATTTGGAAAGAGTGGACCAGGGTGTCTTTGGAAGGGGGATGGTAACCTGAAAAGAGAGTGGAAGAAATGTTTGGTTGTAACGTCAAGCTCGAGATGGCAGGAAATAATGAATTGGATGATGTGCCCCATGGAGTGAAAAAACAAAAGAATAAGAAGTGCTATATTGTATTTCTGGAGCAAAGGGTTAATGATGATTACAAAAGTATGGGACAAGGGGGAAATGTCTTCTCTTACTTCGGTAGCATAGCTGGTGGGGGAATAAGTGGAGAGATGGGTGGAACAAAGGGAGTATCTCTGATCGAGTGAGAACAAAAGGCTATCCTGTACTTCACATCACTTTACTTTAGAGATACTCATACAGCGTGGAAACAGGCCCTTGTGCCGGCCGAGTCTTCGCCAACCAGCGATCCCCGTACACTAGCACCATCCTAAACACGAGGGACAATTTACAATCTTTACCAAAGCCAATTAACGCACAAATCGGCACATCTCGGGGAGAACTCAACTGGTCACAGAGGGAACGTACAAACTCCAAACAAACAGCACCCGTAGTCAGGATCAAACCCAGGTCTCTGGTGCTGTAAGGCAGCATCTGTGCCGCTGTGCCACTGTGTTGCCACATTTGTGCGGCTGTGACAAGCTTGCTGGAGAATAAGCTTCAGCTAAGGGGTAGAAAGGACAGCACAGTGAGGCTGCAGTACACAGTTGCTGCCTTACAGCACCAGTGATCCTGGTTCGATCGTAACTAAGTCTGAATGGAGTTTGTACGTTCTCCCTGTGACGGCGTGGGTTTCATCCAGGTGCTACAGTTTCCTCTCACATTCCAGAGACGTGCAGGTACGTAGGTTAATTGGCTTCTGTAAATTCCCCCTAATGTGCGAAATTGGTTCAAGCACTAGAGTACGGGTGATCGTTGGTCGGTGCAGAAAGCCAAAGGGCCTGGCTTAAGGGCCTGTCCCACGAGCATGCGATCTGAATTGAATTGAATTGAATTGAATTTCCTTTATTGTCATTCAGACCTTTCGGTCTGAATGAAATTTCGTGCCTGCAGTCATACATACAATAATACAACAATAAACAACAGTAAACACAAATTAACATCCACCACAGTGAGTCCTCCAAGCACCTCCTCACTGTGGTGGAGGCAAAAATCTTAGGGCTGCAGTCTCTTCCCTCCTCTTCTCCCTCTGTGCTGAGGCGATACCCCACCGGGCGATGGTACAACCAGTCCCGTGACTCACCAAGCTCCGCGAACGGGCCGGCTCAAACACCGCGGCCCGGGGTGGTCGGAGCTGCCGCCCTCCAGTCCAGCGGACACAGCCGCTGATGATGTCGTCCACTGGCCTGCGGCTGAACCCCGGACTCAGGTCACCGCCGCCAGAACGCCGCCTCAGCCACCGGAGCACCGTTCCAGCCCCGAGCCGGATCGCCCTCACGTGAGTGCCGTTCCACCCTCGGGCTGGGCCGCCCCGACGGGAGCGTCACAGCCCCTCACGGGAGCGTCACAGCCCCTCACGGGAGCGCCGTTCCAGCCCCGAGCTGGGCCGCCATCACGGGAGCGAGCCCAGGGCGAGTCCTGACAGGCCGCCTCCGGAGCCTCGAGGTCGCCAGCTCCTCCATTAGGCCTCAGCGCAGACGGAGGCAGAGAAGGGTGATACGACAAAAAAGTCGCATTCCCCCCGAAGGGAGAGACAGCAAGCCCTGTTTCAACCCCCCACCCCCCACATAAACACTAAAAACCAAAAGCTTAACTAGACAAAAAGACAAAAAGCAACACAAAAAAGTAAAAACAAATGGACTGCAGGCGAGCTGCAGCCGTTCACCAGCGCAGCCACTTCCGGATGCATGCGGCGAGCGCGACCAAACCGGAAGCGGGGGCCGTGCGGAGGTCGAGTGATCCCCGTACAGGTCCGGTCCCACCAGCATGTGCCTGCATGCGGTGGGCACGACCAAACCAGAAGCGGGGGCCGCGCGGAGGTCGAGTGAGTGACGTGAAGTTCGAGCGAAGTCCGCGGGAGGTTTGCGCGTGACGTACGGCGTCAAGATGCTGCGCACGCCCGTCGAGGCGCTGCATACGGTGTCGAGGCGGCTGCGGGCCAGCAGGCCGTTGCCGCATGGAATTTTTGAACACGGTCAGTTTTTCGGAGCCCCGCGCGATGTCGGGACCAGCTCCGCGCAACTCCTTACGGCTCCGGCGATCGAAGTGGGACCGGCCCCGCGAGGCCGTACGGCTCAAGCGACCACGTTAGGTCCAAACTGAACGAAACTAAACATGGCATGGAACAGGTGCAATTGGAGAGAGTGGTCTGTAGTCTGTGCAGATAACAGGATGAGAGCAATGGCCATCGAGGTGTGGGAGTCAACAAGCATATTGCAGGCATTATAGGAGATAATTGTCCCTTGGCCTCGAGCAAATAATGAATATCCTTTAATTTTCTGATGCAGTTAATGAGACACATGGGCATTGAAGTACATATTCAAGTCTAGGCACAAGGTGCTGGAGTAACTCCGTGGGTCAGGCAGCATCTCTGGAGAAAAAGGATGCATGACGTTTTTTGGTCGGGACACTTCTTCAGACCCATTCCAACTTGAGATGTCACCCATCCTTTCTCTCCAGAGATGCTGCCTGACCTGTTGAGTTACTCCAGTACTTTGTGTCTATCTTTGGTTTAAACCAGCATCTGCAGTTCTTTGTTTCTATGTTCCAGTACATATTGTAGCTTTATTTATTTGATCAAATGTGCCGTGATGTTCTGTTTTGCCCTTACATCTTGAGATAAATCACTCTTACTAAATCACTTACAGCTTGTAAAATAGATTTTGTTTCAAAATTTCATTCGACAGTCCTTTTTAAACTGGATACAGTATAAATATGAAATTTCGATCCAATAGTTTTCAGTCTGTGTTCATCTACAAGGCTCCATTTAATTCCTAGAGGACTTTGACAGTATCTAGTGGGATTGAAATTATCCTTTCAAGGAAACTTAAAATTATCACCAGAATGAAATGAATGGTGAAAGTACGTCAGACATCCCTTATTGAATTATATGGAAACAATTATTTTAAATACCATGGTGTTAATATTAACGTATTAGTAAATCGACATGAAATGTGTCTATATATTATACCTTGCTAAGCAAGTTCGTTCTCATTCATACTAGACTTTGAAACAATATTATTCCACTATCATTTTGCCCTCTGATCCTCAAATAAAAACAAAGATGAAATATCTGGGCCTCAGTTTTCCCTTATGTTTGGAGCCGTTGAAAGCTGCCATCCCTTCAGCTTCAGCTACATTTGAGTATAGTTCACATTTTCAGACAGATGTCATCACCTCTTGAAAGATTTTACAAGGATTTGATTGTTCTAAACGTCATTCAGCTTCTGACCTGTAGGCACAGGGTCATGTTTTTACTGAACTCTGACATTTGACAGGATGACAGTCGTGCGATTTGGGACCCTGCATCTTTGGATTACTGGAATACAAAAAAAAAATCAAACTCAGTCCTCTCCAAACGCTGTACGCAACGTCTTAAAAAACTCCCAACTACGTTTGTGCGCATGTGTGCAGATATGTTATTGAAGCTAAGAGTGAGTTCTCATTTGCCGAAAGAACCAGAAAAAGCCCAAATAAGTTACACAAAATTCCTATTTGAAATTTGTAGAGCTATTATTTTCCTTTTAATGTCATGTAATTTTGTGCACCAGTTACTAATTGTGCTTCTCTGATATTAATTTTGGTTAAAAGTGTCTTTCTTGAACTGTTGATCAATCACTGGTTTAGGAAGGACAGGAGAATCGTTCCGTATAGTGATGTTCACTGCCATCTAGTGATTCAAAACTTCAGTGGTGTTATTGTGCGGTTTCAGGCATTAGATTTACATTTCCCACCGAAGGCGTTATTAAAAACATAACCTGGTGTTTTGGGCCTTTTAACCAAAGGGACTTTGGTTAATCATTGAGCTACAAATGATGGAATGTTGAACACACAAAGGAATCGCTGGAAGAACTCAAAGGGTCGGGCAGCATCTGTGGAAGGAAATGGACAGATGATGTTTCAGCTACGTCATCTGTTCATCTCCCTCCACAGATACTGCCTGACCCACTGAGTTCCTCTTTCTGTGTTTTTGTTGTTGTTTCTCCTTCATTAATCATTGTTTCATTTCAATGTTGTAACCATAAGGAATAGCAAGTTGTTTAAGAAGGAACTGCAGATGCCGGAAAATCGAAGGTACACAAAAGTGCTGGAGAAACTCAGCGGGTGCAGCAGCATCAATGGAACGAAGGAAATAGGCAACGTTTCGGGCCGAAACCCTTCTTCAAAAGGAATAGCAAGTTGATTCCTTTACATACTCTAGTCTCCTCTGACTCTCAGTCCGAGGAAGGGACTCGACCCGAAACATTACCTATTCCTTTTCTCCAGAGATGCTGCCTGACCCGCTGAGTTACTCCAGCATTTTGTGTCTATATCCTGAATAATAACTTGCTTTAACACAGTTCAACCAAAGCACGTCATCTCTCCATTCCCTTCCGCAGATGCTGCCCGACCCATTGAGTTCCTCCAGCAGTTTGTTCGTTTACACAACATTTCAGCATCTGCATTCTCTTGCGTCTCAATGGTTACAAAAGTCCCTTAATGTTTTTCTTTCTAAGTGTCTCTAATGCCTGAAATCTCTCAATACTACGACTGAAGTTTGGAATCATGTTCTTTAATCTTTGCTTGAAAGTGTCCCACTAGATCCTACTGTAAGAGTGGGCCTACAGCAGATATTTCTACCATTTTTAGGAATAAAATTCTACCACAAGATTAGAATGTATTACTTGATTATGTTTTGCCTAAGGATGTGTGCAGACGGTTTATTCTTCAGTACTGAACACCTAGTGTTCTTTGCTGTATTGAGTGAAAATAACCCATTGCTTCACAAAATGAATAGCTTCAGTTCAAACCACATTGAATATGTTGTGTCTGCAGGCCTATTGACTGTCTTGAAACATTCACCTCGATAAACATTTATCCATATATTAGAGCTGCCTAATATCCGATTGTAAACCACCATCACAACACAGATAAGCCTCTCGTGGGCAAGGCATAGCGGAAGGCTGGGGATTTCTCTAAAACCATTCCCCCAAACCTCACCAATACAAGTCAACATCAATAACTCTTATCTCCAAAGACATAATGACCTCACGTCAGTAGAGAGCTCCATCTAGTGATCCAGCTGCGAAATTCTCTGAAAAACAATGCGGTTGGTGGGGGTGAGAGAAGAATTAACGATGCTCTGAATATGGGAGACGAGGTGCTTTCTGGTGGGTAGGAAACTTATCTTTCTTCAAAAGTGAAGAGGTCATAAGTTGTAGTGCCATTAACACGGCCACTCCATCCACATAATAATTCTGTGTTCCTTGACTGAAGTGACGGAGCAGATTGTCACATTGCAGGCTTTGCATTTGTTGGGCTCTGGTGTGATCTGCATCGAGGAGCAAGCGGGCAAGATGTAAGTCAGGCTTTATGGTTGCACCACTGAATGCCACAGTCGGCCTGTAAGGACATCTTCCACCGTGCTGATTTGAGGAAGAGCCACTCTAAATGTAGCGTTAGCTGAGGCTGCAGGTCAAGTAGGAAAAATGCTCCAGTTTCCATTCTGTAAGTAGTTTCATGACTTTAGACATGAGAGATACAGCGTGGAATCGGGCCCTTTGGCCCACCAGGATGGAATGGTACCATTCGGCGCTGCCGTTTCGGCACCGCTGTTTTGGCGCCTCTGTTTATAATATCTGTACTAAACCTAACCCTAACCCTAACCCTAACCCTAACATTTAGGGGTGTTAGGGTTAGGGTTAGCGTTAGGGTTAGCGTTAGGGTTAGGGTTAGGGTTAGGGTTAGGGTTAGGGTTAGCGTTAGGGTTAGCGTTAGGGTTAGGGTTAGGGTTAGGGTTAGGGTTAGGGTTAGGGTTAGGGTTAGGGTTAGGGTTAGGGTTAGGGTTAGGGTTAGTACAGATATTATAAACGGAGGCGCCGAAACAGCGGCGCCAAAACGGCAGCGCCGAAACGCCGAAAAGTACCCGACCCCACCAGGACCATGTTGGCCAGTGATCACCCCATACACTCGCCCTATCCTACACACAATTTACAATTTAACCCAAGCCAATTAACCTACAAACCTGTACATCCCAGGAGTGTGGGAGGAAACCTGAATACCCGGATAAAACCCACGCGGTCACAGGGAGAATGTACAAACTCTGTACAGACAGCACCTGTAGTCAGGTACGAAACCTGGTCTGAGGTGCTGTAATGGGCCTGTCCCACTTAGGCGACTTTTTAGGCGACTGCAGGAGACTATGCAGTCGCCACATGGTTGCCACATGTTCGCGGTTGGTTGCCGGGGAGTCGCCTTGATGGTCGTGAGGAGTTCCCGCATTCTGGGAACTAGTCGCAGCCTCATTATGGTCACCGCAAATTGTTCAGCGTTGAAAAATTAGCGGCGACTAGAATGAAGCCGCCATGGAGAGTAGCGAGAATTCTCGTGCTGTAGGTGGGTCGTCAGGAGGTCCTAGTGGGTCACCAGGAGGTCGAAGGTTCTTGAAGGTTCTCATAGGTTGTAGCCTGTACTGACCGGTGAATTGGGGGAAAAAATGTAAGCAGGAGGTTTCAGAACCAAGGATAACCGAGCGATAATATTAAATGTCCGCATCGTCTATTCATCGTCTCACCTGGTCTTGCATTACTGCTGCCGACTCTGGCGTTGCTATATCTCCCTAGCTTACCCCACTCTCGATCTAGAGCCGACATGTCATAAGGTCATAAGGTCGTAAGGTCATAAGGAACAGTAGGACTAGGCCATTCGGTCCATCAAGTCTACTCCGCCATTGAATCGTGGCTGATTACCATAACCTCTTCCCATAACCTCTGACACCCGTCCTAATGAAGAATCTATCTATTTCAGCCTTAAAAGTATCCACTGACTTGGCTTCCCCAGCCTGCTATGGCAAAGAATTCCACAGATTCACCACCCTCTAACTAAAGAAATTTCTCCTCATCTCCTTCCTAAAATAATGTGCTTTAATTCTGAGGCTATGACCTCTAGTCCTAGACTCTCCCACTAGTGTAAACATCCTCTCCACATCTGTCTGGTGTCAATAGAACACGGTTGCAGAATAAGAATGTACACAAAAATGCTGGAGAAACTCAGCGGGTGCAGCAGCATCTTTGGAGCGAAGGAAATAGGCAACGTTTCGGCCCGAAACCCTTCCGGGTTTCGGCCCAAAACGTTGCCTATTTCCTTCAGTCTGAAGAAGGGTTTCGGCCCGAAACGTTGCCTATTTCCTTCGCTCCATAGATGCTGCTGCACCCGCTGAGTTTCTCCAGCACTTTTGTCTACTCTCCACATCTGCTCTATCCAAGCCTTTCACTATTCTTTATGTGTCTGAACCACACTCATCTTCACGATATGGTGGCGTTCGGTCAACTACAACTACAGATAGGCAGGTGCAATATTACAGCTGGCAAAGAGTAAGGCTGGTACTTATCCTCCTAAAACTTTCTCCAGGTTTGTTCAGCGGAGAAGAAGCATGATTCCTGTGAGTCAAAGTTTTCGCGGAGTCGTTCAGGAGAGCTGCAATGAAGTTATAGACTTACTAAACTTCCCTCAGCTCCTGACATGCAGTGCTCTACTTTTGTTAAGATTTCACCGGTGAATTTCAAAGAGCTCAGGGAAACTTGCCATTCTGCATTACATTCCCAAGATCTATTAGGTTTGCGCAATTACTGACTTGTCTTCTTGGCCAGAGTTTCTTTATCGCTGTCTGACAAGCTTGGACGAAGTCTGGAAGTCACTGGATATACATCACGTTACTGCAAATCCATCTCTTTCCCCTTCCCTCCCGCCATGCTGGTATAGATTTAAGTCAATGCTACTTATTTTTTATTTATTTTTTATTTTTTAGATGTTTTTATTAAGGACAGTGCATATTTATAAACATTTGCATGCAATACGCAAGATTATAGCTATAGGCTAATTTCCATCTGTAGTCCATATAACAATTACAGCACGGAAACAGGCCATCTCGACCCTTAGAGTCCGTGCCGAACACATAATCTCCCCTAGTCCCATATACCTGCGCTCAGACCATAACCCTCCATTCCTTTCCCATCCATATAACTATCCAATTTATTTTTAAATGATAAAAACGAACCTGCCTCCACCACCTTCACTGGAAGCTCATTCCACACAGCTACCACTCTCTGAGTAAAGAAGTTCCCCCTCATGTTACCCCTAAACTTCAGTCCCTTAATTCTCAAGTCATGTCCCCTTGTTTGAATCTTCCCTACTCTCAGTGGGAAAAGCTTTTCCACGTCAACTCTGTATATCCCTCTCATCATTTTAAAAACCTCTATCAAGTCCCCCCTTAACCTTCTGCGCTCCAAAGAATAAAGCCCTAACTTGTTCAACCTTTCTCTGTAACTTAGTTGCTGAAACCCAGGCAACATTCTAGTAAATCTCCTCTGTACTCTCTCTATTTTGTTGACATCCTTCCTATAATTAGGCGACCAAAATTGTACACCATACTCCAGAATTGGCCTCACCAATGCCTTGTACAATTTTAACATTACATCCCAACATCCCTCTGGTAAACCAGGTTAACACATCATGGGAAGTGCAGGGGAGAGATAAGTTTTTTTGCCTTCCATCACAGCGAGGAGGAGATGCGCTGTGATGGATGTCTGTGTAAATTGTGTTGTGTCTTGGGTCTTTTTTTCTTGTGTGTATGACTGTAGAAACAACATTTCATTTGAGCCTCTATGAGGTTCAAGTGACAAATAAATTGTATTGCGTATTATGTGTATTGTTGTGTCAATCCATAAGAAAAGAATCAAAACAAAACAAAAGACAAACAAAAAACATAACAAAACAGACAATAAAGTTAAAAAGTAACAATAAAAGACTGCCAGATGATTATATTACGGTTGATTATGAATACAGGTTTGATTTTCCAGTAACCATTTTTTGAGTTGTTTTGTAAATGTGGTGATGGTTGGCAGATCCCGTATGAAGCAGGGGATCGCGTTCCAGGTATGCGACGCTCTATAGGAAAATACTGTCTGGCCAAATACACTTTTCTTAAATGGGACAACACAATCACCCCTGGATGCTGCTCTTGTCGACCTATTTATGTTCTTCTTTATAAATTCTTTTAACGGAGGTGGGGCTAGTCCATGGATGATTTTATAAACTAAAATTGAGTCTGAATAATTTATTACATTTTCCCAGCTCAGCAGATCATGGGATCGCACTAAAACAATGAACAAGCATTCACTAAGAATTTTCCAGTATGCAGTTTACAATGAAACAATCTCTAACACTGCACACTGATTGCCATTGTTATTCGGAGCTTGCTGTTTGGTACAGTGGCACAGCCCAGCATTTAGGACCTTCCTGCCAATGTCTAAAACTCCCAAATTTCCTGCCAGCCTTGAGAACATGAAATGGACAAGAATGGAATGGAACAGAGCCAATGGAAAAACCTACAACAGAAAGAGCTGCAGCTTCTTCAATGGTAAATGCCCTTCAATGTCTGGCCGCAGACCTTGTATTTAAACACGTAGCCAAATGTTGCGTCTCTGGAGAAAAGGAAGAGGTGGCGTTTCTTCCAACCTGAAACGTCACCTATTCCTTTTCTCCAGAGATGCTGCCTGACACGCTGAGTTCCTCCAACACTTTGTGTCCATCTTCGGTATAGACCAGCATCTGCAGTTCCTTCCTACACATTGTGCAGCTCAATGTTACCTGGTACAAGGCAGTACTTGGATGGTTGCAGGCTTGCTCTGGAGGGGAGTTTATGAGAACGATGGATTATCTTTGACTATGCTCATTCCTCACAGCTATTCCATCATCTGTGATCCATTCCAGATGTAAGAGAAGTGTTTGTGACAACCACCAAATGGCCAAAAAACCATCACAGGCACTTGAATGTGTACTTGAATACTCCACTGCGAGATTGTTCTCCACAGAATTGTTCCTATGCATTTATCTATCGAAGATCTCCCTATTTAAAGAAGGGTGTTAGTTGGAAGTAGTTCAGAGAAAGCTTACTTGACGTTGGCAGAATAGGCAGGTTGACATCTGAACTAAGTTAGCCAGGCTAGGCTAATATACACTGCAGTATAGTAGAGTTAGAAGCCAAATGAAGAAGCTGGAAATCTGATTGTAGTATTTCAGATCCTGTAGAACCTTGACAGGGTGGAATTATAAAGCATATTTCCTTTTGTGGGAATATCCTGAACCAGGGATCTCTGTTTAAAAATAATGATCTGTAATGGAAAATAATTGTTCATTGAAGGCAGACGTGAGGTGAATTTATTTTTTCTGAGGGCCTTGGATCTCTGGAACGTTTCCTCAAATCATAGTGGATGCAGAGACTTTGAATGTTTTAAAACTGTAGTTAAATGGATGCATAAGGGACCGAATGTCATCACTGGTAGACAGGAATGAAGTGGACAATCACATCAGTCGTGATCTTATTAAATGGCGGTGCAGCAAGCTTTCTTCAATCTCCAATTTGTAATTTTCAGATGACTGGCCTCCGAGATTTGCTATTGCTCTCCTCCATCCATTATCTATCAAAGATATCGTGAAAGCACCTGAGCAGAATTCATGTCTTCATTAATAACAGATAGTCATAGATGTATACAACAAGGAAACAAGCCCCTTCGATCCAACTTGCCCACACCGACCAACATTTCCCATCTACACTAGTCCTATCTGCCTGAGTTTTGCCCATATTCCTCTAAACCTATCCTATCCATGTACCTGTCGAAATGTTTCTTAAACATTGCGATAGTTCCTCCTCTGGCAACTTGTTCCATACACCCGCCACCCTTTGTGCAAAGAAGTTACCTTTCAGGTTCCCATTAAATCTTTCCCCTCCCTCACCTTAAACCTATGTCCTCTGGTTCTGGAGCCCCTGCTCTGAGCAAGAGACTCTGTGCGTATACCCAATCTAATTCTTTCATGATTTTGTAGACCTCTATAAGATCACCCCTTCATCCTCCTGCACTCCAAGGAATAGAGTCTTGGCTTCACAACCTCTCCCTATAGCTCAGGCCCTCGGGTCCTGGCAATATCCTCGCAAAAAGGTAGACAAAAGTGCTGGAGAAACTCAGCGGGTGCAGCAGCATCTGTGGAGCGAAGGAAATAGGCAAAGTTTCGGGCCAAAACCCTTCTTCAGACTGATGTAGGTGGGGAGAAGAAAGGAAGGGGGAAGAGGAGGAGCCCGAGGGCTGAGGGAGAGCTGAGCACCATTTCCAGCTTGACAACATCAAAATATTGAACACAGGAACTGAACACGTTACTCTAAATGCGGCCTCACCGACGTCTTATGTAACTGCAACATCGCAGTCACAACCAATAACAGTCTTGTTTAGCTGCGGCATAATAATGGAGCTAGAATAGAGGATGAAAAATATCCTCCAACATTGTGTGTTTCTCGCTCAAGGAGCATTTACCTTGCATAGAATTGTTCTGCTTTCTACTTGATATACAACGCAGCTCTCTTGATAAGCTAATTGGAAACTACTGTTTAAACCTTGGCTTTGCACGTATTACAGTGCTGCAATGACTGTGTGCTCTCTATTCCCGGGACAAATCATTTTTCAGCATCACTGTCACCCTGCTTCGGTTTTCGAGTCTTTGAAACTTCTCCGGGAGAAACGGGGCCAACACAAATGAGTCACCTTTTCACAGCACTCTTCACTTTCTCCTCCCCACTGACAGTTGCTTTAACAACAGAGGCTGCATAAACTTCACATTATAGCCTGGGCAAGCGTTCTTGACGGACCTGGGATGTCACCCCAATGACCAGCACGAATGGCTGGAATTGCACCGGGCATGTTTGGTCTTAAGCAATTTACTCCTGAATGATCCAATTTAAGCCACCGGGAGAAAAGTGTCATGTTTTTTTGGATTATACTTTTCACAGCGATCACTGAGATGTGAACACCTCCACATGGGAGCGTGCTATGTTCTTTCATAATATTTCACACAGAGGTACAGAGTCTTTTACCCAGAGTAGGGGGAATCGAGAACCAGAGGACATATGTTCAAGGTGAATGGGAAAAGATTATATGGGATTCGAGGGGTAACTTTTTCACACAGAGGGTGGTAGGTGTATGAACCAAGTTGCCAGAGGTGGTAGTTGAGGTAGTTGATCCCATCGTTTAAGAAACAGTTGGACGGGTACATGGATAGGACAGGTTTGGAGGGTTGTGGACCAAGCGCAGGCTAGTGGGACTAGGTTAGCTGGGACATTGTTGGCCAGTGTAGGCAAGTTGGGCCGAAGGACCTGTTTCCACACTGTATCACTCTATGACTCTTGTCAGCATCGAGCAAGTCTCCATCAAAAAAGCACCAGACTCCCACAGTATCCTTTCTCATTTGAGAATTTCCCAGTCACTCACACTAGATAAAGATATCAATTGTCATTCAGTCCGCCTAGACTACTAATTCAAAACTGGCGGGAAATTCATTAGCATTGAGCTATTTTAATTTCTCATCAGATTATCATTATACGCACAGTGGCACGGTGGTGCAGCGGGTAGAGTTGCTGCCTTACAGCTCCAGGGACCCGCAACACATCTTAAGTGACCAACTTTGGGTATACAAACATCATTGTGAGTTCATGTCAATATTTGAAATGCTTCTAAAGACACCGGATCGCACCACCAATGTCTGCCTCGCCAACAGCCTGTCTGTCCCCTCCTTCATTGTTGTGTTAATCGTATGTGTTACTTATATGTTTTTAGTGTTCTTTAGCTTGAATTAAGTGGGGGGGTGGGGGAGGGGTTGGGGGGGTTGGGGGAAACGACGAAGATGCAATTTTTTTCCGTAACGTATCTCCGTCCTCACTGCGACCTAACATCGTGCAGTTGGCGGCCTTTGCTGGAGACCGACTTCGGGAGCTCCTACGCACTCACCATCGCGGAGCTCGCGATCCCTTTGCCAGGGATCGACCTCGGAACTCCAACCGCGGGAGTCTGTGGACTTTAACATCATGGAGCTCGCGGTCTCTGGTTAGAGACCGACTTCGGGAGCTCCAAGCCGCAGGAGCTTCCATCGCCCCGACGCGGGAGCTTTGATCGCCGGCTGAAAGAGCTCCCATCGCCCCGACGGGGTTCGACTTCCCCGACCGCGGGTGAATAAAGAGGAAGAAGAATGGACTTTATTGCCTTCCATCACAGTGAGGAATGTGGGGAATCTGTTGTGGTGGATGGTGATGTTAACTTTTATGTATTTGTGTGTCTTGTTGCTTTTTTTTAGTATGGCTGTTTGGTGATTGGCATATCACTGTACCTTGTTTGGTACACGTGACAATAAAAGACCTTTGAAACCTTTTAAGATAAAACATAGACATGCAAAACATCTTTCTTTTCCCCAACCTATAACCTCTAGAGATTTTATTTCAGGGCTGGAGACTCAGGGCCCTCTTTATCCATTCTACAATCATGATAAACATCGTAGCATTTCAAGATGTCTTGCAGCTGGTTCTAATGACCACATCGTCATCTATTTATACTCAGTATCAATAGTTATCACATTTCCCTATCAGCGTAGTCAGGGCTGGCTTCCGACGTAGCCCAATTAATGTAATGCTCTTGTCAATATATTTGGCCTTACTTATAAGAACGTCTAATGGCCATGTCACATTTACTTTTTCCATTTGATTTAACAGGTATCTTTATGCACTTATCTGTAGACAGATCAGGTATGATCTCATGAGTTCCCAAAGCATATCTCTTAATTGGTCTCCTACTGAGACCCAGTAGGGTGTTCTCGTCACATCAGCGGTGTTTGATTATATAGCTGTCCTTATAGTTTCAAAAACGGATTGCTGATACTAAGTTATGTCAGGAAATAGTAAGAAGGCTGATTCCAGTTTGCCTTAGCGAAGTCGTCGATTACTAAACTATATATTCTCTGACAAAGGATCATTCACCTCTGCCTAATAACAGCAACTGTGTGATAGGGATTCTGGTGAGTGGGGAGAGAACAAAAGGAGGTGCCGGCGTGCTTTGTAAAGGGCCTGTCCCACCAGAATGCGATTGCATGCGTCTAGCACGACCAAACGTGGTCGCTTGAGGCATACGGCCGCGCGGGACCGGTCCCATTTCGAACCGCGGAGGCGTATGGAGTTG
Source organism: Amblyraja radiata (assembly GCF_010909765.2). Lineage (NCBI taxonomy): Eukaryota > Metazoa > Chordata > Chondrichthyes > Rajiformes > Rajidae > Amblyraja > Amblyraja radiata. The sequence continues at coordinate 4,199,672 of NC_045968.1, read as the reverse complement.
TGCGGGGCTGGTCCCGACATCATACTCACCAATCAGCTGGACAGGAGGTGGGCCGACTGAATTTGGACGTCGCACGGTGTCGGGCGGTGACGTCATCACGCAACGGCACGCCGGGCGGTGACATCATCGCGCAATGCCACGCACTAGGCGAACGCCGTCAAGATGCTGCGTACACCCTCAATGCGCCTGCGGGCCGACAGGCCGTCGGCGCGAGGAATTTTCGGACAGAGCAGGATTTTCGGAGCCCTGCGCGATGTCGGGACCAGCGCCGCACAACTCCATACGCCTCCGCGCTTCAAAATGGGACCGGCCCCGCGCAGCCCGTACGCCTCAAGCGACCACATTTGATCGCACTAGACGCATGCAATCGCATGCAAGTGGGACAGGCCCGTTAACTTTGTCAGTGCCGTAGGTGGCCGCTATTTGCATTCCTTGGGTATTTCACTGTGCCTCGTCACGTGACAATAAAATAAAGTACTCCATTCCATTCAACAGATAGCTGAATCTATCTAGATGCCCGCAGTGGAGTAGCTGGTTGAGCTGCTGCCACACAGCACCACAGATCTGAGTGAATTCGATCCTGACACCAGGAACTCAAGAGGGAAGTCGGTACGCTGAACGATCTGGGCGTCACGCCACAAGATCTAGGACGCGGGCCGAACTTTGGAAGGGCGGCTCGAAAAATGTCCGTGTTTTGCACATCAAGCACGATCATATTTACCAACAGGGAGGAACTATAGCTGACAGCTCTCACAGTTAAGGTGAAACTACGCTGGCGTGGGCAGAGGACCCACAGAGTTCCCTCTGACCTTACAGTCCTTCGTTCTTCCTCCTCGCTCGACTCACCACCCCCATTCGGCTGTTAATCGTACTTCAAAGCACACAAATCACTGGAGTATCTCAGTGAACCAGGCAGCATAAGGTCATAAGATGATAAGTGATAGGAGTAGAATTAGAACATTCAGCCCATCAAGTCCACTCCGCCATTCAATCATGGCTGATCTATCTCTCCCTCCTAACCCCATTCTCCTGCCTTCTCCCCATAAACTCTGACACCCCTTCTAATCAAGAATCTATCAATCTCTCCCTTAAAAATATCCACTGACTTGGCCTCCACAACCTTCCGTGGCAAATAATTCCACAGATTCACCACCCTCTGACTAAATAAATTTCTCCTCATCTCCTTCCTAAAAGAACGTCCTTTAATTCTGAGGCTCTGACCTCTAGTCCTAGACTCTCCCACTAGTGGAAACATCCTCTCCACATCCACTCTATCCAAGCCTGTCACTATCTGTATGTTTCCAATGCATCTCCGGAGAACATGGATAGGTAACGTTTCGGGCCGGCTCCCTTCTTCAGACTCCAGCATTTTGTGTCCTTTTTTTGTAAAACCAGCATCTGCAGTTCCTTATTTCTACAAATCATACTTCAGGTCTCTTCCCTTTTCTTCCCTAATCCTGCCTGGTGTCAATCGATCAATATTATTTTCTGATTACAATGGGAACAGTTTAAGTGCAGGAATAAAAGCGTTTAAACTTTACAAAAACATGGCTTTTGGCTGTTGAACCAAGCCAAACCCACGCTGTATATTAACAACAGCTTCTGCATATCAATACTTCGAATGGATTCTTAGGATAATTTTTTTAATCCAACTTCCACCCAGCCTTCCTGGAGAAACCCTGTGCAAACAAGACATAAAGGCTCCAACAGCTGACAAATCGCTACACAGCTCAGCTGACAGGGATTTTATTTAAATATGCAGATCAGTGTTTGAAAATGTGATCAGGGTCTGACAGATACTTTTACAAGGGTTGGCTTTGTGGCAAAGTCTGCAGGAAGACAGGTTGACTGTTCCCACATCAACAAGGCAGTGGGGGTTTTGACATATTCCAGGAATTAGCATTAAACTATAGAAATACAGCGTGGAAACCAGGCCCTTCGGCCCACCGGGTAATGAGACTAAAAGCAAACTAAAAATGAAGAGTTTGTTAATTCATTGTCCTCTCCAGTTGGTTATAATACAAATGTCTCAATCCAAAGGCAGCATCATTTTTTACATTTAGCGGTATGAGGTATTTGGAAATGTATTAAACATGTAATCTGATTGAAGTTGTTGATGAAGGGTCTCGACTCGTAACGCCACCTACTCCTTTTCTTCAGAGATGCTGCCTGACCCACTGAGTTACTCCAGCATTTTGTGTCTACCTTCATTGTAAACCAGCATCTGCAGTTCTTTCTAAAGGGCCTGTCCCGCTTTCACAACCTAACTCACAACCGTTTTTCCTCGTGGACATTTTTCATCATGTTGAAAAAACGCCCCGACCTACTTGATGCGACGAGTACCTACGACTAGCATCACGGCCTGCTACGACCTACCTACGACCTCGTGACGACCATGCTGCGAGTACGAGTCAAGGGCAAACTCAGCAGAGGCCGTGAATTAGGTTGTGAAAGTGCGTCAGGCCCTTTACACATAAACACATAATCATTTGTGTTATGTTCAGAATGCTCATGATGTTTTGCATTGTCGGACTTACAAAAACCTTTTCCGCTTTAATATATACAACGGCACGGATTACACCAATTCCAACTGATCTGAGAAACTCAGTGTTTTCCTTGAAGTGCGGAACATTAAACTTGGAAGAGCAACAACGTATTGTTTTTATGCACTGTAATTAGCCAGTACATTCTGCAAATAGGGGGACTAGAAATGGATGTATTGATTGATATGTATAAAGTATTAGTGGAATGTATAGAAAGATAGTCTGGTGTTGATAATGAAGTATTAAATATATTACACTGTATATTATCAACACCAGACTATCTTTCTATACCTTCCATAATCAACACCAGACTAACTTTCTAGAAGCCCTGGATAGACACAAAATGCCAGAGTAACTTGGCAGGACAGGCAGCATCTCTGGAGAGAAGGAATGGGTGACGTTTCGGGTTGAGATCCTTCTTCAGACATACTATTTAACCAAATATGACAGCATAAAATACAACATAAGTTGGGGATAACACCACACCAATAGAACTGGTAAAAGTTATGCTTACACCCACAGCTGCTGTTCATTATTGAGGGATTAATTTTCTGACACCACATTCCCATTCTATCGGGTTAAAATTGCCTTTCAGTTTGAATTAATGGCTTTCGCAAACTAATGATGATCTGATAAAAAAGAAAAGGATTTGATTCTCACCACCGAGTCCAAGGATAACCATCGTTTCCTGACTAAAACGTAATACCTTGCCGTTCAGTGAAAGCAAAACCCCTGCTGTCTGTCCACAGCGGAAAATCAATTGGAAAGCAACTCTGGGAATACAGGGGATACCACGCAGACCTTGCTGGGAGGCACGCAGGCTGCAGACAGAGGTAGCTGCTGGCTTTGCTCACATCTGACCCATGATGAAGCTGCTATTGCCTCGCCATCAGCAAGTGCGGACCGCGAGTAGGAACGGCAGGGTGGTGCAGCGGTAGAGTTGCTGCCTTACAGCGCCAGAGACCCGTGTTTGATCCCGACCATGGGTGCTGTCTGTATGGAGTTTGCACATTCTCATTGCGACTCATTGTGTGGGTTTTCTCCGGGTGCTCCGGCTTCCTCCCACACTCCAAAGATGAGGGGGTTTGTAGATTAATTGGCTTAGGTAAGTTGTAAAATTGTCCCAGGTTAGTGCACGGGATCATCGCTGGTCAGTGCAGACCCGTTGAGCTGAAGAGCCTGTTTCCGCGCTGTATTTCTAAAGTCTAATTGTCTAAAGTGATTTGTTGAACAAAGGATTTTGTAAAGTTTCATTATATTTGGCCGTGTCTGTGGTGAGATAAACAAAGATAATGTTGAAAGATGATGATTTTTCATCACAGCTGTGAAAATGCAACAGGTTCACACTCTTCTCCAGCTCCAATGGCACACCATCGTTCCAATGCAAACAGCATGCACAGCATGGAATCAGACCCTTCGGCCCACCGGGTCCACGCCAACCCTTGATCACCCGTTCACACTCGTTCAATATTATCCCAACTATTGCATCCACTCCCGACATAATATGAGGCAATATGCAGAGTAATCTACAAACCCGCACGTCTTTGGGATGTGGGAGGAAACAGGAGCGCCCGGAGGAATCCCACCCGATCAGAAGGAGAGCATGCAAACTCTACACAGACAGGACCCGAGGTCAGGATCAAACCCGGGGCTCTGGAGCTATGAGGCAGCAGCTCGACCACTTGATCCACTGTTCCGCCCCTTATCTCATTCACTGTTCTCCCGCTGAATAATATGGTAATGTCAGCAATAAGAATAGAAGATTGTTAGAAGATTGAGGGGGGATCTTATAGAAACTTACAAAATTCTTAAGGGGTTGGACAGGCTAGATGCAGGAAGATTGTTCCCGATGTTGGGGAAGTCCAGAACTAGGGGTCACTGTTTAAGGATAAGAGGGAAGTCTTTTAGGACCGAGATGAGAAAATCTTTTTTTACACAGAGAGTGGTGAATCTGTGGAATTCTCTGCCACAGAAGGTAGTTGAGGCCACAGTTCATTGGCTATATTTAAGAGGGAGTTAGATGTGGCCCTTGTGGCTAAAGGGATCAGGGGGTATGGAGAGAGGCAGGGATGGGATACTGAGTTGGATGATCAGCCATGATCATATCGAATGGCGGTGCAGGCTCGAAGGGCCGAATGGCCTACTCCTGCACCTATTTTCTATGTTTCTATGTCTATGTCTATAACCTACGCCGAGATTCCCCTGCTGTCAGGGTAAATAGATTGTTGTTAGCTCAACATATCTGTACACATGCTGAAGGGGAGAGCATTGGTCCCAAGGTGGACCGTTTAATGCCATTATTAATTACAAGCTCACCGTTCAATTAATAATTTAGACAATAATGAGGCCCAATCATTTGTCATACAGAGCAATAGTCTCAGATGACCACTTACAATAATTTAATCATTTCTATTAAAAATTATGTGGATTTATTATTCCCTATATCCTGCTATTTTATTGCAGGTATTCAAAAGAAAATGGTTCTTTTCTGATACAGCGTTTCACAGTGGTTCTGTTACTCTCTGTAGATTCACAATCCACACCAGAACATATGAGAGTATGTGTTTAAGAGGAACTGCAGATGCTGGAAAATCGAAGGTACACAAAAATGCTGGAGAAACTCAGCGGGTGCAGCAGCATCTATGGAGCGAAGGAAATAGGCAATGTTTTGGGACTATATCTCTGAGTTGTAAAATTGGCCCTAATTGTCAGATAGTGTTAGTGTACAGAGTGATCCCTGGTCGATACAGACATTTCATAAGTTACAGAATTTCATAAGTTCATATGCAGGTGGTGGGTGTGTTGTTATTGTTTGTTTTGTAAATATTATTATTGAATAAATTAAGTTTTGATAATGAAAAAAATGTGTAGGGAATGGGAAAGTAGGATTACATAAAACTAACGTAAAGTGGTATTCAATGGTCGGCACGGACTCGGTGGGCCGAAGGGCCTGTTTCTATGCTGCTTCCCCAAACTAAATTCAATGAACCTCTCAAATTTGGTACATTTTTTGGATAGGTTTAGAGGGATAAGGGGAAAATGCAGGCAGGTGAGATTATGTAAATGGGGCATGTGGGTCAGCATGGTAAAGTTGGGCCGAAGGGTCTGTTTCCACACTGTATGACTACGACTCTCTGGCATCAAGAGAAGGTTAATTACTGCTTTTCAGCATTGACTCTTGAGCCAGGTTAAGGTAGTAGATGTTTAAGGGCTGAAGGGCCTGTCCCAAGAGCATGCGACTCCATGCGGCAAGCGCGACCTAACGTGGTCGCTTGAGCCGTATGGCCTCGCGGGGCCGGTCCCACTTCGATCGCCGGAGCCGTATGGAGTTGTGCGGAGCTGGTCCCGACATCGCGCGGGGTTCCGAAAAACTGACCGTGTTCAAAATTTCCGCGCGGCAACGGCCTGCCGGCCCGCAGCCGCCTCGACGCCGTACGCACCGCCTCGACGGACATACGCACCGCCTCGACGGACATACGCACCGCCTCGACGCCGTACGTCACGCGCGAACTTCCCGCGGACTTCGCTCGAACTTCATGTCACTCACTCGACCTCCGCGCGGCCCTCTCTTCTGGTTTGGTCGCGCTTGCCGCATGGAGTCGCATGCTGGTGGGACAGGCCCTTTACTTTGAGTACCAAAGTGCTACTTTGTCCCGATATTTTAACATTAAAAAAAATAAAATAGCAAAGAAAGGCTTCTGTTTCACTGGTGCTTCCTGTCTGGAGCAACTCTTATTTTGAAGAAAACGTCAGGTTGACTCACTAACATATTAAGTTCCTTCATGCAAATTATATCATCACTCCTTTCATTACAAAGCATTGATCTCTGAGCATCATTTATCATGATAGCTACCTGCTGCTCACACAGACAGCCAATAACAAGAAAACAATGATGGATAACAACAATTACGAATCAATGATAAGTCATGCACGACAGGGAATTTTCAATGCATTTTGCACCAGATGTTAATAAATGCCTGCACAGTCAAATCAACTGAGCTCATTTGCAATACAGTGACATTTTGAAATACCTTGGTGTACATGAAAGACATAAAAGATGTATATTGTACCTGTGATGGCACACAACCGTGTAATATTGGTATCCTTCGTCAATGGACACATCATCAATTTGCCGAGTGAGGATGAACAGACGGCCATTCCTTATGTCTACTCTCATCAAACTCAAATGGAATGATTTAGCGGTTCCACGCAATGCCTCTTTGTTACTGCAAAAACACAGCTCATCTGTGGGCGGCACGGTGGCGCAGCGGTAGAGTTGCTGCCTTAGAGCGCCAGGGACCCAGGTTCGATCCTGACTATGGATGCTTGCCTATACGGAGCTCGTATGTTCTCCCTGTGACCTGTGTGGGTTTTCCCCGGGAGCTCTGGTCTCCTCCCACACTCCAAAGACGTGCGGGTTGTAGGTTAATCGGCTCAGTAGAATTGTAAATTATCCGTTGTGTGCGTGTAGGATAATGTTAGCCTGCGGGGGATGACTGGTCAGCACAGACTCAGTGGGCCGAAGGGCCTGTTGCTGCGTTGTATCTCTAGAACTAATACTAAACTTTGTACTTCATAGAGGATGCACTAGTTCACCAACATTGCACCTTTGCTCCTTTCAAGGATCTAGGACCAAGTGGCTAAATGCCATTTTCCATCAGGACAAATAATGTTTGTACATAGAAACATAGAAAATAGGTGCAGGAGGAGGCCATTCTGCCCTTCGAGCCAGCACCGCCATTCATTGTGATCTTGGCTGATTGTCCCCTATCAATAACCCGTGCCTGCCTTCTCCCCATATCCCTTGACTCCACTAGCCCCTAGAGCTCTATCTAACGCTCTCTTAAATCCATCCAGTGACTTGGCCTCCACTGCCCTCTGCGGCAGGGAATTCCATAAATTCACAACTCTCTGGGTGAAAAAGTTTTTCTCACCTCAGTCTTAAATGACCTCCCCTTTATTCTAAGACTGTGGCCCCTGGTTCTGGACTCACCCAACATTGGGAACATTTTTCCTGCATCTAGCTTGTCCAGTCCTTTTATAATTTTATATGTTTCTATAAGATCTCCCCTCATCCTTCTAAATTCCAGTGAATACAAGCCTAGTCTTTTCAATCTTTCCTCATATGACAGTCCCACCATCCCAGGGATCAATCTCGTGAACCTACGCTGCACTGCCTCAATCACAAGACCAAAAGCAAGTCAGCAAATTTCATCCTGAACGATATTAGATACTAGTAATATTAGTGCGGCACAATGATAGGGCTGCTGCCTCTCGGCGCCTGAGACCCGGGTTCGATCTTGACTACGGGTGCCATTGGTATGTTCGCCCTGTGACCTCCTGAGTTTCCTCTGGGTGCTCCTTCATTCCACAAGACGTGCAGGTTTGTAGGTTAATTGGCTTTTTGTAAATCCTGCCAGTGAGTAGGATGTGAAAGTGGGATAGCATGGAACTAGTGTGCGGGTGATGAATGGTCAGCTCGGGCACGTAAAAACCTTGAGCAAAGCAACATTTCCAGGCCTGAGAAGCCAATGACAAGACTAAAACGAGGGAGGATCTTCAGTGCTAGTCATTCATGTACAGTATATCCTCGCAAGCAGCTCATATTATTCATAATATTAATCCAATGTTATCTGTATTTTATTCCCCTATCCCCCAAATCTTCAAACGCACATTTTAAATATACTCCCATACACTGCACCATTGCCTGAGGGACGTTATTATTCTCTGTTATAACAATCTGTGGTGAAAAAGATAGATACAAGATGCTGGAGTAACACAGCGGGATAGGCAGCATCTCTGAAGAGAAGGAATGGGTGACGTTTCGGGTCGAGGAGCTGCCTGTCCCGTTGAGTTACTCCAGCATTGTGTGTTTATCTTCGGTGTAAACGAACATCTGCAGTTCCTTCCTACACATGTTGTGAAACAGATGCTGCATTTCAATAAGACAGATGTCTGGGATAGATTATTTCACTATTTTCTCCCTGCCTTCATTATTAATTGCTATTAGGCATTGTTGAAAGTGAAAGTTTACCTGCGTTGCCTTTTCCCCCAGGGCAACACTCGTCATCAACACAGCCACCACAATCTTTACTGCAGGCAATGCTAACTTTCCAACCTGGATTTTGCAGGAAGATATCAGCATTCAACTGCTTAACTGGTAACATTCAGCAACCTTTGGGTTTCGATGGCAATGGGAAGTTGCAGTCAGCCATTCATAGTCAATTCTCGAATTACAAGGTTAATTCCCGGGATGACGGGACTGTCGTATGCTGAGAGAATGGAGCAGCTGGGCTTGTACACTCTGGAGTTTAGAAGGATGAGAGGGCATCTCATTGAAACATATAAGATTATTAAGGGCTTGGACACGCTAGAGGCAGGAAACATGTTCCTGATGTTGGGGGAGTCCAAACCAGGGGCCACAGTTTAAGAATAAGGTGTAAGCCATTTAGAACGGAGACGAGGAAACACTTTTTCTCACAGATAGTGGTGAGTCTGTGGAATTCTCTGCCACAGAGGGCAGTGGAGGCAGGTTCTCTGGATACTTTCAAGAGAGAGCTAGATAGGGCTCTTAAAAATAGCGGAGTCAGGGGATATGGGGAGAAAGCAAGAACTGGGTACTGATTGGGGATGATCAGCCATGATCACATTGAATGGCGGTGCTGGCTCGAAGGGCCGAATGGCCCACTCCTGCACCTGTTGTCTATTGTCTATTGTCTATTGAGTCATAGAGTGTGGAACCAGTCCCTGTGGTCCAACTTGCCCACACCGACCAACATGCCCCTGTCCTATCCATGTACCTGTCTAAATGTTTCTTAAACGTTGCGATATTACCTGCCTCAACTACCTCCTCCAGCAGCTCGTTCCATACACCCACCAACCTTTGTGTAAAATAAAGTCACCCCTCAGGTCTCCTGGTTGGTTTTCCAAATATACACAAAGTATGTTATGTGTTTCAAAAAAATGTAAGTATTTTGTAAAATGACTTCATAGTTTTCTTTTCTTCTGAGTGTTAAGTATATTCAGAACTACGTAATGTGCCTCAGGGAGGCATTGAAAATGGCTTAGGAGGCTGTCAAAATATTTTCTTTTGTTTGTGGGCGTATAGTTCTAGATCTACTACATCATGCAGGATGTAATTATCAAGATGCACATACAGGTCCTACACCCTTGGTTCCAGAGCCTTTTTGGTTTATTCATTTTGCCCGGCCAACTGAGGTCATGGCATAGAGAAGTTCACCAGTGCCATAACCAGGCTGCCAAGGGATCGAGATACTAGCTCCCAAAGTTGGCTTCAGAATTTGGCTATGATTTGCTATGGATTTGCCAGCTGCGGCTGGACCAGAGTTGTAGAACCCCGGCCACAGGGGGCAAATTTGGCCCGCCGATCGGCTGTGGAAGTCCCAACGAAGTCGAGGCTGGCCGCCTCACCTGGCCTGGGCACCACATTTTCAAGGGGACTTCTGCGAGGGATGTTATGCGTGCTCTCGTAATTTTGTCCAGTGTTAAAGGAGATGCCAGACCACCAGTGGCCGGAAAATTCTTGCTATTGAGGGAGTGCAGCGTAGGTTTACAAGGTTAATTCCCGGGATGGCGGGACTGTCATATGCTGAGAGAATGGAACAGCTGGGCTTGTACAATTAGAAGGATGAGAGGGAATCTCATTGAAACATATAAGATTGTTAAGGGCCTGGACACGCTAGATGCAGGAAACATATTTCTGATGTTGGGGGAGTCCAGAACCAGGGGCCACAGTTTAAGAATAAGGAGTAAGCCATTTAGAACGGAGACGAGGAAACTCTTTTTCTCACAGAGAGTGGTGAGGCTGTGGAATTCTCTGCCTCAGGTGGAGGCAGGTTCTCTGGATGCTTTCAAGAGAGAGCTAGATAGGGTTTTTTTAAATAGCGGTGTCAGGGGATATGGGGAGAAGGCAGGAACGGGGTACTGATTGGGGATGATCAGCCATGATCACATTGAATGACGGTGCTGGCTCGAAGGGCCAAATGGCCTACTCCTGCACCTATTGTCTATTGTCAATTGTCTATTGTCTATAAAATTGGTGGTGGACCTGTATTATCAATATTTATAGTGCGGTTATGTGATTTTGAACTCAACTTTCCATTTGGCTATACACTGTCCAAAAGTCTGTTGTGTGTGCTACAAATTCCAACACATACTCAAAGGGCTAAATGACCTCTTTCTGTGCTCTAAGGATCCCACTAAGGTTTAAAAAGCTTGAGAAAATATGATGCACTGGCTGATGCATTAGGAATGGCATTAGCTAACGACCTTGCAATTATCTATTGATCGGAATTTTATTAAAAGTTTTCCACACACTGAAGTCAAGAAAGATTTGGTTCATATAAATTGTCATTATTAGTTAACATTACACAAGTGTGCTGCTCTCTGATATGGTCTCCCATTCAAAATCTATTGATTTCATAATTAATTTCTGTTCTGAAAAGAACTTGAAAGATTAAATTCTCTCAAGAGAAATTGAATCATGCAGAATTTGGTATTGGCTTGAGTGTCACGGCATGTCCACTAATAGCATGAGGCACAAAGCTCTTTGCCACCTCTCTCCACCTGCTGTCAGATTACATCTTGCAGTGGGTTGTCCATGCTGTGTGTTCATCTCTGGCGGGTACCTGCTGTCAACAACTGTGGGCACTTCACCAGCTGTAAGAGGACCTTTTCAGAGCACTTCAGAGTGGTAAAGAAGGCACATCCTACTCTGCTTGGGTAGCTAGATATGATCTTGAATTCTCTCATTTTAGTGAACATTCTCCGCCCCTTCCCCCTTGCCCCCTTCCTCAATTGTAGTCATTTAACCAGTTCCACAGTTCACTCAGATAGACTCACAGCTTAAGTAGCTCAGTGGACAGGCAGCATCTCTGGAGAGAAGGAATGGGTGATGTTTCGGGTTGAGCGAGACTGAAATCCATGGGAAAGGAAAACGAGAGATATCGATGATGATGTTGAGAGTTATAGAACAATGAATGAAAGATATGCAAAAAAGTAACGATGATAAAAGAAACAGGCCATTGTTAGCTGTTTGCTGGGTGCGAACGAGAAGCTGGTGAGACTTGGGTGGGGAAGGGATAGAAAGAGAGGGAATGCCGGGGTGGTTTAAGTGAGAGAAATCAATATTCATACCTCTGGGTTGTAAGCTGACCAAGCAAAATATGAGATGCTGTTCCTCCAATTTGCGTTTAGCCTCACTCTGAGAATGGACAGAAAGGTTAGTGTGGGAATGGGAAGGAGAATTAAAGTGTTTAGGAACTGGGAGATCAGGTAGGTCCAGGCCCATACTGACCTGAAATGTCACCCGTTCCTTTTCTCCAGAATGCTGCCCGTCCCGCTGAGTTACTCCAGCTTTATGTGTCTATCTTCGGTTTTAAAACCAGCATCTGCAGTTCCTTCCCACACAGTTCACTGCGTTGTCTCCCTCTTGAGATCCCTCGCCAACAATCGGCCTACAATGGCACCTCTCTTCCTGAGGTCATTTGTAGCTGGCCCTGATTTGTCCTGGTCCTATCTATCTTCCAGCTCTTCACACCCACCTCCCACCCCCTACTTTCATTCCGAAGAAGGATCCCTACCCGAAATGTCACCTATCCTTTTCCTCCAGAGATCCTGCCTGACCCGCTGAGTTACTCCAGCACTTGGTGTCTATATATGATATGCTTGCCTACATTGGTTGGTGCATTGGCTATAAGAGTCAGAATGCAGCTGCATAGAACTTTGGTTAGGCTGCATTTGGAGCATTGCATGCAGTTCTGGTCGCCCTAATACAGGAGGGGTGAGGAGAGGATGCCGAGGAGGTTTGCAAGAATCATGCCTGAATTAGGGTGTATGAGCAGCAAGGTTAGATGAATCCGAATGACTTTCTCTGGAATATGGAAGATTGTGGGGAAACCTCACAGAAGTGTATAGAATCATGAGGCAGAGATATGCTAGCCAGTCATAACCTTTTTCCCCCAGGATAGAATATCAAATATTAGAGGGAATAGCTTTAAGTTGAGAGGGTTCAAGTTTATGTACGGGATTTGCTCAGAGGGTGGTGAATATCTGGAAGGTGCTGGAGCGGATGATGATGGAGGCAGTTATAGTAGCAACTGTTAGATAGGCACATGGATATGCAGGGAATGGTGGGTTATGGATTATGAGCAGGCTGTAAGGAGTTGGGCTCGGCGTCATGTTCAGTACACACATTGTGGGCCGAAGGGCCTGTTCCTGTGCTGCACTGTTCTATGTTACTGCATGAACATAGGTGTCAGGGGTTATGAGTGTAGATCTGATATAAATGAACAAAAATACAGACAGAACTGAACAGATTAGATGTTGGAAGACTGATAGACACAAAAAGCTGGAGCAACTCAGCGGGACAGGCAGCATCTCTGGAGAGAAGGAATAGGCGACATTTTGGGTCGAGACCCTGCTTCAGACTAGTCAGGGGAAAGGGAAATTAGAGATATAGATGATAATTTAGAGAGATAAAGAGCAATGAATGAAAGATATGCAAAAATGTAATGGTGATAAAGGAAACAGGCCATTGGTAGTTGTTTGAAAATCAGAAGCTAGTGTGACTTGGGTGGGGGGGTGGGTGCGGAGAGAGAGGGAAGAATGTTCCTGATAGAAGGCAGGAGAATGGGGTTCGAAGGGAAAGATAGATCAGCCATGATTGAATGACCCGATCGACCAAATGGCCTAATTCTGCTCCTATCATTTATGAACTTATGTTTATTCTATGTTCTACAGTCAGCAGGGAAACACTAACATGCCCCCATCCAAACTAGACCCATTTGTCTGCACCTGCCTCCCTTATCAATGGTAATTGGTGAGTAAGTAACTACCAAGGTCAGCAATTTATCTGTTAAGGTGACCTCTGGTTATGTAGAGGAAAGATAATTAGTCAAGGTTTTTGCTCCCAATGACTAATAAGAGATTCTTTATTGGAAAATAACATAAAGGACCCAGACTAAAATGGAAGATCAGGTGAATTAGTCCCTTCAAACTGGTATTACTTAATAATAAATTATTAGTAACAATTGTGTACAATCACACCAAATTAATCCTTCAGTGTGAACATCCTTGTGTATTTAGAACACAAAGCAACGAAACCATCAAAACATTTCATTTGTGGAAACATATTAGAAACAAACTCTTACCATGAACTCAATTTCCTTTCTACTTCATTTAACCCTTAATTAATTGGATATTTATGGTTAATGACTGTCTCCACTAAAAGGTCTCAGCCAGTCAAGTATTACTAACTACAGCATTAATCTTGTCCGTCACGTATTACAAAAGATGTCCAATTTACGTTGGATTAAAATAGCTGCACATTTTGCTGCACAAATTTTAAATAGACGTTGAATGTCACATTGTGAACATATGACATGTGAACAACTGGTGTTTTCTTCCAGTATATTCATAACATTGCAAAACAATATTTTATTGATAGCAGGAATTTTTATTTTGCCTGAAGTGATGTATTGAAAGCTTTGGTGTGGCACGGTGTCGCAGTGCTAAAGTTGCTGGCTTCAAGATTCAAGATTCAAGTGAGTTTATTGTCATGTGTCCCTGATAGGACAATGAAATTCTTGCTTTGCTTCAGCACTACAGAACATAGTAGGCATTGACTACAGAACAGATCAAATGGTGGCTTGGTTGCTTTGGTTTGAAGTTGAAAGGCACTACTTACTGCAAATGGTGGCCTGGGTGTGGCTTGAAGTTGAAAGACACCACTTACTGCAAATGGTGGCATGAAGTTGAAAGGCACTACTTACCTCAAATGGTAGTTGCTTTGGCTTGAAGTTGAAAGGCACTATTACTGTAAATGGTGGCATGAGTTGAAAGGCACTACTTACCTCAAATGGTGGCTTGGGAGCTTTGACTTGAAGTTGAAAGGCACTACTTCCTGCAAATGATGGCTTGGGTGTGGCTTGAAGTTGAAAGGCACTACTTACTGCAAATGGTGGCTTGGGTGCTTTGCTTGCAGTTGAAAGGCACAACTTACTGCAAATGGTGGCTTGGGTGCAATGGCTTGAAGTTGAAAGGCATTACTTACTGCAAATGATGGCTTGGGTGTGGCTTGGGTGTGGCTTGAAGTTAAAATACACCACTTACTGCAAATGATGGCATGAAGTTGAAAGGCACTACTTACTGCAAATGGTGGCTTGGGAGCTTTGACTTGAAGTTGAAAGGCACTACTTACTGCAAATGGAGGCTTGGGAGCTTTGGCTTGAAGTTGAAAGGCACTATTACTGCAAATGGAGGCTTGGGAGCTATAGCTTGAAGTTGAAAGGCACTATTACTGCGAATAGTGGCTTGGTTGCTTTGGCTTGAAGTTGAAAGGCACTACTTACTGCAAATGGTAGCTTGGGTGTGGCTTGAAGTTGAAAGACACCACTTACTGTAAATGGTAGCGTGAAGTTGAAAGGCAACACTTACTGCAAATGGTGGCTTGGTTGCTTTGGCTTGAAGTTGAAAGGCACTACTTACTGCAAATGGTGGCTTGGGTGTGGCTTGAAGTTGAAAGACACCACTTACTGCAAATGATGGCATGAAGTTGAAAGGCACTACTTACTGCAAATGGTGGATTGGTTGCTTTAGTTTGAAGTTTAAAGGCACTACTTACTGCAAATGGTGGCTTGGTTGCTTTGGTTTGAAGTTGAAAGGCACTACTTACTGCAAATGGTGGCCTGGGTGTGGCTTGAAGTTGAAAGACACCACTTACTGCAAATGGTGGCATGAGGTTGAAAGGCACTACTTACTGCAAATGGTGGTTGCTTTGGCTTGAAGTTGAAAGGCACTACTTACTGCAAATGGTGGTTGCTTTGGCTTGAAGTTGAAAGGCACTATTACTGTAAATGGTGGCATGAAGTTGAAAGGCACTACTTACCTCAAATGCTGGCTTGGGAGCTTTGACTTGAAGTTGAAAGGCACTACTTACTGCAAATGATGGCTTGGGTGTGGCTTGAAGTTGAAAGGCACTACTTACTGCAAATGGTGGCTTGGGTGTGGCTTGAAGTTAAAAGACATCACTTACTGCAAATGGTGGCATGAAGTTGAAAGGCACTACTTACTGCAAATGGTGGCTTGGGAGCTTTGACTTGAAGTTGAAAGGCACTACTTACTGCAAATGATGGCTTGGGTGTGGCTTGAAGTTGAAAGGCACTACTTACTGCAGATGGTGGTTTGGGTACAATGGCTTGAAGTTAAAATGCATTACTTACTGCAAATGGGGGCGTGGGTGCATTGGCTTGAAGTTGAAAGGCACTACTTACTGCAAATTGTGGCTTGAAGTTGAAAGGCACTACTTACTGCAAATGGTGACATGAAGTTGACAGGTACTACTTACTGCAAATGGTGGCTTGGGTGCTTTGGCTTGAAGTTGAAAGGCACTGCAAATGGTGGCATGAAGTTGAAAGGCACTACTTATTGCAAGTGGTGGCTTGGGAGCTTTGGTTTGAAGTTGAAAGGCACTACTTACTGCAAATGGTGGCTTGGTAGCATTGGTTTGAAGTTGAAAGGCACTACTTACTGCAAATGGTGGCTTGGGAGCTTTGGCTTGAAGTTGAAAGGCACCACTTACTGCAAATGGTGGCATGAAGTTAAAATGCACTACTTACTGCAAATGGTGGCTTGGGTGCATTGGCTTGAAGTTGAAAGGCACTACTTATTGCAAATGGTGGTATGAAGTTGAAATGCACTACTTACTGCAAATGGTGGCTTGGGTGCTTTGGCTTGAAGTTAAAAGGCACTACTGTAAATGCACTTACTTCCTGTTTGCACTGTATACTGATTTTAGATAAAACGCTACCACTTACGGCTGTGATTTTGGCCATCTTACTCAGTCCCCCTCCGCTGAGCAGGTGCAGATAATTCTTCCCATCAATGAAAAATAAAAGTGTTATTAGTTTTTTTTTAAATGTTGAGAATCTCTCTCCTGTCAATCACTCCATGAAAGCCACACCTTTTCCGGTGGGAGGGGGGGGGGGGGGTTATAAAACCCGGAAATGTGGGTGTGGCTCAGTCTCTGCAAGATGGAGGAGGGAGAGGTCACGACTCGCTGTCTTTAGTGGCTTTGCACCCTGCTTCAAATGGTATGAAACTGCACTTGAATTTGGTGGCCTTGCACCCTGCTAGAAGTGGTAAGAAACTGCACTTGAATTTGGTGGCCTTATACCCTGCTTGAAATAGAATTTGAAGGATTAGCCGTGAGTCAACTACCAGCCCACCAGCCGTGAGTGAGTGAGTTGCCAGCACAACAGGCTTGATTGACTGAGACGCCAGCCCAAGAATTCATTTGGCGCACAATTTGCATACTAGCCCTCTGGAAACCAGTCCCTTCAGCCCACAACACCCATACTAGCGTTCCAGAAAGCCCCCCCCCCCCCCCCCCCCCCAACTGGCCACCAATATTAGAATTGGTGGAGAGGTGGAATATTGTGTTGGATGACCAGCCCTTCTGTGTGATGCTGGGACCCAACGGGTCCCACTTAGTCTAGTACCATTATATAAATATATACACACATGAATAAATAAACTGATAAAGTGCAAATAACAGATAATGGGCTATTAATGTTCAGAGTTTTGTTCGTGCCAAGTTTAATAACCTGATGGCTGTGGGGAAGTAGCTATTCCTGAACCTGGTCGTTACATTCAGGCTCCTATACCTTCTACCTGAAAGTAGCGGGGAGATGAGTGTGTGGCCAGGATCCTTGATGATGCTGGCAGCCTTTTTGTGGCTGTGAAGTGACTGTGATAGATCCCCTTGATGGAAGGGAGGTCAGAGTCGATGATGGACTAGGCAGTGTTTACAGTTGTCCGTATGGAGTTTGTATGTTTTCCCTGTAACCGCGTGGGTTTTCCCCAGGTGCTCATTGCCATTTTGGTGCCATCTCTTATAGAGGTGTACAAAATCACAAGAGGAATAGATCGGATAAATGCACAGTGCAGGAAGGAACTGCGGATGGTGGTTTATCTCCCTACATCATCGTCTATATCTCTCGTTTCCCTTATCCCTAACCATTCTGAAGAAGGGTCTCGACCCGAAACATCAACCATTCCTTCTCTCCAGAGATGCTGCCTGTACCACTGAGTTACTCCAGATTTTTTGTGTCTTTCTTCGGATAAACGCATAGTCTTTTGCCCAGAGTAGGGGTATTCAGAACCGGAGCTCATAGGTTTAAGAAGTTGCCCCAAAAGATGATAAATTTTGTTTAGTTAATGATTGCCACGAGTACTGAGGTACAGTGAAAAGCTTATTTTGTTGCATGCTTTCCAGTCAGTGAAAAGACTATAATTACAATCAAGCTGTGAACTGTGTACAAGTACAGGGTAAAGGGTATAACGTTTAGTGCAAGGTAAAGTCCGATTAAAGATAGTTTGAATGTCTCCCATGAGATAGATGGGAAGTCAAGAATGCTCCTTAGTTGGTGAGAGGACGGTTCAGTTGCCTGATAACAGGTGGGATGAAACTGTCCCTAAATCTGGAGGTGTGAATTTTCAAACTTCTGTGCCTCTTGCCTGATGGGAGAGGGGTGAAGAGGGAGTGACTGGGTTGAGACTGGTCCTTCATTTAGCTTTTTGGGGGTGAAATTTCATGACAGAGTATACATGCAATGGAATTTCTGGGACCGGGAATATATTTTCAGCTCATACTGTACAGATTTTTACAGCTGATTCAATGTTTCCACTAGTGGGAGAGTCTAGAGGTCATTACCTCAGAATTAAAGGACGTTCCTTTAGGAAGGAGATGAGGAGGAACTTCTTTAGTCAGAAGGTGGTGAATCTGTGGAATTCTTTGCTGTGGAGGCCAAGTCAATGGGTATTTTTAAGGCGGAGATAGATAGATTCTTGATTAGTACGGGTGTCAGGGGTTATGGGGAGAAGGCAGGAGAATGGGGTTAGGTGGGAGAGATAGATCAGCCATGATTGAATGGCAGAGTAGACTTGATGAGCCGAATGGCCTAATTCTGCTCCTATCACATGATCTTATGCATGTACTTATGTTCACCCCACATCCCAAGGAATTGGTTACATGATTGGTAGACTCTAACTAGACCTAATAAATAATAGCAATTCCGTTGTATCTGACCTTAGTAATCCATGCTTGTTCAGTGCAGAGTGGCTCAATAATATTTGTGCACCACACCCTTACCCCGAACACATTCAATCCCAATGTCTCAGGGTTCAAGTTTCCAAACACAAACTGGGTTTCATTTTTCTTTCTTTATACCGGTGCATTTTAAGGTCCCTCATAGTTTCGCTCTTCCGTTACCTTTCGCTAAACCGTTCCCTTCCTCTCCTACATTTTCCCATTCCATCCCTAATTCAACAGGTTGATCCAAAAGCTCTCAGTCGTAGATACTTTGTCACTGATTCTGGAGAGAAGCCTTCGGGCACAATATTCACAACATCCCAGATATGGCAAGAACATCGCAGTGTTTTCATCACTTCACATTTCCAACAATTTGCAGTACAAATAAAAATAACAAACCTGGAGGAATAGGTTTGATTATGTCACACGCCAGCAATTTCTAGGCCAAGATTGAAATACAGCACGATAACTTTAAAGAACCAACGTGAGCAAGAAATGTAAATAGAAATATGAGCAATGTAAAATTATGCTTGTAATCAGTCATGCTTATCTCAATGTTCAATTGCATTACCAAGAATTACTAAAGTTGACAGTGTGTGAGAACTGAATTAACAACAGCGATATTGTTGTATAATTCACATTCTTGGCCTCATAAAATGCTCCCAGCCATGTTCCTCTATTTGTCGCTCCAATACTTAGTTTAGCTTAGTTCAGTTTAGTGATGCAGCGGGGAAACAGGCCCTTCGGCCCACCTAGTCCGCACTGTACGTCTTTGGAGTGTGGGAGGAAACCAAAGATTTTGGAGAAAACCCATGCAGGCCACGGGGAAAACGTACAAACTCCGTACAGGCAAGCACCCGTAGTCAGGATCGAACCCGGGTATCTGACGCTGTAAGGCATTGGCTCTACCGCTGCGCCACCGTGCCGCACCTTCTGTGGGCTTTTGAGCACAGTCTGGATATAATTACAAATCTGATTCAGAGCAACTCCTCGAGGGAATTGGAGGCCTGAATGATAAGGCCTTGCATCATTGTCACATCTCAACTATTCAGCCTGAGGAATAGCCCCAAGCCGTGCAAGGTTTCAAACTAAGAAGTTGAAACTAAATGCAAAACATGCAAGACAATCAAAATCGCGAAGGATGGAAATATTGGGATAACAGAAAGTAAAAAGGAAAACACAAAGAATTGTAAATGGTGAAATCTTGAGCAAATCGCAAAGTGTTGGAGTAACACAGCAGGTCAGGCAGCATCAGTGGAAGGAATGGAGAGATGATCTTTTGGGTCAGGATGCTTCTTCAGACTGATTGTAGTCGACTGGCGGAGATAGCTGGAAGGGAAGTGGGGCCAGGACAAGGTCTGGCAAGTGATAGGTGGAAGGTACACAAAATTGCTGGAGGAACTCAGCGGGTGCAGCAGCATCTATGGAGCGAAGGAAATAGGCGACGTTTCGGGCCGAAACCCTTCTTCAGACTGATAGGGGGTGGGGAAAGAAAGAAGGACAAAGGGAGGAGGAGGAGGAGCCCGAGGGCGGGCGGATGGGAGGAGACAGCTAGAGGGTGAAGGAAGGGGAGGGGGGGAGGGGACAGCACGGGCTAGTGATAGGTGGATACAGGTAAGGATGGTGCAATTGGCAGGTGGGTGGAGTAAGTGACAAAGGCTAGTGAAAAAGAGGCAAAGGGGTGACAGATGGGGAGAGAAGAGAAATGCCAAGCCAGAGAGAGGGAAATACAGAAGAGGGGGAGAAGAGGGGGAGAAGAGGGGGAGAAGAGGGGGAGAAGAGGGGGAGAAGGACACAGGCACTAAAAGGTTAAAAAATATAAATCTCAAACACTAAGTCATTTCCAAAAAAGTGAGACTGTACACTTGTAAAATTATATTTATGGTTCCAGTGGGATTATTAGGAGGTCTTTTTGACTTGCCAACCATTACATTAAATCATACTAGATGCATCTGCCTATACTGTTCCTGGCACATATGTTTTGAAGATTGGCCATTGTTGTGGTCTCAGAAACACAGCAGCCACTTGGCAAAGCAAGTTCCCGTAGCACCAATCTGGTCAGGATCAGGTAATTATTTAAAAATCAAAAATAGACATTATCCAGAATAAAAACTATATACAAAAACAATAACTCTGCAAAAATTATTCTGACATTCGCGGAGGTTATACATATATTCATTTGCGTTGTATTGTAATGTTCCGAGAGATATCATTAGGCCCGGCCCCCTTTCCACTCCTGTGGCCCACTGGAGTGATATCCCTTTTCTCATTTGAGTGGTGTCTCCACCACACCCTACACCCCAATGTCCATCAGCGGAAATAATGCATCTTTTAGTATCTGCTGTGGGGTCAACATTGTCCATGACAACCATAATAATTCAGTTTAGTTTATTGTCACGTGGAGTGCAGTGCAGTGAAAAGCTTTTGTTGCGTGCTAACCAGTCAGCGGCAAACCAATACATGAATACATTGAGCTTTTTACAGTGTATAGATACATTGTAGGGGAATAACGTTCAGTGCAAGGTAAAGCCAGCAAAGTCCCAACTAGGATAGTCCGAGAGTCATCAATGAGGTCGATAGTAGTTCAAGACTGCTCTCTGGTTGTGGTAGGATGATTTGGTTACCTGCTAACAGCTGGGAAGAAAGTCCCTGTGCGTTTTCACACCTCTATACCTATTTCCCTGATGGGAGAGTGGAGAAGAGGGAGTGGCCAGGGTGCGACTCATCCTTGATTATGCTGCCGGCTTGCCGAGGCAGTGTGAGGTACAAATGGAATCCAATGCACGAGATATCACTCATCGGGTCAGGCAGCATTTGGGTTGGGAATGGGTAGATGATGTTCCAGGTTTTTTTTATAATACAAAATGCTTTTATACAATTATACAAAAGTAGTAACAAAATCATGACTGCCATTTGCAGTTTACAATCAACGAGTTATCGGATTAAAGTATTGCCAATTTTATTTACAACACACTCGATCCCCCGCGGCAACCAGCGTTCACGAAAGGCCTCCAGAGTCCCCATGGACACCATGTGTCCATGCTGCAGGGACACGCTAGCATGGATGTAGGCCCGGAAGTGGGCAGAACTCTCGACTGCCCGCTGCCTGGACCCGCGAATGGCCACCTTGGAGCAAACCGACAGGGAGACCCCCCCTCCACGACCCTCCCAACTCTATACCAGGACATTCCAAGTTTGGACCCTTCTTCAGACTCAGACGTCTGAAGACACAGTATCTTTGTTCTCTCTTTTTGTTTTATGTTTTTAACTACGTCGAAAATGCGGCAAGGGTTCGATCCTGACGGGTCTGTTTCGTAGTTTGTACATTCTTCCCGTGGCCTGCATATGTTTTCTCCGAGATCTTCGGTTTCCTCCCACACTCCAAAGACGTACAGGTTTGTCCGTTAATTGGCTTGGTATGAATGTAAAATTGTCCCTAGTGTGTGTGTGGTAGTGTTAATGTGCGGTGATCACTGGTCAGTGCGGACTCGGTGGGCCGAAGGGCCTGTTTCCCCGCTGTATCTCTAAACTAAACTAAACTAAACTAAACTAAACTAAACTAAACCTTAGCCTATCCATTCCCTCCCCAGATGCTGCCTGACTTGCTGAGTTCCACCACCACTCTGTGCCATGAAAAGAATAATAGGATTAAGCAGAGTCAGCATGAATCTTCCATCCCCCCCCCCCCCTCCCCCCCCCCTCCCCCCCCCCCCCCCCTCCCCCCCCCCCCCCCCCCCCTCCACTCTATACGTCCTGATAGTTTTAATGTTCCTATTCCCTCCTCCACAGCTAACAATGGACCATTGTGGGCTCTGTACCTTTTCACACCTCTTGTTTCCCTCTCCCCTGACTCTCTGTCTGAAGAAGACTATGGACCCGAAATGTCGCCTATTCTTTTTCTCCAGAGATGTTGCCTGACCCGCTGAGTTCCTCCAGCATTTCGTGTCCATCTTCAGCGTGAATATATGTTTGACTAATGTACTGGACCTCCTTGCTGTTTGTAGTACAGATACGCTGAACCAGCACCTTTGGAATTTCAGTAGGCTTTCAATAATGGAGGTTGGTGAGCAGGTTATAAGGTATGGAACATATGGCCATATCATGACATGGGTTGATTATTGTTCAAAAAACAATGTGTGTGAATAAACAGATCATGTTATAACTAGTGTGTGGCCCACAGCGATCGTACCTTGGTCCCCAGATATTCATGATCTCTGCCATGAGGCAACCAAATGACGTATCCAAATTTGCTGATGATCAAAAATAGATAGGATAATGAATGAGGACAAAGGTTTAAAGAGGCTTCCAAGGGCTGTACACTGGCTGAATGACTTGACAGGAACAATGCCAATGCCCATGCAATCCAATGTAGAAAACCTGAGGCATCCACATTGGCAGGCACAATGCATGAAAGCAGATTATTATTTAATTAGCGACAGGTTGGGTGATGGAGTGTTCAAAAGGACTGTAATGTCCCAGGGTGTGGGTCACTGAAAGCCACCATACAAGCGGAGCAAGCAATTAGAAAGACAAGCCGTACATTGTACAATTATTACAATAATATACAATAATAGCTGAATTTGAGTGCAAGAGAGAATTAGTCACGATGACCACCAAGTACTGGAGTGCTGCAAAAATTCAACTGGCTCACTATTGAAGGTTAGGTGAGAAGATGGGGTACCGCAAGGCTCAGTGCTGGGACCCCAGCTATTTACAATATATATTAATGATCTGGATGAGGGAATTGAAGGCAATATCTCCAAGTTTGCGGATGACACTAAGCTGGGGGGCAGTGTTAGCTGTGAGGAGGATGGTGACTTGGATAGGCTGGGTGAGTGGGCAAATATTTGGCAGATGCAGTATAATGTGGATAAATGTGAGGTTATCCATTTTGGTGGCAAAAACAGGAAAGCAGACTATTATCTAAATGGTGGCCGACTAGGAAAAGGGGAGATGCAGCGAGACCTGGGTGTCATGGTACACCAGTCATTGAAAGTGGGCATGCAGGTGCAGCAGGCAGTGAAGAAAGCGAATGGTATGTTAGCTTTCATAGCAAAAGGATTTGAGTATAGGAGCAGGGAGGTTCTACTGCAGTTGTACAGGGTCTTGGTGAGACCACACCTGGAGTATTGCGTACAGTTTTGGTCTCCAAATCTGAGGAAGGACATTATTGCCATAGAGGGAGTGCAGAGAAGGTTCACCAGACTGATTCCTGGGATGTCAGGACTGTCTTATGAAGAAAGATTGGATAGACTTGGTTTATACTCTCTAGAATTTAGGAGATTGAGAGGGGATCTTATAGAAACTTACAAAATTCTTAAGGGGTTGGACAGGCTAGATGCAGGAAGATTTCTCCCGATGTTGGGGAAGTCCAGGACTAGGGGTCACAGCTTAAGGATAAGGGGGAAATCCTTTAAAACCGAGATGAGAAGAACTTTTTTCACACAGAGAGTGGTGAATCTCTGGAACTCCCTGCCACAGAGGGTAGTCGAGGCCAGTTCATTGGCTATATTTAAGAGGGAGTTAGATGTGGCCCTTGTGGCTAAGGGGATCAGAGTGTATGGAGAGAAGGCAGGTACGGGATACTGAGTTGGACGATCAGCCATGATCATATTGAATGGCGGTGCAGGCTCGAAGGGCCGAATGGCCTACTCCTGCACCTAATTTCTATGTTTCTATGTTTCTATGTATTCACTGGGGTTTAGGCTGATGAAGGTTAGGCTTGTATTCACTGGAGTTTAGGAGGATGAGGGGGTTCTTATAGAAACATATAAAATTATAAAAGGACTGGTCAAGCTAGATGCAGGAAAAATGTTCCCAATGTTGGGCGAGTCCAGAACCAGGGGCTACAGTCTTAGAATAAAGGGGAGGTCATTTAAGACTGAGGTGAGAAAAAACTTTTTCACCCAGAGAGTTGTGAATTTATGGAATTCCCTGCCACAGAGGGCAGTGGAGGCCAAGTCACTGGATGGATTTAAGAGAGAGTTAGATAGAGCTCTAGGGGCTAGTGGAGTCAAGGGATATGGGGAGAAGGCAGGCACGGGTTATTGATAGGGGACGATCAGCCATGATCACAATGAATGGCGGTGCTGACTCGAAGGGCCGAATGGCCTCCCCCGGCACCTATTTTCTATGCTTCTAAGTTTCTATGAAATCTGCCATCTTTGACTTACTTGTGACTCCAGACTTGCAACGATGTTATTGACTCCGAAATAGATCAGTTTATCAGTTTAGTTTATATCAAAAGCCAATGAAAACCCCATTCTAAAATGAGTTTGCAAAAATTAATGAATTTAACCAAAGAAAATCAATCTAGATTGGCTTAATTATTTCTGACAATACATTTGCATGTACTTGCATTTAAGGCATTTAAACCTAGGTGGTTTACAAAACAAATTTTGGATTTCTGACACAATTCCAAAACATGTAAAAGAGTGGCAAATTCCAACACTTCTGGCCTTAAGCTTTTTTTTAAAGAGTTGTAAATAATTTACCGTAATTGAAAATGTAAAGCAAATTGTCCACCAACCAGCATTGTAAAACTTGCTGGCAGTATCATGTATCGCACACAGGAACTTGCATTACCAGATGTAAAAATTATGAAGTGAACTTCTCCAGCAGCTCGGATTATTGAACCAATAATAAACAAAACTCCTGGTGTTTTACAAGTGCAGGGGGCAGGTTTGCCAACTCCTGTGATGTGATACTAATGGCTCCTGAGTCAAATTCAAAAATTGCAGATTTTTTGGTCACGCAGCTGAAATCAGTTTGTGCACCTACAGGGGAGTCAGAGTCAATTAAGTACAAGCCTGGTGCAGGAGAATACCTGGCAGGAGTAGTTAAAGCTGACATGCAATAAGGTGAACCCTGAAGTCATTTCAGAGTCGGAAATGGATAAATCGAGATTGAAATACTTTTCCCTTTTCTGGACCAGGAACCCTTGCCTGTTCCAGACACTATAATGAAAGACACCCCGAAACAATCATTCATTTCAGAAAACCAAATCCGATCTTTTTGAACCAGGGGGGGGAGGGGTGGAAATGAGGATTAAATGTAACCAATTTCACTCATGTATATTTTGAAGAGATTTTATTTTCCTGCAGGTCTACTGTGTGTAGAAGGATTTGGCCAACAGAACAATACGACTGTCAGAAGGTACTGTAAATAGTCTCAGCTATGTGGCCTCCAGCCCTACTATAAAACCTTGCTGGTAACACTTGGCCAGTCACCCAGCTGTTTCAATCCAGCGTTTTATGTTGTCAACAGAAGAACCATTTTTTTTTTTTGCCCTTTGAGCCATTAATAAATGTACAAATGTGTCAGTAAGCTTTCACGGCAGATAACAGCGATCCATCGATTCCATCACGTTGTAACGATAACAGTAACAAATTGCATGTGTGTAGTTCTTCTAACGTGGCATGGCGTGCAAGGCCTTTGCAGGAGTTTTATTGATCAATGATTGACGTGGAGATACTGGAGGAAATATTGGGGCTGTTTACTAAAGGTTGTTCAAAGCGTTAGCTTTTAAGAAAAACGGAAAGCAACTGGCCCAGATGGAGTCCCTGGCCTTGTCCTTAGCAACTGCGCAGACCAACTAATGGGAGTGTTCACCGGCATCTTCAGTCTCTCCCAACTCCATTCTGAGGTAGCCATCTGCTTCAAGAAGAACACTATCATCCTGGTATAGATGAAAAGCAAGACTCAGGCCTCAACGCCGACCTTCCATTGATAGTAACATCCACCATAATGAGTTTTTGAAAGGTTGATTATGGAATGCGTTAAAACCAGTCCTCGGTATACGTGCCAATAAACTAAATTAAAGATGAGTAGAACATTTCCTATGAAAGTTAAAACATAGAAAATACTAAGAAAATGAAACTAAATTGCCTTAAAAAGATGTCTGCATGAACATTAGCATGCTGACTTACAGTGCCCGAGACCCGGGTTCGATCCTGACTATGGATGCTTTCCTGTACAGAGTTTGTACTGTATGTTCTTTTCTCTGGGATCGCTGGTTTCCTCCCACACTCCAAATACGTACAGGTGCGTAGTTTAATTGGTTAGGTATCATTATAAATTGTTTCTAGTGTGTAGGATAGTGTTAATGTGCGGGGATCGCGTTGTAGACTAGGTGGGCCGATGGGCCTGTTTCTGCGCTGTATCTCAGAACTAAACCTGGATTTATTAGATCAGGCTAGACGCAAGCCTTCGAGGATTATTCAGATATTGCTGTAACTCAAACATAATAACGGTGGCGCAGCAGTAGAGTTGCTGCCTTACAGCTAATGCAGTGCCGGAGACCCGGGTTCGATCCTGACTACGGGCGCTTGTCTGTACGGAGTTTGTACCTTCACTCCGTGACTTGCTTGCGTTTTACTCCGAGATCTTCGGTTCCCTCCCACACTCCAAAGACGTGCAGGTTTGTAGGTCAATTGGCTTTGTTATAAAATGTAAAATTGTCCTGAGTGTGTGTAGGACAGTGTTAATGTGCGGGGATCGCTGGTCGGTACGTACTCGGTGGGCCGAAGGGACTGTTTCCGCGCTGTGTCTCTAAACTAAAACTAAACTAACCTCAGTTGGTCAGGCAGCATTCAATGGATATCATGGATAGGTGACATTTCGGGCCAGGACACATCTTCTAACTGATTGTAGGAGGGAGGAACCAGAAGTAAGAAAAGACCAAATCAGTGACGGCAACATGATATCAGGCAATGTGGTTGCGATAAGCTGATTGTTGGCTGGGGGGAGGGTGAGGGGGGGGTTGTTCGGGACGACAGATGGCACAATGGGCTACGTGTTCGGCTGGCAACCGGAAGGTAGCCGGTTCGAATCCCGCTTGGAGTGCATACTGTCGTTGTGTCCTTGGGCAAGACACTTCACCCACCTTTGCCTGTGTGTGAATGTGTGTGAGTGATCGGTGGTGGTCGGAGGGGCCGTAGGCGCAGATTGGCAGCCACGCTTCCATCAGTCTGCCCCAGGGCAGCTGTGGCTACAGAAGTAGCTTACCACCACCGAGTGTGACTGAGGAGTGAATGAATAATGCGATGTAAAGCGCCTTGAGTATTAGAAAGGCGCTATATAAATCCCATCCATTATTATTATTATCCCAAGAGGGATACATTGTTATGTACGGTGGAACTGATTAACCAACTTTTAAAGGAGGAAGGGAGGAGGGGGAAGGGGTGTGTTTATATAAATTAACCAAAATTATAGAATTCAACGTTTATTATTTCGATATACATTATTTGAATTATTTTGACCATGTACCCAGTGCTGGAGAAATTAGGTTGCATTATTTGTTTCTTTCTCCAAAGACTTTCAGGTAGATAACTTGCTATGTTGAAGCAGTCGATCTTATTTCAACCAAATGTTGTCAGCAAATTAAAATATTGTTCTGTAGATGTTGGATATATGAAAAAAAGAATTGAAATTGTAGGGGATAGTCTGCAGGTCAAGCATATTTGTGAAGAGAAACTAATGGCCCCGTCCCACTGTACGAGCTAATTCAAGAGTTCTCCCGAGTTTCCTCTGATTCGAACTCGGAGAATTACGGTAATAGCCGCTCGTAGGTACTCGGGGCTCTCGTGGACATTTTTCAACATATTGAAAAAACTTCACGAGTCTTCACGAGCTTACCGCGTTTTCCGAGTACCTGCCGTTAGCGTTACGAGCCGCTAAGAGACGTCCCGAGCTCCGACGTACATTCTACGTGCTTTCCACGAGTTTGATTTTTTTTTAAACTCTTGAATTACCTCGTACAGTGGGACAGGCCCTTAAGTTTACATGTCTTAGAGTCATTGAGTTATTCAGCAGGAAAACAATCTTCTTTTTTTTTTTTTTTTATATTAGAAGTACGGTAAGTTACAATACTACACAACACATATGTCTTAATACATTTTTTGTACCGCTTCATTTTTTGGGCTTTAAGAAAAAGATAGAAGTAAGGAAAGTAAAGAAAGTGCGCAAGAGTGGTGAAGGTGCAGGAGAGTGTTGAGAAAGGAAAGCCCCAAAAAGGTTTTTCTCACCTCAGTCTTAAATGACCTCCCCTTTGTTGTCTTGACACCGTGTTACAAACTCTCTATCGCCTTCCTGTGCCCCATCTCATCGTGGTTCCAGATCCTGCCCCTGTGGTAGTGTTATCTGTAGGGGTTAGAGTGGAGTTTGGCGGCATACTCATGCCTCAATAGGAGCTGAGAACGCATCTTGTAGGGCACCAACGTTGAGAATTATCGTGGAGGCTTTTGTTGCCCATCCGTGACAATTGCTGTCTATGGGTCAGGAAGTTCAGGATCCAGTTGCAGATACTTAGGACCACGGGTTTGGAGATGTGCTTGGTTGCAATTATGGTGTTGAAGTTGGAGTTGACACCTATGCTAGTCCCACCTGCTGACTATTAGCCCATACCCCTCTAAACCTTTCCTATCCATGTACATATCCAAATGTCTTTAAACTTGTCTCGACTACCTCCTCTGATAACTTGTTCCATACACCCACCACGCTCCGTGTGGAAAAAGTTGTCTTTCCGGTTCCTATTAAATCTTTTCCCCCTCACTTTAAACCTACGTCCTCTGGTTCGTGATTTCCCAACTCGAGGTAAAAGTCTCTGCACATTCACCCTATCTATATCCCTCATGGTTTTATGTACCTCTATGAGATCAGCCTCCTGTGCTCCAAGGAATAAAGTCCCAGTCAGCCCATGCTCTCCCTGTAGCTCACACCCTCAAGTCCTAGGAAGTGTCCAGATCTTATCCAGGGCCTGAAGTCTGCAACAACCAGGTTCAGGAATAGCTACTTCCCCACAGCCATCAGGTTATTAAACCTGGCTCGGACAAAACTCTGAACATTAATAGCCCATTATCTGTTATTTGCACTTTATCAGTTTATTTATTCATGTGTGTATATATTTATATAATGGTATATGGACACACTGATCTGTTCTGTATTCATGCCTACTATATTCTGTGTGCTGAAGCAAAACAAGAATTTCATTGTCCTATCAGGGACACACGACAATAAACTCACTTGAACTTGAACTTGAATTTGAACTTGGATAAGTTTAGGACCAGTGAGATGGACTTTGCTGAGGACACTGTTACCACAGCGGGCAAATTGCAGTGGATCAAGTCTGTCTGGGAGACTGCAGTTGATGCAAAACACCAGGTGATTATCAAAGACCACCAAGAATAGCTGTAATAGTTTTTTGCATGAACCCACAAGGAACATGTTCACCAATGCACAGTCTGGGTTTTACCAACACCAATCTGTTCAAAACCTCTGCTTTGATCTGAGTGTGGAGAGAAAATTCCCAAGTTGAGGTGAGAATCATCGCCTTTATTTGACCAATTCTGGTATCATGTGGCACGGTGGAAATTAGATTAGTGTAAATGATCAGTCATCTCAGTCCCAAGGTATTATTGTTAGAGTTCTTTTGTCTAATTGTAGTCCTGTAGGTCTGTGTCCAAGATGGCTGCCGTGAAGAGAGAGTGGACGCTGGCGCGCTTTGGCTGCCGCTGCTCTCTCTTCACACTGTGTTTTTGATTTTTTGTTTTTGGATTGAATTCTGTTTTTAATTTGTGTCTCTGTGATGTCTTTATTACTTGTTATATTCCGATTATATGTTATTCCGATTACTATGTAAGGTGTCCTTGAGATGTCTGAAAGGCGCCCATTAAATAAAATTTATTATTATTATTATTAGAGTTCCACAAAATAGCAACACAGTCCAGAACACCTACAGTTATTTTATCAATGACCCTCCCTGCACTTTAGAGTGGCACGATGGCTCAACGTTACAGTGCCAGTGACCCGGGTTCGATCCTGACTACGTGTGCTGGTCTGTACGGAGTTTGTACGTTCTATCCATGATTGCGTGGGTTTACTCCGAGAACTTCGGTTACCTCCCACACTCCAAAGATGTACAGGATTGCAGGTTAATTGGCTTGGAAAATGTAAAACGTATCCCTGGTGTCGGATAGCGTCAATGTGCGGGGATCGCTGGTCTCTGCAGACTCGACGGGCCAAAGGGCCTGTTTCCGCGCTGTATTTCTAAACTAAACACTCTCAGATCAGAGCGCAAATGACAACCTCTTCACATCATTTTAAAAGAAACAATATATTCGTCAAATCCCTCACCATCAGCATTCTGGAGTCACAAATGATTAGAACCTTTGCTGGACAAGCTGCTTAAAAAATTAAAATACAACAGAAGGTTCGCTAATTGGGATTCTACAGTGTACTCCAGCACACTCAGCGTAGGTAGTGGAAAGTCATTGGGAATTCTAAGGGCTGACTTTCTTGATACCTCCCCCAAGACTTACCACCATCTACACAGCACAAATCCTGATTATGAAGGATTGGTCTTCTATATGGATCAGTGGGGCTCAAGCAGGAACCCAGCATCATATTCCCCCAAGAAGATAAACACAAAATGCTGGACACCAGACAATAGGTGCAGGAGTAGGCCATTCGGCCCTTCGAGCCAGCACCGCCAATCAATGTGATCATGGCTGATCATCCCCAATCAGTACCCCGTTCCTGCCTTCTCCCCATATCCCCTGACTCCGCTATTTTTAAGAGCCCTATCTAGCTCTCTCTTGAAAGCATCCAGAGAACCTGCCTCAACCACCCCCTGAGGCAGAGAATTCCACAGACTCACCATTCTCTGTTTCCTCGTCTCCGTTCTAAATGGCTTACTCCTTATTCTTAAAATGCTGGGACAGGCAGCATCTCTGCAGAAAAGGAATGGATGACTTTACAGACCGAGACCATTCTTTAGACTCGGCTGGATGTGAGGGATGCTATGACAAGTTTTCAAATATCAAAAGAATTAGCCCTGGTGTTGGGGCAAATAATTATGGACATGGAACAGTACAGTACAGGAAAAGGGCCATCAGTCTACAATGTCTGTGGTGAACACGATGTCAAGTTAAACTGATCTCATCTGCCTGTACATGATCCATTTTCTTCCATGTGCCTATCTAAAAGCCTCCTGAATGTCCCTCAGTGAAACTGATTATTCACTTATTGTCCTATTATTGCTTGTGGATGATTGCTGTGAAACTCTTCCCTATTGTTGATCACAAGGTGCTTTTAAATTTAAACCTTCAATTTCCACGCTACACATACATTCCATTTATTTTCTGGGCATCGACCCCTCCCTCTGCAACTGGATACTGGACTTTCTAACCAACAGACCCCAGTCTGTTAGGTTAGACAAGCACACCTCTTCAACCCTCACCCTGAACACCGGCGTTCCACAGGGCTGTGTGCTGAGCCCCCTCCTCTACTCCCTCTTCACCTACGACTGCACACCTGTACATGGTACTAACACCATCATCAAGTATGCAGATGATACAACGGTGATTGTCCTCATCAGCAACAACGATGAGTCGGCCTACAGGGAGGAGGTCCAGCTCCTAGCAGCATGGTGCGCTGACAACAACCTGGCCCTTAACTCCAAGAAGACCAAGAAGCTCATTGTAGACTTCAGGAAGTCTAGGGGCGGCACGCACACCCCCATCCACATTAACGGGACGGAGGTGGAACGTGTTTCCAGCTTCAGGTTCCTGGGGGTCAACATCTCCGATGACCTCTCTTGGACCCACAATACCTCAATTCTGGTCAAGAAGGCTCACCAGCGTCTCTTCTTCCTGAGGAGACTGAAGAAGGTCCATCTGTCTCCTCAGATCCTGGTGAACTTCTACCGCTGCACCATCGAGAGCATCCTTACCAACTGCATCACAGTATGGTATGGCAACTGCTCTGTCTCCGACCGGAAGGCATTGCAGAGGATGGTGAAAATTGCCCAACGTATCACCGGTTCCTCGCTCCCCTCCATTGAGTCTGTCCAAAGCAAGCGTTGTCTGCGGAGGGCGCTCAGCATCGCCAAGGACTGCTCTCACCCCAACCATGGACTGTTTACCCTCCTACCATCCGGGAGGCGCTACAGGTCTCTCCGTTGCCGAACCAGCAGGTCCAGGAACAGCTTCTTCCCGGCGGCTGTCACTCTACTCAACAACGTACCTCGGTGACTGCCAATCACCCCCCCCCCCCGGACACTCCTCCCACAGGAAAAACACTATGTATACATGTAAATTGATTTACTTATTGAAATCATATTCTATGTCGCTCTTCCAGGGAGATGCTAACTGCATTTCGTTGTCTCTGTACTGTACACTGACAATGACAATTAAAGTTGAATCTGAATCTGAATTTTCCCGAACATCGCGGTAAATACACAATTTAAAGGCTGCAGTTCACCACTGACATGTCAAGGCCAATTATAGATGGACAGTGGGCAGCACGGTAGTGCAGCGGTAGAGTTGCTGCCTTGCAGCACTTGCAACGCTAGTGACCTGGGTTCGATCCCGACTACGGGCGCTGTCTGTACGGAGTTTGTACCTTCTCCCCGTGACCGCGTGGGGGTGTTCTCCGAGATCTTCGGTTTCCTCCCACATTCCAAAGACGTGCAGGTATGTAGGTTAATTGGCCTGGTATAAGTGTAAAATTGTCCCTAGTGTGTGTAGGATAGTGTTAATGTGCGGGGATCGCTGGTTGGCACGGACCCAGTGGGCCGAAGGGCCTGTTTCCACACTGTATCTCTAAACTAAACTAAACATATGTTTCTTGTGCTCGGGAGACCTTCAACCAATATATGAGCAAAGTAAACTTAAGCAGCAGCAGGAACTCAAAATAGCTAATTACTTTTGTCCACATAAAGTTACCAGAAGCCACCCTTGGCAACTGAAGAAAACCTTTGCTTTTGGCCATGGATGGGAATGGGTTTTTTTTTTCCTTGGCAACTGTACAGATTCTCAGAGAGTTTAGTTTCAAATATTTGATATCCTGTCTGTCTGGAATATCTCTTTCCCAGTCAGGTCACCGTTTACAGTCAATGGAAGTTGGTTCAATACCAGACAGAATCTTACATTTGGCAGGAAAGCAAGGTTTAAAGCTGCCGGTGGTATATTCTGTTTTAATTAGGCATTGGATGTTTCTTTTCACAAACGGAATGGCCTGATCAATTTCCCTTGCCTTCCGCTCAGTATGACCCTCAAACTACCTGTATTCAACACCAAATGCAGGAGAGATTCAGCGGGACAGGCGGCATCTCTGGAGAGAAGGAATGGGTGACGTTTCGGGTCGAGACCCTTCTTCATACTTCTTCAGTTTCAGTTTAGTTTATTGCCATGTGTACTGAGGTCCAGTGAAAATCTTTTGTTGCGTGCTAATCAGTCAGCAGAAAGAAAATGCATCATTACAATCGATCCATTTACAGTGTATAGAAACATGATAAGGGAATAAC
This sequence comes from Amblyraja radiata, assembly GCF_010909765.2. Classification (NCBI taxonomy): domain Eukaryota; kingdom Metazoa; phylum Chordata; class Chondrichthyes; order Rajiformes; family Rajidae; genus Amblyraja; species Amblyraja radiata. Next base: position 4,165,714 of record NC_045968.1, on the reverse strand, counting down.
GTTTAGGTATAGCCGGCAAAGTCCCATATAATAATATAATAATAATAATAATAATACCTTTAATTGTCATTGCACATAGGTGCAACGAGGTTTGGTATGCAGCTTCCACCAATGTCATAACTTAACAACTAATAAAATTTAGAATGTACACAAAAATGCTGGAGAAACTCAGCGGGTGCAGCAGCATCTATGGAGCGAAGGAAATAGGCAACGTTTCGGGCCAAAACCCTTCTTCCTAATAAAATTTAGATACACCGAGAAACATGATTTATAATCTGATTAAATATGATTTAGCCACCTCCTCTGAGTTAATCAGTGCAGCAAGAATTTCTTGGGTGCCGGGCAAATGAATTTTGTTGTCAGTGTTTACTAAAAACTATAAGCACTTCAACTCAACGTTTAATATGCAAATCTATTCCACAGTGAGAATGATACGGCTTCCATGTTGAGTGTCATATCCTGCCTTATAGTACCAAGATCAAAGCAAGGAAGGCAATACAGGGATCGTGAGGGAGACTTTTGCGTCTTTGTTAGCCACAGTTGAGATATTAGACGTTTTTTTTTTTTTTTTAATCTCAGGTGATCAATGGGGATAAGCCAGGTAACTTCAGGCCAGTGAGTCTTAAGGGCCTGTCCCACTTTCACGACTTCTGCCGAGTTTGCCCTTGACTCATACGCGTAACATGGTCGTCACGAGGTCGTAGGAGGTCATAGGCAGGTCGTGATGCTAGTCGTAGGTACTCGTGGCATCAAGTAGGTCACGGCATTTTTTCTAGCCTGATGAAAAATGTCCACGAGTAAAAAATGTCGTGACTTAGGTCATGAAAGTGGGACAGGCCCTTTAGTGTGTAGGAAAGAACTGCAGATGATTTAATTTGATTTGATTTGATTCAATTTATTGTCATTGCACTTTTCAGTGCAACGAAATGGTTTAGCCTGCAGTCATAACATAGAATAAATAACAAACACTCAACACAGTTTAAAGTCCCAAAGTCATTGTCTCTTCCCTCCTTGTTCTCCCTCTGCGCTGAGGCAATCCAAGCCTCCGATGTTGTGACCCCGCCGGGTGATGGTAGGTAAGTCCCGCGGCTGAATCCGTGCTCCGCAAACGAGCCGGTTCAAACTCCGCGGCCCGGGGCGATCGAAGCTGCTGAAGCTGCCGCCCTCCAGTCCAGCGGACGCAGCTGTAGTTGCGGGAGCTCCGGAAAACAGAACTCGAGCTCCCGATGATGTCGTCCACTGGCCAGCGGCCGAGCCTCCGAGGCTCCAAAGTCGGGTCGGAAGTTGGGTCGCCCCGCAACCACAGCCCCGAAGTCGGCCAGCCTCGCGCTGGTAAGTCCTGGCTCTGCCTCCGCAGCCTCGAGGTCGGTCGCAGTTGGAGGCCGCCAGCTCCGAGATAGGCCTCAGCGCAGACGGACACGGAGACGGGGGGATACGGCAGGAAAGGTCGCACCCCCCCCCCGAAGGAAGAGTCATAAAACATGTTACACCCACCTCCCCCCCACACATACACAACTAAATAAACCGAAATAAACTGTAAAAACGGGACAAAAGAAAACAAAAAACAGAAAAGACAAACGGACTGCAGGCGAGCCGCAGCTGCAAGGCAGTGCCGCCACTTCCGGATGATGGTTTAAACCAAAGATAAACACAAAAAGATGGTAAGACAGCATCTCTTACGTATGTCAGTGAATCGTATGTCAGTTGTAGGGAAATTATTGGTGAATTATTGGAGAAAATCCTAAGGGACGAGACTTGTGTGTATTTAATAATGGAGGGGCTGATCAGGGATAGGGATAGTCAACATGGCACAGCGGTAGAATTTCTGCCTTACAGCATTAGAGACCCGGGTTCAATCCTGACTACGGATTTGTACGTTCTCCACATGACCTCGTGGGTTTTCTCCAGGTGCTCCAGTTTCCTCCCACATTCCAAAGACGTACAGTTTTATAGATTAATTGGTTTTGGTGAAAAATGTACATTTTCCCCAGTGTGTAGGACCGTGTTAGTGTACAGAGATTACTGGTCAATGTGAACTTGGTGGGTGGAAGGGCCTGATTCTGCGCTATATCTCGAAACAAAAAAAAAACTAAACTATGATGTTGAGAAGGAAATATGTCCACTTATCAGAACTGAATTTAATTGACAATGTTAAAAAGGCATGGCAGCTTGCCAGTTTTCCACTGCTTTTAAGATATAAAATTGCAGTCAAATTATTTTTGTCGTTTCTGCCCACAACGGTTTGGATTATGCAAATTGTGCATTGTAATATATAAAAACATTTAACAATCTAATGCAATTTAAAGTATTTAGTTTCATCAGTTGGGCATTGCCTACCCAGTCTGAACATTACTACACCATCATTGTACTGAAGGGCAAAGCAGGCTTGAAGGGCCAAATAGTTTACTATTCACCCTAAATTCCTAATTTTAGGCGAATGTCTACCAACAAAAGCATCTCACGAACTTTGAACTGAAAGTGAATGCGAGTTTATGGACTGGAAACATGTTGAAATTTATGCTGAAACCACAGCAGCTTATGTTAAAAAGTATTTTATATTGTACGAATATCCCAGCTTTGTAGACTTGTGGTCATTGGAACACATAGAATAAATAGAATAAATCAAATAAATTGGACCATATGGGATGTAAAAACGTTTACCAAGATGTCACGGAATGTGATAAAGAATATTTTATTTGAAGAGAAAAAAGTTGCTTCAGACAACAAGATTCAGAATTGGCGTGGTGTCCTGGAACAGTTGTACTATCCACCCACATGTATATCTTGGCATCAACAAGAAACAGATGTCGTTGCCTGGGAGCTCAGTTGGTTTGTTGCTGTTTAAAGCTCTGCATGGTGGTGCAGCGGTAGAGCTGCTGCCTTACAGCACTTGCAACGTCGGAGACCCTGGTTCAATCCCATCTACAGATGCTGTCTGTACTAGATCGCTGCTCGACGTGGGCCGAAGAGCCTGTTTCCACGCTGTATCTCTAAACTATCACCAAGGTGTATGTACTGTAAGGAGATGAGGAGCAGTGAAGAAACCCAGTAGGGAATAAACATTGGTAATGGCAGCTCAAGATGGATCTACTGATGTAAGATTCTCATTTGTGGTGATCGGGATGGGTCATGTATCTTCATTTAAAACGCTTTAGAAATTTAGTAACAGGTTAGATCTGGAAGATAAATACTTGTCTTATTTGCCACAGGAAGAACCACACACAGGCTTTTCAGTAAACCATTCAAAAAGTCTTTGCCTATTGGGGGAAATAATTCTTTATATTCCGCAGCAACAGTAAAGTCCTAGAGGTAGGGAAAGTTAAGAAAAGATCAAATCAATGCCCTTTCTATGGCTTATTTACCAGTCTATAACACTTAATAATATTCATAATACAAGCTTATTCAACATTTTTGTTTTTCCCCTTCTGTACAGTGATCAGAAAAGAGCTGAAGAAATATTTTATCAGCGGGCAAAGATGTCTCTTGTTTGTCATTACCCAAAATAGACTGCACTTCATATGTGTAATCTCTTACTGTTAATTCAGGAGAGAAAGTTGTGCCTAATAAGTGGGACTTTATCCTGAGGCCATTGTGATATCATTTCATACATAGAAACATAGAAACATAGAAAATAGGTGCAGGAGGAGGCTATTTGGCCCTTCGAGCCTGCACCGCCATTCAATGTGATTACGGCTGATCGTCCCCTATCAATAACCCGTGCCTGCCCTCTCCCCATATCCCTTGACTCCACTAGCCCCTAGAGCTCTATCTAACTCTCTCTTAAATCCATCCAGTGGTTTGGCCTCCACTGCCCTCTGTGGCAGGGAATTCCATAAATTCACAATTCTCTGGGTGAAAAAGTTTTTTCTCACCTCAGTCTTAAATGACCTCCCCTTTATTCTAAGACTGTGGCCCCTGGTTCTGGACTCGCCCAACATTGGGAACATTTTTCCTGCATACAGTTGGTGAACTTGATGCCTTATTAGAAGCTAGAGAAACAGACTGAGTTCTTTCCTTGTACCATATTCATAATAGTAGAGGTATTTTGAGCATAAATATAGATTACATGCTTAGGATGACTGGTAACCAAATGTACTTCTAACATTAATGTTTAATGGTTTATGTTTCATGGGCTATGGTATAAAGAATTCCATATGATGAATTGAAGATTTCCTATTACTGGAGCCAACTGTAAGACAGTCATTGATGCTTGTGCCAAGACTGGTGTTCTGTAACTCCATTGTTTGGGACAACAGCGACAAAATCAATTTGTATCCATACCACAACTCCAAAGTTGAGCTTTATTTTTAATCAAACTTGGCCATTGGCTATAGTATATAGTGAGAAAGAACTGCAGACGCTGGTAAAATCAAAGGTAGACACAAAATGCTGGAGTAACTCAGCGGGGCAAGCAGCATCTCTGGAGAGAAGGAATGGGTGACGTTTCGGGTCGAGACCCCTTTTCACATGTGTTGGCCATTGACATTCTTGAAGATGAACTGTGAGTTAGCAAGAATAGTGAGGGTATCCAAGACAATAAGACTACCACAGAATGGCTGTGACAAGTGGAATGATTAACAACAGGCTAGTTAGTGTAAGATCACAGGATCAGAGGAGGGAAGGTGGTTTGCAGAACGCGCAGATGTAGTGGATGAGGGAGAAGAAAGTGGCACAGAGATGCTGGATGTTTTTTGAATACAAGGAATCAAAACTGAAGAAGAGTCTCGATCCGAAATGTCACCCATTCCTTCTCTCCAGAGATGCTGCCTGTCCCGCTGAGTTACTCCAGCATTTTGTGTCTATCCCCTACACTATTAGTTCATCGGATTCCTGGAACTCCCTATCCAACAAGTATGTTGTGCCTTCTTCAGAAAGATTGCAGCGGTTCTAGGACACAGTTCATCATTACCTTCACCAGCGCAGTTGGGAATGGGCAACAAATGGAAGCCTTGCCAGCATTGCTTATATCCCGTTAAGGATTAAACATGAGCTAACTCCTTGGTACACAAAAATGCTGGAGAAACTCAGCGGGTGCAGGAGCATCTATGGAGCGAAGGAAATAGGCAACGTTTCGGGCCGAAACCCTTCTTCAGACTCCTTGTTGGTTGCACTTGTAACTTTCGCCATAATTTCTGTCTTAACCCTGTCCATTAAGTTCCCACAATGATTATCTGTTGGTCTCTGTTGCTGCACAGCACTACATGTTATATGCTGTAGGAAAGATGTTGTCAAGCTGGAAAGGGTGCATGGAGGATTTACGAGGACATTGCCAGGACTCAAGGGCCTGAGCTACAGGGAGAGGTTGAGGACTATATTCCTTGGAGCGCAGGAAGATGAGGGGTGATCATGAAGAGTTGTACAAAATCATGAGAGGAATAGATCAGGTAGATGCACAGAGTCTCTTGCCCAGAGTAGGGGAATTGAGAACCAGGGGATCTAGGTTTAAGGTGAAGGGGGAAAGATTTAATAGGACCTTGAGGGATAACTTTTTCGCACAAAGGATGGTGGGCGTATGGAATGAGCTGCCAGAGGAGGTAGTTGAGGCAGCTACTATCAGGACATTTATGAAACATTTAGACAGGTGCACAAATAAGGGTTGCGGGCTAAAAGCAGGCAGGTGGGACTAGAGTAGATGGGACATGTTGGCCGGTGTGGCAAGTTGGATGGAAGGGCCTGTTTCCACGCTGTGAGACTCTATGACTCTTTGCAGCAGTTAATAATACTGTCTCACAGTCGCCTGGGTTCGACCCTGACCTTGGGTACTGTCCGTGCAGAATTTGCACATTCTCTCAGCGATCATGTAGGATCCGGGGCAGGTGCTGCAATATCCTCTCGTATCCCAAAGGCATGCTGACGGATTAATTGGCCATTGCAAATTACCCCTCAGAGTATGTTAGTGACAAAAATAATCATATGAATGTTGATAGACAAGCAAGAGAGAATAAATTGCAGCGCTGTCGGGGAAAAAAGAGTGGAATTGATGGAATTGTTTCCCTAACATTGACCCAAAGGACTACACATTTTGTCTGCTCCACTGTGAAATCTCCTCAAGGTTAACCTACTTTGAAGAAGTTCTTCTGCTCTCTTCGATGGGAGTTCTGCCACATTCTCTCTCACTGCCCCCCCACCCTCTGTGGACTTGCTCTGAACTTTTTCAGACCTCTAGATTCCCTCTCCCCAAAGGAGGGTCTTGCCCCAAAACATCACCCACTCCTTCTCTCCAGAGATACTGCCTGTCCCGCTGAGTTACTCCTGCATTTTGTGTCTATCTTCGACTGAATGACTGAAAAGGTCATAATTCTTTGGAGCGCAGAAGGTTAAGGGGGGACTTGATAGAGGTCGCTAAAATGATGAGAGGGATAGACAGAGTTGACGTGGATAAGCTTTTTCCATTGAGAGTAGCGAAGATTCAAACAAGAGGATATGATTGGAGAATTAAAGGACAGAAGTTTAGGGGTAACATGAGGGGGAACCTCTTTACTCAGAGAGTGGTAGCTGTGTGGAATGAGCTTCCAGTGGAAGTAGTGGAGGCAGGTTCGGTTTTATCATTTAAAAATAAATTGGATAGGTATATGGACGGGAAAGGAATGGAGGGTTATGGGCTGAGTGCAGGTAGATGGGACTAGGTGAGAGTAAGTGTTCGGCACGGACTGGAAGGGCCGAGATGGCCTGTTTCCGTGCTGTCATTGTTATATGGTTACATGGTTATATGAATGGCCTCCTGTGTTGTGATAAGATGAAATATTACTGCCCTATGTGATATACGACAGAGCTTGTGAGAAGACCCCAACATATAGTTTTTTTGCATCTGTTAACCTTGGCACATTTGCATTTTCATTGCCAGGATATTTACAATTTAAATATCTTCCATCTGCCCACATTGCCTGCTGTGTAACACTTACATTCTGTCACATTTCATCTTGCAGGAGTCACAGCCGTGTCAAGTTATTTTTACCCTGAGTTTTTGTTGTTTTTTTTTGTTTTTTTAAATGTTCTTGGTTTTTGTGCTTGCCAAGACCGAGGGGGCCAAACATGATACAGATGGGAAAGGAAGAGTGAGGAGAAGTGATTCCAATCTCAGTTCCACCACAACAATTGAAATCCGGAACGGCAGGTGCTGGTTTGCTCACAGCGAAGACACAAAACGCTGGAGTAACTCAGCGGGTCAGGCTTCATCTCTGGAGAACGTGGGCAGGTGATGTTTTATTGTCGGGAGCCTTCTTCAGACTGAGGTTCAGCTGATTAAACTGATGCTTCAGCCTGAAGAAGGGTCCCGACCTGAAACGTCATCTATCCGTTTTCTCCAGGGATGCTGCCTGACCTGCCGAGTTTTGTGTCTTTCCACCACATCAGTGCTTCCTTGCCACCACCCTGGTCAGACCTCCATCCACCATCTACTCTTGTGATCTGAAGCATATCTGCATGCTATTAAGCAGCCGTGCTTTTAAAGAAAAATGCCTGCAAATAGTCGTAGAGTCATACAGCGTGGAAACAGGCACTTCAGCCCAATTTTCCCACACCGACCAACATGTCCCATCTACACTAGTCCCACCTGCCTGCATTTGGCCCATATCCCTCCAAACCTACCCTATCCATGTACCAGTCTCAATGTTTCTTAAACATCACGATTGTACCTGCGATTCTCTGCCTCAAAACAAACCTTTGGCCCTGGGTCAGTCCACACCCATAATTTCCGCCTGAACGTATGTCTTCCTGATCCCCTAAGCTTATTTCTTGCTAGATCAGTTTCCATTGAGAGGAGAGGGTGGGGGGATATGAAGGAGCAGCCGATGTGCAAGTGAGTCGAACAAGAGAAAGTCGTAGAAAGAAAAGACGATGCGTTTAAAGAGGGAAATGGGAATACAGAGAGATAAAAGTGAGAGGAAATTCCTGCAAGTTCTGTCACTGAAAACCCACGAGTTGTAAAGGAATTAGCGAAAGGAGAAAAGGGCTAATTTTCATGCCACGAATCAAACTGGCAGAAACAGGGGTTGAAACTTGTAGCATGATCAAACTGTAATTACATTATCAAAGTAATCAAACGTTAAAAACATACTCAAAGCTCTTGGCTGTTTGGAATGACATTGATTTCACTCGTAATTAAATTAGTTGCCGTTTCTCCCCTAATATGTTGATTCTCAGTGAAGACATCTCCTGGTATCAGCAGATGCGGTCATGTACATGTATTTACGAGCTGCATTGCAATCTACATCTGTGCTGCATTGTAATTACACTGCACTGGCAAAGGCTTGTCAAATGTCACATTACTGTCAGTACTAATCTACACTGCTAGTAATTTAATGTCAAATGGAACCTTAAAGAAACAATTATGGCGATCTGTTATTTTGCTTAGATTTATAAATTAAATTCTAAATAAATGGTTTGCAAATGACTTTGTGCAATGTTTCTCAAAAGCTAGGTATTTGCCATTCTGCAATGTATGTATTGTAGCCCATTAGGTAATGTCATCGGTTATTTTTTTTTTTGGGGGGCTGCCATATTTTAGGGAAACATTAAATGATTGCCAGATGCACACAGTTGCTTCTCTGCTGTTCTGCTCAACACTAAAACCAGGACAGCTGGTCTTGGAACGGAGAGGCAATATATTTTGCACCAAGGGTCACCTCATTAAGTGGAATCTACAGAGAGATGGCAAATAAAATGGCTTCCACCTGTGGTTGGGTTGGAAAGGCACTTCAGGTGAACTGACACAAAATATTGAAGTAAATCTCCTCACTCGGTCTTGAAAATCCCTCCAGAGCCTTAATCCATACTGTCTTCCCCATACCCTAGCAACCATCTCAGTCATGAGTGCCAGATGATGTGTTCATTACTCCCTCTTGCTCTTCCATGAAAGGCCATTCTCTCCACCCACTCAACTGCTTTTCCAAAACACATGCATGCAAGCTCCAATCTCTTCGACACCTTTCAACTTCTCCTCCTGTGTTGCAGCTCGGAATTCCAACTCGTAGCGTGTTTGACGATGAGCCTTTTTTAACTTGTTGATTCCGGTTGTTACCACTGTATTTTGCAAAGTCTCCTTTCCACGGCATTTTGTTTCTAAAGTCCCCATTCCTTCTATTTATCGAAGCTCTGAAGTGAACAAGTGAGTGATTTGTGACAGTGGAATGGCACAGAGGTGCAGGCCTCACAGTTCCCATGGCCCAGCTTCAATAATGACCTTCAGTGCTCTCTGTGCGGAGTTTGCACGTCTTCCTGTGTCTACTCGAGTTTCCTCCAGAGGCTCTGGTTTCATAGAAACATAGAAACATAGAAACATAGAAAATAGGTGCAGGGGGAGGCCATTCGGCCCTTCGAACCAGTGATTCATTGTGATCATGGCTGATCGTCCCCTATCAATAACCTGTGCCTGCCTTCTCCCCATATCCCTTGACTCCACTAGCCCCTAGAGTATCTAACTCTCTCTTAAATCCATCCAGTGACTTGGCCTCCACTGCCCTCTGTGGTAGGGAATTCCATAAATTCACAACTCTCTGGGTGAAAAAGTTTTTTCTCACCTCAGCCTTAAATGACCTCCCCTTTAATCTAAGACTGCGGCCCCTGGTTCTGGACTCGTCCACCATTAGGAACATTTTTCCTGCATCTCGCTTGTCCAGTCCTTTTATAATTTTATATGTTTCTATAAGATCCCCCTCATCCTTGTAAACTCCAGTGAATACAAGCCTAGTCTTTTCAATCTTTCCTCATATGACAGTCCCGCCATCCCAGGGATCAATATCATGAACCTACGCTGCACTGCCTCAATCACAAGGATGTCCTTCCTCAAATTAGGAGACCAAAACTCCATTCCTTCCATGTACTATAAACCCTCGGATTGGCAGGTTACTTAGCCATTGTAAACTGTCCTAGGTGAATGGTAGACTCGACATGGTTGCTGATGGTGAATAACACTATGGTGTTATCGATGGGAGAATAAAAAAGGTTAGGATAATCAAAGACAAGTCTCACCCTGGTCACTCCCTCTTCTCCCCTCTCCCATCAGGCACGAGGTACAGAAATGAGAAAACGCACACCTCCAGATTCAGGGACAGTTGTTCCCAGCTGTTACCAGGCAACTGAACCATCCTATCACCAAGCAGAGAGCAGTCCTGACCAACCATCTATCTCATTGGAGACCCTGAGACCATCTTTAATCAGACTTTATCTTGCACTGAACACTATTCCCTTAACCCTGCATGTGTAAACTCCGGATAGCTGGATTATAATCAAGTATTGTCTTTTCACTGACTGGATAGCAGGCAACAAAAAAGCTTTTCACTTTATCTCGGTAGATGTGACAATAATAAACTGAACTTGGACGATCTTTGATTTTACTGAACTTTATCTTGAATTAAATGTTATTCCTTTATCATGTAGCTGTACACAGTCGATGGCTTAATTGTAATCATCTATAATCTTTCCACTGAATGGTTTGCACGCAACAAAAGCTTTTTGCGGTACTTTGGTACACGTGACAGAAAGCTAAACTAAACTAATCCTCAGGACAAAATAGTAATGGATGCTTGGTGGTCATACACAGATAGTGGTGAATCTGTGGAATTCTCTGCCACAGAAGGTAGTTGAGGCCACAGTTCATTGGCTATATTTAAGAGGGAGTTAGATGTGGCCCTTGTGGCTAAAGGGATCAGGGGGTATGGAGAGAAGGCAGGTACGGGATACTGAGTTGGATGATCAGCCGTGATCATATTGAATGGTGGTGCAGGCTCGAAGGGCCGAATGGCCTACTCCTGCACCTATTTTCTATGTTTCTATGTTTCTATCACAGACCTGGTGGGCTGAAGGGCCTGATCCTATGCTATATCTTTCTATGGCTCAATCTCTGCACAACTGGAGCAGCACGGTGGCGATGCAGTTGAGATGCTGCCTTATAGCGCTTACAGCGCCAGAGACCCAGGTTCGATCCTGGCTACGGATGCTTGTTTGTACAGACTTTACATGTTCTCCCTGTAACTGCATGGGTTTTCTCAGAAAACTTTAGTTTCCTCCCACACTCCAAAGACGTACAGATTTGCAGGAAAATTGACTTGGTATATGTGTTAAAAAAAATCTGTCCCTAGTGTAGCATAGTGTTAATGTGTGGTCAGTGCAGAATCGGTGGGCCGAAGGGCCTGAAATAAATTAAACCTCAGGATAGAATAGTAATGGATGCTTTGTGGTCAGAATAGACTTGGTGGGCTGAAGGGCCTGTTCCTATGTTATATCTTCCTATAACTCTCTCTCCATAACTGACATTCTGCATACCTGGTCAAAATTCTATTGCTTGGTAGTTCTATGGAGAATGCCTTATGTGCAAATCAGCTTATCTCTGACCTCTATGTCAATGCATGCAGCCTACAACACCAGCTGACCCATAAAGTGGACGGCATGATCCAGCACATATGGACATATCTCACTGGTCGGTTTGATGTTGTGGTTCGATCTTAGATATCAATTTCACATTCAATTTAATGAGGGACATATCTGAAGCTAAATCTGGCTGTTCCCATTAGGTAGTATGAAATAATTAGCCTGAATGTCTGCCAATGCTTTCCCAACCTTAGTACAAGGTCAAAAGTTAATTAAACTCTCACTTTTCTCACATCGGCTTCGAATGCTTAATTCACACATTGGTGTTTTAATGTAAAATTGATTATTTTCTATTCCCTTAAGTAAAGACCTGTATCTTAGTAGAAAAGCTTTATTGTCCATGATTATATTATGATTAATTCAAGTGAACAAGAATCTGATTCCTGTTAATATATTAAAAAATAGTGGTTTATTCATATTTGTTGGTCATTAGAGGTCTTCTTTGTCCCATATCATGTAAGCGATCATTTTGCAATTTGGCATTTGAAAATTGTTCCGTACATTGAAAGGAGCTCTGCTAATGCTTGGTATATAACAGATATTCCATATTGTTGAGTGATATGCAAACTGACATTGATGCAGATAACTTTCTGGCTGTGGCGCGACGGGAACTTTACATCTTCGACCGCCGGCCTGCGGCCTACACCAACCAGAAGCCGCGGTCTCCGGTGGGGAAGCAACGATTCGGGACTTACCTGGACTTTATCTGGACTTTACCTTGTCTGTACATCTGGACGCCCGCAGCAGCGACTGCGGAGAGTTGAGGTCCCGACCACGGGGGAAAATGGAGGAGGACTGGCCGAATGTTGTGCCTTCCACCACAGTGATCCAATCCAATCCAACTTTATTTGTTAAGCACTTTAAAACAACCAATGTTGACCAAAGTGCTGTACAGAAGAATAAACAAGACATCATAAACAGACAACATAACAGCTCACATGAGGCGCAAAAATTACATATGAAATACAACAATAAATTAAAAGACATAAAACATGAGTAAAAATAATAGCCACTCAATAAAAGCAATCAAAATAAGAAATTAAATCAAGTAAATAAAGTCGACATCTTACTGGGTATCAAAGGCCACGGAGAAGAGATGGGTTTTAAGAAGTGTGGAGAGGCAGATCGTTCCATAATTTGGGTGCCGACACAGCAAAGGCACGGTCCCCTCTGAGCTTCCGCTTAGTTTTAGGCCCACTCAGGAGCAGCTGATTATCTGACCTGAGAGAGCGGGCGGGTGTATAAGGGTGTAGAAGCTCAGATAGGTAGGGCGGGGCAAGACCATTTAGGGATTTAAAAGCAAATAAAATAATTTTAAAATGGATCCTAAACTGAATAGGCAACCAATGGAGTGAGGCTAAAATGTGCGAAATGTGCTCATGTTTACGTGTGTCAGTTAAAAGACGTACAGCTGCATTCTGTACCGTCTGGAGATGATGAATGCTGTGGTGGATGTTTGTGTTAAATCTTTATTGTGTTTTTGTGTGTTCTTTTTTCATTGTACCGCTGCTGGCAAATTCATTTCACTTGCACGAATAAAACTGATATTGATTGATTGATATTGAACTTACAGATCTTGAGTTCAACCCATTAAAAGCCACAGGTTGGCACGGTGATGCAACGGTAGAATAGCTATCTTGCCGTGTCAGAGACCTGGGTTTGATGCTGACTACAGGTGTTGTCTGTACGTTCTCCCTATGGCCGCATGTGTTGTCTCCAGGTGCTCCGGTTTCCTCAAACAGGTTTGTAGGCTTATTTGGCTTTGGTAAGTTGTAAACATTGTCCCTAGTGTGTGCAGATCAGTGTACGAAGCGATCGCTGGTTGGTGCAGATTCGGTAGACCAAAGGGCTGGTTTCTGCTCTATATGACCATAGTCTAAAGACACCACAGAAGATGCTAATAATGAATAATATGGTCATTTATCCCGATAGAAGTAATCTTACACAGAGATAAGCACCTTAACTCAAAAACCCTCAGGGCCTTGTAATGGGGATATAACTGAGACCTGTATTTCACTGTGAGATCATATCCATTTTGTGCTATAGTTTTAGCAATGTCTAAAGTTCAGTGTGAAAATCTAATGCATACAAGACATATTTCATAAAGTTTCTAGTTTTCACCTGGTTGCCACAGTAAATTATTTCTAAGCAATTAAGGGTAAAGAATAGTGACGTTTTGGAATATGTCCACATTATGCTGCCAATCTTAAAGCATTTTTACGTGAATAAATCCCCGGGCCTGATAGACAATAGACAATAGGGGCAGGAGTAGGCCATACGGCCCTTCGAGCCATTCAATGTGATCACGGCTGATCATCCCCAATCAGTACACCGTTCCTGTCTTCTCCCCATATCCCCTGACTCCGCTATTTTTAAGAGCCCTATCTAGCTTTCTCTTGAACGCATCCAGAGAACCGGCCTCCACCGCCCTCTGAGGCAGAGAATTCCACAGACTCACAACTCTCTGTGAGAAAAAGTGTTTCCTCGTCTCCGTTCTAAATGGCTTACTCCTTATTCTTAAACTGTGGCCCCTGGTTCTGGACTCGCCCAACATCGGGAACATGTTTACTGCCTCTAGCGTGTCCAAACCCTTAACAATCTTATATGTTTCAATGAGATACCCTCTCATCCTTCTAAACTTCAGAGTGTACAAGCCCAGTTGCTCCATTCTCTCAGAATATGACAGTCCCGCCATCCCGGGAATTAACCTTGTAAACCTGCACTGCACTCCCTCAATAGCAAGAATAGATCAAGTGTGTCAGAGGATATTGTGGAAAGCTTGGGAAGAAATTGCATGAGCTTTGCAAGAGAGTTTTGCATCATGTTTTGGCACCGATGAGACACTGGACGAGTGGATGGTGTGTTAATGTTGTGCCTTTATTTAAGGAGATCTGTAAGAACAAGCTAGGAAACTACAATGAGCCTAACATCAATGGGCAGCCATTGTGGCGCAGCGGTAGAGTTGCTGCCGTACAGCGCTTGCCGTGCCGGAGACCCGGGTTCGATACCGACTATGGGTGCAGTCTGTACTGAGTTTGTATGTTCTCCCCGTGACCGTGTGGGTTTTCTCCGAGATCTTCGGTTTCCTCCCACACTCCAAAGACGTACAGGCAGGGCCGGATTAAGACCCATAGAGGCCCTAAGCACTTAAAAGATTTTGGTGCCCCCATATATATGTAATTCAAAATATAAACAATAATAAACCATAAAATAAATTTTTATCTTTCAAAATGAAACAAAACCAACAGTAAGATGGAAAATAATGTTTAGTTTTGTATACTTCCGATCATATAAACCACTTCGAATATTATTTTAGCAAGTTTAAAGTGATTTCTTTTGTGCTGTAAACCATTTACCATTTCTGTGGTACCCCCCTTCCCTTGATGCTCTAAGCACGTGCTTATTTTGCTTAATGGTTAATCCAGCCCTGCGTACAGGTTAATTGGCTAGTAAGTTAATTGGCTTGATGTATGTGCACAGTAAATTGTCCCTAGTGTGTGTGTAGGATAGTGTTAATGTGCAGGGGTCGCTGGTCGGTGCGGACTTGGTGGGCTGAAGGGCCTGTTTCCGCGCCGTAACGCTAAACTAAACTAAACTAAACTAAAATGGTGGGGAAGCCAATGCAGGGCATTTTTAGGGACAGGTCTGCCAGCATTTTGATGATCATGGATTGATTAGTAGTTAGTTAGTTTCGTTTTAGCAACTCTACCACCGCGCCAATGTGCCACCATTCCTATGAAGTCTTTCCCCCCCGTCATCTTAAACCCATGTCCGCCGGTTCTCGATTCCCCTACTCTGGGCAAGAGACACAGGAGGGTGGTATGCAAGCAGTTGAATCAAGGGCAGGATGGCGACTTGTCCTTGATTTACCAGGATGGAGGGGCCAGATGTTGCATCTGGAGTCAATATTAAAGACTATTATTGCCACTCCATCTTGAATATATATCACTGAGTCACCGTTGGTTATGGTTGAGGAGCCAGCAAGGCAACCCTCTCAATCTGGCAGTGTTGATCGGGCTTCCTGTAGCATTGTCATCTCCAGTGCACTGAGTTATGGATACGGGGGGAGTGTAGAACAATAGCCACTGTGATGTGAGGAATGCAACAGGTCAATTAGTGTCAACGAGGTCCCACAAAGAACAATGTGATGATGGGCTGGATCAAAGTGTTTTTGAAAGTTCCCCATCTGGACTTTTTCTGCATGTTGTTATAGCTCAGAGAGGTAGTAATGTTACACACTTAAAAGTAGTAACAGCTTTAAAACGACAATTAATAGTCACACCCAAAGTTAACCCCGCACTGACTACCCGAGGAACGTGACTTATTGTTTTTGAAATGGTTTTGATGCAACAGAGAACATTTCTGATATTATTAAGAGCGAGCCACGTTTATTGTGTCCAGAGCTGCAAATATGTGAAACTGGGCAAGGAGAGAAGGTAGACACAAAATGCTGGAGTAACTCAGCGGGACAGGCAGCACCTCTGGATAGAAGGAATGGGTGACGTTTCGGGTCGAGACCCTTCTTCAGACGATTAGGTTTACTAAAGAACATTAGCAAACCAAGTAGTTATTTAACACCAACATAGTAACTTTATGACTATCATTACTGGTACCTATATGTATTCCATCTTTACCCAATTAACTAAATTGAATTTGCCCTGTTGTAGTGGTGGGACGTGAACTCTTACACCTAATCAGTCATCCAGGCCTCTGGATTACTCATCCAGTATATAATTGCCATAACACCATTCCCATTATTAAGAGTGTGAATTTCCTATAGAATTGATTCTCTGTGACGTGAGGAAAACGACCTGGACTACATCTGAATTGTATTATTATTAAAATGCTAAACTTGCTTATAAATGAATAAAATATAAGCATTGAATTCCCCTCCCGTTCCAACAGCCCTCTCCCATGCTGAAATTATTGTTCTATCTTGGCCTGTTCTTGCACCCTTTAAAAAATGGGTGAAGAAGGCTAATTTATTTAAGGGGTTGGACAGGCTAGATGCAGGAAGATTGTTCCCGATGTTGGGGAAGTCCTGAACAAGGGGGGTCACAGTTTAAGGATAAAGGGGAAATCTTTTAGGACTGAGATGAGAAAAACATTTTTCACACAGAGAGTGGTGAATCTCTGGAATTCTTTGCCACAGAAGGTAGTTGAGGCCAGTTCATTGGCTATATTTAAGAGGGAGTTAGATGTGGCCCTTGTGGCTAAAGGGATCAGGGGGTATGGAGAGAAGGCAGGTACAGGATACTGAGTTGGATGATCAGCCATGATCATATTGAATGGTGGTGCAGGCTCGAAGGGCCGAATGGCCTACTCCTGCACCTATTTTCTATGTTTCTGTGTTTCATTTGCTAACGTTGATTTTTTTTAATGATGGATATTGAAGTCCTTCACCAAGTTCATAGTGTTATACAGTGTAGAAACAGGCCCTTCAGACCAACTTGCCCACGCCAACCAACATGCCCATTTATACTAGTCCCACCTGCCTGTGTTTGGCCCATAGTCCTCTAAACATATCCCATCCACGTCCCTGTCCAAATGTTTATTAAATGTTGTGATAGTACCTGCCTAACTACTGTACCTCCTCTGGCAGCTCATTCCAAAGTTGTCCCTCAGGTTCCTATTAAATCATGCTCCCCTCACCTTAAACTTATTTCCTCTGGTTCTTGATTCCCTCACGATGGGTAAAAGGCTCTGTGCATTTGCCCTATCTTTTCCTCTCAGGAAATTATACATTTCTTTAAGATCACCCCCCGTCCTCCTGTGCTCCAAGGATTAAAGGCCTTGCCTGTTCAACCTTTCCCTATAAATCAGGCCCTCGAGTCCTGGCAACATCCTCGTAAATCTGCTCTGCACCCTTCTTTTCCAGCTTAACCACATCTTTCGTATAACAGAGTGGCCAAAACTGAGCACAATACTCTAATTGTGGCCTCACTAATGTCTGGTACAACTTTAACATAAGCTCCCAATTTCTCTACCCCATACTCTGAGTGATGAAGGTCGATGTGCTGAAACCCTTCGAGACCACCCTATCTACCTGTGATGCCACTTTCAAAGTGACTTGTAAAGTATTCCCCCAAGTATTGGAATATAAATTTATTCATCAGCTGAAGAGGTTGATACACAACCCAATAGAAAGTAACAACATCGTTCCCGACCTAAAAGCTCATCTATCCATGTTCTCCAGAAATGCTGCCTGATCCGCTGAGTTACTCCAGCTCTTTGTGTCCTTTTGTGTAAACTCAAGTTCAAGTTCAAGTGAGTTTATTGTCATGTGTCCCTGTATAGGACAATGAAATTCTTGCTTTGCTTAAGCACACAGAAAATAGTAGGCATTTACTACAAAACAGATAAATGTGTCCATATACCATGATATAAATATATACACACATGAATAAATAAACTGGTTGTGCAAATAACAGAAAGTGGTTGCTAATAATCAGAGTTTTGTCCGAGCCAGGTTTAATAGCCTGGTGGCTGAGGGGAAGTAGCTATTCCTGAACCTGGTTGTTGCAGTCTTCAGGCTCCTGTACCTTCTACCTGAAGGTAGCAGGGAGATGAGTGTGTGGCCAGGATGGTGTGGGTCTTTGATGATACTGCCAGCCTTTTTGAGGCAGCGACTGCGATAAATCCCCTCGACTAGCATCTGCAGTTCCTTGTTTCTACATTTTTGCTAAGCTTTGTATTTGTATTGTACTTTTCACAACAGCAGGATATCTAAATGTAACTTACAGCCGAGATGCTTTAGAACAGCAAGTCTCCACTAAGAGTGTTACAGCCAATTTGAGTGTCAGCAACATTCCACAAACAGCATTGTGATAATAGAGTCAGCTGTGCAACTAGTTAGCTGGTGATACTGAAGTCAGGGTGCAGCCGGTGGAGTCAGGTTCGATCCTGCCCTCTGGGGCTGTTTGTGTGGAGTTTGTATGTTCTCCCTTTGACCGTGTGGTCTCCTTCATGAGCTCCGGTTTCCTCCCACATCCCAAAGACGTGGAGGTTTGTAGGTTCACAAAAATGCTGGAGAAACTCAGCGGGTGCAGCAGCATCTATGGAGCGAAGGAAATAGGCAATGTTTCGGGACGAAACGTTGCCTATTTCCTTCGCTCCATAGATGCTGCTGCACCCGCTGAGTTTCTCCAGCATTTTTGTGTTCCTTCGATTTTCCAGCATCTGCAGTTCCTTCTTAAACACAGAGGTTTGTAGGTTAATTGGCCCTCTGTAAATTTGGCCCTTATGTGTAGGGAGTGGCTAGGAAAGTGGAATAACATAGTGAGCAGGTGATGAATGTGGACTCAGTGGACTGAAGAGCCTGTTTCCATGCTGTAACTCTAAAACTAAAGCTATGTGTATTTTTCCACTTTCTCCCTGTGATCGCATGGATTTGTTCCCAGTTCTCTGGTTTCCTCCCACATCCCAAACATGTGCGGGTTTGTAGATCAATTGGGCTCTGGAAATTACTCCAAGTATATAGGGAGTGGGGATAGGGTTGCCAACTGTCCCGTATTAGCCGGGACATCCCGTATATTGGGCTAAATTGGTTTGTCCCTTACAGGACCGCCCTTGTCCCATATCGGGTCGAGGGGACTGTCGGATCGGAGCGCCGCATCCGGCCCTGCCTCACCTGTCCCGACGTAGTGCAGCCCATTAGATATTTTTATTGCCCACAAGTCTAATGTATGTGTGTGCCCGATACAAGCTTTATATGCACACAATCACTATATCTTGACTCCCAAGTCCTTGTTCTAAAATAAAGTTGATTCAGCATGGTTAAAAATGGACGGTACATGCTGTCATTGGATGGTTATGCAGAATTATCCTACTGAACACATTCAGCGTACAGTTATTCCCCTGTCCCACTTAGGAAACCTGAACGGAAACCTCTGGAGACTTTGCGCCCCACCCAAGGTTTCCGTGCGGTTCCCGGAGGTTGCAGGTGGTTTCCGGAGGTTGCAGGTAGTGGAAGCAGGTAGGGAGACTGACAAAAATCTCCTGGAACCACCAGGAACTGCACGGAAACCTTGGGTGGGGCACAAAGTCTCCAGAGGTTTCCATTCAGGTTTCCTAAGTGGGACAGGGGCATTAAACATCGTGAGCTGTGAAGTTGGACGATGTTCACGTGACTGAAACAGCCAGTGCGGAAGTTTTTTTCTTTCTTGCTTAATTTTATTTTTTCAATTACTTTTGGGGACGATCAGCCATGATCACAATGAATGGCGGTGCTGGCTCGAAGGGCCGAATGGCCTCCTCCTGCACCTATTGTCTATCTTTCTATGTTCTATGTTTCTATCACTTCGTTAAATTATTTTGTTAAATAATTTCTGTCCTTTAAACTGATTTTGTTTGTCTCTGATTAACAGACACATTTAAAAACTGCAGAGATGTCTTTGGTAGCTGTGAGTTGTTGAAGGCCATTAAAGTGTGGCTTCAGGATTCTCCACTCATGGTCCAGCCACAACCTGTAGGATGGCGAGGGGAAATCCCAGAGCATCATTTGACCTGCGGGCAATAACAATATCTAGCCATGGGCATAGCACAGGAAGCAAGCAGGGCACGTCAAGAATAATTCAACCCATTGAGCAATTAATCAGTTTCACTGCCATTGATTGAGGAATGAATAATGTCTGAGTCTCTGGAAACAATTCCTCTTCTGAACTTGTGCCACAATATCTATACTGACCACCTGAGCTGTCGGAACGAATCAAACTTAGCACACACTGCTGTTGCAAAAAACAAACTGCTGGAGGATGTCAAGATATGTTGACGGAAATGGACAAATGATCTTTCGGGTTAGGACCTTACTTTAGCGTAAGATAGACACAAATAGCTGGAGTAACTCGGCGGGTCAGACAGCATCTCAGGAAAAAAGGAATAGGTGACGTATCAGGTCAAGACCCTAAAGGGCCTGTCCCACTGACACGACCTTTCAGCGACCATCTTCGACCTTCAAGCTCGAGGGCAACCGCCTGGAAAACCTCGAGCTGGATCGACCGTCAGCGATGAAACCGTGTGCGCCGGATCGACTGACCACACACAAACACATTATATCCAGAGACTCAGACATTATTCATTCCACAATCAATGGCAGTGAAACAGATTAATTTGATTGCTGAGATTCCAGCTATTAACAATATGTAATTGATAAACAAAATGTGTTTTGATTACGATATGTATATGCTTCTAATAAAAAATATTATATAAAATTAAAAAATTAAAAAAAGAATGTGGAAAAAGAAAGTTGCAAATGTAAAATAACTAAGAATAAAATAACAAAATGGAACAAGAGCTGGAATTGATTATTTGAAATTGTTGGACTTAATTTCACATAATTAACATTACAGCCTGAAGGTAGTAATGAGTAATGTGCTCAGTTAGGAAATGAAGTGCTATGTCGTGAGCTGTGATAAAGCACCACACAGTACCATGAGCTAAAGAGTGGAATATTAGATAAGGAATGAGTTTAGTTTACTTCATTGTCACATGTACCGAGTTAGTGAAAAGATTTTGTTGCGTGCTAACCAGTCAGCGGAAAGACAATGCATGTGTCGGAAGGAACTGCAGATGCTGGTTTAAACCAAAGATAGACACAAAAAAATGGAGTAACTCAGCGGGACAGGCAGCATCTCTGGAAAGAAGGAACGGGTGACATCACCCACTCCTTCTCTCCATAGACGCTGCCTGTCCCGCTGAGTTACTCCAGCTTTTTGTGTCTATCTTCGAAAGACAATACATGATTGCAATCGAGTCATTTACACTGTATAGATACATGATAAGGGAATAACGTTTAGTGCAAAATAGGGCCTATTCCTACGCTGTATTGTTCTATGTATGCAAACTTATCTTAATACAATATAAACTGGATTTTTTTGTGCCTTCCCTTGCAGTGGAAAGTGTTGATTCTGCTGTGGGGACGTTCATGTTAAATTCTATAGCGTGTTGTGTCTTTTTTAATTTTTTATATGGATGTATGGTAATCTGATTTCTTCTCTGTAAAACACTTTAGCTTCAACGTGATTTAATTTAAAAGTGTTATATAAATAAAAATTACTTACTTACTAACTAATTGTGCGTTCTTACTAGTGTGGTTTATGGTGCAAGCCAATGACATTTGGTTTGTAGTGAACTATTGTTTAAAGTTGATGCCGCCAATTTAAAACCAGATGACATGCAAAGTGTTCATTTTTATCATTTGTCCGGTCCATCACAGGAAAAAGAAACATAAGAATAGGTTTCTATTGATATACAGGCTTAATATCATTATGTGTTGGTTTAAAGTAGATCATTTTTGATTATAAAAATTTTGCGGGTTGAACTCACTAATGTGGATAAGAACTATTTATCAAATTTAAAGACTTAATTGAAAAACTGTCGAATTAACCAGCCAATGAGTTGGTTACTGAACATGGAACGGTCACACCCTCACCATCATCCAAAGTTTCAAAACTTATCCAGATGTTGCCTACAGGAAATCAGTTCTTGTTTTGGGTAGAACACTGGAAATAAAAAACAGAATTTTTTTTTTTAACTCATTAAAGGTCGTGTATTACATTTTACAGATCCTCATAAGCTCTGTTGACAGTTCTGAATGGTAAGGTATCGTTTGAGAGAAGGGAGCTTGATTAAAATCCAGAGCTGATTTAACTTCTGGGTATCATAAGAATCTTACCCAGTGGCTTTCCCACAAAATGAGATGACCTGACCGGAAACTGGTTTCGTTTCCAGAGAGAAAAAAAACCTATCCATCAGGTCAGTCAGAGGCCCCATAATAAAGTGGGAACGTACCTCTAAAAAAATTAGTTGCGTTCCCTTGCGAATCCTTTAATTTCCATCTTGCTGCAAGAATGTTCTCTGTAATTAGCTTGGGCTTTCCCTCCGTGATCCTGAAGACTCTACTATAATGGAAAACCAAAAGGGGACTTTTATTTCCCCGGAGAATTCCCAAAGCCCTGCTGGTCAAAGATCTTTCATTGCACGGGCATCAACTATTAGCTGTCGGATGCAGTACACACATTATTTCAATGGCAATAGAGCCATAAAAAATGGCTGTTGTTGGTGGTGTTAACTGCTTTTAAAAGGCTGCACTGCAAAAAAAAAATCCTGAAGACTCTCTACTATAATGGAAAAGCAAAAGGGGCCTTTTATTTCCCCAGAGAATTCCCAAAGCCCTGCTGTTCTAAGATCTTTTGTTGCAGGGACATCAACTATTGGCGGTTGGATGCAGTACACAAATTATTTCATAGATACATAGATACATAGAAAATAGGTGCAGGAGTAGGCCATTCGGCCCTTCGAGCCTGCACTGCCATTCAATATGATCATTGCTGATCATCCAACTCAGTATCCCGTACCTGCCTTCTCTCCATACCCTCTGATCCCTTTAGCCACAAGGGCCAAATCAATGGCAATAGAGTCATAGAGTGATACAGTGTGGAAACAGGCCCTTCGACCCATCTTGCCCACACCGGCCAACATGTCCCAGCTACACTATTCCGAAGAACTTGCATTTGGCCCATATCCCTCTAAACCTGTCCTATCCATGTACCTGTCTAACTGTTTCATAAACATTGGGATAGTCCGAGCCTCAACTACCTCCTCTGGCAGCTTGTTCCATACATGTGAAAAAGGTACCCCACAGATTCCTATTAAATCTCTTCCCCTTAACCCTTAATTTAGGTTAGTTTAGAGATACAGCGCGGAAACAGGCCCTCCGCGCTGACCAGCGATCCCCGCACATTAACACTATCCTACACCCACTAGGGACAATTTTTACATTTACCAAGCCACTTAACCTACAAACCTGCACGTCTTTGGAGCGTGGGAGGAAACTGTAGATCTCGGAGAAAACCCACGCAGGTCATGAGGAGAGCGTACAAACTCCGTACAGACAGCACCCGTGGTCGGGATCGAACCAGGGGTCTCTGGCGCTGCATTCGCTGTAAGGCAGCAACTCTACTGCTGCGCCACCGTGACTGCCCTTGAACCTATGTCCTCTGATTCTCGATTCCCCTACTCTGGGCAAGAGATTCTGTGCATCGACCCGATCTGTTCCTCTCATTGGTTGTAAAAGAGCAGCAGGGGGAAGCTCTTCAGCAGATCCTTCTCCATCTCCAACTCGTGGATGTAATCTGGAGCACCCAAAGAAAACCCATGCAGTCACAGGGTGAACGTACAAACTCTACAAGGACAGAACCCATAGTCAAGTTCGAACCTGGGTCTCTGGCAGGGTAAGGCAGCAACTCTACCGTTCAGCCACCATGCCCCCTTAAACACTTTCTGTTCCTCTCTTCTTCACGTGTTGGTTTCTGAGGCTAATTGTCGCAAGGCTTCGCTGAGCTTAGTTTCAAATATCAGCAGAGTCCCAGTAACAACATGGGGCCCTAACGAGAATATATCAGTTACCAGTTGGTGTGTTTCAGACCTGGGCTCATGCAGAAATAGAGGTTAAGTGAATTCCTACAATTTCAACTGCTTGCACAGTCTGTTCAGCAAGCGGGTGGGGATAAACCTGGAACCAGCTTGAACTATCAGCAGTTTCCTGGCAAGTGTTCACTCCAATAAGTTAGTTACATTTGTAATTCAATTGTAAATTACCGCAAAATGTCTACATATAGGGTTGATATTCAAATTGAAGAAAAGATTGCATAGCCCAGCAGGAGGAGATCTGAGGTTAGGACAAAAATATGAGTGAAAAGCGAAAGGGGACTTATGAAGCGACCACAACCAAAGCCCTTCATTCCCTTCTTTATGGCACTGCTGAAACCGTAGAACAGAGATGAGGAAACACTTTAGAACAGAGATGAGGATACACTTTTTTAGAATGGAAATGAGGAAACACTTTTTCACACAGAGAGTTGTGAGTCTGTGGAATTCTCTGCCTCGGAAGGCGGTGGAGGCCGGTTCTCTGGATACTTTTGAGAGAGCTAGATAGGGCTCTTGAAGATAGCGGAGTCAGGGGATATGGGGAGAAGGCAGGAACAGGATACTGATTGTGGATGATCAGCCATGATCATATTGGATGGCGGTGCTGGCTCGAAGGGCCGAATGGCCTCTACTCCTGCACCTATTGTGTATTGTCTCACTTCATTGAAGCATCTGCTCAAGTGAATTGATATTTCACAATGGAGACTCGAGGAACTGCAGAAGCTGGTTTACCACAAAAGACCTAAAGTGCTGGAGTAACTTCAGTAGGTCAGGCAGCATCTCTCAACAATTTTTAGATATTTCTGGGTATTTTTAAGGCAGAGATTGACAGATACCTGATTACTAAGGGTGTCAAGGGTTATGAGGAGAACTGGATTGAGAGTGAAAGATAGATCAGTTATGATTGAATGGAAGAATAGACTTGATGGACTCAATGGCCTACTTCTGCTCCTGTGACATGAACTTATGAGAACATGTATAGGTGACCTTTCAAAATTGGGACCCTTCTTCAGATTCTCAGCCTGAAAAAATGTCCCAATTTGAAATCACTTATCTCCAGAGATGCTGCCTGACCTGCTAAGTTATTCCAGCACTTGATATTTCCTAGGTAGTCAAAAATGTTGGAGAAACTCAGCGGGTGAGGCAACATCTATGGAGCGAAGGAAATAGGCAACGTTTCAGGTCGAAACCCTTCTTCAGTCTCAGTCCCACACATCTGGGAGACATCTGCCGCTCAGGTGACGTTTTGGGTCAAGACCCTTCATCAGACATTTCTCATATATGCGCTGTTGGGATCGGCAAGACAAGTACTGCCCATTATATTTACCCATGAGAGGTTATTGAACTACTGCAATTCTTCAGATGAAGTTACTGTTGAGGGGGAGTTTCCATGCTTTGGATCCAGTAATGATGCCGGATCAGGAACATATTTCCAAGTCAGATGATATAGAAGTGAACGAGGTTCTTTGGTTACACTACGGACTTAGGTTTTTGCACTATTATACCTACTTTGTGAACAGTTCGACTGTAATCATGCATAGTCTTTCCACTGACTAGACAACAAGCAACAAAAATGCTTTTCACTGTAGCTCAGTACACGTGACAACAAATGCAACTATTAATGTATTGAATACGTTTTTGTTTATTATATATTTATCTGTGTGTATTGTATTTACCAGCTTATTAAGCTGCTGCAAGTAAGAATGTCACTGTTCAATTGTCAGTAAATATACGGTGGAGGTAGATACAATGGAAGCATTTGCGAGGGTTTTGAATAGAAACATGGATATATGTAGGGTATATGAAAGAACTGCAGATGCTGGTTTAAATTGAAGGTAGACACAAAATGCTGGAGCAACTCAGCGGGACAGGCAGCATCTTTGGAGAGAAGGAATGGATATGTAGGAAATGGAGAGATATGGATCGTACAGGTCGAGGAGATTAGTTTAAGTTGACATTATGTTTGGCAAGGATATTGATGGTCATAGAATCTGTTCCTCTGCTGTACAGAACAGTATTACACAACATGTTCTATCTTGTGTAATAATTTCAATGGACAATAGTTTTCCCTAAGATGCTGTCTAGCCAGTAAATATTATGTGCTAGCATTTTCCTCCCATTAAGAAATGCTATCATTCTGCAGTAAATGAGCTGAAAAACATTACTTGTGCCATTGTGTATTATGACAACCCAGCACTCATATGTCATTGAGTAACAGATATTAAAAACATCTCACTAGGTAAATATTTCTAAATGTAGGTGCGTATGAATCTTAACCAGTCGGCAGCACAGTGGTGCATCGGAGGAGATTCAGCCTTACACCAGCAGAGGCCCGGGTTCAATCCTGACTACAGGTGCTGTCTGTACGGAGTTTGTACATTCTCCCTGTGACCACGTGGGTTTACTCCAGGTGCTCTAGTTTCCTCCCACACACCTGAGACGTACAGGTTTGTAGGGTGATTGGCTTCAGTAATTATTTCTGGGGTGTAGGGTAGAACTAGTGAATGGGGGATTGTTGGTCGGCACGGACTCGGTGGGCCGAAGGGTCTGTTTCCACGCTGCATCTAAAACTAAAAACTAAAACAGTGGATTCTATTTATTTTAGTCAAACTTTGAGCATCTTTGTTCTCCTTTTCCTCTAATCTGTACTTTCATTTCCTCTGTGCTAGTTCTGTTTGATTTCATCCTCACAGGGCTGTAGTTGCAACCCTTCACTGCCCTGTTTGCATCTGAGACCTTTCTACCTCTGGGATTTGGTTCTTTTTCCTGCAGTTGCAATTCCTCAACTTGTTCTCTGCCCAAAACACTACTTAGGTCCAAATTGAAAGCAAATGTCTCCCTGAGATCTGACGATGTTTCTTTGCTCTGGTGTCACAAGGCCCATCTGCCCCTTTTCCTGTGTGGGAAGGAACAGCAGATGCTGGTTTAAACCGAAGATAGACACGAGAAGCTGGAGTAACTCAGCGGGACAGGCAGCATCTCTGGAGAGAAGTAGTTGGTGACGTTCCTGAAGAAGGGTCTCGACCTGAAATGTTACCCGTTCCTTCTCTCCAGAGATGCTGCCTGTCCCGCTGAGTTACTCTAGCTTTTTGTGCCCCATTTCCTGGCCCTTTGGTTAATTCACAGCAGTTGGACAAACTATACTTGTTCGCACTGCTCCAGAGAGCGCTTGCAGAGGCTGGGATTTCCATGCTGCACATAAAACAAGTTCCATTGACACGTTTTTGCAAATTGGAAACACAAAACGTGCCTTATTAAATAATATCTTGCTGTTTTTTTTAGCATAGGCAACAGAATCTAATCCTCTGCTTCACAGTTCAGACATTAGTAAAATAATCTGGTTGTGGCTGTCTGATTTCTTCCACTCCCCCCCCTCTCTTTCTCTCTCTCTCCGACTTTCTGCTGGGGAACTGCAGGATAATTATAGCAATCCGAGCAGCCCACCGATTAAGATCAGAACCTTCAGTAAAAACTATCGGATCCAAACCAGGTTTAGGCTAATTTTGATGACTGCATAGCGTAGTAAATTTACTTAGTAGGCAATGAAAAGTGCTCACAACCTCTGATTAATATTGAAAGGTAATCATCGTCATTCCATTTCTCATTAAACTGTGTTTTCCTTCATTTTTCTCTTCATGTGTAGGGTCATTTAGCCATCGAGTGATACAGTGGAAACAGGCCCTTCGGCCCATCGCCCCGAGCCAGATGCTAGCCCCTTTACCGGGATTATATAGTAGTTAATAGAATATTTATAAAATAGTTGTTTCTAAAATAGACTGGATAGACTCGGCTTGTACTCGTTAGAATTTAGAAGATTGAGGGGGGATCTTATAGAAACTTACAAAATTCTTAAGGGGTTGGACAGGCTAGATGCAGGAAGATTGTTCCCGATGTTGGGGAAGTCCAGAACACGGGGTCACAGTTTAAGAATAAAGGGGAAATCTTTTAGGTCAAGATGAAAATGTTATTTTTCACAGAGAGTGGTGAATCTCTGGAATTCTCTGCCACAGAAGGTAGTTGAGGCCAGTTCATTGGCTATATGTAAGAGGGAGTTAGAGGTGGCCCTTGTGGCTAAAGGGATCAGGGGGTATGTAGAGAAGGCAGGTACAGGATACTGAGTTGGATGATCAGCCATGATCATATTGAATGGCGGTGCAGGCTCGAAGGGCTGAATGGCCTACTCCTGCACCTATTTTCTATGGTTCTATAACATTTGTACAAAGAGGCCAAGAATACAGGCAAGGAAGATGTGAAAATATTAATGTGGCCAGAAATGGAATATTGCCTCCAGTTCTGGGCACTCAGAACATAGTGAAGGCGTTAGAAAGGGTATGTAAGAGATTTACTAAAATTATTCAGGAATGATAGACTTTGGTGCAGGCTCGAAGGGCTGAATGGCCTACTCCTGCACCTATTTTCTATGTTTCTATGTTTGATGATTTTGTAACACGATGATTTGTATGTCACCACGGTTTTGGTTTCATTTGGTTTTTGTATCGTGTTGAAATTAAATACATTTTTTTTATATACAAAAAAAAAACATGTCCCAGCTACACTAGTCAAGAGTTGGAGCATTCAATAGAAAAAAAGATACATTGCAGAAATAGACAAGTGTGCGTGAAGTAACGTGAATGTAACTGAAATACCCAGGCTTAACCTTAACCTTATAGAAACATAGAAAAATAGGTGCAGGAGTAGGCCATTCGGCCCTTTGAGCCAGCACCACCATTCAATTTGAATGGACGAGAGAGTGGGATAACATAGAACTAACATGAATGGTTAATCAATGGTTGCATGGCTAGGTAGGCCAAAGTAATTGTTTCCATGTTGTGCCTTACAATTCATTTCAACATCTCTCCTGTTTATAAAGCAGAAATTGATAGGTTCTTGATTAGGAAGGGTGTTACAGGTTGCGGGGAGAAGGCAGGAGAATGGGATTGAGAAGGTAAGATAAATCAGCCATGATTGAATGGTAGAGCAGACCCGACGGAGCGAATGGTCTAATTCTGCTCCAATGCCTTATAGTCTTACTTCTGCTATAAAAGTTTAATTTCCATGACAACACCTCTTGTGCTTCAACCTTTCTGTAGCACTCATTAATTACAGACAATTCCTGACATACAGTCCTTATACTGGGGGTGGTGGGAGAGGGAGATGGAGGCAGTGGCAGATAGTAAGGCATTAAAGGCAGTATAAAGATAAGCTTCTCCGTAGATTGTCACCTTGTTGTGGTGGAGAAGCTTGTGTGGTCCTGAGAGGGATGCCGCCTGGAGCTACGCTCCTGGTAGGGCCACCCATAGGGCAGTAAGGTCGAGGGGGCGGTCTCTGACAAAGAGCCAATCCAACCAAGACCTTAATGGTGGAACTGGCGGAGGACGATGGCTGACCTTAGTGGAGCGTCACAACGGCTGGGAAGGCGGATGAAGGCTGCAGCAGAAAAGGGTCTCCGGTCGTCTTGAACTCCATGCCACTGGATCCTGACCCAGATCTGTCAAGGAACGTGGGGTGGCTGTCATGCACAGGCGTCCTCCCAAAAGAGGACAGTCATAATCGTTTCGAGTGACCGCCGATGAAGACGATGATAAAGATAAGATAGTGGCATTTAGGTGGACACGTGTGTATATGCAGGGAATGAGGCGATGTGAGCCACATTGAGGCAGAGGAAACTAGGTTGACGGCATCACATTTGGCATGGACATTGTTGGCTACAGGGTCTGTTCCATGACCGGGTGAATTTGCAACTGCTTTGGTTTCTTCCCCCATCCCAAATGTATGCAGGCCAATAGGTGCTGTATGATGTCCCTAGTGTAGGGGAGCGATAGAATGCATTCTGGGGAGAGTTCATGGAAATGTTGAGAGAATAAAATGGGTTAGGATAGATTAATGTAGAAGGTTGGCATAGACTCAGTGGGCTGAATGGCCTATATTTACTGTGTGATCCTGCCTGACTCCAGTACATGTCCCAGAGATTCACGGAAAGGTCCATTTGCCTTATTACATCCCTACCATCTACCAGAGTTGTGAACAGACCAGTCCCAGTCCCACACACGCATCCTGTACATCTGCAGCTTATGTCCTTCCAGATATTGATCTAGCTCCCTTTGCCTGTTTTTATGATTTTAAAAATTCCCATTAGGTCCCATCCGTGTAGAATACAGAGAGCTTCTTCAGTCTGCCAAAGTCTATCATTCCTGAATAATTTTAGTAAATCTCTTACATACCCTTTCTAACGCCTTCACTATGTTCTGAGTGCCCAGAACTGGAGGCATTATTCCATTTCTGGCCACATTAATATTTTCACATCTTCCTTGCCTGTATTCTCGGCCTCTTTGTACAAATGTTATAGAAACATAGAAAATAGGTGCAGGAGTAGGCCATTCGGCCCTTCGAGCCTGCACCGCCATTCAATATGATCATGGCTGATCATCCAACTCAGTATCCTGTACCTGCCTTCTCTCCATACCCCCTGATCCCTTTAGCCACATCTAACTCCCTCTTAAATATAGCCAATTAACTGGCCTCAACTACCTTCTGTGGCAGAGAATTCCACAGATTCACCACTCTCTGTGTGAAAAATGTTTTTCTCATCTCGGTCCTAAAAGATTTCCCCCTTATCCTTAAACTGTGACCCCTTGTTCTGGACTTCCCCAACATCGGGAACAATCTTCCTGCATCTAGCCTGTCCAACCCCTTAAGAATTTTGTAAGTTTCTATAAGATCCCCCCTCAATCTTCTAAATTCTAGCGAGTACAAGCCGAGTCTATCCAGTCATTCTTCATATGAAAGTCCTGCATTCCAGGAATCAGTCTGGTGAACCTTTTCTGTACTCCCTCTATGGCAAGAATGTCCTTCCTCAGATTAGGAGACCAAAACTGTACGCAATACTCCAGGTGTGGTCTCACCAAGACCCTGTTCCACTGCAGTAGAACTTCCCTGCTCCTATACTCAAATCCTTTTGCTATGAATGCTAACATACCATTTGATTTCTTCACTGCCTGCTGCACCTGCAAGCCTACTTTCAATGACTGGTATACCATGACACCCAGGTCTCGTTGCATCTCACCTTTTCCTAATCGGCCACCATTCAGATAATAGTCTACTTTCCTGTTTTTTGCCACCAAAGTGGATAACCTCACATTTATCCACATTATACTCCATCTGCCATGCATTTGCCCACTCACCCAGCCTATCCAAGTCACCTCGCAGCCTCCTAGCATCCTCCTCACAGCTAACACTGCCCCCCAGCTTCGTGTCATCCGCAAACTTGGAGATGTTGCATTCAATTCCCTCGTCCAAATCATTAATATATATTGTAAATAGATGGGGTCCCAGCACTGAGCCTTGCGGTACCCCACTAGTCACTGCGTGCCATTGTGAAAAGGACCCGTTTACTCCTACTCTTTGCTTCCTGTCTGCCAGCCAGTTCTCTATCCACATCAATACTGAACCCCCAATACCGTGTGCTTTAAGTTTGTATACTAATCTCTTATGTGGGACCTTGTCGAAAGCCTTCTGAAAGTCCGGATATAACACATCCACTGGTTCTCCCTTATCCACTCTACTAGTTACATCCTCGAAAAATTCTATAAGATTCGTCAGACATGATTTACCTTTCATAAATCCATGCTGACTCTGTCCAATGAATTCACCACTTTCCAAATGTGCTGCTATCCCATCTTTAATAACTGACTCTAGCAGTTTCCCCACTACCGATGTTCATACATGTTCCCTCATTTGGACAGGTGCATGGACGAGACATGTTTAGAGGGGTAAGGGCCAAACGCCCTATGGCATTGGTTTACACAATACCACTTCTGATCTCATGAGGGGAGAATAGTCTTTGAAGGAGCTGAAAATTGATCCGTACATGGGTGTGTGAAAGCTTGGTCATTTTATTTTACCTGCTGGGAGATATTATCTCTCTACTTCTCTAACTAGTTCTTACCTGTCTAAGTGAATATACACCTATGGACCAATTCCATTCAAAAAAGGGTTGAAAGACATAGGTAGACTAAAATGCTGGAGAAACTCAGTGGGTGCGGCAGCATCTATGGAGCTATGAAAGACAGAGATCTGAAGGGTGTGTACTTTCATGAGAAAGTGTTGATCAGACAGTCACAGAGTCATACAGCATGAAAATAGGCCCTTCGGCCTAACTTGCCTACAATTGCCCCATCTACACCAGTCCCACCTGCCCAGTTAGGCCCATTCCCTCTAAATCATTCCTGTCCATGTCCTATCTAAATGTCATAGAATCACAGTGTGGAAACAGGCCCTTCAGCTCAACTTGCCTACACCGACCAACATATGCCATCTACATTAGTCCCATCTGCCTACGTTTGGCCCATATCATAGAAACATACAAACATAGAAAATAGGTGCAGTAGGAGTCCATTCGGCCCTTCGAGCCAGCACCGGCATTCATTGTGATCATGGCTGATCGTCCCCTATCAATAACCCGTGCCTGCCTTCTCCCCATATCCCTTGATTCCACTAGCCCCCCCTAGAGCTCGATCTAACTCTCTCTTAAATCCATCCAGTGACTTGGCCTCCACTGCCCCCTGTGGCAGGGAATTCCATAAATTCACAACTCTCTGGGTGAAAAAGTTTTTTCTCACCTCAGTCTTAAATGACCTCCCCTTTATTCTAAGACTGTGGCCCCTGGTTCTGGACTCGCCCAACATTGGGAACATTTTTCCTGCATCTAGCTTGTCTAGTCCTTTTATAATTTTATATGTTTCTATAAAATCTCCCCTCATCCTTCTAAACTCCAGTGAATACAAGCCTAGTCTTTTCAATCTTTCCTCATATGACAGTCCCGCCATCCCAGGGATCAATCTCGTGAACCTACGCTGCACTGCCTCAATCACAAGGATTCCCTCTAAACCTGTCCTATCCATGTACCTGTCTAATTGCTTCTTAACGTTGCGATAGTCCCTGCCTCAACTACCTCCTCCGGCAGCTTGTTCCATGCACCCACCACCCTTTGTGTGAAAATGTTCCCCCTCAGATTCCCATAAAACCTGTCCCCCCATACCTTAATTCAATGCCCTCTGGTTCTCAATTCCCCTACTCTGGACAAGAGACTCTGTGTGTCTACCTAATCTATTCCTCATGATTTTATACACCCCTATAATATCATCCCTCATCCTCCAGCGCACCAGGGAATAGAGTCCCAGCCGCTTTTAAATGTTATTATAGTAATTAGTAATTAATTAGTCATTAATAATAGTATTGCTAATTAAATCCCTGGAAGGCAAAATCATGTAAACTAATCCACATGATCTTTTATTGTCACTGGAAATAAAATAACTCTGCTATCGGAGAAAGAATATTATCATCAAACAATGTCACAAGTTCCAATTTGTAACATTTAAAATTCACAACACATAGCAATGACACTGAATCTCCACCAGTTGAAATATTCAAAACACCCTCCTGTGGCATGCATCGTAATAGTTTGTGCTGTTGAAAACGGCAAACACATCCTTTCGTACAAAGTTTAAAAAATTCTCGAAACGGCAGAGGCGTTTGGAATGTGCTTTGAGTCCGGAACAGAATGAGGTCTGGGATGTGACGTCATCACCGTTATACAGGATGCGCACAAAGTTCTTCTTTTTGTCCTTTCTGTTTTGCCAAATTTCGAAGATTAACCGGGCACCGAATCGAGGGAAGCTGGCGTGGGTGATGCCCAAAGCACTCAGCATGGGCGCCACTGTGACGTCGTGGGCAGAGTAAAGAGCAAATATCTCGTCCTTCATTCCCTGCGCGATCCGCTGCATGCGTGTGACGGTCTGGTTTAATATTGGGTGGGTTGCAAGCAGTGCATACTTATAGTACAGCTTCTTTCTCTGCCTGTCTTGCTCGTCCTCTAGCTGATGGGCCTTGATGGCCCTGAAGTGCTCCAGTTTGATGCATCCCTGTTTGGTGCAGGGAAACGAGACGTTGTGGCAAAAATGGCACAGCAGCGAATCGATGGGGTTGGCCGCTCTCAACTGCCTGGTGGGGACCCCCACGATCTTTGCCATCTCGATGTACGTCCGCTCCAACACGTTATTCTTCACGCGCAGGTTGTACTGCCGCCGTTGCTCTTCCTCCAGATAGTGGTTGCGCATGGGGCAATCACAACTGTTGGAGCAGAAGATGGTGCTCCACTGGTGACGGACCCGGATCTTACCCCAGTCAAATCTCGGCAACAGACTGTACAGTAGCGCCAGCCCGCTCTCCAGTGTACGGCTCTTCCCTGTCGATTCCACGTACAGTTGCTTCATTGTCCAGTTGTCGGGCAGCAGCCTGTGATTCCTAATGTACTTGCTGTGCAAATGTTCCCCATTCAGGAGATGCTGGACCACACCTGCAGGCAAATAACACAAGACTTAACAAAAACGTTTCTAACCTTGCGGGCATGGGCGGCACGGTGGCACAGCAGTGGAGTTGCTGCCTTACAGCGCCAGAGACCCAAGTTCGATCCCGACTACGGGTGCTGTCTGTACGGAGTTTGTATGTTCTCCCTGTGACCTGCGTGGGTTTTCTCTGAGATCTTCGGTTTCCTCCCACACTCCAAAGACATACAGGATTGTAGGCTAATTGGCTTGGTGTAAATGTAAAATTGTCGCTAGTGTGTGTAGGATAGTGTTAGTGTGCAGGGATCGCTGGTCAGTGGGGACTCGGTGGGCCGAAGGTCTTGTTTCCATGTTGTATCTCTAAACGAAACTAAACGTTGGGTTTAAATTACTGTTAGACTTGATCTTTGTTACACTTTTCTCTATTCTTATGACAGTAAAAATGTTACTCAGTCCAAAATACAGTGTTGTCACTGATTTAATGCAGTGTACATAGAGGATGAAAGTTGGGAGGTCATGTTGCAGTTATATAAGATGTTGGTGAGGCAGCATTTAGAGTATTGTGTTCAGTTCTGGACACCATGTTATAGACAAGATGTTGTCAAGTTGGAAAGGTTACAGAGAAGATTTACGGGGATGTTGCCAGGACTCGAGGGTCTGAACTATAGGGAGAGGTTGAATAGGCTGAGACTTGGAGGATGAGAGATGATCTTATAGAGGTGTGCAAAAAGGATAGGTCGGGTAGATGCACAAAGTCTCTTGCCCAGAGTAGGGGAATCGAGAACCAGATGGCATAGGTTTAAGGTAAGGCGGGAAAGATTAAAGGGCTTGTCCCACTTTCATGACCTAATTCTGCGAGTTTGCCCTTGAATCATACTTGCAGCATGGTCATCACAAGGTGGTAGGAGGTCGTAGGTAGGTCGTGATGCTAGTCGTAGGTACTCGTGGCATCAAGTAGGTCGGGGCCTTTTTCAAGCCTTATGAAAATTGTCCACGAGTAAAAAAGGTCGTGAATTAGGTCGTGAAAGTGGGACGGGCTCTTTCATAGGAGTCTGAGGGGTAACTTTTCACGCAAAGGGTGGTGGGTGTATGAACGAGCTGCCAGAGGAGGTAGTTGAGGCAAGTACTATTGCAAGAGGGCCCGCCGTAGCGGCGACTGCGAACGGCTCAAAGGCCCCGACCACGGGTGAAGAAAGAGGAAGATGACTGAACTTTACTGCCTTCCCTCACAGTGGGGAACGTTGATTCCGCTGTGTGGGGATGGTCATGTTAAACTCTATCGTGTGTTGTGTTATTTTTATTCGTATGGCTGTATGGTAACTCAAATCTCACTGTACCAAATAGTGCATGTGACAATAAATGTAACTAGAACTTGAACTTGAGAAGCAATTAGACATGTACCTGTATAGGACAGGTTTAGAGGGATATGGGCCAAACACAGGCAGGTGGGATAGTGGTTGGTATGGGTTGGTGTGGGCAAGTTGGGCCGAAGGGCTCCTGTTTCCCTGCTGGCTCCTGTTTCCCAAGCAGCAGAGGGCCATTGACAACGCCCAGAGGATTGTCGGATGCCCTCTCCTTACCTTGGAGGACTTACACAGTTCCCGCTGCATCAAAAAATCCCAGAGTATTATAAAGGACATTTCCCACCCCGGACACTCCCTGTTTGAACTGTTACCGTCAGGCAGACGGTACAGATCTACAAGGACAAGGACAAACAGACTTAAAAACAGTTTTTACCCCACTGCTATAAAGGCACTAAATGTAGCCGCCAAGGAACGCAGGGGCGATACATACATACATGAAATCGACAGAAGGATGTAGGGCTGGGTGTTTATGCGTGCTATTTTTATGATATTTATTTTAGTTGTTTATCTTTTTAAATATTTTACTTTGTATGTATCGTTAGCTTTTAGAAATGTTTGAATGGTGCACTGACTGGCTGACATTTTACAATTTCGTTGTACATGGTTCATGTTACAATGACAATAAAGAAACTATTCTATTCTATTCTGGATGACTATGACAATGACTATAACTTGTATGGCCATAACTCAAATATGTGAAAACTAAACATTCATCAGCCTGTGATATCCGCTGCTAAAGATATGCTGTATCATGAAAGAGTATGCATAAGTATTGGTATTTTAAAGACAATATTTCAGTTTAGTTTAGTGATACAACATGGAAACAAGGCCTATTGGCCCACCAAGTCCACACCGACCATTGATCACCCATTCACACTAGTTCCATGTTATCGCATTTACGCATCCACTCCTTGAACATGAGGGGCAATTTGCAGAGGCCAATGAACTGACAAACCCGCACGTCTTTGGGATGGGGCCAGGAAACACGAGCACCTGGAGGAAACCCACGTGGTCACAGGGAGAACGTGCAAACTCCACACAGACAGCACCTGAAGACAAGATCAAGCCCAGGTCTCTGGGTCAGTGAGGCAGCAGCTCTACCAGTCCACCACTATCCCTCATGCCTGTGTTTGGCCCATATCCCTCTAAACCTGTCCTATTGAACGTTCTGTATCGAGCATGCCAATGATGGTAGTTTATTACCAAGGCAACCATTTCTCTCCACAGACATACACATCATATTCCAAAGATAGACACAAAATGCTGGAGTAACTCAGCGGGACAAGCAGCATCTCTGGATAGAAGGAATGGGTGACATTTCAGAAGGGTCTCGACACAAAATGTCTCCCATTCCTTCCATCCAGAGATGCTGCCCGTCCCGCTGAGATACTCCAGCATTCTGTGTCTATCTTCGGCTTAAACCAGCATCTGCAGTTCATTCCTACAACACATCATATTCCAGTTCTTCTGCTTGACATACGGCCTGACTGGCATGTGCAAGACCCATATTGGGATTCGCAGCATGTCCTTGTGATTGAGGCCAATTAAATCACATCCTTGTGATTGAGGCAGTGCAGCGTAGGTTCACAAAATTGATCCCTGGGATGGCAGGACTGTCATATGAGGAAAGATTGAAAAGGCTAGGCTTGTTATCACTGCAGTTTAGAAGGATGAGGGGGAATCTTATAGAAACATATACAATTATAAAAGGACTGGACAAGCAGGAAAAATGTTCCCAATGTTGGGCGAGTCTAGAACCAGGGGCCACAGTCTTAGAATAAAGGGGAGGTCATTTAAGACTGAGGTGAGCAAAAACTTTTTCACCCTGAGAGCTGTGAATTTATGGAATTCCCTGCCACAGAGGGCAGTGGAGGCCAAGTCACTGGATGGATTTAAGAGAGAGTTAGATAGAGCTCTAGGGGCTAGTGGAGTCAAGGGATATGGGGAGAAGGCAGGCACGGGTTATTGGTAGGGGACGATCAGCCATGATCACAATGAATGGCGGTGCTGGCGCGAAGGGCCGAATGGCCTCGATCGTCATTGTCATTTTCTCCTTGCCTCACCTGTTTGTGTTAGTTCCCCCATCTCGCAAACAGTGTGGCTGGGAAGGAGAGCAATGTTGTTCAAGGGGCTGTCCAGTTGGCCTTTAGCTGCATTGTTCCTGTTCTTTATAAAGTCCTTTAGCAGCCGATGAGAAGGTTCCCTTGTAACGGAGAGAAAAAAAAACACCTTAATAGGCCAGGATGTCAAAGGAGATATTCCAAAACACAACACTGTACACTGCAAGGGGCAGGAAGCGAGCGGGCAAGATCATCTCTGACCCCTCTCACTCTGGCCACAAACTCTTTGAATCACTCTTTGAAGGCGACTCCGGACTGTCAAAGCTGCCACAGCCAGACATAAAAACAGTTTTTATCCACGAGTAGTTGCTCTACTCAATAGCCAAAAATCTGTAGCGTCCCTTTGATCTGGTATTTTGTTGGTTCACATGCTTGATCAATGGTGTTTTATCATTAATGTTTTATTATTATTAATGTTTAGTGTTTTCTGAGTCATTTGTAACTGTCACTCTATGTCATGTTGTTACTTGTGGGCGGAGCATCACGGCAAATTCCTTGTATGTGAATACTTGGCCAATAAACTTACTTACTTACTTACATTAAATCTCAGATAAAACTTTAAAGTGGTGCAACGGAGTGGTGACATTTTAAGTGAAGTTCCTCTTAAAAAAGTTACTGCAGGCTTCTAATGCAAGATTTTCCTTATTATCTTTCCATTTCTGCACTGAAAGTTTCCTGACTATCAGTTTCCTGACAAAGCATCCCTCAGAATTAATGTTCTTGGATCTGACACTTCCTGTAAAGCTGTCAGTACAAACAGTGTATGTGTGGAAACAGGCCCTTCGGTCCACCTAGTCCATGCCGACACTTCTGAAGAAGGGTTCTGGCCCGAAACGTCACCCATTCTTTCTCTCCAGAGATGCTGCCTGTCCCGCTGAGGGCCAAAGGGCCAAATTGGCCTACTCCTGCACCTATTGTCTAATGTCCATTGTCTATTGTTACTCCAGCGTTTTATAACATATACTGTGTTCTCCAAACTTCTTGCAAACAAGGAATTTCTGAATGCTATGAAAAGTCTTGCCTTTGCTCTGTGCAGAATTTGTTCTCACTTTGCTTTCGTTAGCAGCAAACTGAGATTATTTGGTTTTGCTTACATTTTCTCTCCATTCTCCAGAGAGCACTAACTCTTGCCAGCCATTAATTGAATGGGGGACAGTTGTAGAATCTCACCCAAATTCCCATTCCTGCACCTCAGTGACCGAGTCAGGCATCTGCGAGCTGTATCTCATGTTCTTTGCACTAATTATCATCACACAACTTCGCAATAAGCTGGTAGACTACGCATGCCGTGACCAAAGAGAGGCACCAAATGCTGGAGAAACTCTTGAAGGGGAGGATGCTCCTCAAACTGCAGAACATCTTGGACAATACAGCTCACCTCCTCCAGGACAAACTAGTCAACCTGAGGAGTACCTTCAGCAAGTTCCACCAAGATGCAGTACAGAACGCCACAGGAGATCCTTTTTCCCTGTGGCTATCAAACTGTACAACTCCTCCCCCTTCTGTCGTTGGATAGACTGACTCCCCCCCACCAATCTTTGCACATCCCCAATCCTTTCCACTGGTCACTTTAATTTCACGTTTCACGTACCTTGTGTTTTATGACTGTTGGCAGCGCAAGCCCAATTTCCCTCCTGGGACAAATAAAGTTCTATCGTATCGATCGTAAAGGGATTCAAACACATGGTCCTCAATAGGCGGCATTGCTTATTTTAGTTAGTCTCCTTTAGGTTTATGTTAGTTGGTAAATACCAGTAGACTGGGTCTCACATGCATGAAGGATAGAAAGCTCAGGAAGTGACCACCTCTGGTAATTGAATAGATTAACATGCTGGCAAACTTAGTGAAATCTGACCTTGGCAACTGGTGGGTTGGTGGAAGGGAGCAGAAAAGTTGGAAAATGTGAACAAAATGTATATCGAATTTAATCTTGTGGGGGGCATAGGAGATTAGTTAAACTTGGCATCATGTTCGACGCAGACATTGTGGGCTGAAGAGCCTGCCTAGTTCAGTTTTTTAGTGTTTAGTTTAGTTTATTGTCACGTGTACCGAGGTACAGTGAAATGCTTGTGTTGCTTGCTATCCAGTCAGCAGAAAAAAATTCATCATTACAATTGTGCCATTACATTGTATAGTGTACAGTGTACAGCCTGGTCCTGCGCTCGACTGTTCTATGGCAAATTTATTTATATTCTGCACCAAGCCCTTTAATTAATTGGACTTTAAAAAAAAATCAATTTAATGTCACTTTAATCAAAAAAGGAACAGTCACAAAGGTACTGAAAACTGTAACGTCCAGGTTCAGGAACATCTTCTTCCCTACAGCCATTCGGCTATTAAACACCACAACCTCAAATAAGCTCTGAACTACATGGACAAGTATTGGTATTGTTGCACTGTTATTGTTTATTTGTGAAGTTTGTTTGGGCCAAGCGGCAACAGCTGCGTCCGCTGGACTGGAGGGCGGCACCTTCGACCACCCCAGGCCGTGGAGATTGAACCGGCCCGTTCGCGGAGCACGGTTGAGCCGCGGGACTGCGGAGGCCTGGATCGCCTCAGCGCAGAGGGAGAACAAGGAAGGAAGAGACAAAGACTTAAGACTTTTTGCCTTCACTGTGTGGATGTTAAATTTGTGTTTATTGTGTGTTTTGCTATTTTATTATATGTATGACTGCAAGGCAACAAAATTCCGTTCAGACCGAAAGGTCTGAATGACAATAAAGTTCCTAGATCAATATTTTGTGTGTAAATATGTGTGTGTGTGTGTGTGTGTATATATATATGTGTGTGTGTGTGTGTGTATTTGTGAGTGTCTGTATATATACACCCACCGAAGTTATTAATTTCTCTCTCATTTATTATATTGTTTAGAGTGTACTATGTTTACATATTCTGTTGTGCTGCTGCAAGTAAGAATTTCATGCTTCTATCTGGGACATATGACAATAAAACACTGTTGACTATTATGTACTTCAAGATGACCTAAATCAAGCCACATTCAAAGAAATCCTATCTGTTGTACATTCATTGCAGAAAGGTAAACACAGCGCCCAGTTTGTTGAGATCAAGATCCCTGCTGTAAGAAAATCCACATCACCTCACCCACAAGGCAGGACCCACAAGCTTCTCACTGCACTGCAAGGATGATATTTCACACTAACCCATATACCAGTGGAATGGAGTGTCATGGTAGATTAAATATCAAAGTCTTAAAGTGGGGCATAAATCTTCTGACCTAGATAAAACTGCACAAATAACATGTTTACATTTCGGTGCAGCACAGTGGCAGAGCGGTAGAGTGGTAGAGCTGACTACAGGTGCTGTCTTTGTGGAGTTTGTATGTTCTCCCCGTGATCTGCATGAGTTTTCTCCGGGATCTCTAGTTTCCTCCCACACTTCAAGGGCGTACAGTAGGTTAATTGGCTTGGTATAATTGTAAGATGTCCCGAGTGTGTGCAGGATAGTGTTAGTGCGCGGGGATCGCTGGTCGGCGAGGTCTCAGCGGACCGAAGGGTCTGTTTCCGCGCTGTATCTCTAAACTAAACTAAACTAATCAGCATGAAGGCGGATTTTGCCCCGTAACATTATCTAACCAGGTTCTCCAGAGATGCTGCCTGACCCGTTGAATTACTCCAGCACTTTCTACGCAACAATTACTACGCAAGATTCCAGCATCTGCAGTTCCTTGAGTCTGTGATCACATTCCACATTCCAAGATCAATTTTCACATGATGTAGCTTTGAAATAAGTCAACACGTGGTCACGTATTTATCTCAATAAGAGGAGAATACATTAAGAAATTAAGTAATAGATTGTTTTACGAAATTACATTGTTAAAAAAAGGAAAGGATTAATGCTGACCAGTCATATATTTATTTTAATTCCAGATCATTAGATTGGCTTAATGTGAGGATGGAGGATTGAAGTTGTTCAGCATAAAGGGACATGTCCCACTGCGGCGATCTAATC
Organism: Amblyraja radiata; assembly: GCF_010909765.2. Taxonomy (NCBI): domain Eukaryota; kingdom Metazoa; phylum Chordata; class Chondrichthyes; order Rajiformes; family Rajidae; genus Amblyraja; species Amblyraja radiata. The sequence goes on along the minus strand of NC_045968.1, from coordinate 4,124,125 downwards.
TGCCAGTTTAGAAGAGTTTGCCCTCGACTCAAACTCGCAGCATGGTCGACACATGGTCCTATGAGGTCACTGGAACGCTCCTTCATGCTTGAGGGAAGTTCCTGAATACTCGCGGCCTCAGCTAGGTCGTGGAACATTTTACAGCATGTTGAAACATTTTCCACGAGTAAAAATTGGTTGGCATGGTCCTTTTTAACTCGTAGTGCAGTGGAGTGGGGTCGCTATTTAGTTACAGGCAGTCGAGGGCAGCCGCACACAATCTCCTTCGTTGACCGGGCATTTTAATTGACTCATTGGAGTTTTCAGGACCAAGGAAAAATGACCGGTAGGTTAAATGCCCGCTAAACATTATTATAATTCTTAAAAGTGTCTCCACTCCTTCTCCCCCACTTCCCCCTCCCCTTCTCTCCCCCTCTCTTTAAAGGACTTACCATACACTGTGCAGCCGTCTTTTACCTTCTTCATCGCGGGTGTGAATTTCAGACAGCGCTCCCCCGCTTTCCCTGGCCCCCACCGTGTGTGTGTGTGTGTGTGTGTGTGTGTGTGTGTGTGTGTGTGTGTGTGTGTGTGTGTGTGTGTGTGTGTGTGTGTGTGTGTGTGTGTGTGTGTGCGTGCGTGTGTTGAAGGTCGAACTCTTCTGAACTCGCGGATTAGGTCACCACAGTGGGACAGCCCCTCTAGTATGTAAAGTCCACATTCTGCTCTGTCGGTTTATTAAAATAAATGCTTGATTAAACTGTTATTAAACTGACATAATCTCAGTTCAGCTATCTAATCAAGTTAGAGTCATAGAGTGATACAGTGTGGAAACAGGCCCTTCAACCCAACTTGCCCATACCGGCCAGCATGTCCCATCTACACTAGTCCCACCTGCCTGCATTTGGCCCATGTGCCTCCAAACCTGTCCTATCCATGTACCTGTCTAACGGTTTCTTAAATGGTGGGATAGTACCTGCCTCAACTATCTCCTTTGGCAGCTTGTTCCATGCACCCACCACCTTTTGTGTGAAAAGGTTACCCTTCAGATTCCTATTAAATCTTTTCCCCTTCACCTTAAACATGCGTCCTCTGGCGAAGGAACCTCAAAAACATCATCCTTCAATGAACTACTAAAATAAATGAGTATCATATGAGAATATGACCTAAATATCGGGTGCAACAGTGTTAACATAGAACACAAAACATTCCAGCACAGGAACAGGCCCTTAGAACAATATTGGACGGCTGTGGAGGCCAAGTCGGCGGATATTTTTAACCCGGAGATTGACAGATTCTGGATTAGTAAAGTGTCAGGGATTATGGGGAAAAGGCAGGAGAATGGGGTTGAGAGGGGAAGATGATCAGCCATGATAGAATGGCGGACTAGACTTGATGGGCCGAATGGCCGAATTCTGCTCCTAGAATTTATGAACTTACTGCCTGTGGTCAACAGAATGCCAAATTAAATAATCACTGCCTGCATGTGATCCATATCTCACTATTCCCTGCATATCTATATGTATATTGAAAACCTTAATGTATATTTAATCCCACTATCGCATCTGCTTCTATCATCACCCCTGACACCAATCACTCTCTGTGTAAAATAAAAAATCTTGCCCTCTCAGCTCCTTTAAACTTTCCCTCCAGTAAATAGGCCCAAAGTGTTGGGGTAACTCAGCAGGTCAGGCAGCGTCTCTGGAGAAAAAGGAGGGGTGACGTGTCGGGCCGGAACCGTTCTAATTTTTAATTACTAAATATCTATGTTATGTGGAGGAAGGAACTGCAGATACTGATTTACACCAATGTAAACCAACATCTGTGTGAACCAGTTCCTTCCTCCGCATTTTGTCTGCACCACTGCGAAGTCTCCTCAAGATATGCCTACTTTGAAGAAGTGCTCCTCCTCTCTCCGACAGGTGTTCTCTACCTTTTCATACCTCTAGTGCGTCCCCCCCTGACTCTCAGTCTGAAGATGGGTCTCAACCCAAAACCTCACCTATCTATTTTCTCCAGAGTTGCTGCCTGTCCCGCTGAGTTACTCCAGCACTTTGTGCTTATCTTCGGTATAACCCAGCTTTGGCAATTCCTGATGTGCAGGAAGGAACTGCAGATGCTGGGTTAAATGGAAGAAAGACACAAAAAGCTGGAGTAACTCAGCGGGACAGGCGGCATCTCTGGCGAGAAGGAATACCCGGGTGATGTTTCGGGTCAAGACTCTGAAGCGTCACCCATTCCTTCTCTCCAGAGATGCTGCCTGTCCTGTTGAGTTACTCCAGCATTTTGTGCCTATCTGCAGTTCCTTCCCACACAAGTCAGCAGTTTTTCTCAGAGCCACCAGAGGGCACTCCATAGCCATCACAGCAGTGAAAGAATGCAAACGCATGCTTGGGAAAGTGGCGTGCAATTTTAGATGATACTATTAAGTCCACCGCTACCAACCCAACCTAAAGGAGTCAGTAAAAGCATCTGTACATCTAAAAACTACAGTTTGTTAAATTTCTAATTACATGCTCCACAAGACTGTCTGAAACAAAGGCATTAATTTGACAGAAAAGGCACTTCACACACAGACTTGGTTGGGGTGGTGTCGAGGATGATGCTCTGAACTGAGAAATCACATGTTGGGATTCATAATCAGTGACTGTGACAAAAGAGGTTTTGTCACCAGAAAGTGGCGATTGCCTGCAGGAAAGTCAAGTGTTTAGGACAGAAGCATGGGGACTAAACGAAGGAAAGACACTCTTCATTTAGACTATCGAGATACAGCGGGGAAACAGGCCCTTCGGCACATCGAGTTCACACTGACCAGCGATCACCACACACCAATCCCCTAGGGACAATTTCTACAACTTACCGACACCAATTAACCTACAAACCTGTACATTGACGTCACCAATTTCCGGTAGCCCTTGCCGTCTCCTCCCCTTCTCAGCTCTCCCTCAGCCCTTGGGCTCCTCTTCCTTTTTCCTTTCTTCTCCCCATCCCCCCCCCCACCCTACATCAGTCTGAAGAAGTGTTTCGGCCCGAAACGTTGCCTATTTCCTTCGCTCCTTAGATGCTGCTGCACCCGCTGAGTTTCTCCAGCACTTTTGTCCAACCTACACACCTGTTCGGCTTTGGAGTGTTGGAGGAAACCGGAGCGCCCGGAGAAAACCCACGCGGTCACAGGGAGAACGTACAAACTCCGCACAGACAGCACCAGTGGTCAGGATGGAACCCGGGTCTCTGGCGCTGTGAGGCAGCAACTCCAGCACTGCGCCACTGTGCTGTCCCTCGACAGATATCTAAACCCAGCATTCCCAGATCCGTCAACTACTGCGACCTGACGAATCACACCACACACATTAAACCTGGTGCAAAATCTATTATCTGTTTAGGCAGACGTTAAAAGGTGTCAATAAATCCGAGCAAATATGGGTTTCAGGCCCGGGCAGTACAGGTTGTTGATTCCAGACACGAAAAAGCAGGATAGAAACAGTATCTTACACCCACAACAAAATGCAATGGGAACGCCTGCACATTGTCCTCACCCCCTCCCACAGCAAGGGCTGAGATGACAGACTGGCCGCCAATCACCCCGCTTGTTCTCTCGAGCATGAAATGGGTTTTAAAGTGTCAGTGAAAGAAAGCCACAGAATGTGGGGGTGGAGAATCAGAAACAAATTAGTGGCAATTGAAATGGAGGCGTATTCCTGCTCATCTCCACGCTCTTTCAATCACCGCACCATTTCACGCTTCAATCATTTTTGCTTTCTTCCTTCACGCTCTTCTCCGGCGCAAACTAAAATGGAGAGGTCCTTTCAACACTGGACTGAAGCACTCCCGTGGCCTCTAACCCATCTCAAAGTGTCTGTCTTTGGTCCTTCTGTGAATATGTCTTTACTTTCTTGGCCTGAGATCCCTCAGATGTTCATATGATTGGAAATAAGTCAATTTCTGCTGTAAATTTGTGCTACAACTGCCTGTAGGGAGTTTGCACGTTCCCCCTGTGACCTGCGCGGGTTTTCTCCGAGATCTTCGTCTTCCTCCCACGATCCATAGACATGCAGGTTTGTAGGTTAATTGGCTTGGTATTAATGTCAATATTGCCCCTAGTGGGTGTAGGATAGCGTTAATATGTGGGGATCGCTGGTCAGTGTAGACCCGGTGGGCCGAAGGGCCTGTTTCCGCACTGTATCTCTAAACTAAACTAAACTAAAATTTAAACAGACCAGGTGTTCGAAGGCTTAAAAGTCAAGAGTATTTAACTGTCATAAGTACCGTCGATGGAACTGAAATTCATAAGTTCTATGAACAGAATTATGCCATTCGGCCCATCAAGTCTACTCCGCCATTCAATCATGGCTGATCCATCTTTCCCTCTCAACCCTCTCCTCCTGCCTTCGACCTCATAACCCCTGACATCCTTACTAATCAAGAATTTGTCAATCACCCCTTTAAAAAATTGGCCTTCACAGCCGTCTGTGGCAATGAATTCCACAGATTCACCACCTTCTGAAAGTCTTACTTGCAGCAACACAACAAGAACAGGCCTGTAAACACAACACACATAGAGAACATACAAGAAACAAAAAAATCATAAATAACCTGATACTACTTCCAAGGAATCCAAAGTCCTTAGTACAACTGAAGGAAGTTGGTTGTTTATAGTTGGTGTAACTATTGTGTGGTGTTCAGGAGTGTGATGGAAGAAGCTGTTCTGGAACCTGGAGCTCATGGTTTTCAGGCACCTCTACCTTCCTGATGGTAGGTGTGAAATGCAAGCATGGCCAGGGGGTGGTGTGGGTCGCTGACGATACTGACAGCTGCATTTTTGAGGCAGTGCCTCCTGTAGTTCCCTTTGAAGGTCGGAACATGAGGAGCAAACTGAACATAGCAGCAACAGCAACAGAGAAATGTTGGGAAAACCCGGGTCAACAGCATCCATGTAGGGAAAAATTTAGTTACCTTTTTGGGTTGATTACGTTTCAGATGGATCTCAACATTTTGACCCTTCCACTGTGTTTCCTCCAATATAGGAGCACTGTGTAACCCCAATATAGGAGCAAAGAGGTCCTTCTGCAGTTGTACAGAGCCCTAGTGAGACCACACCTGGAGTATTGTGTGCAGTATTGGTCCCCTAATTTGAGGAAGGACATTCTTGCTATTGAGGGAGTGCAGCGTAGGTTTGCAAGGTTAATTCCCGGGATGGCGGGACTGTCATATGCTGAGAGAATGGAGCAGCTGGGCTTGTACACTCTGGAGTTTAGAAGGATGAGAGGGCATCTCATTGAAACATATAAGATTGTTAAGGGCTTGGACACGCTAGAGGCAGGAAACATGTTCCCGATGTCAGGGGAGTCCAGAACCAGGGGCCACGGTTTAAGAATAAGGAGTAAGCCATTTAGAACGGAGACGAGGAAACACTTTATCTCACAGAGAGTGGTGAGTGTGGAATTCTCTGCCTGTGGAGGCTGGTTCTCTGGATGCTTTCAAGAGAGAGCTAGATAGGGCTCATAAAAATAGCGGAGTCAGGGGATATGGGGAGAAGGCGGGAACAGGGTACTGATTGGGGATGATCAGCCATGATCACATTGAATGGCGGTGCTGGTTCGAAGGGCCAAATGGCCTACTCCTGCACCTATTGTCTATTGTCTATTGTCACTCTGTCCTCCCTATCCCTGTAACTTTCTCCTGCTCTAAAACCTTCTCAGTTCTCTGAGCCCTTCCAATGTTAACCAATTACTTTTAGAGTCATACAGCGTGGAGCCAGAACCTTCGGTCCAATTTGCCCACACCGGCCAACATGCCCCATCTACTCTAGTCCGAAGCACCTGCATTTGGCCTATATCCCTCTAAACCTGTCCTATCCATGCACCTGTCCAAATGTTTCTTAACCATTGCGATAGTACCTGCCTCAACTACCTCCTCCGGCAGCACGTTCCATATGCCCATCACCCTTTGGGTGACAAAATTGCCCCTCAGGTTCCTATTAAATATATTCCCCCCTGCCTTTAAACCTGAGTCTCTGGTTCACACCATTCCCAACTCTGCCTTCAAATGTCAAGACCCAAATCTGGCAGAGGGTGAGCTTTAAGGATTGAATTTGTAATTCAATCACTTACTAAGTTACACAGCAGGATGACAGGAATTAAAGACTTAGGAAGGCCCAGGTTATTTGTGATTTTCTGATCCCTGGGAAGTTCATAAGTCTCGAGCCCACTGAGTGATTAGGCTCATATCTGACTGCCAGTATCTTAGACACTCCCGGAATCCTTGTGTCCTGTGTCGAAACCACTAGGTCCTCGCACTAATAAGTCTCCATCCTTGTCTCCTCTGATGCCGTGAACATGGCGCAACAACGAGGAAAGACAATTCTTCACGTAATTGTCAATTTATTCAAAAAATAACGGAATCATTGAAAATAGGTGCAGGAGTAGGCCATTCGGCCCTTCGATCCATTCAATATGATCATGGCTGATCATCCCAGTATCCTGTACCTGCCTTCTCTCCATACCCCCTGATCCCTTTAGCCACAAGGGCCACATCTAACTCCCTCTTAAATATAGCCAATGAACTGGCCGCAACTACCTTCTGTGGCAGAGAATTCCACAGATTCACCACTCTCTGTGTGAAATTTTTTTTCTCATCTCGGTCCTAAAAGACTTCCTCCTTATCCTTAAACTGTGACCCCTTGTTCTGGACTTCCCCTACAAACCAGCACATAGAGAGACACAAAATGCTGGAGTAACTCAGCGGGACAGGCAGCATCTCCGGATAGAATGAATGGGTGATGCTTCAGGTTGGGACCCTTCTTCTCTTCCAAAGATGTACAGGCTTGTAGGTTGTAGGATGTTCTTTTAGGAAGGAGATGAGGAGAAATTTCTGTAGTAAGAGGGTGGTGAATCTGGGCAATTCTTTGCCACAAAAGGCTGTGGAGGCCGTCCGTGGATATTTTTAAGGCAGAGGTAGATTCTTGATTAGTACAGGTGCCTGAGGTAATGGGGAGAAGGCAAGAGAATGGGGTTAGGAGGGAGAGATAGATCGGCCATGATTGAATGGCAGAGTAGACTTGATGGGCCGAATGGTCTAAATCTACTCCTATTCCTTATGACCTTATGAAACATCACCCATTCCTTCTAACCAGAGATGCTGACTGTCCCGCTGAGTTACTCCAGCATGTTGTGTCTATCTTCAGTGTATAACCAGCATCTGCAGTTCCTTTCTACACAGCACATGGAGAGAAGCAGACCAAGAAAGCTCAAATGGGGATTCTGAAGGCTTTGCTAAAGTAAGAAAATAAATCATTGTCTCAAGACTGACCATCAGCATGAAGCCTATCTGTCAGGGAAAAGCACCAGCATCCAACCAAAGGGAATTTTGAGAGTTTGTTGACTATCTGACCACAGCAATCAGAATTACAACTCATTGTTTTCTTGGCATTGCAATGCATTTTGATCCCATTTTCAGTTATACCTTTGTGCCAAGGAAGCTTGACCTATTCTGAAAGGATTTCAGTGTCTCATACGAACATTTAAGCAAACCTAGAAGGTTGCAAATACTTCTCAGAATCTGCATCTTCAGAATACTGGCTGATCATCCATATTAAGTACCCCGTTCCTGCCTTCTCACCATATCCCCTGACTCCGCTATCTATAAGAGCTCTATCTAACTCTCTCTTGAAAGCATCCAGAGAATTGGCCCCCGCTGCCTTCTGAGGCAGAGAATTCCACAGATTCACAACCGTGGAAAAAAAAAGTTTTTCCTCATCTCCGTTCTAAAAGGCCTACCCCTTATTCTTAAACTGTGGTCCCTGGTTCTGGGCCTTGGAGGTTCTGAACCTGGCATGTACCGTTCTCATTAATGACACTAGAATCACACTTGCACAAGAGTGCTGGTAGCAGCACAGTCTGAGCTGGTTATAGAACACTTTCCCTGCTTTGATTTTTCTCTGACAAACAACAGCCTTCTCTGTATCATTCCCAGGCAAAAATAAATGCCAGTTTATGTCTCCAGTCTGTGTGAGGATTGCACACAGAGCTTTCATTTAATAAGATGTTGCTTTAATTATATTTTACATTAGAAGTGAGAGAGAAGGGACAACAATCAGCTGGAATGCAAACCTGTCTAGTATTTCATGGCAACATATTTCCCAAAGATGAAAGACTGCGATCGACTTTATTTACCCAGACATCACAATGAACTGCAGAGCTCTAATTACGCATGATGGCTGAGAGGTTATCTTGCATCTCTGTGCAAAGATAAATAAGGTGGTGATAGTCACGAGTAGGTGTTTAGTTTTAGTTTAGAGATACAGCGCGGAAACAGGCTCTTCGGCCCACAGAGTCCGCGCCGACCAGCGATCCCCACACACTAATGGGCCTGTCTCACTTGCATGTGATTGCATGCGTTTGGCGCGACCAAACGGAAGCGGAGTTCACGCGAAGTACGCGCTAAGTTCGCGCGTGACGTCATTTGCGTCATACTTACCAATCAGCTGGGCAGACTGAATTTGGGTGTCGCACGGTGTCGGGCGGTGACGTCATCACGCAACACCACGCCGGGCGGTGACGTCATCGCGCAACGCCACGCGCTTGCCGTATGCCATCAAGACGATGCATACGACCGCAATGTGCCTGCGTGCCGACAGGCCGTTGGCGCGCAAAGATTTCGGACACTGACAGATTTTCGGAGCCCCGCGCGATGTCGGGACCAGCCCCGCACAACTCCGCGCTTCTAAGTGGGACCAGCCCCGTGCGGCCATACAGTGCCCATACGCCTCAAACGACCGCGTTTGGTCGCGCCAAACGCATGCAAGTGGGACAGGCCCTTAACACCATCCGACACATACTAGGGACAATTTACAATTATACCAAGCTAATTAGCCCTCAAACCTGCACGTCTTTGGAGTATGGGAGGGAACGGGAGCACCCGGAGAACAGAGTGTAGTGTCGCCAGGATCAGTCCTGGGGCCTCGACGTTTTACAATGCAGATATAAAGGACTTGGACACAAATTACTGGAGTAACTCAGCGGGACAGGCGGCATTTCTGGAGAGAAGAAATGGGTGGCGTTTTCATAAGGTCATAAGGAATAGGAGTAGAAGCTTCCACAGCGTTCTGTGGCAAAGAATTCCACAGATTCACCACACACTGATGAAAGAAATGATTCCTCATATCCTTCCTAAAACGTCCTTTAATTCTGAGGCTATGACCTCTAGTGGTAGACTCTCCCACTAGGTTTGGGCCCTTCTTCAGACGGAGAGCCTCTCAGCCTCTCAACCTGAGGCAGGGTCTCGACCAGAAATGTCACCCATTCTTTATCTCCAGAGATGCTGCCTGTCCCGCTGAGTTACTCCAGTATTTTGTGTCTATCTTTGGTGTAAACCAGCATCTGCAGTTCCTTCCTGCGTTAAAAGGTCTTGGACTGTCAGGAAAGCCAGTTTGGTCAAGAACACAGCAAGACGATTCCATCAGATTATCTTAAATGAGTTAAAGTCTTTGACGTAGCAATGAATTAAAAAGCGCCTCTTGCATGTATTGAGGAAACAGTTGGTGGACACAAAATGCTGGAGTAACCCAGCGGGTGAGGCAGCATCTATGGAGAGAAGGAATGGGTGACGTTTCGGGTCGAGACCCTTCTTCAGACCTTTCTTCCACGTCCTCAACAAACGCCTTGAGGAAACAGTTATTCCTTTTGCACTGCATGGTTGCAACCCATAATACTTTATTTCCCCCTCCTCCTCCATGCCTTTATCTTGCATGAATAATGGCACTCTGCTTTTTAAGCAGCAGTTTAAAGCCTTCTCATACATCACGAAAATGGAGAATTATTGAGAGATTTTTTTGAAAATGCCTTGTGCAGCGTTTGAATCTCAAAACATTTTTTTAGCTAACCTGGGAGATGGATTTAAAATCACCTGTCAAATGATACTCCAGCTTCAAGGTTGATATGTATAATTTATTGAACTATATCAGCTGCGATGTTGCTTCCTTGCACAGTACAGATGTGTTTTATTTATTAGGGGACAGCGATCTGATCATTGCAACTGGATAAATAATCCATGGTGGATAATTACAGGAAAAGGGACTGACCGCTTAAAAAAAAAAACAGAGTAAGAATTTCTTCTGAAAACGTTCGTGTGTCTTTAACTTGAAATTCTTTAACTTGGAGAGGTTTTAGTATGACAAAGATAACAGGAATGGTTTGGTTTAGTTTAGAGATACAGCAGGGAAACAGGCCCTTCGGCCCACCGAGTCCATGCCGACCAGCGATCCCCGCACACTAACACTATCCTACACACATTAGGGATGAATTACAATGTTACCAAGATAATTAGCCTCCAAACATGTACGTCTTTGGAGTGTGGGAGGAAGCCGAAGCACCTGGAGAGAACCCACGCAGGTCACGGGGAGAAAGCACAAACTCTGTACAGTGAGTCTCGAACCGAGATCGAACTCGAGTCTCCGGCGCTGTAAGGTAGCAACTCCGTGCTGCCCCAATGTGTGATGTTTACTTTACACCAGAGACACAAATTACTGGAGTAACACAGCGGAGGATCTCTGGAGAACATGGATAGGTGACGTTTCGCTGAGTGGTTAATTTGCGCGCCTTATTCACATGTTTTTTAGACCTCAGAGGAATCAATGAGATTATACAAGAAGATAGAGTTGAGCTCAAATAAGCCCCTTTGTCAGCGTAGATGATGTGGGCTGAAGAGCCAGTTAACTCAATGATGTAATGACTGTGAAGTTTGCATGGGATCCAAGCAAGTGGCAGAGGAAGTTCAAAGCCTCATGCTGCTGTTTTCTGACTTAATAACTAAATTTTATTCCCCTTTCCCTGTATCTGTACACTGTAAATGGCTCGTAGACAAAAATGCTGGAGAAACTCAGCGGGTGAGGCAGCATCTATGGAGCGAAGGAAATAGGCAACGTTTCTCCAGCATTTTTGTCTATCTTCGATTTTCCAGCATCTGCAGTTCCTTCTTAAACAACTGTAAATGGCTCGATAGTAATCGTAGTCTTTCCGCTGACTGGTTAGCACACAACAAAAGCTTTTCACTGTACCTCGGTACACGTGACAATAAACTAAACTAAACTTCTTTCGGGTCGGGACCCTTCTTCAGACTGATTGTGGACAGAGGAGAATCTAGCACCAGAGACCACAGCCTCTGAATAAAAGGACTTACCTTTGGAAAGGAAACGAGGAGGTATTTCTTTAGTCAGAGGGTGGTGAATCTGTGGAATTCATTGCCACAGAAGGCTGTGGAGGCCAAGACAATGGATATTTTTAAGGCAGAGATACACAGATTGGTATGGGTGTGAGGGGTTATGGGTTAAGGCAGGAGAACGGTTGAAAAGGAAAGATAGATCAGCCATGATTGAATGGTGGAGTTGACTTGATGGGCCGAATGGCCTAATTCTGCTCCAAGAACTTATGAACATATGTAACTCAGCGGGATAGGCAGCATCTTTGGAGAAAGTGAGTAGGTGATGTATCAGGTCGGAACCCTTCTTCAGAACACTTCTTCCTCTGCAGGCTTCTGGACATTTTCTCCAGAGATGCTGCCTGACCCGCTGAGTTACTTCAGCATTTTATGTCCATCTTCGGTGTAAACCAGCATCTGCAATTCCTTCCATGACAAATAAACACTCTTAGAAACATAGAAAATAGGTGCAGGACGAGGCCATTTAGCCCTTCGAGCCAGCATCGCCATTCATTTTCATAATCATACACAATCAGTAACCTTCTCCTCATATCCCTTGATTCCGCTAGCCCCTAGAGCTCTATCTAACTCTCTTTTCAATTCATCCAGTGAATTGGCCTCCACAAATTCACAACTCTCTGGGTGAAAAGTTTTTTCTCATCTCAGTTTTAAATGCCTCACCCCCCTTTATTCTTAGACTGCGGCCCCTCGTTCTGGACTCCTCCAACATTGGGAACATTTTTCCTGCATCAAGCTTGTCCAGTCCTTTAATAATTCTATAAGATCACCTCTCATCCTTCTCAATTGCAGTGAATACAAGCCCAGTCTTTCCAGTCTTTCCTCATATGGCAGTCCCGCCATCCCAGGGATTAACTCTTGAAACAGTCATAGACCAAGTATGGCCTCCCAGTGCAATAAAAGAGAATTTGCAGATGCTGGAATATTGAGCAAAGAACAAAGTGCTGGAGGAACTCAGCAGATCAGGCACCATCTGTGAGGGACAGACAACATTATGGAGTTCAGGACCCTTTTTAAACTTGGCAGACAGAATAAAAAATGTTTTTTTTTTACAATGGCCTCCAGTATTCATCATGTTTGAAAGAATGGTCTCAGGCATCAATAGCTTGGTGCAATGATGGGGAAAAGTATAGAAAATCTGGTCACGTCAAACAGAAGTAAAGCTGGATAAAAAAACCAGGGTTAATAATTCAGATCAATGACTTTTCAGCAAAACTGGTTGCCAAGAAAGGCATGAGCAAAGAAAAGGGAACATCTGTGTAACATTTATTCATCATTTCTTATTTATATACCTTCATACTTCCCTTTTGTTATTCGCCACCATCTTTACCTCCCTTTCACCCAACTCATTCATCCCTTCGGTCCTGCGCTGAAGGACATTCTAGTTTCATTTCATTTAATATCCTCCAGTGTACCGAGGTAGAAATGTAGAAACAAGGATCCTCTGGTTTATACCAAAGATAAACACAAAAGTGCTGGAGCAACTCAGCGGGTCAGAATCTCTGGGGGAAAAGAATGGATGACGCTTTGGGTCGGGACCCTTCTTCAGACTCAAACCTTTTTCAGTGGGTTTGATGTGAAAACATTGCAGTGAAAAGCTTGTTTGTTGCACACTATCCAGTCTATACATTATTATAATCAAGCAATCCACAATGCATAGATACACAATAAGGTTTAGTAGAAGATACTCCAGTAAAATCCTATTAAAGATAGTTCAAAGGTCTCCAGTGAGGGAGATGATGTCAGGACAATTATTTAGTTGTTGATAGGATAGTTCAGTTGCCTGATAACAGCTGAGAAGAAACTGTCCCTCAATCAATCAATCAATCAATCAATCAATCAAAGTTTTATTCGTCACATTGCACATAAAGTGCAAGTGAAATGAATTTGCCAGCAGCGGCACAAATGAAAAAGAACACACAATACACAATTTAACATAAACATCCACCACAGCACTCATCACTGTGGTGGAAGGCACAAAATTGGCCATATACCCCCGTGGTCGGGACCTCAACCCTCCACAGTCGCTGCTGCGGGCGTCCAGATGAATGAAAGTCAAGGTAAGTCCTGAATCGGTGCCTCCGCCACCGGAGACCGCGGCTTCAGATTGGTGTAGGCCGTCCCTGAATCTGGAGGTGTGCGTTTTCAAACTTCTGTACCTCTTGCCTGATGGGAGAGTGGAGAAGAGGGAGTGGCCGGGCTGAGACTCGTCCTTGAATATGTAGGTGGCCTTGCCAAGGTAGTGTGAAGTGTAGATGGAGTCAATGGAAGGGAGGTTGGTTTGTGTGATGGTCTGGGCTGCATCCACATCTCTCTGCAATTTCATGCGGTCTTGGATGGAGCTGTTCTCAAACCGTGCTGTGATGCATCCCAGTAAATGCTTACTATGGTGCATCTGGAGAAGTCGGTGAGGGGTTTTGGGAACATCATAAGAACATAAGTGATAGGAGCAAAATTAGCCCATTCGGCCCATCAAGTCTACTCCAACATTCAATCACGCCGGATCTATCTCTACCTCCTAACTTTGGAAGGGGAAGGATGAGGACCCACAACCCTGTTTATATCAATGGGACGATGGTGGAGAGGGTCAAAAACTGGGCGTTCAATTTTTCGAAGATCCTTCCTGGACCCAAGCACACTGATGCAATCATGAAGAAGGCACATCAGTACCTCTACTTCCTGAGTAGATTACGGAGAGTCGGTATGTCAAGGAGAATTCTCTCGAACTTCTACAGGTACACAGTAGAGAGCATGCTGACCGGTTGCATCGTGGCTTGGTTCGGCAACTTGACTGTCCAGGAGCGGAAAAGACTACAAAAAGTTGTGTCCACTGCCCAGTCCATCACCATCTCTGACCTCCTCACCATCGAAGGGATTTATTGCAGTCACTGCCTCAAAATGCCAACATCATCAGAGACCTACACCATCCTGGCCACACACTCATCTCTCTGTTGCCATCGGGAAGAAGGTACAAGAGCCTGAAAACTGTAACGACCAGGTTCAGGAACAGCTTCTTCCTGACAGCCATCAGGCTATTAAACACAACAACAAATAAGCTCTGAACTATAAGAGACTATTATTAGTATTGCACTATACTTGTTTATTTATTGAGTATGTGTGCCATGTGTATACACACACTGAACAGTTTTTTTCTCACCTTGTGTACAATGTTTATTTGTTCTGTTGTGCTGCAGGAAGTAAGAATTTCATTGTCCTATCTGGTACATATGACAATATAACACGTGTTTAAGAAGGAACTGCAGATGCTGGAAAATCGAAGGTAGACAAAAATGCTGGAGAAACTCAGCGGGTGCAGCAGCATCTATGGAGCGAAGGAAATAGGGTTTCGGCCAGAAACGTTGCCTATTTCCTTCGCTCCATAGATGCTGCTGCACCCGCTGAGTTTCTCCAGCATTTTTGTGTACCACTGACAATATAACACTCTTGACGACGTGACTCTCCGGCCTTTTCCCCATAACCCCTGGCACCCGTACTAATGACATGCCAAACTTCCTAAGCCTTCTAAGGAAGTAGAGGCGGCGATGTACTTTTTTGGTCCTTGCTTCGATATTGCTAGTGCGGGCCAAGTTGCTGATGATGTTGAACATCAAAAAAATATACAGATGCTGGAAATCTAAAGTATAAATAGAATAAGCAGCAACCCAGCAGCGTTTGTGGAAAGAGGAACAGAGTTAAGGGCCTGTCCCACCAGCATGCGACTCCATGCGGCAAGCACGACCTAACGTGGTCGCTTGAGCCGTACGGCCTCGCGGGGCCGGTCCCACTTCGATCGCCGGAGCCGTATGGAGTTGTGCGGAGCTGGTCCCGACATCGCGCGGGGCTCTGAAAAACTGACCGTGTTCAAAAATTCCGCGCGGCAACGGCCTGCCGGCCCACAGCCGCCTCGGCGCCGTACGCACCGCCTCAACGGGCGTGCGCAGCGTCTTGACGCCGTACGCACGTCTTGGTGCCGTACGTCACACGCGAACTTCCCGCGACTTCGCTCGAACTTCACGTCACTCACTCGATCTCCGTGCGACCCCCGCTTCCGGTTTGGTCGCGCTCGCCGCATGCAGGCGCATGCTGGTGGGACCGGCCCAGTACAGGGATCACTCGACCTCCGCGCGACCCCCGCTTCCGGTTTGGTTGCGCTTGCCGCATGCAGGTCGCATGTTCATGGGACCGGCCCTTTAATGTTTCACGATCAGAATCTTCCATCAAATCCCTCACTGGGATAATACCTTGGAAGGGGGGAGGGGTGGGGGGGCAGTGGGGGGCGCTCGTCTTTGACAAGAGACAGGGTTTGTATCTGGAGTGGAGAAGGCTGAGGGTCATAAGATCATAGATCATGTAATAGAAGCAGAATAAGGCCAGTCGGCCTATCCAGCCTACTCTGCCATTCGATCATCTCTCCTTCCTAATGGGACGACAGATGGCACAATGGGCTAAGTGTTCGGCTGGCAACCGGAAGGTAGCCGGTTCGAATCCCGCTTGGAGTGCATACTGTCGTTGTGTCCTTGGGCAAGACACTTCACCCACCTTTGCCTGTGTGTGAATGTGTGTGAGTGATTGGTGGTGGTCGGAGGGGCCGTAGGCGCAGAATGGCAGCCACGCTTCCGTCAGTCTGCCCCAGGGCAGCTGTGGCTACAGAAGTAGCTTACCACCACCGAGTGTGACTGAGGAGTGAATGAATAATGCGATGTAAAGCGCCTTGAGTATTAGAAAGGCGCTATATAAATCCCATCCATTATTATTATTATTAACCCCATTCTCCTGTCTTCGCTCGTTAACCCCATACTAATCAATAATCTATATATCTCTGCCTAAAAAATATCCATTGGCTTGGCCTCCACAGCCTTCTATGGCAATGAATTCCACTTACACCACCTTATGAGCAAAGAAATTCCCCCTCATCATCTTCCTAAAGGAACGTCCTTTAATTCTGAGGCTATTACCTCTAGTCCTAGACTCTCTAGTGGATATATCATCTCCACATCCACTCTATCCAAGCCTTTCACCATTCGGTAACTTTCAATGAGGTTGCCCCTCATCCTTCTAAACTCCAGCGAGTAGAGGCCCAGTGCTGTCATACGAGGGGAGGCTGGTTGCAAAGAAACTGGGGATAAGGTACAAACTCCGTACAGGCAGCGCCCGTAGTCTGGATCAAGCCCGGGTCTCTGGCAGCAACTCTATCACTGAGCCACCATCCCGCCCCTTTTAATTTACATATCTCTTATCAACTGTTATATCCATTATAATGTTTGTTATTATACCAGCGATAGGCTTTGATATGCTTTAATCTACAAAGATGTGAATAATTTCCCTCAATATTCCAGCATTTGCAAATTAACTACTTGTCCTTGTTCCAGTCTGTAAGATTAATGTTGACTGATCATTGGGTGAAGACGGGCTGGTGTTTAAAGCGGTGAAGTTGCACATCCTCTGGTTGATGCCAGTTTTACTGCTGTATTTCTGCCAATGGCAGAGGTAATTAACTTGGATCTAATTAATATTTATCATCAGCTTGCCGTGACACATTTAGCAACCTCTCTCACCGCTAACTGCTGATCACTGCTGATCACATACAGTAACGTGCGGGAAAGAGCGGCGATGCATGTTTAAATCGAAGGTAGACACAAAATGCTGGAGTAACTCAGCTCGCTGGGCAGCATCTCTGGAGAGAAGCAATGGGCGACGTTTTGGGTCGAGAACCTTCTTCAGACAGTATATATACAGTAACAATTGACAATAAAACTGGGCAAGCAGCGACAGAAATTATCTTTAAAAAATAAAATAATATATTTTAATACTTTGTTTAGTTTTAGTTTTAGAGGAGCAGCGGGGAAACAGGCCGACCGAGCCCGTGCTGACCAGCGATCCCTGCACATTAACTTTACATTAGATTAGATTAGATTCCTTTATTGTCATTCAGACCTTTCGGTCTGAACGAAATTTCGTTGCCTGCAGTCATACATGTAATAATAAATAACAAAACATACAATAAACACAAATTAACATCCACCACAGTGAGTTCACCAGGCACCTCCTCACTGTGATGGAGGCAAAAGTCTTAGTCTCTGTCTCTTCCCTCCTTGTACTCCCTCTGCGCTGAGGCGGATCCAGGCCGAAGATGCCGCCATCCAGTCCAGCGGACCTCCGAAGTGATGTCGCTGTCGCCTCAGCTCCAATTCGGGCCGCTGCCGAAAGCTGCAACGCCGCCTCCGCTCCGAGTCAGGCCACCGCCTCAGCTCCGATTCGTGCCGCTGCCAAAAGCCGGAACACCACCGCAGCGAGTCGGGCCACCGCTGCCTCAGCTCCGAGTCCCGCAGCCTCAGCTCCGGGTCCTGCAGCCTCAGCTCCGAGTTGGTCCGCTGCTGAAAGCTGGAACGCCGCCTCAGCGAGTCGAGCCGCCGCCGCCTCAGCGAGTCGAGCCGCCGCCGCCTCAGCTCCGAGTCCCGCAGCCTCAACTCCGAGTCGAGCCGCCGCCGCCTCAGCCCCGAAGTCAGCCAGCCTAGTCCTGGCTGGCTCTGACTCCGGAGCCTCGAGGTCGGTCGCAGTTGGAGGCCGCCAGCTCCGCCATTAGGCCTCAGAGCAGACGGAGGCAGAGAAGGGGGATACGACAAGAAAAAGTCGCATTCCCCCGAAGGAAGAGACAGAAAGCCATGTTTCACCCCCCCCCCCTCACAACCTAATAAACTAAAATTTAACTAAAACAAAGACCAAAAAAAACAACAACAAAATAAAAACAGACGGACTGCAGGCGAGCCGCAACTGTTCAACAGCGCCGCCACTTCCGGACAGCGAGTCAGGCCGCCGTTGCCTCAGCTCCTTTACAGACAAGGGACAATTCACTAAACGCAAACTAATTTTACATTTATACCAAGCCAATTAGTCTACAAAGCTGTACGTCTTTGCAGTATGGGAGGACACCGAAGATCTCGGAGAAAACCCACGCCATCACGGGGAGAACGTACAAATTCCGTACAGACAGCACTCGTAGTCGGAATCGAACCCGAGTCTCTGGCGCTGTGAGGCAGCAACTCTAATGCTGTGTCACCGTGCCACCTCTATATGACCATATTATGAATATATTTTCATGGATCACCATTGTCATTAGATCGAGACAATCTAATAGTGAATGAAAAGACGATATAAATGAACTTACCTGCCAGGGATCAGCGTACAGTCAATGGCGGGTGCTTTTGTCTTTGGAATGGCATAGAGTGGATAGCGGTCACCATGGCGAATCATAACATGAACCGATAGTAGCTTGTAGTCTGGTGGTGCATGTCCTAAGGATGTAGGATGCGGTCAACAATTAATACCTGGCATTTCCAACAGAGCAACATTTAGTCCTAGTTTTGTTTTTGTTTAGAAATACACCTGCGATTGACTTAGCAGAAAAACCAGATCATTTTTCGAAGACATGGACACCATTCATTGATTTATTACAAGGATAGTATAGTACAACACAACTTTGGAGTAAAATCTAAATATGGGTTGGGTGATGGGTGGGGAGGGATACGAGGCAGGTATATCACCACTTTTCTCTTTCTTTCTTTTTTGTCTTTTTATTTCTCTATTCCTTTTTTATTTCTTATATTTAATCACTCTTTGGCTACAGCGCTTTGGTAGTCTAGGGGTTCTATCCTTGCACATTCCACTTTTTCTCCTTTCTTTTCTCTTAACCATATCCAAAAATTAAAATTGAAGCTTTACAATAACTGGTTATATTTTTGTACACTTGCTTCTAATAAATAAAAATAAAAATAAATACACCTGCGGAAACAGGCCCTTCGGCATTTGCCAGAGAATGTGTGGTGGACCTGTAAATATTTGTTAGTGTTGAGAACACAAAGTCAGGTTACAATGGCCTCCGGCATCTGCTTGATTAAATTTAAGCGCACTTTGAAAGCAGGTTTTATGCACCAGTGCTTCTTAGTGATTAGACATTCTTATTCACCCAGCAGAGAAAAATAAGCAATAGCTGGATAACGGCAGGGGAGGATGATAGGAGCTTTAGCACTTCCAATCATTTAAATCAGATAGACCTCCTCAAAATATTCCTCAGGCAACAAC
Organism: Amblyraja radiata; assembly: GCF_010909765.2. NCBI lineage: Eukaryota > Metazoa > Chordata > Chondrichthyes > Rajiformes > Rajidae > Amblyraja > Amblyraja radiata. Next base: position 4,104,859 of record NC_045968.1, on the reverse strand, counting down.
TAGAGTTTAGCAGCGGCCAACAAAACAAAATCATAGTTAGACACAAAGCTGGAGTAACTCAGCGGGACAGGCAGCATCTCTGGAGAGAAGCAATGGGTGACGTTTCGTGTCGAGACTCTTCTTCAGAAGAAGCGTGCCATTGTTGAAGAAGGGTCTCGACCCAGAATGTCATCCATTCCTTCTCTTCAGAGATGCTGCCTGTCCTGCTGAGTTACTCCAGCATTTTGTGTCTATCTTTGGTGTAAACCAACATCTGCAGTTCCTTCCTAAGAGACATGATGTTAGCAAGAGCTGAAAAAAAGGGGAATTTAAGTTTAGTTTACTTTATTTTAGAGATACAGCATGTAAACAAGCCCTTCGGGCCTCCGAGTCCATACTGGCCATCGATCACCCGTTCATACCAGTTCCACATTAACCAACTTCCTTACACATTGAGGACAATTTACTCCAGAGCGATGTGTCTATCTTTGGTATAAAGCAGCATCTGCAGTTTTTGGTTCTACATATTAACTTTACATCATGTTCAGCACAAGTATTGTGGACCAAAGGGCCTGCGCGATACTGACCAATGTTCTATAAATTAAAGTCACCCGACAGTAGTTGCAAAAATATCTCCAAGCAATTACGCTCAAAGCTTAAAGTGCCTGTCCCACTTGCGTGTCCTTGGCACGTAAATTACGCGACCTCAAATTCGCGTTGAGCCGCGATGGCCCCGCGATGGTCGGGCGCGATTACATGCGTACACACAGCCGTCTGGAGCTCGTGACGTCATTTGAAGATGGACACAAAGCTGGAGTAACTCAGCGGGACAGGCAGCATCTCTGGAGAGAAGCAATGGGTGACGTTTCGTGTCGAGACTCTTCTTCAGTCTGAAAAGAAGGGTCTTGACCCGAGACGTCACCCATTGCTTCTCTCCAGAGATGCTGCCGGTCCCGCTGAGTTACTACAGCTTTGTGTCCATCTTCAATTTTCTTGGCCCCGCTCTAGGAGTAGAAGTGGGGGCGGATACGGAACGCAACGGCCGTGAGCCCCAGGCCGAGCTCGGCGATCGTTTGCCTGCCTCTGCTGCTGTTGGAGGTGAGATGTTGCGTCACTCCAGGGTCTTGGGCCTGTCCCACTTTGGCCGTCAGTTACGCGACAGGCTGTTGGCGCGCAAAGATTTCGTTCACTACAAAATCTTCGGAGCCCCGCTCGACGTCGCGCACAACTACATACCCCTCCGCTCTTCTAAGTGGGACTGGCCCCGCGAGGCCATATGATGCCTGTGCGCCTCAATGCAACCACAAGGTTGCGTAATTTGCGTGCCAAGGACACGTAAGTGGGACAGGCCCTTAACTTAATAAGTCTAAACTAGCATTCTGAGTGCGAAGCTTACTGATATAGTCAGCCAGTTTTTAGTGAACAGCTTGCAGGCTTCTCACTGCTTGTTTGATAAAGCTGTGGCACGAATCAAGAGGTTTACTCCAAAATGTTCGTGGGGGTCTCCTGGATTAAGGCCAATCTGCCTCACAAATGTGGAGTAACTCTTACAAAGAGATCCTTACACAGGATCAGGCTCTACAAACCATAATGTCTGTGCCAAACAAGATTTAGTTTTAGTTTTTTCGTTTTAGAGATACAGCACTGAAACAGGCCCTTCGGCCTACCGAGACCCGCCGACCAGCGATCCCCACACATTAATACTATCCCACACGCTCTGGGGACAATTTCACACATACGTCCAGCCAATTAACCCACAAACCTGTACGTCTTTGGAGTGTGGGAGGAAACCGAAGATCTCAGAGAAAACCCACGCAGGTCACGGGGAGAACGTACAAACTCCGTACAGACAGCACCCGTAGTCAGGATCAAGCACGAGTCGGCGGCACTGCAAGCTCTGTAAGGCAGTAACTCTTCCACTGCACGATGTATCTATAAACCAAACTAATCCACCAATCATCCCAATGAATACTGCGGGCCTCCAACATCTTCCAACTGCAGAACCAACTGTAACTACTATAGTTTAATTTTCTCATCTGTTTAAATATAATCTACATCTATCAGTTGCTTCCCAGCTGTTATGAAGCAACTGAATCATCCCCCTGCCGTCTAAAATGTGGTCCTGACCTCCCATCTACCTCATTGGAGACCACCCATTCCTTCGCTCCAGAGATGATTCTTGTCCCGCTGAGTTACTCCAGCATTTTGTTTCTACTATTAGAAATTATACTAATACACAAATGACACTAACATTTTAAATGCTTACAGAATGCAAAAAAAGAGACATGGAACAAACACACTTGATGAAGTAGAAACAGTCATATCATCAACAAACTGTTATTTTACAATTCATGAGATATTGAATCTTTGAGGCAATTATGTTCCACGCATGGAAAATTACCTTTGTTTGAGAGCACGAGGTATAATTAAGCAGCAACTCTGGATTAGAATGCATGAAACCTCGTGTAATAAATTGCAAAATTGTAATGGGTTTTTCTTTGCTTTAATGGCAAGAATAGTTTGCAAGTCCGTGTTGAGGCAGTAAATCATCACCAACAGAGTTATGCATTTAACACCGTAAAAGCACAATCCATATCATGCTGGTAAAATCTACATTATTTCTCCGTGCAAACTACAGACCATTATTTTCCGCTTGAAAATCTGTCACTGGAAACTCAACTGCATCACAAAAATACTGTGTGTGCACATCGGCCGGTATTTATATAACACTGAGTTCACTCGCTTGCATGAATATGCAATTCCTGGTGTAAATTTGCATAAATACTATAAGAAATGTTGATGCAACACCATTACAGTAATAGGAATTAAGAACCGCTAAATAGCTGCTAAATTAGAAATCATTCCAGCAAAAAAACAGGAAGATATAATATTTAAATTCTGTGTTTGTACTCCGTATCTCCCTTCTCTGCAAGTGAAAATGGTGTGTCTATGCCTGTGATATCTTCAATCTGCCTAATCTTCCACGCGGGAAAAAAACATTTTCAGAATCGCTGGTAAAGAATATTAATATCACCGTCTTCCAGGCTTGTTGCTCAAATAACATCCTTCCTCTCATTCACCTTTCAAATCCAGTCTGAACCCAATGCACAGCATTTACGCGCAACTTTATCAGTGGGGGCTGACAGCAAAAATCCTACTGGAAGTCAAAAATACTATTGAGGGCAAGTCAAGGGCACCAGCATCTCTTAGGTTTATCTTGTGGGTGGCTTATGTAAATAAACCCATATTCGTGGCTAACATTTTTCATTTGTGACAAATGAAAATACTGATAGAATTCCAGTCAGAACTCAGAACCAGAATCCTCTCACCTTCATTAATAGCACTACTCCACCACACTTGCCACTCCATCCACCACCTTGAGTTCAAGCTCATGTACAAACTCCACAGGCAGTCGTTCTTTTCTATATTGCTCGCCTTCACACTGGGCGGAGGAGGCGCTGTCCTGTACGGCTGCCTGTCCTGCAGCTGTCTGTTTTCTTCACTTCTTTTTTATTATTTTTAGTACGTTAAAGTGTGTAGTCGGGGGGTCTAATCTTTTTATGTGTGGGGGGTGGTGGGGGGGAAGGGGGAAACTGCTTTTTCGAGTCCCTACCTGGTCGGAGAGGTTGCCTTCCTCCGAGCAGCACCTTCGACCTGTCCTCGCGGCCTACCAGCGGGTCCTGGAGCGACGTTTCCTGAGGGGACCTGGCCAGAACCTCGGCTTTGGCGGCGGCGCAGCGCTGGAGCGCTATTGCGGAGCGGGCGATGCCTTTCCTGGGTCGCCGCGCTGGAACTCCAGTATGCTGGGACCGCCGATGAGAACATCGTGGAGCCGCGGTTCTGTGGAGCGGCCAGCTGCGGCGCTGAACATTACATCCCGGAGCCTGGGATCTCTCGCCGAGATCGCCAGAGTGTGGAGCTCCGTCAAACGCGGTCTGTTGGCTTGGAAGCCGCGGTCTCCGGTAAGAAGGTGGCCGTTCCTGGCGCCCCAAGCCGCTGAGGGTTCTCCCGACGCCGGAGCACCATCACCCGGCGAGAACATCGGGCGCCGTGGCGGCGACTGTGGAGGCCTCAATAGGCCCGACTCTGGGTGGACAAGAGGATGGGGACTGGACTTTGTGCCTTCCCCCACAGTGGGAATCACTGTGGGGGGATGTTTTTGTGTTGAACTTCTTGAATGCTATGTTGTATTTTTATTAGTGTGCTGCAAGGACATCTGAATTTCCCCTGAATAAGGGGATTAATAAAGTAAATCTAATCTAATCTAATCTAATCTAATCTACCAGCTATACTTTTTTAGTTTAGTATAGCTTAGAGAAACAGTGCGGAAACAGGCCCTTCAGCCCACCGAGCCCGCGTCGACCAGCGATCCCCGCACATTAACACTATCCTACACCCACTCGGGACAATTTTTACATTTACCAAGCCAATTAGCCTACAGACCTGTATGTCTTTGGAGTGTGGGAGGAAACCGAAGATCTCGGAGAAAACCCACATGGTCACAGGGAGAACGTACAAACTCCGTACAGACAGCACCCATAGTCGGGATCGAACCCGGGTCTCCAGCACTACATTCGCTGTAATGCTGCAAATCTACCGTTGTGCCACCGTGTCCTGGGCCACCTCCACTGTTAGCTTAAGGCCACACGTAAACTGGAGGAACAGCGCCTCTTATATTTCGCATGGGCAGTTTACAACCCAGCAGCATGAATATTGATTTCACTAACTCCAAGTAACCCTTGCATTTCTCTCCTCTCTCCGTCCCTCCCCTACACTAGTCGTCTTGCTCATTTCACCGTTTGTATCCCTTCGTTATCAGCTCGTCCCCATCCAACAATGGACCATTGTGGGCTCCACCTTTCCTGAGTCATCGATGCGGGCTCTGCTTTGTTCTGTACCTTTCTCATACCTCTAGATTCCCCTTCCCTAGCTCTCAATCTGATGAAGGGTCTCGACCCGAAAACGTCGCCTGTTCCTGTTCTCCAGCGATGCTGCCTGGCCTGCTGAGTTACTCCAGCTTTTTGTGTCTATCTTCTTGTCCGGGTATTTGGGTCCCTTTCAGCACAGAAAGAGTCATCTGGTCCATTGAGTGAATGGCGCCTCTCAGAGAACGCCCATCAGTCCCATTCTCCCATTTATCACCTTGCAACTTATTCTCTCATCGACTCCCGCGTATCTCCTGCCATCCAACGGCGGTGATGTATAGCATCCTATTAATCCACCAGCACACCTTTGAGATATGGGGGGGAAACTGGGGCATCCGGGAGAAACACTTGCAGACACAGGAAGGCCAAGTGAATTCCATACGCACAGGAACCCGAGGACAGGATCAAATCTGGGTCCCTGGGGCTGAGAAGCAGCAGCACTTTGTACTTGTAAAAGCCGAGACAAATTAAACCTGATTATCAGCTGCTGAGGTTTTATTCACTGGGGCACCATAGGTAGTGCTGTTTCAACAGTGGATGATAAACAGGGAGGAGAGTGCTTTCAAACCAGAAGCATTAAACAATGTGTAATTCCCTTAATTATATTAAACGGCTGCCACAGAGTTACCGCTAGCAATTCCCAGTTCAAATTGTCCGACTGGGACAATCACTTCTGATTGCATTGCATTAGAAGCGTTTCAATTTGTACCAAGCATCTCCACATCCCAGGGTAAGACCACGTTCTTCACTTAAAGGGAATGAAGAATTAAAATGACATCTATCCACACGCCACTGCACATTAGTGAAACCCCAGTGACAGCATTATAAATATAATTTAGAGATACAGTGTGGAAACAGGTCTTTGGCCCCCGAGTCGGGGTTAGATTCAAGATTCAAGCGAGTTTATTGTCATGTGTCCCTGATAGGACAATGAAATTCTTGCTTTGCTTCAGCACAACAGAACATAGAAACATAGAAACATAGAAATTAGGTGCAGGAGTAGGCCATTCGGCCCTTCGAGCCTGCACCGCCATTCAATATGATCATGGCTGATCATCCAACTCAGTATCCCTAACATAGTAAGGCATGACTACGAAACAGATCAGTGTGTCCCATATACCATTATATAAATATATACACACATGAATAAATAAACTGATAAAGTGCAAATAAATAGATAATGGGCTATTAATGTTCAGAGTTTTGTCCGAGCCGAGTTTAATAGCCTGATGGCTGTGGGGAAGTAGCTATTCCTGAACCTGGTCGTTGCAGTCTTCAGGCTCCTGTACCTTCTACCTGAAGGTAGCGGGGAGATGAGTGTGTGGCCAGGATGGTGTGGGTCTTTGATGATACTGCCAGCCTTTTTGAGGCAGCGACTGCGATAAATCCCCTCGATGGAAGGGAGGTCAGAGCCGATGATGGACTGGGCAGTGTTTGCCACTTTTTGTAGTCTTTTATGTGTAGTTATGTGGTGAAGGCAGGAACATGGGGTTGCGGGAGAAAGATAGATGAGCCATGGTTGAATGGCAGTGTGGACGTGATGGGCTGAATGGCCTAATTCTATTCCTATCGCTTATGAACCTATGAGTCCGCGCTGACCATTGATCTCCCATACACTAGTTTGATCCTTGGGACAATTTACACAAGCCAATTAACCTACAAACCTGTACATATTTGGTACGTGGGCGGAAACCGGAGCACCCGGAGAAAACCCACACTGCCACGAGGAGAAGGTACAAACTCCATACAGACAGCACCCATAGTCAGGATCGAACCCCGGTCTCTGGCGCTGTAAGGCAGCAACTCTACCGCTGCGCCACCGAGCCACCTCAAAGCCATTATTGGTGTAACTACTTGATTCCTCTTCACACAACTGTAATGAAACAAAATGATTACAAAACTCCAGTACTGCTTACAGTATTTTTTGTAAATTAATGGCATTTCCATCTAAGTGAACAAGAAAAGGTTAATTATTACCTTTTCTCAAAATCATTAACTGAATATAGTTCCAACTAGTGAAGTTTGGACAGGGAGCCTCCATCTGCAACTGGCTTCTGGACTTCCTGACAGTCGGCCCACAATCGGTTAGAGTCCCTTGCTGCGGTTTGAGTCCTTTACACCCATGATTGTGTGGCCATGCACAGTGCCAACTCAATCTATTAAGATTCAATGTCCTATTTTCACACCTTACATAGAAACATAGAAACATAGAAAACAGGTGCAGGAGTAGGCCATTCGGCCCTTCGAGCCTGCACCGCCATTCAATATGATCATGGCTGATCATCCAACTCAGTATCCTGTACCTGCCTTCTCTCCAATACCCCCTGATCCCTTTAGCCACAAGGGCCACATCTAACTCCCTCTTAAATATAGCCAATGAACTGGCCTCAACTACCTTCTGTGGCAGAGAATTCCACAGATTCACCACTCTCTGTGTGAAAAATGTTTTTCTCACTCACTCCTAAAAGATTTCCCCTTTATCCTTAAACTGTGACCCCTTGTTTTGGACTTCCCCAACATCGGGAACAATCTTCCTGCATCTAGCCTGTCCAACCCCTTAATAATTTTGTAAGTTTCTATAAGGTCCCCCCTCACTTCTAAATTCTAGCAAGTACAAGCCGAGTCTATCCAGTGGATAGTCCTGCCATCCCAGGAATTAGTCTGGTGAACCTTCTCTGTACTCCCTCTATGGCAAGAATACAGTTCCTTATCTATGTATCTCCCTCTCCCCAGACATCAGTCAGAAGTAGGGTCTCGACCAGAAACGTCACCCGTTCCTTCTCTCCAGAGGTGCTGCCTGGCCCGCTGAGTTACTCCAGAATTTTGTGTCTATCTTAAGTTTAAACCAGCATCTGCAGTTCTTTCCTACACATTTTGTCCGCTCCTCTGCAAAATCTCCTCAAGGTATGTCTACTTTGAAGAGGTTTTCCTTCTTTCCCTGACAAGAGTTCAGCAACATCCTCTCTCGCTGCTCCCCCTGTTATTCCTCCTGCTCTCCGACTCCGACCACGTTTTAAACCAAACGCACGACCAGAGCCACATTTGTTTCCACATTTTCCTTGGACTTCATTCCCTTTGTCCAATTTTCACACCTTACCTTTCCTTATCTATGTATCTCCCTCTCCCCTAAGATCAGTCTGAAGAAGGGTCTCAACCCGAAACGTCACCCAATCCCTTTCTCCGGAGATGCTGCCTGCCCCGTTGAGTTACTCCAGCATCGTGTGTCTGTTAAGTTTGCTGTTATCGTCTAGAATAGATGAACGACTGCGATGAGACAGAGTACAGGAAAGAGATTGAGAACCTTGTGCCATGGTGTCAGAAAAAATAACCAAGCCATTAACATCAGCGAGGCCCGTCATTAATCTAAGAAAGCAAGAGGGTGGGGCTGTACACAGCCTCATCAGAAGAACTGCTGTAGGGATGGTCGACAACTTCAGGTCCATACATTGTGGGCCAAAGGGCCTGTTCTCGTGCTGTACGGTTCTATGCCATTAGCAAACAAACCTGGTCAAGTTAACCCAGGTGCATAAAGTCATGAGGGAATTAGATAGTGAATGCACAGAGTGCATTTTTCCCAGGGTAGGTGAATCAAGAACTAGAGAGCGTAGGTTTAAAAGGACATACAGTGCTGGAGTAACTCAGCAGGTTGGGCAGCATCTCTGGAGAACATGGATAGGTGATGTTATGGGTCGAACATAGATTTAAGGTGAGAGGGGAAATAGACAATAGATAATAGGTGCAGGAGTAGGCCATTCGGCCCTTCGAACCAGCACCGCCATTCAATATGATCATGGCTGATCATCCACAATCAGTACCCCGTTCCTGCCTTCTCTCCATATCCCCTGACTCCGCTATCTTTAAAAGCCCTATCTAGCTCTCTCTTTAATAGGTGCCTGAGAAGATTTAATAGGTACCTGAGGAGACAACCTTTTTCACACAGGGGATGGTGGGTATGTGGAATGAGCTGCCAGAGGAAGTAGTTGAGGCAGGTACAGTAACAACATGTATCAGAAGTTTGGACAAGTACATGGATAGGAAAAGTTCAAAGGGATATGTGACAAATACAAACAGATGAGACTAGCTTAGATGGGGCATCCTGGTCAGCATGGATGAATTCAGTTGAAGGTCTGTATACATGCTGGAGGACTCTATGCCTATGTATCTGAATCTGGTCATTTTCAATATTAATCCTATCAGCAACATAAAATAAATGTTGGTCTTTATCAATATTGGAGAGGCAAGAGACTGCAGATGTTGAAACATGGAACAAAATACAAACTGCTGGAGAAACATGTTCATAAATGATAGGAGCAGAATTAGGCCATTTGGTCCTTCAAATCTACTCCACCATTCAACCATGGTGACCTATCTTTCCATCTTAACCCCATTCTCCTGCCCTCTTCCCATAACCCCTAACACTCACACTAATCAAGAATCTATCTACTCTCTGCCTTAAAAATATCCATTTGACTTGGCCTACAATACTTCTGTGGCAATGAATTCCACAGATTCCCCACCCTTTGAGTAAAGAAATTCCTATTCATCCCTGTCCTAAAGAACTTTCTTTTATTCTGAGGCTGTGCCCTCTGGTCCTAGACTCTCCCACTAGTGGAAATATCCTCTCCACTTTATCCAGGCCTTAGGTAGGACTTAGTAGGTCAAGTTGCATCTGATGCTGTTCAGACCACTGAGTTCCTGCAGCAGTTTGTCCTTTGCTTTTAATCAATCCTCCTGTTGGCTCTGACTTGAACATTATTCAATACATCTCTGGCAGGATCGCGGCAGGCATCGAGAAGGCGTTTTACAGACCAGCGGAGTTAAGTGGACTACGGTAGACTCCCACTGCACAGCTGGGAAGATCTAAAACGTCAGACAGATTTTATTTCGACGAGTTTGCAGAGTGCAATCAATGCCACAAATGATTACGGTACAAGAACTGTTCCAGAGCCGCTGTCTGAAAAAAGCTCAGAGAATTGCTAAGGACAAACTGCACCCCCTCCACATACACCTGGATCTCCTGCCATCAGGCAAGAGATATCGAAGAATCAAAGCCCGGACTACAAGACTGCTAAACAGCTTCCTACCACAGGCTGTGAGGCTGCTAAACAGTCACTCTGTACTCACAGTCACTTGATTCTGCGGCTTGGCACGGACACTTTAATAACTGGCACTGGCCACTTTAATAACTGGCACTGGCCACTCAAATCAGCTGCCCCGGACATTTTTATGATTTGTTTATTGTATTTTAACGTTGTGTTTTACCTGCTTTTAATTATTTATACTGTTCCATCAGGGACTGGATTGTTTTTAGTGTTATTATGTGTGAAATGTTTTAAATTTCATGTGCGATGCTCCGCTATTCCCTGGGAAACGTCTTTTCATTTTGCACTGTACAACTGTTGCTTGCAAGATGACAATAAAGGTTGATTGATTGATTAGCCATCAGTGATGTAAAAGAACAGCCACACAACACAGCCCATGGTCACACTTCTCACTACCCAGTTACTTTAGTTGCTACACTAGCAACTAAGGATTGCTCTGCCCAGTACAAGAAGGCTCTGCAGAGAGTTGTGCGTTCGGCCGAACGCACTACGGGAACTTCACTCGCCCCCCTGCAGGAACTATACATCAGGAGGTGCAACTCCAGAGCAAATAAAATCATGGGAGACCCCTTCCACCCCTGCAACGGACTGTTCCAGCTGCTACGTTCAGGCAAACGCCTCCGTTGCCATGCTGTGAGAACGGAGAGGTTGAGAAGGAGTTTCTTCCCAGAGGCCATTAGGACTGTAAACTCCTATCTCACCAAGGACTAACGTTACTGTACCATTCGACTGCTTTTTTTAAAATTGCTGTTTTTTCCCTTTTTCCTTCTGCCCACAATATTTAATACGTAAAAGAATATGTGATTCTGTTCCATTCTGTTTGTTGATTGTTTGTTTGTTTATTGCACGATTCGCGAGCATTGCCACTTTTCATTTCACTGCACATCTCGTATGTGTGTGTAATGAATAAACTTGACTTGACTTGACTTGACACAGTGACATCTCTGCTGCCTGCACTTCATGGTCCCTATAATGAAAATGTATCAGTTGATCAAACCTCATATGGCACCAAACTCAGTGACAAATGGGATTGTCATAAGGTTATAAGTGTTAGGAGTAGAATTAGACCACTCGGCCCAGCAAGTCTACTCCGCCATTCAATCATGGCTGATCTATCTCTTCCTCCTAACCCCATTCTCCTGCCTTCTCCCCATAACATCTGACACCTGGGCTAATACTGTTCTCACATGTACTGAACATACCTTGGTCAATGCAGCGTCCACACCATCTTTGGAGGGAGTTCAGTTTGGAGGGATATGGCCAAACACATAGAGACTAGTGTGGCTGGGACATGCTGGCCGGTGTACGACCCTATGACTATGACAATCTCTCCAAACAGGAGTCAGGGCTTATGGGGAGAAGGCAGGAGAATGAGGTTGAGAAGGAAAGATAGGTCAGCCACGATTGAGTGGCGGAGTAGACTTGAAGGGCCAATTGGCTTAATTCTGCTCCTAGAAGCTATGAACAAGCGGTATACAAAAATTAGAAAAATCTGTTGATGCATAAAACACTTAGTGAACTGTTCCTTGGTTAATAAGATAAATTAATAGGTCTTTTATGCCAGAGGTTATGCACATTCATCTTAAAATGAAGTCTACATTTGTCTGGATATGAATGCTTCTACAAGGTTAATCTCAAAGCAATACATATTGACACTGTCATGCAATTAATGCTGAGGATGTGAGTGCATTTATCTCAGAGAACACTGAGCAGCAGCCGAACAGAATGAAGGAAGGGGATGAACATCTAGAGAATGTATGAAGATCAAGAAGGCTGCCACTGTGACGCAGCGGTAACGTTGCTGCCTTAAACCCCTGTCCCACGGAACGAGTTCATTCCAAGAGCTCTCCCGAGTTTCCCCTGATTCGAACTCGGAGATTTACGGTAATGGCCACTCGTCGGTACTCGGGGCTCTCGTGGACATTTTTGAACGAGTCTTCCCGTGATAACCTGCCGTTAGCGAGTCTTTCCGTGTACCTGCCGTTAGCGTTACGAGCAGCTACGAGATGTCCCCGTGCTCCGACGTACCCGCTATGTTCATTCTCCGTGCTTACCACGAGTTTGATTTTTTTTAATACTCGGGAGAGCTCTTGGAATGAACTCTTACCGTGGGACAGGGCTATTACAGTGTTTGCAGTGCCGGAAACCCAGGTTCGATCCCGACTAGGGGTGCTGTCTGTACGGAGTTTGTACGTTCTCCCCGTGACCATCCGAGATCTTCGGTTTCCTCCCACACTCCAAATAATAATAATAATAATGGATGGGATTTATATAGCGCCTTTCTAATACTCAAGGCGCTTTACATCGCATTATTCATTCACTCCTCAGTCACACTCGGTGGTAGTAAGCTACTTCTGTAGCCACAGCTGCCCTGGGGCAGACTGACGGAAGCGTGGCTGCCATTCTGCGCCTACGGCCCCTCCGGCCACCACCAATCACTCACACACATTCACACACATTCACACACAGGCAAAGGTGGGTGAAGTGTCTTGCCCAAGGACACAACGACAGTATGCACTCCAAGCGGGATTCGAACCGGCTACCTTCCGGTCGCCAGCCGAACACTTAGCCCATTGTGCCATCTGTCTGTCAGGTATGTAGGTTACTTGGCTTGGTGTATGTGTAAATTGTCCCTAGCGAGTATAGGATAGTGTGTAGGATGCTGGTCGGTGCGGACTTGGTGGGCCGAAGGGCCTGTTTCCACGCTGTATCTCTAAGACAAAAAAACCTAAAAACAAATGACGGCACTCTCCCCGTGGTCTTGAACAGGTTTCATGACACCGCCATTTCAGGCTCACACAACTTCTTCTTCTTGCGTATGGCGTGCACAGCCTAAAGTTGCCAGACAACTTCTATTTGATTATATTTCATTGTGCACGCCAGATTGAATGCATTCGTCGAAACAGGGCGGACCACGTGAAGGTTGCAATCTCCCACCCCAGGCTCACACATGAAGGATGGAAACTAATCTTGAAGTGACTGCTAACTCCAGTGCCAAAAAACATAAGCGAGAGGCCTGTTTACTGAAACCCAGTCGACTAAATTATAATAGTTCCACTCTTTCAAAAATCATGGGTGCTATAAATTACTCGAGAGTTATTTGATTCCAATTTGCAAGTGATGAAACAGCTATTAATGCTCAGCCTAGGAGTTGCCACTAAATATGGTGCTTGCAGGCTACAACAGCTGGGAAAGCAGTTGTCCTAAATCAAGTGTTGGAATGCATGTTCAGTAAACATCTGTCAGGGTATTAATGCTCAGGTCACGATGGTAATATTGAGGTAAAGTTTGCAACACAGCTAGCTCGTTTCTGGTTCCATATGTGCCTCTGCTATACCTGTTACACATCAGATCTGGTTATTTCATTGAAAACAAAGTCTGTGGTTAACCAGTTCAAATTCCAGGAAAATAAGCTCAGAAGTCACAGGAGCCAAATTAGGCCATTCAGCCCATCATTCAATCATGGTGGATCTATCTTTTCCTCTCAACCCCATTCTCCTGCCATCTTGCATGGCAACAACCAAACCGCAAATCAGAAATCACTAACAAATGGCAACTAACTTGGAATGTTTCTCCTCAATTGCTTCAAATTATGATGACAAGTGAACACTAATTTGCAATTTAAATTTGGTTTTTCACTAATTGTGAAATAGAGTTGAGGAATCAAGAATCAGAGGATGTAGATTGAAGTTGGGAGGGAAAAATATTACTAGGTATCGGAAGGGCAGCCTTTTCCATACAGAAGGTGGTGGATATATGGAGTGAGCTGCCAGAGGAGATAGTTGAGACAGATACTATAATAACATTTAAAAGGCATATGGACAGGTAAGGTTAAAGGAATATGGGCCAAATGCAGGTAGGAGGGACTAGTGTAGAAAGGGCAGGTACACAAAAATGCTGGAGAAACTCAGCGGGTTTCAGCCCGAAACGTTGCCTATTTCCTTCGCTCCATAGATGCTGCTTGCACCCGCTGAGTTTCTCCAGCATTTTTGTGTACCTTCGATTTTCCAGCATCTGCAGTTACTTCTTAAACACAGTGTAGAAAGGGCAGCTTGGTTGGCATGGGCAAGTTCGGGCGAAGGGCCCCAACCTCTATAACTAGATTTGTCTAGGTCTGAGTATTCGGTAGTAATCATACTAGCAATAGATAAAGGCTGCAAGGCACATTATTATTATTAATATATAATATGGAAGCACAGGACATTATTCGACCCATCAATATGGGTTCAACTGGTGAAAACTGTTCAATTGCATCACAATTAAGTTGAATCTTAACTATATTTAATTGCTTTTGCTTCACAGCTAACACTGCTAACACCAACTGAATCATGAACAGGCTTGGTCGCACTAGGGACTTCAGGCTTTTGTTGCGCTAATATTGTTTTTTTGTAAATTGAATGAACTTTCTTTCTGGTTATTGTGTGATTTACGAGCACAGACCAGGTACAGATGCTCCTGTTCTGTTTTTGGCACATATGTCAACTAAACACTCTTGAATCTTGACTTAATAAACTCCTACCTAATAAAAATATATATTTATTTCAGTCTTGAAAATTTCAATTGACTCGGTGCTACAGCCTTTCATGTGAGAGGTAGTTTCAACTACTCGTTACACTTTGGGTGGATATTGCTTCCTGTTTTCACATCAAACCCAACGAGAATTTAAATTACACCTAAATTATTACCAGCACTCAGAATTTTACTGCCAGATTAATTAGTTTCTCGTTAGCTAATCTTTGCTTTCTTTAGAACTTGATTGGAACATCCCACATGCTAAAGTGAGACAATAAAAATGTTTTATGATACAGGAAAAGGCATTCAGTTGAAAAGCAAAAAAACATCAAAACACGCTGTACCTCTTGACCTAATTCGGTCTTTGTAAAATTTCCCTTTGGGATCTACAACAATAAATTATTATTTGCTTTTGAACAGATGTCAGCTGGTTTTCTGTGGTACAGCTTGTGTAAAAATCTGCTCAATAACTTTTTTTTAATAAAGATCTGAAATAATTAAAATCTAATGTTCCTTTGATTTAAGTAGACTTATTTTGACAGGGGAATTGATTGCACGTATTTAAAATGCCTGACTTTAGGCTCGGGAGTCATAAAATCTAGAGAGCTCACGGGGATTGGCAAGGCAGGTCAGTATATTTGTATTTTTTCTACACGCAATCTTTCATGTTTTTCTTTATGAAACAAGTTAATTAACAAATTCTCCTCCATGTGTAATGGTTTCTGGATATAATCAGGTTGGCATTTGTTAAATCCTCTAATCACTATACTTGAAGATGACGATTCGGGGCGGGAATGTGGCACAGCGGCTGAGTTGCGGCCTTACAGCACCAGAGACCTGGATTTGAACCTGACTACGGGTGCTGTCTGTATGGAGTTTGTACGTTCTTCCTGTGGCCCTGTGAGTTTGCTCCGCTTTCCTCACAATCTCCAAAGACATGCAGGTTTATAGGTTAATTAGCTTTGCTAAAATTGTGAATTACCCCAGGTGTGTAGGATGATGCTAGTGTACGGGGTGATCGCTGGCCGGCAGGGACTCGGTGGGTCAAAGGGCCTGTTTCCACGCTGTATCTCTAAAGTAAAGTAACTAAAGTAAGAATTCTATCGCTCAAGTATTGCCCAGGTGATGAAGATTGGAATTGCTGCCATGATGCCAAGCAACACTGAGAGGGTGTTTCGATGGACAATAGACTATTGACAATAGGAGTCACGTAGCATGGAAAAAGGCCATTCGGCCCTTCGAGCCAGCACCGCCATTCAATGTGATCATGGCTGATCATCCACAATCAGTACACCATTCCTGCCTTCTCCCCATATCCCCTGACTCCGCTATCTTTAAGAGCTCTATCCAACCCTCTAAGGTGCTGCCAAAGGTGTTACTGTCAAAGGTGCTGCTTTTTAGATGAAAAATCTAAAGAATCTCCTCTCTCCCCCACCCCTATCTTACATTCCAATCAGTATAAAAAGCCTAATATTTGAACAAGAAAACCAATTGCCTGGAGAGACATCAGTTCTTTCGATTGAAAGGAAACCGGCCTTTTGGCCTGGACTACTCAGGCCCACTCTCTAGTTGGTGAGGGGACTATTCAGTTGCCTGACAAACAGCCGGAAAGAAACTGTCCCTGAATCTGGAGATGTGCGTTTTCAAACTCCTGATGGGAAAGGGAAGAAGAGGAAGTGAGATTGGTCCTTGATTATGCTGGTGGCCTTGTCAAGGCAGCTTGGTGTAGAGGGGAGTCAACGGAAGGTAAGGTTTGTTTGTGTGATGGACTGGATGATGTACATCAGATGTTCCAAGATTGAGATCCATCAATACAGTCCTACATCAGGATGGGGAACAGTGTACGATCTCCCTTGTGACTGGGGCCTTATTTTTGTTAAGGGCCTGTCCCATGAGCATGCGATAGCATGCGTCTAGCGCGACCAAACATGGTCGCTTGAGGCATACGGCCTCGCGGGGCCGGTCCCACTTCGATCGCCGGAGGCGTATGGAGTTGTGCGGGGCTGGTCCCGACATCGCGTGGGGCTCCAAAAATCTTGCACTGTTCGAAAATCCCGTGCGCCAACGGCCTGTCGGCCCACAGCCGCATTGAGGCCGTACGCAGTGTCTCGACGTCGTACGCAGCGTCTTGATGTCAAACGCAGCGTCTTAACGGCGTACGCCTAGCGCGTGGCATTGCGCGATGACGTCACCGCCCGAGGCCGTGCGACGTCCAAATTCAGTCGGCCCGCCTCCTGCCTAGCTGATTGGTGAGTTTGACATAAATTACGTCACGCGTGAACTTTGCGCGTACTTACCGTGTACTTAACGTGAACTTAGCTTCCGTTTGGTCGCACTAGACACATGCAATCGCATGCTGGTGGGACAGGCCCTTTACATGGTAAATGGCATAGACTTGGGATAGTTCTATCCCATGTTAAAGTCCTATTATCAGATGTCAAATGTAATTCTTGATGAAGATTACTCTAGACCACAATCCACTGGACCTACACTGAGATTCAGCTTCAGACCATTACCATACATTCAGTTATTATCATAAGCAGCAATTAGCTATGTCTTTTTTTACAGCATAAAACTCAGTGCGTGATAACAGTGCACTCCAGACTGATTTATGTTTATAGATACTGTGACATCTGTTTTTAATTAATTTCCTCAAGAAATCTAGCTTTCATTTGCAGGGTGCTGTTCCAAGATACCAGGTTTAATTTAGTTTAGTTTAGTTTAGTTTAGTTTAGAGATACTGTGCAGAAACAGACCCTTCGGCCCACCGAGTCTGTGCTGACCAGCGATCCCTGCATACTAACACTATCCTACACACACTAGGGACAATTTACAATTTACTGTACACTAATCCAATTAGCCTATAAATCTGTATATCTTTGGAGTGTGGGAGGAAATCAGGAGCACCCGGAGGAAACCCACCCAGGTCACGGGGAGAACGTGCAAACTCCGTACAGACAGCACTCGTAGTCAGGATCGAACCTGGGTCATAAGGTCATAAGTGGTAGGAGTAGAATTAGGCCATTCAGCCCATCGGGTCTACTCGCCATTCAATCATGGCTGATCTATCACTCTCTCTCCGAACCCCATTCTCCTGCCCATAACCTTCGATACCTATACTAACCAAGAATCTATCTATCTCCGTTTTGAAACTATCCACTGACTTGGATTCCACAACTGTCTGTACCAAAGAATTCCACAGATTCACAACCCTCTGACTAAAGAAATTTCTCATCTTCCTTCCTTTAATCCTGAGGCTATGACCTCTCGTCCTGGACACTCCTACCTAGTGGAAACGTCCTCTCCACATCACTCTATCCCAGCCTTTCACTATTCCGTACGTTTCAAAGAGGTCCCCCCTCAACTCTACCGCTGCGCCACCGTGCCACCAAAGCTCCGTTTAAGATCATACCTTCCATGCCGTGGTCAGTGTTATTCGGCAGGTTGCAGTACAGGTAGGCCTCATAAATGGGATCCAGGCTGGGAGGGGTGGTATACATATTTGCCGAAATTTGCTTTCTGATTTTAGCCACCATTCCATCCTCTTTTGACATAGCCACAGGAATCAGATGCACTGGAATGAAAAATCAAATTTAAATTATTTACTCGGCTAAAAATAAATTGGTGCAAGGATAGATACATTCCATTTTAAAAACTTCCCCTGTTGCCTGTCATGTAAAACCAGCAATAATCAGTGTTGCAACAACATCTATATTATCTGTCAATTTATTATGGGGAAGCTACATTTCCCTCAAGCGTATCAATATCTCCTCTCATTCTTCTGAACTCCTGCGAATATTGGCCCAGTGCCATCAAAATCAAACCTTCATCATATGTTAATCTACTCATTTTTAGTCCCTTCATTCTCGTCCTTTGGTAGAGATGTATATTCTGCATTCAACACTTCTGTATTCGTCAAAAGTGCATGCTTATCCCAAAGCATGTTGAAAGCCTTAAATTTGTGTCACTCAGCCCGCTATCTCTAAGGATTTCTGATAATGAGTTAACCGCTAATCCTTAATACACAATGGAGAAAGCACAGCACTGCATACCTCTGAGCCTTGTGATTGTTTCTTGTAACTAATTGAAATAACCACTAACAGCGGTGTTAATAAGTCTATAGTTGCGAAACACAATATTAAGTCCTTTTTAAAAAAAATGAATGTCAGTTATTCTTTCAAAACACAATTACTGCGTCATATGGATTAAGGTTTAATTACAGTACTTTAGATTAAACTGTCAAGCTAATTTTTACAAATTACATATGATTTTAACTCTCCTAGATTCAGGCATTGTAATAGGCACAGACTATTGCAGCAATGTTAACAGTGAAGTACTTCAATTTAAACATGAATCGCAGTTCAACACTTTAGAAACCTTTACTACTTAATATATTAGTTTAGTTTAGTTTAGTTTAGTTTAGTTTAGAGATATGGCATGGAAACAGGCCCTTCAGCCCACCAAGTCCACACCGACCAACAATCACCCCGTACACTGGTTCTATCTTACACTCTAAGGACAGTTTACAGGAGTGAATTAACATAGAAACATAGAAAAAAGGTGCAGGAGTAGGCCATTCGGCCCTTCGAGCCTGCACCGCCATTCAATATGATCATGGCTGATCATCCAACTCAGTATCCTGTACCTGCCTTCTCTCCATACCCCCTGATCCCTCTAGCCACAAGGGCCACATCTAACTCCCTCTTAAATATAGCCAATGAACTGGCCTCAACTACTTTCTGTGGCAGAGAATTCCAGAGATTCACCACTCTCCGTGTGAACAAAAATGTTCTTATCTCGGTCCTAAAAGACTTCCTTCCCCCTTATCCTTAAACAGGTTGGACAGGCTAGATGCAGGAAGATTGCTCCCGATGTTGGGGAAGTCCAGGACAAGGGGTCACAGCTTAAGGATAAGGGGGAAATCCTTTAAAACCGAGATGAGAAGAACTTTTTTCACACAGAGAGTGGTGAATCTCTGGAACTCCCTGCCACAGAGGGTAGTCGAGGCCAGTTCATTGGCTATATTTAAGAGGGAGTTAGATGTGGCCCTTGTGGCTAAGGGGATCAGGGGGTATGGAGAGAAGGCAGGTACGGGATACTGAGTTGGATGATCAGCCATGATCATATTGAATGGCGGTGCAGGCTCGAAGGGCCGAATGGCCTACTCCTGCACCTAAATTCTATGTTTCTATGTTTCTATGTTAAACTGTGACCCCTTGTTCTGGACTTCCCCAACATCGCGAACAATCTTCTTGCATCTAGCCTGTCCAACCCCTCAACCTACAAGCACGTACGTGTTTGGAGTGTGGGAGGAAACCAGAGCACCCGGAGAAAAGCAACGTGGTCACAGGGAGAAAGTACAGACAGCACAGTGGTTGGGATCGAACCCGGGTGACCTCTGGTGCTGTGAGGCAGCAACTCTACCGCGGCACCACTGACAATTATTATTATTTTAATCAAATTATAATTGTGCCAAATTTTAACTACTGAACTAAGTGTAAATATTGAATTTAAAAGTAGTTGCTGCTTGCTCTTTCTGCTCCATATATTGTATTTGCTGCAAAAAGTGAATAACTAGGCATTGAGCAAATAAAAATGCATATTTACTTAAGAGTGGAATTTTCAACACACTAGTAATATTTTATCTCAAAAATATTAACTGCACATAGAAATTCAATCTGTACAATTATGGACCATGGGTTGTTCTGCAGGTATAACTTTTGCAATAGTATTAGCTTTTGGGTGACACATTGATGCAGTGGTCGTATTGCTGCCTTAAACCCCTGTCCCACGGTACGAGTTCATTCCAAGAACTCTCCCGAGTTTGCCCTGATTCGAACTCGGAGATTTACGGTAATGGCCGCTCGTTGGTACTCGGGGCTCTCGTGGACATTTATCATCGTGTTGAAAAATCTTCACGAGTCTTCCCGTGCTTACCTGCCGTTAGCGAGTCTTCCCGAGTACCTGCCGTTAGCGCTAAGCGACGTCCCCGAGCTCCGACGTACCCGCTACGTTCATTCTACGTGCTTACCACGAGTTTGATTTTTTTTAAACTCGGGAGAGCTCTTGGAATGAACTCGTACCGTGGGACAGGGCTATTACAACACCACAGACTCAGGTTCCATTATGACTACGGGCGCTGCCAGTACCAGATTTGTACGTTCTTCCTGTGACTGTGTGTTTTCTCCGGGTGCTCCAGTTTCCTCCCACATTAAAGACGTGCAGGTTTGTACGTTAATTTGCTTCGCTAAATTGTCCCAAGTGTCGGGGATAGAAAGAGGGTATAGATGATAGCTGGGCGTCGCGGATCTGGAGGCCTGTCTCCACGCTATATATCCAAACTAAACAAAACCAAACTAATCTAGCCACTCGACAGTAGCTTAGCTCAGCTTCGAGAAACAGTGTGGAAACATGTGCCCTTCGGCCCACCAAGTCCGCGCTGACCAGCGATCCCCGTACACTAGCACTATCCTACACACATTGGGAACAATTTTTACAGAAGCTAATTAACCTACAAACCTGTTTGTCTTTGGAGTGTGTGAGGAAACGGAGCACCCGGGGAAAACCCACGTGGTCACTCACAGGGAGGACGTTCAAACTCTGTACAGGCAGCACCCGTGGTCAGGATCGAACCTGGGTATCGGGAGCTGTAAGACAGCAACTCTACCGCTGCTCCACTGTGCCCATCAATCACAGTGAGAACTAGTGGAATTGCAAGCAATCACTGGGACGGTCGCAAGACATTTATTTCACATTTTTTCCACAGTTAGTTGGCTCAGACTAGATTTTGTTTATCAATATGCTACATTAATGATGCAGCATAAATCTGGCCAGTTCTCAGTGTAGTCCAAACAATCTCAGAACAGGTAAAAGGCTTATTCATGATCCAGTTTACATGAACAAATAAACACTGGCTCAGGACTTGTGGCCAGCAATAAGCAACTCATGCCTGCTGCTGATCTGCAAACAACGCTTGGATTTGTCTTGTGTGACTCACTTGGTGGAAAACAGGTCTGAAGCTGCTCACTCTTCACAGAGGGAGGCCCTGCACATTGGCAAGATCATTCACAGTGAATGTAGGAATAACTGCAGATGCTTCTTTAAACCAAATGCTCTTATGTGAAGCGTAAAGAGACAGAACATGGGCGGTGCAGACTCGGTGGGCCGAAGGGCCTGTTTCCACGCTGTATCTCTCAACTAAACTAAGGAAGGCCCTACCGTAATATTTTGGACAAAAAAAGCACAGACAAAAATGCTGGAGAAAGTCAGAGGGTGAGGCCGCATCTATGGAGCGAAGGAAATAGGCAACGTTTTGGGTCAAAACTCTTCTTCAGACCTTTCTTCAGACCCTTCTTCAGGCTAAGCCACTCCCCATATTTGCTAACTGTCAAAGCCATCAAGCAATCTTAATGCCTGAAACTATAAAAAACGAAATATAAATAGCAAAACCACTGTGAGCGTGCCATAACATTGCATTGTCCGGCCGATCTCCCCAAGTCCAATTCCAGTGTCGTGGTGAACTACAAGGCAACTCCATTTGTGAGGAAATCCCAAAGTCATTGACAGTTACATGTGGAAATGTTGATAATTCCCTGGGAATTTTTAGCATTTCACATAATATCTGCCTGCACACACTCCGTCTCTCTCACTGGGGGGGGGGGGGGGTAATATCTGCCTGCACACACTCCGTCTCTCTCACTGGGGGGGGGGGGGGGGGTAATATCTGCCTGCACACACTCCGTCTCTCTCACTGGGGGGGGGGAGGGGGGTGGAGACGGGCAAGAACAACAAGGGAACATTGGGACTACATTGGAACACTTTGAAGGTTATTGGCTGCAACCTTCCCTCCATTGATGAACTGTAAACTGCAAGGGCCAGGAAGCGAGCGGGTAAGATCATCTCGGACCCCCTCTCACCCTGGCCACAAACTCTTTGAATCACTTCCCTCTGGAAGGCGACTCCGGACTGTCAAAGCTGCCACAGCCAGACATAAAAACAGTCATTATCCACGAGTAGTTGCTCTACTCAACAGCCAAAAATCTGTAGCTTCCCTTTGATCTGGTATTTTGTTGGTTCACATGCTTGATCAATGGTGTTTTATCATTGATGTTTTATTATTATTAATGTTTAGTGTTAGCCATTCGTAACTGACACTGTATGTCATGTTGCTACTTGTGGGTGGAGCACCAAGACAAATTCCTTGTATGTGAATACTTGGCCAATAAACTTACTTACTTACTTGTAACTTTGTCAGAATCCCTATACTTTGTGAGCGGTAAAACAAAAAAAATCATTGTGGCATCATCTAGGTGATAATGAAGCTTCATTCATTCATTCATTCATTCATTCATTCATTCATTCATTCATTCATTCATTCATTTTTCACTGAACACTCCATCTCACGCTCATTCACTGACAAAATACATCGCCCTCTCACTCTCACACACGCTCTCTCTCTCTCTCTCTCTCTCTCTCTCTCTCTCTCTCTCTCTCTCTGACAATGGTTAGAGATGAAAAGGAGACAAAAGGGGGCCAGATATGGAGGGGAATGGAGTGAAATGTAAAGCAAGGGGGAGGGATATGGATGGAAAGTGACAGGGGGAGGGGAAAGAGGGGAGGGGATAAAATGGAGGTTGGCGATGGGAGATGAGTGCATGGAAGAGGGGAAAGGAGCAATGGAAAGGAGATAATTACATAATTTTGGAGAATTCAATGCTTCCACCGTTGGGTTGGTTGTAAACTATCCAAATGGAATGCGAGATGCTGCAAAACCCACTCTATATCCTCTGCTGTATCTATACAGCAAATATAGACCACATTTGTTTGGTCAACTATATAAGGTTGGCTCCTCAAAAGAAAATAAATAAGATTAGACAGATTAGCCAGCTGAATCTCTGAAGAAGGGTCTCGACCCAAAACGTCACCTATTCCTTTTCTCCAGAGATGCTGTTTGACCCGCTGAGTTCCTCCAGCCTTTAGTGTCTATCCTAGACATAACCTAACCACGATTCCATTCCAATTTGATTGCTCACACTCTTTTAAATTGTGTAACCACCAAGCCGCTAGCGAACTGGTTTTCCAATCTTAGTCTTAGAATAAAGGGGAGGTCATTTAAGACTGAGGTGAGCAAAAACTTTTTCACCCAGAGAGTTGTGAATTTATAGAATTCCCTGCCACAGAGGGCAGTGGAGGCCAAGTCACTGGATGGATTTAAGAGAGAGTTAGATAGAGCTCTAGGGGCTAGTGGAGTCAAGGGATATGGGAAGAAGGCAGGCACGGGTTATTGATAGGGGACAATCAGCCACGATCACAATGAATGGCGGTGCTGGCTCAAAGAGCTGAATGGCCTCCTCCTGCACCTATTTTCTATGTCTATGTCTACGTCTATGTTAATGTCTCCCATTGTTAATTTAAAAGTCTGTATTGCCAATTTGAATGATTCGGTCATTTTGTCGAGCAGAGAGAAGCAGCATTCTCTACAATTTTACTTTCCTCTTCCCATATGTTTTTAAATATTTACAAGGTAGCACACATTAATTAAGACTTGTGAGCACAGTTTTCTTCTGTGTCCAAGGCCACTGGCATTTTTTTAAAAATGTAATTGGGTCTCAATATCCCACCAGTTGCTAAAGAGTCAATGCACCATAAATGATAAACATGATTCCTGATTTATTTTTTTAAGACGTCGGCTTTTCAAAGACTGATGGTAGCACCACTTTTTCAGCAGTTCAGCGAATTGCCCGCTTGCCTTGGAGATGGGAGGTTATAGAGTCAGCATTGAATCAAGAGACTCGTGGCAAAAAAAAATGTACAGGTTGACACTTCCGTTTAGTACAGAGGGAGTACTGCACTCTTGGGACTTGCAACTCAGGTGAAAGGTCCCCGGGAACAATTTTAAAGAAGATCAGAGGCTTCATCCCTGGTGCTTTGTCCAATATTCATCCAGCAACCTCATTAAACAGATTGGAACAAGGAAAGTAGGCCACACAGTCCCACAAGCTTATTACATAGTTCAATGTGATCATGGTTAATTTGCAAATTAACTACTGATACTTGACACATTACCTAATGTATTCATAGCTTGTGTTATAAAGAACCTTGGTTTCAGATTTCAAGTAGGCAAATGACCCAGAAAACTGCAGAAACAGTGTTTCAGCTCCAACAATCATTTATGTAGAAGTTTTTCCTAGAAGGCTCCTTTATATATACCCTCTTGACCTTTCTGCCCCTTTCCGGGAACCTATCTCAGCCTGAAGGACCTAGTCATCCCCCAAACCAAGTGGTTGTCGGATCCTCTATTCATATAAATGCTCCTATGCTATTAATTGTTGGGGGGGGGGGGGGGGGATTTAACTCCTACATCCACTAATCTTCAGTCAATACAATTTACCACTCACATGAAACCCTTTGACTTCCACATCACTCTGTTTCTGTGAGAACTTTCTTCACACATAGAAACATAGAAATATAGAAAATAGGTGCAGGAGGGCCATTCGGCCCTTCGAGCCTGCACCGCCATTCAATATGATCATGGCTGATCATCCAACTCAGTATCCCGTACCTGCCTTCTCTCCATACCCCCTGATCCCTTTAGCCACAAGGGCCACATCTAACTCCCTCTTAAATATAGCCAATGAACTGGCCTCAACTACCTTCTGCGGGAGAGAATTCCAGAGATTCACCACTCTCTGTGTGAAAAAAGTTTTCCTCATCTCGGTCCTAAAAGATTTTCCCCTTATCCTTAAACTGTAACCCCTTGTTCTGGACTTCCCCAACATCGGGAACAATCTTCCTGCATCTAGCCTGTCCAACCCCTTAAGAATTTTGTAAGTTTCTATAAGATCCCCCCTCAATCTTCTAAATTCTAGCGAGTACAAACCGAGTCTATCCAGTCTTTCTTCATATGAAAGTCCTGACATCCCAGGAATCAGTCTGGTGAACCTTCTCTGTACTCCCTCTATGGCAAGAATGTCTTTCCTCAGATTGGGAGACCAAAACTGTACGCAATACTCCAGGTGTGGTCTCACCAAGACCCTGTACAACTGCAGTAGAACCTCCCTGCTCCTATTTTCAAATCCTTTTGCTATGAATGCTAACACACACACTCCTTTGACTCCTGGAGATGGTTTGAAGAAGGGTCCTGGCCCAAAGTGTCATCTGTCCATTTCCTCCACAGATGTTGCCCGGCCCGCTGAGTTCCTTGAGCACTTTGCATAGCACATCTACGACATGTTAACCAGCAACAACTTGCCGCGTTAACCAGCGAGTTACAGAGCGTTAACCACCAACACGGTATCTAACTGAGGGCTATGACTAATTGTACCGTTCCTGCCATGTTCAATCCAAGGTCAACTCCAAGACAGACAGACGTGAAGCTCACCGTTTGACCTGTTTTTACAAAATGTTACATGGTCAGCTAGACATAGATTACAAGACCTACACCAAACCCAAACCAATTAGGAGCAGACGAGGGCATTCGATCCAATTTGTGATCCCAGCTACAAAGACAGATGTGTACAGCAATTCGTTCTTCCCCCGCACACACAATTAAAGCATGGAATAATCTCCACCCAACTATAGTTAACCAACCAGATGCAACTAAATTTAAAGTAGCTCTTTCTTCCCAATAACCCTTTCTGGCTTAAGCCCTCCCTTCACCACCTCCAGTTTAAATTCCATTTGGAATATTTTGGAGGACCAAGAAACCAAGAACCAAGAACTACTCCACAGCAGACTGGCAATCAAAGCTTATACCCCCACACTGAATACTGGCTCGGTGGCGCAGCGTTAGAGCTGCTGCTTTACAGCGCTAGAGGTCCGGGTTCGATCCCAACTACGGGTGCTGTCTGTATCGAGTTAGTACGTTCTATGCGTGACCATTTGGGTTTTATCCGAGATCTTTGGTTTCCTCCCACACTCCAAAGACGCACAGGTTTGTAAGTTAATTGTCTTGGTATAAATGTTAAAATTGTCTCTAGTCTATGTAGGATACTGTTAAGATGCGGGGATCGCTGGTCAGTGTGGACTCGGTGGGCCGAAGGGCCTGTTTCCGCGCTGTATCTCTAAACTGAAGTAAACTAAACAATGTGAACATTCACACATGGCAAGCTGCATTGATCTAGCACGGGCCTCTGTCGCCATTCCCTTGGCTAAGTTTCCCAAACAACAACTGGATTTTAATCCTCCACAATTTAAAAAGCCAATTTTCTGTTAATTGTTCTGATTTTTAACAGATTTTTCTGTATATTGATGTAAATGGAGTGCACGGCCTCAGTACCAAGCCATAAATAGTATAACTAGTATAAATAGTAAAGACCAAGAGAAATTCCACACTAATAATGTACCACACTTTTGCTTGGTAACATACCGAGTCTCCTGAATATATTTTCAGTTCAATATAGTTCCCTCCTGCCAATTACTTCCAAATTCGAAGCAGATCTCAGAGAATAAAAACTACATTGCGCTCAATTTTGTATAAATCAAGAGCATATTTTAATTAGAAACAGCAAGTTTTGAGCTTGGAACTGCAAAGTCTAGTGGGGTGGGAAGTGCCAACGGATTACAACTGGTAAAATTATTTGTGTTTAAAAAAAAAATATATATATATATAAGCAATAGGTTTCCAAAGTTAATAAAGCAAATATGGAAAAACAATAATTTTCATCATTATATATCATTGGAAACGTTAATTTATTAATGACAGCCTTAATATTCTATTCCCTCTTCCAGGGTTTTTCAAAGGAGTTTCAGACTATCCAGAAATGCTACAGTAATAACAGACTGGTGATATAGTGTAAATTATCTTTTAATTATTTCTGCGTGCAGTGTGCAATTTTTTTCCCACTGGCTTCCCATAGCTTAGCTCATTCTTTTGGCTATTTAAGGTTGAGAAGTTCTACTGCAAGATATAATATTGTGTGGTATGGGAGAGAACTTGTATCAAAATCCTAATCATGTACTTGGCACACGAGTAGTGCAGGAAGGAACTGCAGATGCTGGTTTACACTGAAGATAGACACAAAAACGCTGGAATAACTCATCGGGTCAGGCAGCATCTCTGGAGAGAAGGAATGGTTGACGTTTCACATCGAGGCTGTTAGGAACAATGTGACATCAATTTCTCTCCGTAACACACTAGAAATATGAAGAAGGGTCTCAACCCGAAACGTCATCCATTCTTTCTCTCCAGGGATGCTGCCTGTCCCGCTGAGTTATGTCCCTGTCCCACTTAGGAAACCTGAACGGAAACCTCTGGAGACTTTGCGCCCCACCCAAGGATTCCGTGCGGTTCCTGGAGGTTTTTGTCAGTCTCCCTAATGGTCGATGCTAGTTGAAGGTGGTTGTCGGAGGTTGCACCTTCCACTACCTGCAACCTCAGGCAACCACCTGCAACCTCCAGCAACCACCTTCAACTAGCATCGCAACCGGCTTAGACTAAAAAATCACCGATTTTTAAAACGGCAACCTATTTTTAGTCGCGGCCGCTTTTGAATTTTTTGAAATAATCGCCGGAACATAGTAGAAGCGGAAACCACTTTCGACCATTAGGGAGACTGACAAAAACCTCCGGGAACCGCACGGAAACCTTGGGTGGGGCGCAAAGTCTCCAGAGATTTCCGTTCAGGTTTCCTAAGTGGGACAGGGGCATTACCCCAGCATCTTGGGTCGACCGCTGGTAGTGCAATTCCATGATTATCTCCCTCCCATCCAGAATACTTTCCCCCAATTCTTCATCCACTCCACAGCCCTGTGATCCCAACCAATGATGGGAGATCTCAAACGAGAAGCCTTTGCAGAAGTTTTAAACACAGGGGAGGGCCTTTTCTTCTGCTTGTGACAATTAAATGTTTCAGCTGCAAAACAGGCCGAGGGATTTAAACTTCCCATCGATGTATTTAAAATGTCATAGATATTTCATCAATACTTCAGTGCTGCCCTTCAAGTGTTGCAGCAGGTAATCCACTCACCATCCCCACCCCTTTCTCCCCCACACTCCCCTTTCTCCACCCCCCATCCCCTGTACCCCACTTTGACTTGCACCTATTTCTTTCCTCCTCCTTGCTCTCTCACTCCCCCTACATTCCTTCCTTCACAATTCGCGACTCTTCAATCCTTCTGTCTCAAACCTTTTTTTTAAAATCATCTCTGGCCTTTGTCCAACGATCTGCCAATCGAAACCCCCCCCTGGTCTTTGTTCCCCCATTACCGGCTCGGCTTATTCCTGCCCCTCCTCTCTTCCAGCTTTCTTTCCCCACCCTACAATCAGTCTGAGAAAGGTCCCGACCCGAAACATCAGCTATCCATGTTCTCCAGGGATGTTGCCTGACCTGCTGAGTGACTCCAGCACTTTGTGTCTTTTTTATGTAAAGCTGCATCTGCAGTTCCTTGCTCCTACATTGAGAGGAATTTTCTGCTTTGATAAATTCACAGCAGAAACTCTACACCACCCTTCATTGCTCTAGACTGCTCTGCTTGAATTTTCATTTTTGAGTTGTTACGTATCTTTGATGATGGGGTTATTGATCAGAGCACATTTGCTGCCTATTAGGCCTATGAAGAAGAATCAGAATTTTAACAGTTTTTGAATAGTCATTCCCCAACATTCAAACAAGTAATATTCCAAAAACTTTTATCGCCTTTGATGGGATAGCATGGAAACAGAAGCTTTCCACGGTACCTCAGTACTAGTGATGATAATAACCAAATTTAAATTAATATAATTTAGTATAAATCAGCACCCGCAGTTATTTTCTATTAACCTAAACTAATCCCAGGCAGTGAAGTCTAAAAACAGAAATCCTAGAATTTGAGGGTGTGTGTGTTATTGGCACTAAAGATTTTAAAACATGCTTGTAAATTGATTGGGTCACAAGTCAAAATATGCTCTGCATATCAATGTCCAGCCTCCTGTCCATTGCTTATCCATCCTCCACTAATCTGCTCCCTTAAAACCCGAGATTGCTGACATGCCTTCGGTTTCCCAGGATACTGTGTCCTCAGTATCCAGGGAGATCGATATCAGAGCGAGCTGCAATCTCAATGCCCAGGGTAACCCATGCATACACAGTGCACAGGATCCAGCCTTGGTGCCCATATCATTAACCCACCATCAAGGCTAAAGATTCCTCATTTGTCCTCACTATCTGGGATTAAGTGTTAAATAGAAATGAACAGCAGGTGCTGGTTTATACCAAATTATATTAATTTAATTTTGTTTTGTTTATTATTGTCACTGGTAGCGCGGTACAGTGAAAAGTATTTGTTTGCATGCTATCCAGTCAAAGAGTATACAAGTCAAAGAGTGTACATGAGAGGAATAGATCGGGTAGATGCACAGTCTCTTGCCCAGAGTAGGGGAATCGAGAACCAGAGGACATAGGTTTAAAGTGAGGGGGGAATTATTTAAGGGGTGGCTTTTGCATACAGAAGTGAATACAGTGGGTTCGGAGTCCTCATTTCAGACACCGATCAAACCCAGGCTGGAAAACTTATTTTATGTAAACCATCTGAGGATGGCCATAAGACTTATTTTAAGAATAAGGAGTAAGCCATTTAGAAAGAAGATGAGGAAACACTTTTTCACACAGAGAGTTGTGAGCCTGTGGAATTCTCTGCCTCAGAGGGCAGTCAAGGCCAGTTCTCTGGTTACTTTCAAGAGAGAGCTAGATAGGGCTCTTAAAGATAGTGGAGTCAGGGGATATGGGGAGAAGGCAGGAACGGGGTACTGATTGTGGATGATCAGCCTTGATCACAGTGAATGGCGGTGCTGGCACGAAGGGCCGAATGGCCTGCTCCACCTATTGTCTATTATTATTACTGAAGTTGTGCTTCAGTAGATCCCCTAATTGAAACTGATTTTTAGTTTAAAATTAATGGCTTTGATTAGCCCAATGAGTTTATGAGTTTCTAAGCTTATTGTCTTTTCTGCTATGTACCTGGTACACGACTGAAGATCACAATGAATTTCTGATCTGGACCGCAAACAATTTATACTCTTGCACTCAATTACTCAATCACTACAACAACCATTGATAGACAATTCTGTGTTATAAAGGGCCTTTCCTACTTGGGCGTTATTTGCGCGTCATTTACGCGACATGATTTACGCGTCACGACGCATGACGCGCGTTTCGCGACGCGCACGTAACATGCACAACGCGTGCATTACGCGCGCATGCCGTGCATTTTCTCATGCATGGCGCGTGTTGAGATGTGGTGGCGTGGGCAGTGACGCGCGATAGCGTGCGGCGCCCCAGGATTTGGGGATTCTCAAAATCCTCGCACGCCACCTGCGTGACGCGCAAATGACGCCCGTGGGACAGGCCCTTAATTCGTCAAAGAAGCTGTGAGCACGTTCTTGAACTGTGCATCCATCTATGACATGTTAACCCGTAGATCGGTATCAGAGCGAGCTGCAAATGGTAGAGCGGTACAGTGAAAAGTTTTTGTTTGCATGCTATCCAGTCAAAGAGTATACAAGTCAAAGAGTGTACAAAATCATGAGAGGAATAGATCGGGTAGATGCACAGTCTCTTGCCCAGAGTAGGGGAATCGAGAACCAGAGGACATAGTTTTAAAGTGAGGGGGGAATGATTTAAGGGGTGGCTTTTGCACACAGAGGGTGGTGGATGTATGGAAGGAGGGAGCTGAGGCAGGCACTATTGCAACATTTAAGAAATGTTTGGACAGGACAGGTTTAGATGGATATGGGCCAAACACAAGCAGGTGGGACTAGTGTAGATGGGACTTGCTGGTCGTGGTGGCCATGTTGGGACGAAGGGCCTGTTTCCACATTGTATGTCTCTATGACTTTGACCATAGGTGATTACAATCAAGCTATCCATCCACAGTGCACAGGTAAAGAAGATAAAGGGTACCACATTGAGTGCATGATAAAGTCTGATAAAGTCCAATTGGAAATAGTCTAACGGTCTCCAGTGATGTAGATAGGAGGTCAGGACTGCACTCTGGTCCACAATCAGTGCCCATGGTACCAGATCTTTATCCTCAGTACCCAGAGTTCTGAACAACTCTTAGTTCACAGGATCACTTACCTGTACTCTCAAGGGCACCCGGTTTTAAGCTGCTGGACTGAATCTACCACATTCAAAGGTATGACATTGTGTCGCACGACAGCATGGGGGTGTCCATGGCTTTACGACAGGACCATGGATGGTGTAGTGGTCACTCCCACCACCCTGCAACCACCAACAGGCACCTTGTCCTGTTGGTGAGGTGGGAGGACCCAATGAATTCTCAGGAGACACACACACACTGTTAACCCTCCCACCTCTGCTTGTCTGCCCTCTCCACCTCCCTCTTAAGTCATTGAGTCACACAGCATGGAAACTGGCCCTACAGCTCAACTTGCCCATGCTGAACAAGATGCCCCATCACCTCCCCATATCCAGCCCATATCCCTCTAAACCTCTCCCATCTACCTACCTGTCCAAAAGTATTTTCAATGCTGCTGAAGTACCTGTCTCAACTAACCCCTCTGGCAGCTCGTTCCATATACCAACCACCCTGCATGTGTAAAGGTTTTCCCTCAAGTTCCTATTAAATCTTTCCCCTCTCACCTTAATCCTATTTCCCATGTTTCTCTTCCGTCAAAGGCCAGCTTGCACTGTACCTGCAAGTCGCACAGACGGCTACAGATGTGAAATGTGCAGGTCGCATTTTCAGCTCTTTAATTTCAATTTCTTAAAAGGAGGAAACTTTCTTACATTTTTTTGCATCTTCACATTTGGCATTAGCTCAACATTCAGCTCCTACACAGCAAAAATACCCACATCCAATATCAATATCCACATCAATATTACTTTAGTAACTGAATTTTTATATACAGAAGCTTGAAAGCATGAACCTCAAGACTCAGGAACAGCTTCTTCCCCTCCGTTACCAGGCTTCTGATCAGTCCTTCCATAAACTAGGATGCTTTTCAATTCACCTCTGCCTTATTGAGGAAATTGGGCTTTGTCCAGGGGACTGTTGTGCTACAATGCTGTGAACTATATTCTGCACTCAGTATCTTCCCCTTTGTACTTCAATGTACTTCAGTTTGAACTGATTGTATGATGTATGATCATGTCTGATCTGTGTCAAAATGAACCGCAGATGCTGGATTATACCGAAGATAGACACAAAATGCTGGAGTAACTCAGCGAGTCAGGAAACATCTCAGGAGAAAAAGCTGAGGTGATGTTTTGGGTTAGAACCCTTCTTGTTTGGGTAGCATGCAAAATCAACCTTTCCACTGCACCTCAGTACATATCACAATAATAAACCTATCCTATTGTTTTCAGTTGCCATGGAGACCTTTACATCCAGAGTGTTACTGAAAAACCTTTCTTATTTGTCCAGCAACTTATTCAACATGCCACCTCCATGATAAAAGGAGATGTGATGTATAATATTCTCAGCTGTCCTGAGATATTAGCAGTGAGTCTTGATGCTCAGTCATGGAGTCATAGTGATACAGTGTGGAAACAGGCCCTTCGCCCAACTTGCCCACACCAGCCAACAATGTCTCATCTACATTAGTCCCACCTGCCTGCGCTTGGTCCATATCCCTCCACACCTGTCCTATCCATGTACCTGTCTGTTTCTTAAAGGTTGGGGTAGTCCCAGCCTTAACTACCTCCTCTGGCAGCTCGGTCCATATACCCACCACCCTCTGTGTGAAAGGGTTGCCCATTAGGTTCATTTTTAAAAATTCACCCTCACCTTGGACCTAAGTCCTCTGGTTCTTGATTTCCCTACTCCAGGTAAAATAATCTGTCTATTCTCCTCATGATATACACTAAAACACTTCACGCCTCATCCACCTACACTCCAAGGAATAGTCCGAGCTTACCCCACCTGTCAGGCTTTCACCTTGAGGGAGGGCACCTGTAAACGGGTTATTAGGGGTGGGCACCAGTAAATGTTTATTAGGGGTGGGCACCAGTAAATGGTTATTAGGGGTGGGCACCAGTAAATGGGTTATTAGGGGAGGGCACCAGTAAATGGGGAACAAGACCGGGCACAAAACAAATTCTGTGCAATCCAACTGTTTTGAATTGTGAAGGGGGTGGGGGGAGAGGGAGTGAGTGGAAGGGCAGAGGGGAAGATGTGGGAGAAGCGCAAGAGGTGAGTGTCATGGAGAATGCGAATGGGGGAAATGGAGTGGGGATTGTGGGGGGTGTTTTGCCCATAGCCCTGGGGCAGCTCAGGCCGGACCGGTGATGCCACTGAGGAGACCCTGAATC
This sequence comes from Amblyraja radiata, assembly GCF_010909765.2. Taxonomy (NCBI): domain Eukaryota; kingdom Metazoa; phylum Chordata; class Chondrichthyes; order Rajiformes; family Rajidae; genus Amblyraja; species Amblyraja radiata. The sequence goes on along the minus strand of NC_045968.1, from coordinate 4,071,091 downwards.
AAGGCCGCTATGACCCATCAGGACACCAAATGCGGAACTTGCTTGTGATTCTGGAAGCCATTGATCTAAACTCCTTGGTGCCCATACACAATGAATGGCCGGTCCCAGGGGGTGTTGAAGCACAGAGAGATATTGGTGTACACGTACAGAGAACCCTGCGGCTGGCAGCAGATAGAGTAGGTGGTGAAGAAGGTACAAAGGATGTTGGTCTTTATTAGCTGGGTCAGAGAATATGGGCTGGGGCAGCTGAATAAAATATTGTTTGCAGTTCTGCCCACCTGAGAATGGGAAGGATATTCTGAGAGTGATCAGCCGAGATTCACCGGGATGTTAAATAGGATGGAGCATTTCGGTTATGATGGGAGACTGGATAGAATGGAAAAAAAGACACAAAATGCTGGAGCAACTCGGGGTCGCTCAGCAGGTCAGGCAGCTTCTCCGAACACGAACATGAACAGACTGGCGAAGGTTCCTGACACGCCTGATCTGCTGACTTACTCCAGCACTTTGCGCCTTTTTTTGTAAACCAGCGTATGTAGTTCCATGTGTCTGTATTGACTGGGTTTGTTTTCCTTAGAATGGAGAAAAATGAAGGGTAGGGTTGCCAACTTTCTCACTCCCAAATAAGGGACAAAAGGTCAAAATAGGGACAAATTCTCCATGGATCCCATGTGATCTAACCTTCCAGACCAGCCTACCATGCGGAACCTTGTTGAATGCCTTACTGAAGTCCATGTGTACATCTACAGCTCGCTTATAGACATAGTTCCCTTTCAATTATGTGTGTTTTTAATTTACTTTAGAGATACAGCACGGAAACAGGACCTTCCGCCCACAGTCCACGCCGCCCAGCGATCCCCACACATTAACACTGCCCTACACACACTCGGGACAATTTACCAAGCCAATTAGCCTACAAACCTGCACGTCTTTGGAGTGCGGGAGGAAACTGGAGCTCCCGGAGAAACCCACCCAGGTCACAGGGAGAACGTACAAACTCCGTACAGAGAGCACCTGTAGTCAGGATCGATCGCGGGTCCCTGGCGTTCTGGTGGCGGCGCGACTCGTTGCAGCGGCCCCTACAGCCTGTCTGTCTTTTTTTTTATTTTTTGTCTAGTTAAATGTAGTGTTTGGTGTTTTTTAATACTGGTTTTTAAATGTGTATATGTGGGGGGCGGGGGGGGGGGAGGGGGAAACCGTTTAAAATCTCTTCCCTGTCCGGGAGACCCGACCTTTTCCCTGTCGGGTCTCCGTTGTCGTTGGGGCCTAGCACCTTGGAGCGGCTTCCAACCTGAACGACCCGGGGGCTCGGGAGACTGCGGAGGTGCGGACTACTCACCATCGTGGGGCTGGCCGGCCTCGGAGCGTGGGGAGCGGTGGTGACACGCTGCTGCGACTCGACTCCTGGGGCTCGGAGGCTCCAGCAACGCAGCCGCAGGTCCGGTGGACTGGGACATCGGGAGCTCGCGGGTCCGGGGGGAGAGAGAGACCGCTTCCCGGAGCTCCCGCAACGCGACTTCTCCAGCCCGTGTCGCTGGGTTGGAACGACCTGGAGCGGGGTCATACATCGCCCGGCACGGCTTCATGGCCGTGGGACATTACAGCGCCCGTCGGGGGCTCCAACTTCGAGACTTCTAGACCGGGAGCGGGGCCGTAAATCGCCCGGCACGGCCTAAAATGGCCGTGGGACTTATCATCGCCCGCCTGGGGCTTGGACATCGGGAGAGACATGGAGAGCAGGGGAGAGAAAAGACTTTTGCCTTCCATCACAGTGGGTTCACTGTGATGGATGTTTGTGTGAACTTAATTGTGTGTATGTCTGTAGGACATTGTTTTTGTTTGTATGGCTGTGGAAACAAAATTTCGTTTGAGTCTCATTGGGGCTCAAATGACAATAAATTTGTATTGTATATATTGTATTGTATTGTAAGGCAGAAACTCTACCGCTGTGCCACTGCACCACTGTTATAAGCAGGTTTTCTGAAAATCCTATCAGTAGGTCTTTAAGAAACACTATCCTGCACTTAATTGGAATTCGCCATGTGTTTCCGTGGACAGAACACTACACTATTTACATGAATGTTTCATCCGTTGCCTGGATATACGAAGAATGCAATGTTTTTTTTCCCCTCAAAAGCAGGAAAAACCTTGCTTGTCATCTTTCCAATATTTGGACAAAAATATTATGCTTAACGTTTTTGGCTATCGCCCCATCTAATATCGATGCATTGCATTCAGAGATACCTGTGCTCACTTCCACACAGCTGATCATCTTTTAACACATCCAGTGCATTCTAATGCCCCTGTCCCACTTAGGAAACCTGAACGGAAACCTCTGGAGACTTTGCGCCCCACCCAAGGTTTCCGTGCGGTTCCCGGAGGTTTTTTTCAGTCTCACTACCTGCTTCCACTACCTGCAACCGACAACCACCTGCAACCTCCGGGAACCGCACGTCTCCCACAACAGCTGTTGGTGAGCTTCTACAGGTCAGCCATTGAGTCAGTTCTTACATACTGCATCACAGTATGGTACTCTGGCTGTACCGCAGAGAACAGGAAAGCTCTCCAACGCGTCATTAAGACTGCTGAGAGGATCACTGGCACCCAGCTCCCCAGTCTGGAGGACATCTACCGGACCCGCTGCATCCGGAGGGTCAAGGGCATCATTAGAGACAGCACACACTCTGGACACTGTCTCTTCACCCTTCTGCCCTCAGGAAGACGATACAGGACACTGAGCGCCCGCACGACAAGACTGAAAAACAGCTTCTACCATAGAGCTGTGACACTACTGAACTCTATCCCCCTCCCACATTGATCCCCCCCCTCTCTCTCACACACCCGCCAATACTCCTGTATGTTTATGGTTATAGTTAAATTTTTTTAATAGTTCCTTTTTTTAAATTGTATTTTTTTATACTTATATTCTTGTGCAGCTGGAGGACTGCTCCAACAGAATTTCGTTGTCTTGTACAATGACAATAAAGATTATCTTATCTTAGATAGAGCATAGAAACAGGCCCTTTTGGCCCGCCGAGCCCACACCGAACATCCATCACCCCCCCTGCTTTTATGTTATCTCACTTTTGCATCCACACCCTACACACAAAGGGCAATTTTAAGGAGGCCTAATTAACCTATAAGGAGACCCGCACGACTTTAGGATGTGGGAGGACATCGGATCGCCAGGAGGAAGCCCATGCGGTCACAGGGCATACGTGCAAACTCCGCACAGACTGCACCCAAGGTCAGGGTGGAACCTGGGTCTCTGGCGCTGGGAGGCAGCAGCTCTACCGCTGCACCACTGAGCTCGCGGGGTGAGAGGTTGCAACCTTCACATGGTCCATCTGTTTCGACTAATGCAATCAACCCGATGTGCACAAACAATTAGATCAAATAGAACAAGTTGACCTACAACTTTAGGCTGTGCACGCCCAATGCAAGAAGACTGTGTCTCCCTCCTTATAGAACAGGGTGCAGCAAGGTTCCATAATGGAGGCAGCTGGCACACATTGTGCGGTATGATCCTATCAGACAATTGCTTGGCTGCTTTGTAGGACAATTCGCCAGTTTCTTGATGTTGGTGAGAAAATCTTTACTATATCTGGTTGACTGCGTTCATCTTTGCCACATGAGATGTTTGGCTGAGCTGCTGTTGGCAGGAACACTATTCCTGGCAAGAAGCCTTCCAGTACATACTTCCCACCAGCAATAACTGAATTACATTCATGTACACATCTTGAGGATTTCAGCGTCAGAGACCCGGATTTGATCCTGACTATGGATGCTTGTCTGTACGGAGTTTCTATGTTTTCCCCATGACCTACGTGGGTTTTCGCCAGTAGCTTCTGTTTCCTCCCACACTCCAAAGATGTACAGGTTTATTGGTTAATTGGTTTGGTAACAATGATATGTTGTCCCTAGTGATAGTGTGCTGGGTTCGCTGGTCGGCGTGGACTTGCAGTGGGCCGGCGGGCCTGTTTCCACACTGTATTTCTCTCTACACTAAATTAGTAGTAAAACATTTGATTACGATTCCCTCATCTGTCATGTTCATAAGGGATAGGAGCAGAATTAGGCCATTTGGCCCATCAAATCTACGCCGCCATTCAATCATGGCTGATCTATCTTTCCCTCCTAACTTCATACTCCTGCCTTCTACCCATAACACCTGACACGCGTACTATCTATCTCTGCCTTAAAAATATCCAGTGATAGCCTCCACAGCCTTCTGTGGCAATGAATTCCACAGATTCACCACCCTCTGACTAAAGAAATTCCTCCTCATCTTCTTAAAGGAACGTCCTTTAATTCTGAGGCCATGATCTCCAGTCCTAGACTCTCCCACTAGTGGAAACATCCTCTCCACATCCATTCAATCAGGGCTGCCAACTCTCACGCATTGAGCGTGAGACTGACGCATTTCGCACAATTCTCACGTTCTCACGCTCTGTTGTGCGAAATTCTGTGATCAACGAGAATTTCAAAACTAATACCACACTGCTTGTGTGCGCATCAGTTGACAAGACAGTAGCATTCTTATTCTCTCTGTTATTCTCATTTGACCAACAACCGTCACACACCTCCAAAGCATGTCCCCATGCACATTTACATTGAAAGACACGGACTGGACAGTGAATACCATGCAGTGTCACCCAGCACCGCAAGTAAGGCCATGTCCTGCTCCCAGCGGCAGCCAGAATTTAAGGATTTGCGGGAAGCGGCTGATATGAGCGAGGCCGGCGAGCGGCAGGAGAGAGGTGTTCAGGTGGAGAGCACTGCCAGATTTAGGTGGGGAACAAGGGTCAGCTGTCTGTGATGTCTGGATCCCAATGCTCAGCGTTCATGTTTCGGAGTTGGCTAATGTTATTGATTTGCAATTTGCCCGATTTGTAATTAGTTGACAAAACCTTAATTTATTAGTCCAGAATATCTAGGGGGGTGGGATAAATGCAATATTAAAATGACATGCAAGGTGTCAGGCTGTCTGTCACAACATACAGCCCCGATAACCCATTATTTCCTTCAGGTAAATATTGGGAAGGTAGCACTATTGTCATTTGCCACTTAACTATTATGTTTGTGTACCTCACTGATTATTTCTAACCCCCCCCCCCCAATTTCTTTGACAGGTTGAATACAAATGTCCCCAATCTCGTTGTTTCATTAATTGAACAAGTAGTAAATATACTCAAGAGTGTTCAAAGAAGGGGCATATTTTAAAGGAGTGACAGAGATACTTGCTTGGGAATGTGTGATGAGGTTATTATTTGTCCTTAGTTTTAGATTGAACCAGGACATCTGAAGATTCAAAGTTTAATATAGTAATTGTGCTGATACTGACTCCAACCAATGGAATATCATCCATTCCGGAGGTTTTATTTTTCTGATGCCATTTAAACTTCACTTGGATTTCAATCACTTCAATGTAAAAGTAACTGGGAATGGGGAGCATTGGAACAAAAATTTGCCCTTGGTACATATTAACTGTAATATAATAATGTATGCATGTTGGTTGGTGCAATCAACACAAATATCTTTTTTTATCATTGTTGTGTTATGAAAACCACAGAAAATATTATGTACTCAAGATCACATTAAATAGAATATTATTGCTTAAATATATATATTGTTATTGAACTTTGCATTTCGGAAAAGTCCCAGCTGAGAGGAAGACTGCAAAATACTGAAAATATTGGGGGTGAAAATGACTTCAGGACTGTTTGTTAAGAAAATGAAAGAAATGGTAACAGAATGCTTATACAGCTGAGTGAGTATAATTTTATTGATGAGAAATTGTGTTCAACCAATTGATGACTTCTTTGAAAAAGTAACTTGCATGTTAGTTGACAAGGAAGCCAATGGATGTAGCAAATTTTGTTATAGATAATTTGGTCTGTGAAGTGCCCCATAAAAGATTACCGCATTAGATAAGCACCTGTGGACTTGAATGTAGTAAGTTACGTTTAGGGGGTCAGATATTGGGCTTTATGTGTGGGTCAGATATATTGTCAGTGCAGAGGGGCTAGGAGCAAGGCCAAGTCAAGGTCTGGAATAGTACTAGGTGTGCAGTCAAAGCTGGGACAATGGGAGTGTTTGGCACTGGGAATCTAAGCAGGTATGCAGCTATGATCAGAGTAGAATACGGGGCCAGGTGTAAGGCTGGACTCAGGGTCAGCAGAAGGTATGCAACTGGAGAGGGTCAGGAGTAGTACCAGGTGTGCAGTGAGACCCAGGTTGGTCAACATAGGCCAAGTGCTTGATTATAATCTCATTTCCATACATGAATATTCTAAGATCATTCACATATTGCACCTGTTGATCAGAGCCTGACTCTACTGTGGAATGTAATTAGGAATGTAATTTAGTCTAACCTTATTCATAGCTAATCCAATGTAAAGCATGAATGTTGCATTCAAGTGCAAGTTAAAATACTCGCTACAGTATGCACCATATTGCACAATTTCAAGCTGAAAATGCAAAAGCTCAGTACCATGGGAGGGGGGACACCCCCCTCCTGCACACTGCCCCCCTTCCCACAACCTCTCCCCCCCCACATCCTCCCCCCATCCCACTCTCTCCTCCCCCACCCTCTCCCCCTCCCACATCCTCCCCCCCCATCCCACATCCTCCCCCCCATCCCACACCCTCCCCCACCCCTTCCCACACCTTCCTCCCCCCCATCCGACATCCTCCCCCCCATCCCACATCCTCCCCCCCATCCCACACCTTCCCCCCCCCATCCCACACCCTCCCACACCTTCCTCCCCCCCATCCGACATCCTCCCCCCCATCCCACATCCTCCCCCCCCATCCCACACCTTCCCCCCCCCATCCCACACCCTCCCACACCTTCCCCCCCCCATCCCACACCCTCCCCACACCTTCCTCCCCCCCATCCCACACCCTCCCCCCCCTCCCACACCTTCCTCCCCCCCATCCCCTCGGTCGCTACGCTCCCTCGGGCTTGGTCTCTCGCAATTTCTCACTCCCAACTCTCACCCAATGTTGGCAGCCATGATGCAATCTAGTAGGTTTCAATGAGGTGAGACCCCCTCATCCTTCTAAACTCCAGCGAGCAGAGGCCTAGTGCCGTCAAACGCTCATCGAATGTTAACCCACTCAAGCCCTGGGATCAGTCATGAGAACTGAGGTCAATTCTAATGCCTCTGTCACATCATCTGTTATTTGAACTTGGGACTGGCAGTCTGTTGCCTTCAGCTAACTCACTAAGTAAACATGTTTAGTTGTTAGAACCCACAGCGGTGGTTCAAGTCTGACAATAAACAGTGTAACATTTGCAGTGCTGAAGAATTCTATTTCCTCAAGACTTCCTAACAAATGCGTTGATATTGTTTTAAATCAATGAACTTTTGGTAGCTTCTTTGATGTATATTGTTGCCATGGGGAAGGAACAGTTTGTATATGCAGTGCTGCTTGATGCCATCAAGATGAAAGGAGGTGCACAAAAATACACATGAAAGGCATTTTCAGCTCCATTGATGTCTCTGTTGAGAAATGATAGGAGCCCCGCACTGTGCCAAGTTCGTTCTCATGTTCGCTGAGGACAAAATGTGTAAGAAGGAACTACAGATGCTGCTTTACATCAGAGATGTAGACTGGAGTCACTCAGCGGGCCAGGCAGCATCTCGGAGGAAAAGGAGTGGGTGACGTTTCGGGTCGAAACCCTTCTTCAGACAATAGAGCAATCGAGAGTGTTTCTTGACTTGGCCAAGAGATTTGGAGCTCCAGAGTTGGACGAGGGTTGAGCAAGACCAAGGTTACGATCAGATTATGATACCCTTTGTCATGGTTGACTGATTCACACTGGCAACGTCAAAACAATGTGAGTTACGATGCCTGCAACGCTTTCTTGTACTGTGACCCAGAAAAAGAAAAATGTTCAGGAAATCAGTGGAAATAAGATCAGTGCAAATGAGACTGATGGCTATGTTTAACTGTTAGGAAAGGTGCAAGGTAATTCATTAGAGTCATAGAATCATACAGCATAGAAACAGGCCCTTCGGCCCAACCGGTCCATTCCAGCCAAGGTGCCCCATCTACACTAGTCTCACCTGCCCCTATCCCTCGACACCTTTTCCATCCACATACGTACAAATGTCTTAAATGTTGTTATAGTATCTGTCATACATTCTTGCCATAGAGGGAGTACAGAGAAGGTTCACCAGACTGATTCCTGGGATGTCAGGACTTTCATATGAAGAAAGACTGGATAGACTCGGCTTGTACTCGCTAGAATTTAGAAGATTATGGGGGGATCTTATAGAAACTTACAAAATTCTTAAGGGGTTGGACAGGCTAGATGCAGGAAGATTGTTCCCGATGTTGGGGAAGTCCATAACAAGGGGTCACAGTTTAAGGATAAGAGGGAAGTCTTTTAGGACCGAGATGAGAAAATTTTTTACACAGAGAGTGGTGAATCTGTGGAATTCTCTGCCACAGAAAGTAGTTGAGGCCAGTTCATTGGCTATATTTAAGAGGGAGTTAGATGTGGCCCTTGTGGCTAAAGGGATCAGGGGGTATGGAGAGAAGGCAGGTACAGGACACTGAGTTGGATGATCAGCCATGATCATGTTGAATGGCGGTGCAGGCTCGAAGGGCCGAATGGCCTACTCCTGCACCTATTTTCTATGTTTCTATGTCCCAACTATCTCTTCTGGCAGCTTGTTCCATATACCCACCCACACCCTGTGTGAAAAAGTTACCCCTCAGGTTCCTATTAGACCTTTCCCCTCTCACCTTAAGCCTAAATCCTCTGGTTCTTGAGTCCCCTCCACTGGGTAAAAGATACTGTGCATTCACCCTATCTATTCCCCTCACCATCTTATACACTTCTATAAGATCACCCCTCATCCTTCTGTGCTACAAAGAATAGAGTCCTAGCCAGCCCAACCATTCCCTACAGCTCAGGCTCTGAAGTCCTGGCAATATCCTTGGTAAATCTTGTCCACGTTCATCTGTGATATCTTGCTTGTCTTTGCCTCACGGCGCCAGGTGCTGTCTATGCGGAGTTTGCACGTTTCTCCCTGTGACTGTGTAGGTTTCCTCCAGGTGCTTCAGTTTCCTTAACATCCCAAAGATGTGCGGTGAAGATGAAGGTAAGTTGTCCTTCGTGTGTAAGGAGGGGATGCAAAAGTAGGATAACATAGACCTAGTGTGAACGGGTGATCGATGGGCAGCATGGACTCAGTGGGCCGAAGGGCCTGTTTCCATGTTGTGGCTTTCAATCAAAAAAATGTGGTATTGACTGTCCATTTGAAGAAAGACCATGAATTAATGAATGAATTAATTAATACTTTACTACCACACGTGATAGGTCACAGTGAAATTCTTTGCTTGCTTATCCAAGGTATGCAATAGTCACCGACAAAGTTACAAAGCATCCCATGCCAAGTCCCCCTTTGTTCTCTCCCCCCCCCCCCTCCCCCCCCCCTGGGCCCCCCCCCCCCCCTCATGCCAGGTCCTCCATTGTTTAAGAAAGAACTGAAGATGCTGGTAAAATCGAAGGTAGACACAGAATGCTGGAGTAACTCAGCGGGTGAGGCAGCATCTATGGAGAGAAGGAATCGGCGACACTTCAGGTCCCAAAACGTCGGCAGTTCCTTCTCTTCTGTGTCTACCTCCTGGTCCTCCATGGTTCTTCCCCCTCCCTCATGGCTGTCCCCCCCCCCCCCACACACCGGGAGTATTAGCAGGGAGTAGCCAGAACCTGTGGAATGGGTATGGATAAGATTCAAGAAGGGACATAGGGGTGTGAAGCAGTTGAAAGCAAAATGGAACAAACAATCACAATCGATGTTGAGGCTACTGGACAGGAACGCTCTCTGGAATTGCTGGAAAATGCTAAATGTGACATTGAACTGCAACAAGAAAATCTAACTGCCCAACCACAGAAGTTTATCCTCAGAAAACATTGCACCGAAAGGTTTGCACTGAAATAAAATGTGTTTAACAGTCTGAAGAAGGGTTTCGGCCCGAACCGTTGCCTATTTCCTTCGCTCCATAGTTGCTGCTGCACCTGCTGAGTTTCTCCAGCATTTTTGTCTACCTTCGATTCTCCAGCATCTGCAGTTCCTTCTTGAACATAAAATGTGTTTGCCTTCGCTCCCTTTCACATGCATCCCACCCCAACTGCTTGCAAAAGTACCACATCACCATGAAATGTCCAAGTGTCTCATAACCGGGTCTACTGCACAAATATTACCTTGTTCCTCACAACCTCTCCACGTTTGATCCAGGTTCCAGTGAAAGGAATCCCCTCAAGAAATCGTAATTTACTGACCAGCCACTCAAATAAAATCACAGAGTATTTCTAAACAAGTGCCACTGCTTGCAGGGCCCACAATATGCACATATCCCAGCGTGTTTATTTTCGCAAGGAACTCATTAGGCAGACGTCGGTGAAATTCAGAAACATTTGCAGCCTGCCGTACACATAACTGCGTGTGACAAGTTTCTAAATGGCTTACTTAAGAAAACAAAAATGCATCAAAATTCAACAGGCAACACTGGGAAGTGGAAACACAAATATGTGAAGGAATTCAGAATTTGAGAGAAAACGTACAAGAATAAATGGATGCATGAGAAAATACACTCATTACCCAGTTAGTGAAAAATCACTCCAACCTTGAATGCCTCCAAAAGGTAGAACTAATTAGTAGTTTTATTTTTATTTTTCCAAGCCAGAAATGGAATGACTGTAGTGTGCGTAATGGGACTTCTTGGTTACCAGCTCTTTTGTCTCTCCACTGACTTTTCGTGAGACTCAGTCATCTTAATAATAGATCATGAAGTGGCAGGAGCAGCACAGGAGATGTAAAGTGACAGATCGCCCAGATTTTCCAGTGTCAGGAGAATGAACAAAGTCGTACATGTTGATTTTTACGCCAAATCTATTAAATTTTTTTAATAATATTAATGCCTCAAGGGGATCTACAAGGACGAAAATCACACTAATGAGCAAAGATACAGGATTAAAGTAGAACACTCACGTTAAAAAAATTCCAATTGTGAGCACTGCCTAGTTTTATTTTTGCAATTAACCATAGAAACATAGAAATTAGGTGCAGGAGGAGGCCATTCGGCCCTTCGAGCCAGCACCGCCATTCATTGTGATCATGGCTGATCTTCCCCGATCAATAACCCGTGCCTGCCTTCTCCCCATATTTCACTAGCCCCTAGAGCTCTATCTAACTCTCTCTTAAATCCATCCAGTGACTTGGCCTCCACTGCCCTCTGTGGCAGGGAATTCCATAAATTCACAACTCTCTGGGTGAAAAAGCTTTTTCTCACTTCAGAACCTCCATATCCTACTTTGCTTCTCATTATTAACACTATAGAACCTATCTTCATACGCTGCAGCAAGAGCCAGTGGGTCTGCTCCATCAATGAGAGAAGGAACTGTGACTAGGACCAGGAACTTTTGAAACTTGATTGGCGCCAAAACATTCCCAGTTTTTTGTGTACTTCCCCGGTGAGAGATTACTGCCCTGCTGTAAGATTTTGCCAGATTCCACGCAAAAACAAAAAAAATTCATAGTGAATGGGTGATCAGTGGTCAACGTGCAGTGGGCCAAAGGCCCTGGTTCCAAGCTGCAACTTTCAATCGATCAATTATTTAAAAGACAATAACAAAGGCATTCTTCTCCTGCACCAGTAGGCAGAGGGTGGTGAATCTGTGGAATTCATTGCCACAGAAAGCAGTGGAGGCCAGGACAATGGATATTTTTAAGGCAATCGATAGATTCTTGATTAGTACGGGTGTCAGGGGTCATGGGGAGAAGGCAGGAGAATGGGGTTCGGAAGGAGCGATAGATCAGCCATGAATGAATGGCGGAGTATACTTGATGGGCTGAATGGCCTAATTCTGCATCTATAACTGATGAACTCATGTAACGCAGCGGGTGAGGCAAAATCTCTGGAGAAAAGGCGTAGTTGACATTTTGGGTTGGAACCCTTCTTCAGACCTGAAACGTCTGCTACTCTTCAGAGATGCTGCCTGACCCGCTGAGTTACTCCAGCGTTTTCTATCTATCTTCAATGTAGACAAATGCTGCAGTTCCCTTCCTGCTAAATACATACTTCACTTCACTCTGCAAAATTGTGCGGTCGTTCATGTTTGTGTTGGACACCCCTCAATAATTTGATGGAGTGTTACACATGAATGATCTGATCAGCAGAGTCATTGCTTCAGCAGACTATTGATGTGTGCGTAGGTAGAGACATGAAGTTCTACATTTACAGTGCTCTATCTCTGCTGCATGCTCAGGAGGAGACCCAGCCTACTGCGACGATTTATTAATTTTTAAACTCCTTCGTATGGTGCAGTTTACAGATCAAGAGCAGCCAGAAAGGAGAGTACAAGGGAGGGGAAGGACTGGATGATTTCCAAACCAATATTCATAGAACACCAAGTTCTGCTGACCCACATTATCATGACCAACATCAGCCAAAAATACAGCAATTAATCATTCATCTCATTATAGTAATGCATGCCTTATCTGCTTTTAATCACAATTCATCATACGTGTTAAGCAAACTCAAGTTGTGCAAAAAACCTGAGCAATAACATTACAGTTTCGATGACAAACTTGATAAGTTGTTGTGTATGTCACTTAACTAAAACTACCCCAGGGTGTAATTGCAAAAGTACATGTTCTCAAGTTCAGCTTCTTAATGTAGCTTTCTGTAGACGTGAACACATTAACACATTAAAGTTCAGTTGCGAATTCAGTTCAATTCAGGTTAGTTTATAGTCATGTGTACCGAGGTACAGTCAAAACTAACCAGTCAGCAGAAAGACAACACACGATTACAATTGATCCATTTACATGATAAGGGAATCATGTTTAGTGATCATAGTTAAAGTTAGAAATGTTGCCGTAGGAGTAGAGATTTAAGAGTGTGGAGTGATTGGAATATGGGTTTGTAGATCTGCTTCTGTGGCTAGGACATAAATAGTTGTCTGGGTTTGGTGGCATTCAAATCGTTGCATATGGCAATGTTCTCTCTTGCTTCTGCAAGATGTTGATGCAGTCCATGATATTCTGAAGAATGCGAACTGCCTTATTTTACCATTTTTATGCCCGATATGAAGTAATTATCAAGGGTGCCTCTAATAGCAGAATACCTTATTGCATTCATCCAGTGTTTTGCTCCCATCCCTAACTTTACAATTAGCAGCAGCACACAAGTACAGAATGCTCCACAAACATTTAAACGCTTAGGTTCTATTTTATAATATCGCTCATTCGTTCCTCAAATGTTGTCAATGTTGAAACAGCCCTCAATTGACTGCAGTTTCTATAATCCCACCACTGTTCATAGAAAATGGAATTCTTCTTCTTTCCATCTCATTTATAATAATAATAATAATTTTATTTATAGAGCACTTTAAAAACAATCATAGTTGCAACAAAGTGCTGTACATCACTGATCATTGACAAAAAAGTTAATACACACCAATAATAACAATTAAAAGATGGAGTAAGTAAAGATATTCAAAATAAAGAAATATTAAAAACACTAAAAACAGGAGCAAAGTCTCATGCATGGGCAAAAGCCAGGGAGTATAAATGTGTTTTAACACTGGCTTTGAAGATGGACAGTGAGGGGGCCTGTCTGATGTGCAACGGCAGAGCGTTCCAGAGTGCCGGAGCAGCAACAGAGAAGGCTCTATCCCATCTGAGCTTCCGCTTAGACCTCGGTACCTCCAGGAGCAGCTGATCAGCTGACTTGAGGGACCGGGCAGGAGCGTATGGGTGGAGCAGCTCAGAGAGGTAAGGCGGGGCGAGCCCATTCAGAGATTTAAAAACAAATAACAGAATTTTAAAATGAACTCGAGAGTGCACCGGGAGCCAGTGGAGGGAGGCCAGAACTGGTGTTATGTGCTCCCTCTTTCGAGTCCCAGTTAAAAGGCGAGCGGCAGCATTCTGAACCAACTGGAGACGAGCCAGGGAAGAACGAGCAACTCCAAAATAGAGTGCGTTACAGTAATCCAGCCTAGATGTAATAAAGGCATGGATTACTGTCTCAAAATGCTGCCGCTCGAGAATGGGCTTCCCCTTTGCCAGCTTCCTTAAGTGAAAGAAGCTGGACTTAACCACCGCGCCTATTTGGTGATCTAACTTAAAGTCACTGTCCATCCTAAAACCCAGGTTCAAAACTGCCGGCTTCACATACCGTGACAATGGACCTAAATCAACAAATGGAGGTTCACGGCAGCCATTGGGATCAAATAAAATCACCTCTGTCTTCTTTTCATTGTAAGAGTCACAGAGTCGTAGAGTGGAAACAGGCCCTTCGGCCCAACTGGCTCACACCGGACAAAATGTCCCAGCTACACCAGTCCCACCCGCTTGCATTTGGCCCATATCCCTCCAAACCTGTCCTATCCATGTATCTGTCTAACTGTTTGTGAAACGTTGGGATAGTCTCTGCCTCAACTACGTCCTCATTCAATACACCCACCACCCTTTGTGTGAAAACGTTACCCCTCGGATTCCTATTAACTCTATTCCATCCCCATCGGCTGGTGTGTTTAGGAAGAAACTGCAGATTCTAGTTTACACCAAAGATAGACACAAAATGCTGGAGTAACTCAGGCAGCACCTTCTGAATAGAAGGAATGCTCTCCAGAGGTGCTGCCTGTCCCACTGAGTTGCTCCAGCATTTTGTGTCTATCCACTGGTATGTTGCTCCCAACATCCATTCCAGTATTTATCGATGTCTTCCTTAATCCTCAACCAAAATCATGATTTAACATCCATTATTACTGACAAGATTTTCCAGCATCCGGAGAATGAAAGGAGTTGTACGTTGATTTTGACAACAAATCCTTTATTTTATTTTTTTTAAATCATGTTAAATTTTATCACTCCTTAGGCGGATCTACAAGGATGAAAATCAGGCTTAGGAGCAAAGACACAGGATTAATAAAGATCTTCTATACTCAAATGTATTGGATCCATTGCTCCCAATTTGGCCTTACTCATTCCTTGTCATCCCAGGTTCATCTGTGTCCTCATTTTTCACTCCTCTATCCACCACATATAACAGATCAACTGGCTACTTTAAGCGATGAACAACAGATACTGAGAAAGGCCCCGTCTCTTCTACACAGTATCTGTTCCATATCTCGGATACGAGCAGCTCGTTCAATACACCCACCAGCCTTTGTGTGATAATGTTACCCCTCAGTAATTCACATTTCAGCTCCGGTGATCAAAACCTTTGCATTTTGAAGCAGGGTCTCGACCCATAATGTCACCCATTCCTTCTCTCCAGAGAGGCTGCCTGTCCCGCTGTGACTCCAGCATTTTGCGTCTATCTTTGGTGTAAACCAGCATCTGCAGTTCCTTCCAACACCTTGGATTATCTCCTTTCCTCTTCCCACTGCCCAAGGCCTCAAATGTTCACTTCGACAACAAAATACTTGCACGTTTGTATATTTTGTTTACTGCTCACAGTGCAGTCTGTTCGGCTCTGGAGGATGAGGGGTAAAACAAAGACCGTGTGTGGGCTTTGGTGAATACTTCAGTTGGGTCTACAAACTTGACCTTTCACACCCACACATCGTGTTCTGTAACACTATGTCCCACTGCCAACCTGAGCACTTTGCTTAAGCCTCCTGATTTGTTTGAATAAAGTTCACAATAAATTTTGAGAACAGTACCTCATCATTTGATTGAAATCTCCAGACTCAACAGGTACAAAAATTCCATCAAAAGTGGTGTTAGACCTTTGCAGGCGGACCACCCACCCAACTCAACCAATGTGCGACTCCGACATGGTCTAACAAGACACGAGTTTGAAACATGGAAACATAGAAAATAGGTGTAGGGGTAGGCCATTCGGTCCTTCGAGCTTGCACCGCCATTCAATATGATTATGGTTGATCATCCAAAATTGTACCCCGACCCTGCTTTCTCTCCATATCCCCTGATTCCATTAGCCCTAAGAGCCATAGCAAACTCTCTCTTGAAAACATCCTTATGAGGCAGAGAATTCCACAGATTCACAACTCTCTGGGGGAAAAAGTTTTCCCTCATCTCAGTACTAAATGGCCTACCCCTCATTCTTGAACTGTGACCCCTGGTTCTGGACTCGGCAAAATTTTTCCTACAACATTCATGGACATTTGGAGATAGACTGGTTTTACCACCACCTATGAATGAATGAAGGCTTGGATAGAGTGGATGTGGAGAGGATGTTTCGACTAGTGGGAGAGTCTACGACCAGAGTCCATAGCCACAGAATAAAAGGGCGCACCTTTCGAAAGGAATTGAGAAGGAATATCTTTAGTCAGTGGGTGGTGAATCTGTGGAATTCATTGCTACAGACGGCAGTGGAGGCCAAGACAATGGATATTTCTATGGCGGAGATTGACAGATTTTTGATTAGCACGGGTGTCAGGGGTTATGGAGCGAAGGCAGGTTGAGAGGGAAAGATAGATCAGCCATGATGGAATGGCAGAGGAGACTTGATGGGCTAAATGGCCTTATTCTGCTCCTAGAACTTATGAATAGGATAGAAAACTTAACCAGCAAGCCGTAGCCTATGGGGGGGGGCACAGCGTCCGGCCCCGGCTCGTTGCCGCAAAGGTGAACTCTATAGGCCGCAGCCTGCAGAGGGGAAGCTCGGCAGCTGCAGAGCTCGGCACCAGAGACTGGAGAACTGAGGAGGAGCAAGCCACTGGTGACGATGGCAAGGTGGGCTGGTAGGGATCGGTATTGCCCCCAGCACCTTCAAGGTCAGCTGCAGGAACGCAGAGGCGGTCGGGTGAGGAGATTCTGCCTCTGCAGGAACTGCCAATGCTGGTTTATACCAAAGAAAGACACAAAGCGCTGGAGTAGCTCCGCGGCATCCATGGAGACCACAGATCGATCGCCCACCTCAAATTGATGGTTTCAAAGTGTTCCTGTTTAAATCAGCTATATGGCGGCTGCACAATGGCGCAGCAGTAGAGTTGCCGACTTACAGTCAGAGACCCGGGTTCAATCCTGACTACCAGTGCTTGTCTGTACGGAGTTTGTACGTTCTCCCTGTGACCACGTGGGATCTCTCCGGGTGGCCCGGTTTCCTCCCACACTCCAAAGACGCACAGCTTTTAAGGTTTAAGAAGGAACTGCAGATGCTGGAAAATCGAAGGTAGACAAAAGTGCTGGAGAAACTCAGCGGGTGCAGCAGCATCTGTGGAGCGAAGGAAATAGGCAACGTTTCGGGCCGAAACCCTTCTTCAGCCCGAAACGTTGCCTATTTCCTTCGCTCCATAGATGCTGCCGCACCCGCTGAGTTTCTCCGGCACTTTTGTCTACCTCAGGTTTTAAGGTTAATTGGCATGGTATATTTTTGTGAATTGTGCGTGTAGGAATAGTGTTTAGTGTGCAGGGATCACTGATCGACGCGGGAGTGTGATGGGCCGAAGGGCCTGTTTCCGTGCTGTATCTCTAAACTAAACTAAACTAAACCACAAGCCCAACCTTTGGAGATAAAATGGTTATTTCTTTCTCACTGGGAGAGTGACACGGTGGATATGCTAAAATAACTTAGATGGTTATAGGGCTGGAGGAGATTTAAAAAAATAGAGAAGGCGCAGTGTTGGTATAAAGTCACAGTATGTGGCATCTCACTGCTTCAGGTCACTTCAATAATACATTACACCCAATGTTCCCACCCATAACCAACACCCTTCACCACCATCACCATTGTCAGCTATTTTATATTTATTTCTTAATCTCAGTTCAGACCTTAAATCCCTCACTCAATACATCACATATTTTACAAATTCTAAACAGGTTGAAATTGAGAGTCAACCAATGTTATGTTGCATGCTGTCATTAAAAAAAATGTCTTGCATTTCTGCCTGTTTTTACCTTTATTAAGTAATAATATTTATAGAGTCATAGAGTGATACAGTGTGGAAACAGGCCCTTCGGCCCAACTCGCCCACAGCCGGTCAACAATGTCCCAGCAACCCACTTGCCTGCGCTTGGTCCATATCCCTCCAAACCGGTCCTATCCATGTACCTGTCTAACTGTATATTAAATGATGGGATAGTCCCAGCCTCAACTATCTCCTCTGGCAGCTTGTTCCATACATCCATCACCCTCTGTGTGAAAAAGTTTCCCCTCGGATTCCTAATAAATCTTTTCCCCTTCACTTTGAACCTATGTCCTCTGGTCCTCGATTCCCCTACTCTGGGCAAAATACTCTGTGCATCTACCCGATCTATTCCTCTCATGATTTTGTACACCTCTATAAGATCACCCCTCATCCTCCTACGCTCCATGGAATAGAGACCCAGCCTACTCAGACTCTCCCTATGGCTCAGACCCTCTAGTCCTGGCAACATCCTCGTAAATATTTTCTGAACCCTTTCAAACTTGACAATATCTTTCCTATAACATGGTGCCCAGAACTGAACAGTACTATAAAATGACATGGACATTGCAAAGAAAATAAGGTGTTTGAACAAAGCAGCATGCAATCAAAAGTCATCATATTTACCTCTGCAAGTCCATCCAGCAGGAGTTGGGATTATTTTTCGTGGGAGTTGTTAGCCCTCAATTTCCTTATCAAATTTCTATGACACACTGTCGACTCACTGTTGACTCACCCATCAATGTGGCCTCCTTTACACAATAATTAGTTGAAAAGTATTGCCTTCAAATGTATTTATCCAAATTCCTTTTCATGCAAGTAATCAAAGAATGTGACATATAACATTGACCAACCACTTCCAGGTCAAACAAGACCTTCCTCGCCCAATGTAGAAGCTGCCATTTGCAACCAGCCAGCAGGTGGCAGCAGCAACTTTATTCACTATCCACAACTATTGAATTGACTTTCTTTATCCATTGTTATTCATAGAAACAGAGAAAATAGGTGCAGGAGTAGGCCCTTCGGCCCTTCGACCCAGCACTGCCATTCAATATGATCATGGCTGATCATTCAGAACCTGGTCCTGCTTTCTCCCCATATCCCTTGATTCCGTTAGCCCCAAGAGCTATATCCAACTCTCTCTTGAATACATTCAGTGAATCAGCCTCCACTGCCTTCTATGGCAGAGAATTCCACAGATTCACAACTCTCTGGCTGAAATAATTTTTTCCTCATCTCAGTCCTAAATGGCCTACCCCTTATTCTTCAACTGTGACCCCTATTCCTACCCTGGAAGGTTATATGGCTTGTAGTATGCACATACAAATATTAAAAATGATCCTAATATTTTATCCTTACATTGGTGGTTGCATTTACTCTACATGCCTGTTTCAGCAAAGTTAACCATTTATTTTTGTCTCCAATTTAACTTTTTGCCGAACCAGTATCTCTCCTCACTTGCTTTTGTGTCATTCAAACAATCACATAAACTGCGCTGAGGCAGATGCTGGGTACAGATTTGGATAAGACAAATAAGACGTTGAAGCTCACCAAGCAACAGGGAAGAGCCACACCACTTATTCATTTTCGAAAGACTGGTCTAAAATGCCCTTTGAGACTCATAACATTGCACATTCACAGCATCGAGGGAAGGTTTATGGAGACAAGATTAATGATTTGATTGGTCAAAGCCCTGTCCCATGGTACGAGTTCATTCCAAGAACTCTCCTGAGTTTGCCCTGGTTCGAACTCAGAGATTTACGGTAATGGCCACTCGTCGGTACTCGGGGCTCTCGTGGACATTTTTCTACATGTTGAAAAAACTTCACGAGTCTTCCCGTGCTTACCTGCCGTTAGCGAGTCTTCCCGAGTACCTGCCTTTAGCGCTAAGAGACGTCCCGGAGCTCCGACGTACCCGCTACGTTCATTCTCCGAGCTTACCACGAGTTTGATTTTTTTTAAACTCGGGAGAGCTCTTGGAATGAACTCGTACTGTGGGACAGGGCTATTATTCAATGATATCAGGCAAACACCAATTTGATAAGGCATTTCTCAACGCATCCATCTCCCTTGCATTCTCCGAAATATAAAAATCAGCAGCATGTCTATTCTACTGTACCAAACAATCTATGTGAATGCACAGAAAGACTGTTTTACCTTGCCTTTTGAGACTCGGAACACCTTCTCGGCTAGTGTCACCGTCAACCTCGCTGTTGCTTAAGACTGCTTTGATCTACAGTTACAAATCTGAAATACTTGGCAGTGAGCACTAATGGGAGCAGGAATCTGAATGTTCTTCTAAGCAAAGAGTTTCACTGTGACTTGTCACACGCAACAATCTAGTATTCAATTCAATTCAATCCAATACCATAATGGATTCTCTTGCCCTATTTTTGAAGTTTAGTATAAATCCCAGGCATATTTATCCGTATTCTCCCTGCGTTGTAATCTTTCTGATCCAGGCCAGATTCAACTGGACGTTCTGCGTTCACATCTAGGTGTGGACAAGGGTGGGATTCTGACGGGGTTGTGCGTGGGGGGGGGGGGGCACACGCACCTGTTCTGTCGGGGATGTGGGGGGGAGAGGGGGGTGGGGTAGAAGGCACACGCACCTGCTCTTGGGCCATTCCTGCTCTTTGGTTTCTCCTGGGCTCTCCAGCGCGGATTCCCCACTCGCCTCTCTCTAGTTCTCCTATCTCCAGCTGGTCTCATCCTGACTTCTCTACGCGTTGAGGCTGCGGCGCAAAAATACAAAGACGCTCCATGAAAGGCTACAGGAAGTTGAAAGACACAGAAACTGACAAAAGGCCAGAATAACGATGGGCCAAGGATCCTAGCACCACAGCATGAGGACCCAGTGTAGACACAAAGTGCTGGAGTAACTCAGCGGGTCAGGCAGCATCTCTGGAGAAAATGGACGGGTGATGATGTTTCGGGTGGGAACTTTTTTCGTCCTGACTCAAAATATTACCTACTCCTTTTTCTCCAGAGATGCTGCCTGACCCGCTGAGTTACTCCAGCACTTTGTGCCCATCTTCGGTATAAACCAGTATCTGCAATTCCTTTCCACACAATGAGGACCGAGTGTTTGCACAGAGTACATTTTACCACCTCATTGTTTTCATCCTCTCTGATTCTCTTCTCATGTTTTTTTTTCCCAAGGCTAAAATAATTCCCTTCACTTCCCTTCCTTGCTGTTGGGACATAGATAGATACAATAATCCTTTGTAGCTCCACAGATAACATCGCACATTCACAGTATTGAGGAAAAGTTTATGGAGACATGATCATCTGGTCATAGAAACATAGAAACATAGACAATAGGTGCAGGAGTAGGCCATTCGGCCCTTCGAGCCTGCACCGCCATTCAATATGATCATGGCTAATCATCCCCAATCAGTACCCCGTTCCTGCCTTCTCCCCATATCCCCGGACTCTGCTATTTTTAAGAGCCCTATCTAGCTCTCTCTTGAAAGCATCCAGAGAACCGGCCTCCACCGCCCTCTGAGGCAGAGAATTCCACAGAATTCCAGTAGAATTAGGCCATTCGGCCCATCAAACCTGCTCCTTCATTCAATCATGGCTTATCTATCTCTCCCTCCTAACCCCATTCTCCTGTCATCTCCCCATAACCTCTGACAACTGTACTATTCAAGAATCTATCGACCTCTGCCTTATAAATATCCACTGACTTGGTCTCCACAGTCTTCCGTGACAAAGAATTCCACAGATTCACCACCCTCTAACTAAAGAAGATTCTAATGATTTAATTGGTTATATGATATCAGACAAAATGCCAATTTGCTAGCTCATTTTTTCAACGCATCCATCTCCCTTGCATTCTCTGAAATATACAAATCAGCAGCAGGTCCATTTAAATTTTTTTAACCACAATTAATTTATTTCAATAAAATACATTTTTGCCATTCGGGATTGATAAAATATTTTCACAGAAGCATTACCTTTGACGATGGCTCACAGATTACAAACTTTTCTTAATACAAAAACAGAGCACTGGTATTTACCGCTAAACACCATATCCTTAATAGTTTAGTTTAGATTAGAAATACAGCATGGAAACAGGTCCTTCGGCCCACCGAGTCCATGCCGACCAGCGAACCACGTACACTAGCACTACCCTACACACTAGGGACAATTTACAATTTTTACCGAAGCCAGTTAACCTACAAACCTGTATGTGGGAGGAATCTACAGGGAGTCACGTAGTCACAGGGAGAACGTGCAAACTCCGTACAGACAGCACCTGTAGTCAGGATCAAACTCGTGTCTCTGGCAACTCTACTGCTACATCACCATGCCACCTTAATACTTTGCTTCACCATGTTGCCAAAAGAGAGCAAACTACCTGCATTTCAATTATCTTTCCGATTGTAAATCATAGTTATTCTAAATTTCCTTCAGAGCTTATCGCTGGCCCACGCCAGTCTTTACTGCAGCAAAAATGTCAATACTCCTACTAAAGGTCATTAATGTGAAAAGCACTTCTGGGCAGTGTGTGCATAGCAACTGACAATGTATATGGGAGTCTGTGCAATATTGTGCAAAAATAATCATTGCTCAGACAAGGATATGGAGGAGATGCTATCATGTTACAGAATGATAGAGTCTAACAGCGTGGAAACAGGCCCTGTGGCCCACCTTGCCCACACCGGCCAACATGTCCCACCTACACTAGTTCCACCTACCTGCATTTGGTCCATATCCCTCTAAACATGCCCTATCCATGTGCCTGTCTAAATGTTTCTTAAGCGTTGCAATAGTACCTGCCACAACTACCTCCTCCGGCAGCTCGTGCCATACATCCACCACCCTTTGCGTGAAAAAGTTACCCCTCAGATTCCTTTTAAATCTTTCCCCCTCTCATTATTCCTATGTCCTCTGGTTCTCGATTCCCCTACTCTCAGCAAGAAACTACCCGATCTACCCAATCTATTCCTCTCATGATTTTATACACCTCTATAAGATCACCCCTCATCCTCCTGCGCTCCAAGGAATAGAGTCCTAGCCTGCTCAACCACTCTATGGCTCACAATCAAATTCTAAATTTCAAAGGCTTTTACCTCTCCAGTTTACCTCTCATTCTCAATACCGTAACATTGCTTACGAAAGATTTAAAATTACATGTTATTCAATCTGGGTATTTTAAGCAACTCTTTGTCTAATCCTCATGACTTTCACAGATTCTTGGATTAATTTACCTTTCTCCTTTGTACACTATCTAAACATTTTATTGTTGAATAATAATAATTTAATTAGCAAATGTCCTTAAATTAGCATTTTATTTTTGTCAGAGCTCATTCTTTCTGTTTAACAAGCAACTGTTAAAAAGATGATAGAAGTACATGTTTATAGATTATAGAACTTCAAAGTCACCACCTTCAATAATCTTCTTACACTAAACCTGCAGTTAACTCACTGTACAATTCCAGTTGCATTTTTTAGGCTTTTTTTGGCCAGCATCTAACAGGAAGCAATGAAAATAAAATGTTTGCAGAAGTGACTTTATGAGGAGCAAGCAAATTGTTGCTCAGAATATCACACACAATTCAGACTGTCTGTTCAGTTTAGTTTAGTTTAGAGATACATTGTGGAAACAGGCCCTTCAGGGGAAGTCCAGAACAAGGGGTCACAGTTTAAGGATAAGGGGGAAGTCTTTTAGGACTGAGATGAGAAAAAAAAAATTCACACAGAGAGTGGTGAATCTGTGGAATTCTCTGCCGCAGAGGGTGGTTGAGGCCAGTTCATTTGCTATATTTAAGGGGGAGTTAGATGTGGGCCTTGTGGCTAAAGGGATCAGGGGGTATGGAGAGAAGGCAGGTACAGGACACTGTGTTGGATGATCAGCCGTGATCACAATGAATGGCGGTGCAGGCTCGAAGGGCCGAATGGCCTACTCCTGCACCTATTTTCTATGTTTCTATGTCTGCGCCGGCCAGCGATCACCCTATACAGTACAACTATCCTACACACTAGGGACGATTTATAATTATACCAAACCAAGTAACCTACAAACCTGTACCTTTTTGGAGTGTGGGAGGAAACCGGAGATCCACCCAAGGTGTGATCTCTGCTCGTGGTTAGGGATTGGATTGTAATCAAGAGATTGCTTCATGCTGGATGGCAACCTTTAACATTCTTGGAGCTACCCATGCATTGAGGCAAGCGAAAAGTTTCCCATAATAATCTTTTTTTTTTTTTTTAATCATTATTTTGATTAGAAGCAATTGTACAAGAATAAAACATTCGGCATGTAAAATTATACAGTTATTGTACATCTTTTAACCTGGAAATGAGGGAAAAGAAGAGAGAAAGAACTAGAGAGGGAAAAAGTGAAATGTGAAAAGATAGGACCCCTAGTCTACCAAAGTAGTGTGTCCAAAGAGTGAATAAAGATATAAGAGAAGAAAAAGAAAAAGAGAAAAAAAGAAAAAAGTGGAGATATACCTGCCCCCAGGCACGGAACTCGCTATCAAAATATGGAGGGGATCGGGGGACAGGGGGGACACAATTTTTTGGCGGCCGCACGCGCATGCGCACACTCACACACACGTGCGCAAAGCTTCGGAGGCTCAATCCAGCGCTAAATGCAGCTCAACTCTGCCTGTCTCACCGGGTTAACCTACAAGCCCTGGCTGGACTGACGGGACACCAGCGCTGCTTCTCCACGCTGGCCATATGTCCCACGTCCAGGCAGGGCTGTAGGTTAACCTGGCGGGACAGGCAGAGTTGAGCTGGGTTTAGCGCTGCTTCTCTGTGCTGGCTGTGGGCCTGGGGGTGTCGCGCCAGTCTGACTCTCGACCTCTCTGGTCACCCATGGTGGGGGGTGGGGGGGGCATTCGGGTGGGGACAGGCCGGGATCGATCCTGGCTGCGGATGAGGCACAGGTCTGTGCCACATCTCCCTCCTCCAATCACCGCACTCTATCCTCATTCCCACCCCTCCACTGCTCCCTCCTCCAATCATCGCGCTGAATCATCATGTCCCGCCCCCATTGCCTGCTGACCGACGTCTCTCTCGTCCAATTGGCGCCCTCGATCAGCGGTCCCACCTCCACTGTCTCGTGGAACGTGGAGATTTTAATATCCGGATGACAAAAACTTGGGGGGGATGTCCCCCACCTCTCAAAACATGGGGGGGACGTGTCCCCTCTGGCCCCCCCAGGTTTTCAGCCCCTGCCTGCCCCTCTCCCCCCCCTGCCCATCTCACCCAACCCAGAATCGGATTTAAATCCAAAGTTGTGTTCGCCATACTATCCTGGTAAGAATTCGGCAAAGCGTGTCCATGTCTTGAAAAATGGATCTGGTTTTTCTGCCAAGACAAGCCTAATATTTTCCAAATGTAGTGTCTCGGACATGTTTGTAATCCACATCTTCACAGTCGGGACTGATGTGTGTTTCCAAAATTCCCATCATCATCATGAGTAATAACTTCAGGTGAAATGGGTTATTGTGTTAGGAGATGACTCACACAACACAGAATGCTCAAACCTATCTTGTTCCTGCTGATGGGGTTTATGTGCCAGCTCTAGCTCTTGTGCACAACATATACCTGGACAGACTTTAGACTTTAGAGATACGGCGTGGAAACAGTCTCTTCGGCCCGCCAACCAGCGATCACCTTGTACACTAACACTAACCTACACACTACAAACAATTGCCAATTTACAGAAGATAAACACAAAAAAGTTGGAGCAGCTCGACGGGACAGGCAGCATCTCTGGGGAGAAAGAATGGGTGACAATTTACAGAAGCCAATTAACCTACGAACCCGCGCGTCTTTGGAGTGGGGCAGGAAACCGGAGCACCCGGCGAAAACCCACGAGGTCACAGGGAGAACGTGCAAACTCCGCACAGGCAGAACACATGATCAGGATCAAACCCGGGTCTCTGGCGCTGTGAGGCAGCCACGCAACTCCTGCGCCACCGTGCTCCCCCCCAATATGCCCTTTATCAGTTAAGTGTCAGTGTTGTGGATGCATTGCAATGTTGAGGCTATTAGCGTAGCTATTTCTCAAGCATTCTTAGCTGGGATGCTGACTGTCCATGAAGCCTTTGTTATACCTAGTACCCTTAACTATCTATTTCAAATCAAGTGGAGTTCATCAAATGGTCTATGAAAGGTTGTTGCTGAAAGCTTAAAAGAAGGAAGATGGATAGAACACTCAGCACTAGTTCATGTGATAGGAGCAGAATTAGGCCATTCAGCCCATCAAGTCCACCGCCATCCAATCATGGTTGATCCATCTCTCCCTCTCAACCCCATTCCCCTGCCTTCCCCCCCCCCCCCGAAACCCCTAACACTCACACTAATCAAGAATCTATCTATCTCTACCTTAAAAATATCCATTCTTAGCCCCCGCTGCCTTCTGTGACGAAGAATTCCACAGATTCACCAACCTCTGACGAAAGATGGCAAGATAGCAAGAGGTGCTTCAGCCTTGCTGTTTGTGTATGGGCAGCTCAGTGGCGCAGTGGTAGAGTTGCTGCCTTACAGCGCCACAGACCCGGGTTCGATCTGGACCACGGGTGCTGTCTGTTCAGAGTTTGCATGTTCTCTCTGTGACCGCGTGGGTTTTCTCCGGTGCTCCAGTTTGCTTCCACATTCCAACGACGTGCAGGTTTGTGGGTTAATTGGCTTCTGTTATTTGTCCCTAGTTTGTTGGATATAAGACGTTGGTCGGAGCGGACTCGGTGGGCCGCAGGGCCTGTTTCAATGCTGTATTTCTCCAAGATGCAGTTCAGAACGCCACAGGAGATTCCAAGATGCAGGACAGAACGCCACAGGAGATCCTTCTTCCCCGTGGGTATCATCCCTTACAACTCCTCCCCACTCTGTCGTGGGGTAGACTGAGACTGACTACCCTCACATCTCCCCCCCCCTCCTCCAATCTTTGCACGTCCCCCAAGCCTTTCCACTCGTCACTTTAATTTCATGTTTCATGTATTTGGTGTTTTTATGGCAGATCAATTTCCCTCCTGGGATAAAGATCTATCGTATAATAAAATAAACTTGTGGACAGCTGCAATCTGTAACAGATAGTTTGGTGGTAATGGGCAGTGGGCAGGTGCTATAGACCTGCACGGGAAGGTAGAAGCTCCCGCCCTCACGAGTCTCGGGCAGATGGGGCTTGTCAGCCTGGGAAGGCAGTCCATCTAGGACAGGGAAAACTCTGATTTAAAACCTCCACTGCCTTGTGGCCCATATCCAGTCATGGAAAAGGCTCCAGGGGTAAACCTCAAGAGAATCCGGAGTCGGAGTCCCTAAGGCAGGTGCCAAACTGTAACGGCCCTGCTGTTCCTTTGGATAGATCAGCGACGTGGAGAGGGGGACGTGCTGCATGGGCAACAGCCTGTCCATATGACATCGCCCAGGCTCGCATCTGACAAACACATCACCTGCAAACTAGGATGCATCACCCATGGTCAGTCAGGACTGAGGGGGGGGGGGGGCTACTAGTGTTGGGAATGAGATCAAGCAGGTTTCTCCCTAACATTTCTTTGTTTTGGATTAGCTGCAGAACCAGTGTGGCGAGTTTAAGGCACACATTGCTGGAGTAACTCAACCGGTCAGGCAGCATCTACAGGCCAAGTCATGTCAAGAGAATTATTATGATGTGTCCCAGGTAGGTCAATGAAATCCGTGCTTGCCGCAGCACAACAGAGTATTGTAAACAAAAATCTTTAGTGAACTGAAGATATTTCCTCTTTTAAGAAAGAACTGCAGATGCTGGAAAAATCGAAGGTAGACAAAAAAGCTGGAGAATCTCAGCGGGTGAGGCAGCATCTATGGAGCTGCCTCAGATATTTCCTGATATTTTCTCCTGAGATGTCCTGCTGAGTAACTCCAGTATTTTGTGTTGTTTTTTTTTGCAATCTACAGTTCCTTGTTTCTACCACATTCTTCTTCAAGGCACAGCCAGCTCAATCAATTGCTGAAAGAATTGTTGCTTGAAAGAATCAATTGCATTAAGGTGCTTGGAAGAATTGCTGAACATCGAAGAGACAACGTGATGATCAAAAATTTAAAGCTACCATGCCAGAAATTTGAATTTAAAACAGAAATATGCGGAACATGCACAGCAGGCCAACCATTACATGTTGAGTGGGAAGCTGAGAAATGGAGAAACAAAATACAACATGCAGAGAAAGAGGAGGTGTGTAGTGAGAACAAAGAATATGTCTTAATAGAATGCAGACTAGGAGCCACTGAATGACAAAGGTGGTGCTAGAACCTTGGATACAGGCTATTAAAAATCGCTATTAAAATATGGAGGGGACCGGGGAACAGGGGGGACACAATTTCTTGGCGGCCGCGCGCGCATGCACACACTCACACACGCGCGAGGCTTCGGAGGCTCAATCCAGCGCTAAATGCAGCTCAACTCTGCCTGTCTCGCCAGGTTAACCAACAGCCCTGCCTGGATTGACGGGACACCAGCGATGCTTCTCCGCGCTGGCTGTAAACCTGGGCCATATTTCCCGTAAGTCCAGGCAGGGCTGTAGGTTAACCTGGCGGGACAGGCAGAGCTGGGTTTTGCGCTGCTTCTCTGCGCTGGCTGTGGGCCTGGGGGCACCGCGCCCATCTGACTCCCGACGTCTCTGGCCACCCGTGGGTGGGGGGACACTCGGGACAGTGTTGGAGAGCCGGGATCGATCCTGGCTGCAGATGAGGCGCAGGTCTGTGCCGAGAGTGTCTCCCTCCTCCAATCACCGCGCTCTATCCTCAGTCCCACCCCACCCCCACTCCTCCCTCCTCTAATCATCGTGCTGAATCATCATGTCCCGCCCCCATTGTCTGCTGACCGACGTCTCTCTCGTCCAATCGGCGCCCTCGATCAGCAGTCCCACCCCCAATGTCTCACGGAAAGCGGAGATTTCACCGGGTTTTAAAATCCAGATTACAAAAACTTGGGGGGGGGGGGATCGTCCCCCACCTCTCAAAGCAGAGGGACCCCTGCCCCCCCCCCCTCGGGATTTCAGCCCCTGCTTGGATAACAGGGGTTGGTGACGGCTTGTTAATCAGGGCTAATCAAATGAAGGAGATAAATTAAAGGGGTTAAAGGGAGATAAATTAAAATGGAGGCAGAAAGAAAGAATGAAGCAATCTATCCTTGAACTGGGAGACACAAAACCTTACAGATGCCTGAAATCTGAAATTTAGTTTATTTCAGTTTAGAGATACAGCGCAGAAACAGGCCCGTCGACCCGCCGTGTCGGCGCCAACCAGCAATCCCTGCACTATTCTACACACACACCAAGGGCAATTGTACGTTTATGCCAAGCCGATTAACCTACAAACCTGTACGTCTTTGGAGTGTGGGAGGAAAGCAATGATCTCAGAGAAAGCCTACGCTGGTCACAGGGAGAACGTACAAACTCCGCACAGACAGCGCCCATAGTCAGGATCGAACTCGGGCCTCTGGCGCTGTAAGGCAGTAGCTCTACTGCTGCGCCACTGTGCTGCTCATCAAGCAGAAAATGCTGAAAATACAGTCTGAAGAAGGGTCTCGACCCAAAACGTCATCTATTCCTGTTCTCCAGAGATGCTGCCTGACCCACTGAGTTACTCCAGATTTTTGTGTCTAGTGCTGGAAGTACCCAGCAGGTCAGGCAGCATCTATGTAAAGAGAAAAACAGAAATAACATGAAGGGTTACTGTTGATCAGAGCTAGCCAGTTCTTATACCCAACTGGAATGGGTGTCTCTCTCTAATTGTCAATTACAGTGCCTAGAGCTTTGAAGATGAGTCACTAGTCCTTATGCCAATGTTGTTATTAAACTTCTCTGTTAAAATCCTTACATTTGGATTTCCGCAAAGGTTTCTACAGCTAAATCAACAATCTTGCAAACTAACGCATGTCACCGAAGATAAGACACAAAATGCTGGAGTAACTCGGTGGGACAGGCAGCATCTCTGGAGAGAAGGAATGGGTGACCCTTCAGTGTCACCCATGGGAGACAATTCAGCAAATGTGCCGACTGTCTCAGGACTGACTGCAAATTGAACCTTGGTTTTTCCAAAACCGCCATTATAAATAAATCCGAGCCCACAGAACGGCCTCTCACAGTACGTCCATTATTTAAATGCAATGACACGTCAATGAAAGTACAAGCAGACAAGGGCATGAAACATTTTTATTGTCCTCATGTCTCCTATTGAATGATTGTCAATGGGGTTACACAGGCCCCGTGGGTCCCCCAGTCCAGCCAAGCCAGAAATGCTGAGATGGCAATTTAAAATCCAACCATCGTTTTGAAATGTTGAAAGGAAGAAAATATCTACATTTACAAGTTGAACATTGGAAGTAATATTTACATTGTTCTTCTGATGTCTCCAACTTGGCTAAAGGCTATGAATGCTGTTAAACAAGTCGATGCTAGAATGCATAAACACAGACTGGTTCTGCAGACATTTATTTAGATCTTATTAATGTTTTGTCATTCAGATAAGGATTCCACAAAGTCCTGTGCTGACCAAATGTAACCCTTTCAGGAGTGATAACTGCTTCGACTATTTTTTTTTCACTTATGCACAGTGAAGGGTTCAGACATTGTTTATACCCAGTCTACCACCTGCAGGATAATTGAATAAAAAAATGGCCACATAAGAGGCGGATATTGATTAGCAGGATTTTAGAAAAATATCTAGAGATACTGAGCCCTGTAGATTAAATGCAGAAGAGGTCCTTCAGGGTAACACAATGGTGCAACGGTAGAGTTACTGCCTTATGGGCCTGTCCCATTTAGACAACTTTTAGGCGACTGCAGGAGACTATGCGGTCGCCACATGGTTGCCACATGCTCGCGGTTGGTTGCCGGGGAGTCGCCTTGATGGTCGTGAGGAGTTCCCGCATTCTGGGAACTAGTCGAGGCCTCATTATGGTCGCCACGAATTGTTCAGCATGTTGAAAAATTAGCGGCGACCAGAATGAAACCGCCATGGAGTGTAGCGAGAATTCTCGTGCCGTAGGTGGGTCGCCAGGAGGCCCTAGTGGGTCACCAGGAGGTCGAAGGTTCTCGTAGGTTCTCGTAGGTTGTAGCCGGTACTGACCGGTGAATTTCATTGGCACATTGGGGGGAAAAAAATGTAAGCAATAGTTTTCAGAACTAAGGATAACCGACCGGTAATGTTAATGTCCGCCGAGCTTCACAGCCGTGTACCTCTGGCTTCTTAAAAGTTGTCTCCACTCCTTCTCCCTCCTTCTCCCCTCTTTTAATGGACTTCCCGTACACTGTGCTTTAGCCATCTTAATTACAGCGCAACCTTCCTGTTCATCGCGGTGTGTGTCTGTATCACCTTGGCTTTGCACCGTGTGAATTTCACTCAGACAGCGCTCCCCCCGCTTGCCCTGAACCCCGCCTGCATAACGGGCTGCTGCAGGAAGCGATGTGTGTGTGTGTGTGTGTGTGTGTGTGTGTGTGTGTGTGTGTGTGTGTGTGTGTGCGTGCGTGCGTGCGTGCGTGTGTGCGTGCATGTGTGTGTGTGTGTGTGTGTGTGCGTGTGTGCGTGCGTGCGTGTGTGTGTGGGTGTGTGTGTGTGTGTGTGTGTGTGTGTGCGTGTGTGCGTGCGTGCGTGTGTGTGTGGGTGTGTGTGTGTGTGTGTTTTCCACTGTGACAGTCGCCGTTCCAGTTGCCGGTTTTTCAGGTGACTGTCGCAACTTGACAGTCGCTGGTAGTGGGTGATGACAGCACCAGAGACCTGGGTTTGATCCTGACTGCGGGTGCTTGTCTGTAAGAAGTTTGTACGTTTTCCCTGTGACAGCGTGGGTTTGCCTCCACACCCAAAGATGTACAGGTTTTCTACATTAGTTGGCTCTTGTAAATTGTCCCGAGTGCGGAGAAAGTTAGATAGAGCTCTAGGGGCTAGTGGAATCAAGGGTTATGGGGAGAAGGCAGGCACGGGTTATTGATAGGGGACGATCACCCATGATCTCATTGAATGGCGGTGCTGGCTCGAAGGGCCTGTTTCCATACTGTATCTCTAAAGTCAAAAGACAAAGTAGACTAAACAGAGCACTGAGCTGATTTTATTTTGTCAACCACAGAGTCTGTCATTTTGGCCACTGATTTGAAAAGGTGCAGCCCAGAGGAAAATAAACAATATGAATTTATAAAGCAACTTAGGGGGAAGAATGCCAGGCACTGGGTTTAATGGTGAAATAATATAACCTTTTACATCTTCTCTGCCATTAATTTGCCAACAAGTCAATGCTGACAATATATCTAAGTTATTTTGTACAAAGTGAACCGTTTTTCTGTTGCAGATAAACTCTGTTTTATTCGCATTATTAATCAGATTTATTTATACGCATGAGGAGAAGGTTTATTGAAGCCATTCCACACATCTATTGGGGATAAAAAAGCAATTAAAATAATCTTGTACGTGTTAGAAATGGCTTTGAAAAAACTCAACGTTGTTTCCCAAGAACAGAAGCGGCACGGTGGCGCAGCAGTAGAGTTGCTGCCTTGCAGCCCCAGAGACCCAGGTTCGACCCTGACTACGGGTACTGTCTGTACCGAGATCTGCATGGATTTTCTCCAAGATCTTCGGTTTCCTCCCACATTCCAAAGGCGTACGGGTTTTATGTTAATTGGCTTGGTATAATTGTAAATTGTCCCTAGTGTGTGTAGGATAGTGTTAATGTGTAGGGAATCACTGGTCTGCACGGACTCGGTGGGCCGAAGGGCCTGTTTCCTCGCTGTATTACTAGCCTAAACTAAATGAAGGAGCAGTTAGATTACATTGTGGAGTCACTAAATTGTTTGTTTTATTCTTTTATACAATATCATAAATATTGACGAGATCTCCAGTTGCATAAGGTGTCAATGTCACTTTGGCATAAGCTATAAATGACGTTATTACATTAAGCAACTTTCATTGCCGGCATTTGCCATCACGGTGACTTATTTTCTCTCTTTCTCATTTTGAAGAAATTCTTTGAAGAATTTCCCCATAGGGCCACATTCCTACCTCTATAAAGCTTGTGTAACTGATTGCTTCAGATGAGAACGAGCACAATTTGACTGAGCTCAGGTACTGAAAGATGTCTGATGAAGCAAACAATAATAATGAGGGTATTATACACACTTCACTCTGGAATCAAGTCTGCTCACTTTATCTATCAGTGTGTCATTGTTGTGTAAACTAGGGCAGTTATTCTAAAAAGGCTAACTCGTGGGATTATGTCTGGAGGGGAAAATAGGAAAGCAGGTTAAATAATAATATATAAAATGAAATATATTAAAGATTTGGGTCTCAACTGTTCAAGGATTACATGCGCAGGAAGGAAACGAAGATAGACGCAAAACGCTGAGTTACTCCAGCATGTGTCTACGTTCAAGGATTACAGTTGCCTTTTACTCCTCGAAAAGATCATCCACACATTTATCTCCTCCTGCCTAGATTACTGCAAATCCCTCTACACTGGCATCAGCCAATCTTCCCTGTCCCGCCTGCAACTGGTCCAAAACGCCGCAGCGAGACTCCTGACGGGCACCTGAAAAAGGGATCACATCACCCCGATCCTGGCCCCTCTCCACTGGCTCCCTGTGCGGGTCCGTATAAATTTCAAGATCCTCCTTTATGTTTACAAAGCCCTCAATGGACTTGCCCCCACCTACATCAAACGTCTGCTGACCCACCACACCACCTCCAGGTCCCTCAGATCAGCCGACTTGGTGTTACTGAACATCCCACGGTCTTGACATAAGCTCAGGGATGACCGTGCCTTTGCGGTTGCAGCTCCTCGACTGTGGAACAGCATCCCTCTTCCCATCAGAACTGCCCCCTCCATCGACTCCTTTAAGTCGAGACTTAAAACTCATCTTTACTCCCAAGCCTTTCTTGACGTCCTCTGAGTGAGGGCTATATGTATGTCGTGATGTATGTACTTAATCTATGAACCACTGTTGTATAACGTTAGTACCTCCACCAATGTAAAACACTTTGGCCAACGAGAGTTGTTTTTTAAATGTGCTATAGAAATAAAAGTGACTTGACTTGACTTTAGGCAAAAGGAAAAAAACATAAACGTGAAGTCAAATGATTTTTTCAAATGACTTCGCCACTAATGGCGCTAATTAAAACGATGTCGATTTTCTGTATGAAATATTTGACAATCTTCTCATGCTCTTGGATTTATTTGCCATGTTCATCAGCAGCAATTAGAAGAAAATTCCTCTTCATAATAGTTCAAATGTCTAACCTAGCACAAAGGAAACTCCAATACCACACCCATCATTCCCCTGCGCAACTGCTAGCTTAGTTGGTAAACTGCTCACAGGAAATAACTCATGCATCACGTGTAGGAAGGAACTGCAGATGCTGGTTTACACCGAAGATAGACAGAAAATGCTGGAGTAACTCAGCGCGTCAGGCAGCACCTCTGGAGAAAAGGAATGGATGACGTTTTGGGTCGAGTCCCTTCTTCAGACTTAAGTGTAAACTGGGTGATGGCACAAAGGTGACAGACCTGAAAGAATTTTTTAATGATTCCTCCATTGATGTTTTCAATAGGTTGCTGGAAAATATACAAATATAAATTATCAAGCATGGAAAGAAACTGCTGGAGGGGCAGCTCAGTGGCACAGCTGGTAGAGTTGCTACCTCGAAGCCCTTCTTCAGTCTGAAGAAGAATCTCGCCCCGAAACGTCACCCATTCCTTCTCTCCAGAGATGTCTATCTTTGTTTCTATCTTTAGTATAAACCAGCATCTGCAGTTCTTTGTTTCTACAGTGAAAGTGCTGCTACTTTTTGCAAACACTACCTGGATTTTATTTCACTTGCAGCCGGTGACAAAAATCAGCCATGAAGTGAAGATAGTGACTGCATTAAGAATGAAAATTCAGCTGGAATTAAGTGGTGCAATTAAAGAAATGGTACAACAATTTGAAGTGCAGAACAATAAAGGCAGCTAATTCCATGTAATGAAACAAGGTGATTGGGGACCCAGAAAGAAAAGCACAATTGTTATACTTATTGCTTTGAGATTGAATCAGTGCAGAATCTCATTCATCCATAAAACATTGGAGAGACGCAAAATGCTGGAGTAACTCAGCGGGACAGGCAGCATCTCTGGAGAGCAGGAATGGGGGACGTTTCGGGTCGAGGCCCTTCTTCAGACTGAGGGTCTTGACCCGAAACGTCGCCCATTCCTTCTCTCCCGAGATGCTTGTGTCTATATTTGG
This sequence comes from Amblyraja radiata, assembly GCF_010909765.2. Taxonomy (NCBI): domain Eukaryota; kingdom Metazoa; phylum Chordata; class Chondrichthyes; order Rajiformes; family Rajidae; genus Amblyraja; species Amblyraja radiata. The sequence goes on along the minus strand of NC_045968.1, from coordinate 4,035,982 downwards.
TTTAAACCAGCATCTGCAGTTCCTTCCTAAACATTAGAGCGACACGGGAGCGCAACTGGTAGAGCTGCTGCTGCCTCACAGCGGCCAGAGACCTGGGTTCGTCCCTGGGCTCGGGTGCTGTCTGTGCGAAGTTTGCACGTTCTTCCCTGTGACCTTGTGGGTTATCTCTGGGTGCTCCGGTTTTTCTTCCCACATCCCAGACGACGATGATGGAGTGTCTTCTATAAATTGCCCCGCGTGTGTTTTAAGCGGATGCAAAAGTGGGATAACATAGAATTAATATTCACGGGGGATCGATTAGTCGGCGTGGACTTGGTGGACTGAAGGGCCCGTTTCCCTGCTGTATTTGTAAACTCTAAACGTTTGAATGGGAATTCACGGGGCAATTATGAAACTTTGAACACCACAGCCTTTAGGAAAAGCTGCTCCACGGAGGCATAATCCTGGTTTACAATCCCAGTTTTTTCAACGACTCTCTCGCCGAACACAAATCCCCACTTCAAAAATAAAACTTTTCAGCAGAATACCGATGGAATTTAAACGGTGGCTGTAGTTATGACAGATGCTCAGTAGCTCTTATTTTCAGATTACAACATAATCCCTTACCAAACTGCTGCTTGCCGAGTGGCTTTTGTTGTAATTAGCCCATTAATCAAGACATATCTTCACTGCGTGAGTACACGCGCACGTGCAGACGCTCGTTTTCCAATTTAGCCAAACACATCTCATTTGCAGATGCTGAATATATGTTCGTGTTTTACTTGAGCTCAAGCAGATTCAACTCGGACAAAATGATCGTAATGAGGCAGCACAAATACATAAAAGTTAACGTAAACATCCACCTCCGCAGATTCCCCACGTTCCTCACTGTGATGGAAGGCAAAAAAAGTCCAACCTTCTTCCTCTTTATTCTCCCGCGGTTAGGGCAGTCGAACCTTCCGCAGTCAGGGCGATCTCACGTTAGGGCGATCGAAACTCCCGCGTCGGTGCGGACGAAGCTCCAGCGGCGGCTTGGAGTTCCCGAAAGTCGGTCCCTAACCAGAGAACGCGAGCTCCGTGATGTTAAAGTCCGCAAGCACCCGCATAGGGTTGGAGCTCCGAGGTCGATCCCTGGCAAAGGCCGCTAACTCCTCGATGTTAGGCCGCAGTGCGGACGGAGACACGATACGGAACAAAATCGCATCTCCATCGAGGTAAGAGATTAGAAATGTTTCCGCCAACTCCCCCCTCACCCACCCCCCACATAAAACAAGAAAGAACACTAAAAACATGCATTTAACGCATATTATTTAAACACAAAGAAGGAAGGGACAGACAGACTGTTGGCGAGGCAGCCATTGCTTGCTTGTACCCAGTCTTTTGATAAGAGTGGTCAAATTACTCCAAACTCCCTGCTCTTTCCCCAAAGCCCCGATTACTTGTCTCTTCAAGTATTTATCTCACTTCTACTGAGTATGCATCTACTTCCAAAGCATTCACATCAAAATGCACTATGTAACAAAAAAGGTCATTCTTTTTGCCTACGAAAGAAGTAAGGATGTCAAGGGTTATGGGGAGAAGGCAGGAGAATGGGGTCGAGAGTGAACGATAGATCAGCCATGATTGAATGGCGGAGTGGACTCGATGGGCCGAATGGCCTGATTCTACTCCTACAACTTATGAACTTATTCACCTTGCCCCCAGTTCTGCCAATGAGCTTAAACCTGTGCCTTTGGAAGAATCTGGAAATACAAGGAACTTCAGGTGTTGGTTTACGGAAAAAAAGACACAATGTGTTGGGGTAACTTGTCAGGGCTGAAGTTGCATATGAAGTCAAGGATCCTATATGGCTTTTTGATAGCATTAATTACTCCATCCAAAATCAGTGCATTTCATTTTGAAGAAGGGTCGCGAACAAAAATTCTTGTAAATCAGAAATGGTATTCTCCGAGAAAGGAAAAGGATATCCTGAGATAAAATCTATAATATCAGCCCATGAGAAGGAGACTAGGTACACCGATGACTGTCCTAAATCATAAGTATTCCTACTATACAGAAAATGACACAAAGTGCAGGAATAAATCAGCGGGTCAGGTAATATCTCTGGAGAATATGGATGGGTGAGGTTTTGGTCGGGAGCTTTCTTCAGAGTTCTGACCTGATCTGTCACCTATCCATGTTCTCCAAAGGTGCTGTCTGACCCACTGAGTTATTCCAGCACTTTGTGTCTTTGTGCTGATTGTCAGTTGAAACATTTTCTCCTTATTGCACCATTATTGACTTTGATCAACTTCATTAAATTTCTTCGTCAGGCTGTTTGGACTCTCCACTTAACCAAGTTCCATCATACTCAATACTATCCTTCTTGATTACATACTAAGGCCACGACTTTCTAAGTAGTGGTCTCCAAAATTCAACACTGAGACTTAAGCAGTCTTTTCCATAAAGGTTTAACATAATATTCTACATTCATATATTCTAAACCTCTACTTATGAAGCAACAATGAACTGCAGATATTGGTTTACCATGGAAAGATACAAAATGCTGGAGGTACACAAAAATGCTGGAGAAACTCAGCGGGTGCAGCAGCATCTATGGAGCAAAGGAAATAATAATAATAATAATGGATGGGATTTATATAGCGCCTTCTTCAGAATGCTGGAGTTACTCAGCGAGCCAGGCAGCATCTCTGGAGAACATGGATCGCTGATATTTCACATCGAGACCCTTCTCAAGTCAAGTATGCCATATGTTTTTTTAATATCACTAATTATCCCAACCAAACTCAAAGCCATTTCTTTATTTTGCAGGTTGAGAGGACTTCACAGGAAAGGCCAATATGTCCTGGGCTCCCAAGAGAGGAAAGTAGTGAATTAGCTTTCTTAAGCTAACGCAGTCCATGTCTCAGTGAATTGAAGTCTCACAGTGCTGTCAGATAAGGAGTTTTTACAGTTGGAGTTAGTGACCCTGTTTTATGTGATAACAAAAGTCATACAGGAGCCCTGACCATAAATGGAGGGTTAGAATAAATGCAAGCTTAATATTATGCTAAACCTTGATGGAAAATCTGACCTCTGCAGTTTTCAAAGACAGCTTCATGCCTGATAGCAACAACGGCAGCATTCCTGTGCCGAATTGTGAAGATGTGAGAATCGGGAAGTGGAATCGCTACTGGACGATAGGCAAAGAGGAAACTGAGGGAGCAGAAAAAAAAATTAGTAGCACGCTAGCCTCTGAGCTATGGATTAGGTCATGTTCGGTGGGCGGCGCGACTCTCGTCAGCAGCGGCCTCTGCAGTCCGTCTGCGTTTTTATTGTTTTATGTCTATGTTTTTATGTAGTTTTTGTTATTTTTTGTTGGGGTATGTGTGTGGGGGTGGTGGGGGTAACTTTTAAATCTCTCCCTGCACGGGAGACCCGACCTTCGGGTCTCCGTTGTCGTTGGGGCTGCAACGAGGAGCGGCCTCCAACAGGAAGACCGGGGGCTGTGGTGCCGACTACTCACCTAACCGTCGCGGAGCTGGCCGAGTCCAGAGCGGGTGGAGCTGTGGTGGACGCTGCTGCGACCCGACCCCCGGAGATTCGGTGGCTGCAACTGCGGGTTTGGCGGACGGTAACCGGGAGCCCGCGGGTCCCTGGAGGGAGACCGCTTTTCGGGGCTCCCGCAACGGCGACTTCTCCCGCCCGAGTTGCGGGGTTGAAGAGCTCCTGGAGCGGGGCCTTACACCATCGCCCCGCGCGGCTTGGAATGGCCGCGGGATTGCGAGCGCGCGCCGGGGGCTCTAACACCAAGAACCCGGTGCGCGACCCTGCATCACCCGGCGTGGCTTTAATGGCCACGGGACAATTCGCCATCGCCCGCCGGGGGCTTTGACTTTGACTCTGACATCGGGGTGGGGGAGTGCAGTGGAGAGATAAGTTTTTTTGGCCTTCCATCACAGCAATGTGATGGATGTTTATGTAAATTATGTTGTGTCTTGGGTCTATTTGTTTGTAATGTATGGCTGCAGAAACGGCATTTCGTTTGGACCTCAAGGGGTCCAAATGACAATAAATTGAATTGTAATTGTAAATTGTAATGTGATAGGAGTAGAATTAGGCCATTCAGCCCATCAAGTCTACTCCGCCATTAAATCATGGCTGGTCTATCTCTCCCTCCTAACCCCATTCTCCTGCCTTCTCCCCATAACCTCTGACACCTGTACTAATCAAAGATCTACCTATTACTGCCTTAAAAATGTCCACTGACTTGGCCTCCACTGCCTTCTTTGGCAAAGCATTCCACAGATTCACCACCCTCTGACTAAATAAATTTCTCCTCACCTCCTTCGGAGGCTATGACCTCTAGTCCTAGTGCTCAGACCAGTAGCTGCAATAAGCCACAGATGGGTCGGGAAACATGACAGGATGCGATCGCATTGGGAATACGTTAAAGGCCATGACTGGTGACAATGAGCCACGGGACAATCTGTCTCATTGTCTGTAAATTGCCTTGGACCATACTCATGCACGAGACTAAGCTGTGATTGCATCTTATGCCACAGGTAACAAACACTTTTCAGAAACAATTACAGAGGAAGTAACAAGTGATTTAGACAGAGTATTACAACGGTGTTGCTATAAATCGCTCCTGTTTCACTCCATTCGGCTTGATGTGAACCTTTGTTGGACTCAGGGTTCTTTTTTCCGGGACAAACCAGCTTCAGAAGCTCCCTGTGACCGCGTGGGATAGACAATAGACAACAGACAATAGGTGCAGGAGTAGGCCTTTCGGCCCTTCGAGACAGCACCGCCATTCAATGTGATCATGGCTGATCATCCACAACCAGTACCCCGTTCCTGCCTTCTCCCCATATCCCCTGACTCCGCTATTTTTAAGAGCCCTATCTAGCTCGCTCTTGAAAGCGTCCAGAGAACCTGCCACCACCGCCCTCTGAGGCAGAGAATTCCACAGACTCACCACTCTCTGTGAGAAAAAGTGTTTCCTCATCTCCGTTCTAAATGGCTTACTCCTTATTCTTAAACTGTGGCCCCTGGTTCTGGACTCCCCCAACATCGGGAACATGTTTCCTGCCTCCAGCGTGTCCAAACCCTTAACAATCTTATATGTTTCAATAAGATACCCTCTCATCCTTCTAAACTTCAGAGTGTACAAGCCCAGTTGCTCCATTCTCTCAGAATATGACAGTCCCGCCATCCTGGGAATTAACCTTGTAAACCTACGCTGCACTCCCTCAATAGCAAGAATGTCCTTCCTCAAATTAGGGGATCAAAACTGCGCACAATACTCCAGGTGTGGTCTCACTAGGGCTCTGCACAACTGCAGAAGGACCTCTTTGCTCCTATATTAGATTCTTCAGGTTCTCTAGTTTCCTCACACATCCCAAAGATGTGCATCTTTGTAGGTTAATTGACCACTGCAAATTACCGCTTGTGTGTAGGGAGAGGATGAGAAAATGTAAAAGGTGCTGGAGTAACCCAGAAGCACAGGCAGTATCTCTGGAGAGCATGGAGAGGGTCCCAAACCTGAAGAAGGGTCCCAAACTGAAACATCGCCGATCCATGTCCTCCAGTCGGTGTCGCTAAGTTACTCCAACACTTTGTGGGGTTTTTTCAGTTCATAAGAACAGTTATACATTATGATATTTTGAAAATATTTCAGCATTTAGTAAGTAGGGAGCACTCTATACATTGACAATGTCATCACGCATGAAACATACATCAGAGAAGTGGCATTGGGATTCAGGTAATTGTAACAGGATGTGCCTGGTTTCGTTTTCGGATTAATGGTCACCGAAATTTTAAAATATGCACAAGATTGCTTTTCAAGTGCAAAAATAAAACATGTACAGATAGATTTCGTCTGATCCAATTCGTAACTATTTGTTAACATGAGCCAAATATCTAACCATTTGTTAATGAAAGCTACAGGAAAGTGGAACCTAACGGTGACGATACAACTTGTGGACAACTTTGCATTCTTCTTCAAATTGGGCAGAAAGGGGAAGAAAAAGGCCGGCCCACTGAACCTGTGCAATTAATGAATAACAACTTGTCTGAATAGAAGGTGAGAGGCGAGAATGACTGGACTTTTCGAAACTCTTTCGGGAAAGCAGGCCAGCATGTCGAACTCTTTTCTGAGCATGTTACAGTAGAACACAAAAAAAACTACAGCTAGACGCAAAATGCTGAAGTAACTCAGCGGGACAGGCAGCATGTCTGGAGAGAAGGAATGGGTGACGTTTCAGGTCGGACTGCTGAAGTTACTCCAGATTTTTGTGTCTATCTTCAGATCCTTCCTTCTGCTCTGGGAATGTTAGACCAAATGATAATCCAGGCAGCCAAGGGATTGACCACAATATAAACGCTTCCCAGGAACTGTGATATTTTTATTCGTTGATTAATGCTTTCTTTCATGGATGTCTGTGCATTCTCAGAAGTTAGTGTGTATCAGTAAGACATTGCCAGCCAGCACTGGGGCCAATTGAGTATTTAATGTTCCCCACCAACGCTCATTATTTATTTATTTTCCTTCTATGAAAATAATTTGTATTTGTAAAGAACGATGTGCCATTTAAAGTCTAGCATTTTGAAGCAATGCCACCCAACTAGATTGTATGCAACGTGACAAGTACATTTGTCCTTGGGTGAACTGAGGAAAGATTTTGAAAGTGTCAGAATCTTGACACAGATTGATTATTTTCCGCAATCCTTCCCATTGACCACATGATTGCAACACACATTTATGCTGTGTCCAATGGACCTCATATTCCCTCTTCCTGTCCAAAGGCAACAGGGGAGTATGGCCACACACAGAGACAAAGACTGAGCCGCTGGGATAACCCAGAGACCGTCAGCGTTGCCTCTTCAAGCCCAAAGCTCAGCCGCCAGGATAAACCTGAGATCACCAGGACGAACCCGAGCTCGCCAGTACCTCGGTGGTGAAACGGTGGCACAGCGATAGAGTGGCTGCCTTACAGAGCCAGAGACCTGGGTTCGATCCTGACTACAGCACGTCTCTGAACGTACAAAGCAAAGTCAGTAGTATGTACGTTCTTCCCATGACCTGCGTGGGTTTTCTCCGGGACCTCCGGTTTCTTCCCATATACAAAGGCAAATATCCAAAGATTTAGAGGTTAATTTTGCTTGGTGTCATTGTAAATTGTCCCAGGTGTGCGTTGGATAGTGTTAGTGTATGGGGATCGTTGGTCGGCGCGGACCCGGTGGGCCTAAGGGCCTGTTACCGCATTGTATCACTGAACTAATCTGAACCTTCTCTTGAGGCAAAGGTGAACTGCGGGGAGAAGCCTGAGATCGTCGCGCTTCCTCCTTCTTCGAAGACCAGGACTGAGCTGCTGAGACAAGCCCCAGATCGCCAGCATCGCTACACATGCACCCTGACAGCAAGAGACAGCGCCCCCATACAGTCCGAGACTTTCGTACCACTGCAAATAAAATATAGCACCCTACTGCGAGTGTCGGTGTGGCCACTGCCAAACCTGGTGTCATCCGCAACAGCACAAGATACAACATTTCTATTCTATAGTCATAAAATCATACTGCATGGAAACAGGCCCTTCGCCCCAACTCGATCATGTTGACCAAGATGCCCCATCTTAGCCAGTCCATTTATCTACATTTGGCCCATGTCCTCTAATCCTTTCTTACCCATGTACCTGCCCAATTTTCTTTTCAATGCTGTTATACTACCTGCCTTGACTACCTCCTCTGGCAGTTCATTCCATATAGTCACCACCCTCTGAGTGAAAAAGTTATTCTCTTTTGTGGTTTAATCTGCAAATGAATTTACCCACAATTGACTCTCTACAATGCAGCCATTACCACTCTAGGGTGTAAAGAACTGAACTTCCGCATCTCCCACATATTGTGATGATTGAATACTAACCATTTGTGTCCGAGACTGTAGCAATGTATTTATATAATAGCAAAATAACTATTCAACTTATTCATTATACGCCTACAAAACAAAGTTGATTGGATCTTGAGCAAACTACTTTCAAGCTTGTTCTCTTCTGTTATCAGCTTCCTGAATGATCCTTCCATAAGCTAGGATAGTGTCCGATTGACTATCTAATTGCAGACATTGGACTTTGTCCATGTAACTGATGCGCTATGATGCTGAGAACTATATTATGCAGTCTGTATCTTCCCCTTTGTACATATTGTACTTGAATATGACTTGATTTGGGGGGCATGGTGGCGCAGCGGTAGAGTTGCTGCCTTACAGGGTCAGAGACCCAGGTTTGATCCTGACTACGGGTGCTGTCTGTAGAGAGCTTGTACATTCTCCCTGCGACCACGTGGGTTTTCTCCGGGTGCTCCAGTTTCCTACAATTGGAAATTGTCCGCACCGTGCAGGATAGTGTTAGTGTACGGGAGTGATCTCTGGTTGGCGTGGACCTGGTGGGCCGAATGGTCTGTTTCCGCACTGTATCTCTAATGTCTAAAGACTAACGATTGTATTTATATAGAATAATATCTGACCTGATTAGAAAACATGCAAAACAGAGCTTTTTACTGTACATTAGTATACATGACAATAATAAACATTAGTTTTAGTTTTTGTTGTTTTAGAGATGCAGCATGGGAACAGGCCCTTTGGCCCACTGAGTCCATGTCGACCAGTGATCTATCCCAGTGATTCCTGCTTCTGCTCACTACAAGGCGGCAGTGTAGAGGTGCCTGTGTGGCGCTGAGGCTCAGATGGGGATCGATGCTCAACGCAGTCAAAATATTGACTTGCTTAGGCTCACCATCAATAGCCATGTGAGTCAAGTACAATGGAACCTGTCAAAACATCTGTCATGTGAGGAATACCTTTTAACAATAAGAATCAAGAATGACGAATGGTTAGCTTGAAGTTGCATGGAACTACACTATTTTTAAAACATTCAAAATAGCACAGCTATCCACAAGAGGCAAATAGTCTTTTATAAACTGATAGACAGCATCTGCAAAATTACATAAAATCAATATCAAATATCAATCCATAAATATCCGCGGCTGTGAAATGGAAGGATTGATGTGTCTTGATTTCACTCCACATCATTTGGAACATTTAACAAAGGAACAAATTATTATTTTATTGTTTTTCTTTGCAGATAACAGAGCATTCTATTCAACAACACCTCTGGCCCCACACTCCATAAATGTTATATTAATATTATATCTTAATAATCTGCTTTTTGTTAATCTGCAATCACCTGATTCTGCGGCTTTGCACTGACATTTTAATAACTCTGGCACTGGCCACTCAAATCAGCTGCCCTGGACATATTTATGATTGTTTTTACTGTATTTTAATGTTGCTGTTTTACCTGCTTTTAACTATTTATACTGTTTCATCAGGGACTGGATTGTTTTTATTGTTATTATGTGTGAAATGTTTTAAGTTTCTTGTGCGATGCTCCGGTATTCACTGGGAAACGTCTTCTCATTTTGCACTGTGCAACTGTTGCTTTGCAAGAAGACAATAAAGGTTGATTGATTGATTGATTGATTGAGTGTATGTTAACAATTAATGTAAAGACATGAACATGCTAAGAATGTAAATATTATTTGGCGTGGGGGGGGGGGGGTCGCTGAGAACAAAGAGGGGCTCGGCCGGGATGGGGCGGGGGGGGGCGGGGGGAAGGAAGAAGGACTAGCAATTGGATGCTTTTAATAAATTTGTCGCCACCCTATACGAGGCGGCTCTTTCCTTACTTGTGTGTTCTATGCAAAACAAAGTATTTCACTGTACCGTACATGTGACAATAAAGTATCAATTAATCAATGAATCAATCAAACAATATGTGTTTAATCAAAATGTGGGAAGGAATGCAGGGAGGTTATTGCTGAAAATTCAGTTAATATCAATATCTAACATATTACAAAACAGTGGCTTTGCATGTATATGACCTCTGAATACCAATCTGATTTGGATAAGTGTAAACAGACTGGTTATTATTTTTATAGTTTGCGTACAACCACACCTGCAGCCTGGTGAAACATAGCCTTCAGACACAGTATTAGGGATGTCATGTCATAACTGTACAAGCCGTTGGTGAGACTGTGCTTGGAGTATAAGGATGTCATTAAGTTGGAAATAAATTTTCTTGTAAGAAATTTTCCTGTAACTGCATAAGCAGAGTCATAGACAGCGTGGAAACAGGCAGTTCAGCCCAAATTGCCCACAGCAACCAACGTCCCATCCACTAGTCCCATCTGCCTGCATTTGGCCCATATCCCTCCAAACATGTCCTATGCTGCCGCTCGCCTTTTGACCGGAACTCGAAAGAGGGAGCACATTACGCCAATTTTGGCCTCCCTTCACTGGCTCCCAGTGCACTTTCGAGTTCATTTAAAAATTATTTTATTTGTTTTCAAATCGTTGAATGGGCTCGCCCCGCCTTACCTCTCTGAGCTGCTCCACCTATATGCTCCTGCCCGGTGCCTCAGGTCAGCTGATCAGCTGCTCCTTGAGGTACCACGGTCTAAGCGGAAGCTCAGAGGGGATAGAGCCTTTTCTGTTGCTGCTCCGGCACTTTGGAACACCTTGCCGCTGCACATCAGACAGGCCCCCTCACTGTCCATCTTCAAATCATCCCTAAAAACTCATTTTTATTCTCTGGCTTTCGACACTGGCTGAGACATTGCTCCTGTTCTTAGTGCTTTTAATGTCTTTTAATTTTTACTGTTTTTAGTCCTTCGTTTTACGGTTTTTAATGGTTTGTAATAACTTTTTGTCCATGAGTTCTCATGTACAGCACTTTGTGGCAACTGCGGTTGTTTAAAGCGCTTTATAAATAAAGTTTATTATATTATTATTATCCATGTACCTGTCTAATTGTTTCTTAAACGTTGCGATAGTCCCTGCCTCAACTACCTCCTCTGGTTGCTCGTTCCATACACCCAGCACCCTTTGTGTGATAAAGCTACCCCTGCTACTCTCAGGGCAGCACTGTGGCTCAGCGGTAGAATTGCTGCCTTACAGCGCCAGAGACATGGGTTTGATCCTGACTACAGGTGCTGTCTGTATGGAGTTTGTACGTTAATTGTCCTTGTACAATTGAAAATTGTCTCTTGTGTGTGAAGGATAGCGCTAATGTGCGGGGATCGCTGGTCGCTATTGGGCAGATAGGCACAAAAAGCTGGAGTAACTCAACGTGTCAGACAGCATCTCTGGAGAGAAGGAATAGATGACGTTTCAGGTCGCGACCCTTCTTTAGACTCCTAGGAGTCTCCATGAATCCAAAGAAGGGTCTCCATCCAAAACATCATCTATTCCTTTTCTCTAGAGATGCTGTCTGACCCGTTGAGTTGCTACAGCTTTTTGTCTCCAGCTGCCAGAGGAGATAGTTGAGGCAGGGACTATCCCAACGTTGAAGAAACAGTTAGACAGATACACGGATTGGGCAGGTTTGTTCCCTGTACACTGTTCTTGCTTTCCCCCCATATCCTTTGATTCCCTTAGCCCTAAGAGCTAAATCTA